>NC_086355.1:20680517-21880517 GCF_036324505.1 Eleginops maclovinus | reverse complement strand
GTGTAAGTTGTCGAGAAAAAAGAGAGAAAGTTGTACTTATTTACCCACTTGAATGTTGAATCTGGAAGAGACAATTATCCTCAGCTGTAGGCATTGCATGAAGACCATGGATTTTGTTCCCTATCTGTATTTGAAGCAAAGATGGCATGTGTGATTTGAAGATTTTAACAGGTTTTTTGAGTTGAAAGTATATCCATTGAACTCTTAGACAAAGTGGTGAGAAACAAATCTCCACAGCATGAATTTAAAAACATTTAGACCTACATAGGACCTCATCTGACCTAATGTGCTAAACGTTGGTTGAATAAACTTCTCACTATTGATTTAAAAAAAAAGTTTGACCTGGTTAAGTACCATGCACTAGACCATTGAGAACAAAACTGCACGTCTTGTACGGATATTTGATACAGTATTTAAGGCTTTGCTGTAATTTTCTGGTTGTTTGTTAAGTTGAAAATATATTTTTGCAGATATCATTGAGTGCAGTTACAATAAATACAGGTTCGATTTTCATAGAGCACCACATCTTTATAAAGAGGGTTTTACTTGGATTCTGTAAAGACTCTGGGGATCTGAAGGTCTTTGTGCGTGTATGCTTTCACGGACTCTCTTAAGCCAGCAGCTAAAGTAATCCTTTGATTTTTGCATGATCATGGTTTGTGGCCATCTGGCCAGCAGAGTGCTTGAATAAGGGGTATTGTATTTATGTATCAAAGACTTTTAAAGCAAACACTTGATACTCAAATTCCTTGAAGAGCTTCTTTCAAATATACATGGCTTATAAAAGGAATTGGCCCCGATTATTTAAAACAAGCTTATGTTGAGTAAAGACATGTTGAGTCATTACTGACAGCACTGAACATTAAAAACAGAGGGTTTCCTGGAGTGCCGAAGTGACTCATAGTCTGATGTAGAAACCACCAGTCATACAAGACTCTGCTTCGCGTTAAATCAGTTTTACCCAAGCGCACAACAAATATTTCATGAGATGTTTTTCCTCCCTGAAAAACATGACGGATTCTGCTAAACACATCAAACACTGATACAAGGTGGCTTTTAGCACCAATGACATCACAGACAAGACATTTTGTGTACTGCGGACATTGCCCAACACACTCAAATGCCACATAGACACCACCTCCATATATGCGAGTTTCCGAGAGAGTCCACTGATATATTTTTCTCTGCCGATTGTGTCTCGTGTTATGGTCTGCATTTTTCTACCATTGAGTGTCAAATTATAACGTGTACCTTATGCCCATCAACCACTGTGCCAGTTATCAGTCGGCTCCTGTGGAGCCACAATTTGCCTCTAATGTGTGTTGACGGTGAAGGACATTTTTATACTGGCTGCATAATAAAATGCACATGCTCCGCTGCGGCCCATCGTTCCCTCATTGCGTCAGTCTGTCCTTTCCCAAGCTTTCCATCCTAGATTTATGAAGCTGTAAACACAGGTCAAGTCAACTTTCAGCACATCAAAGTTGTGTCTTTCTGCTGCCAAGTTGGACTGAGATGGCCCTTCCAATGCTATAAAGGCACCAGCTCTTGACCTGAAAGAGGAAGTCGAGCTGAATGTGACTCTATAAATGTAGTCACGTCCATTGGCTTACTCTCGTTTGGCACTGCAGGTGGGTTGTGTTGCTGCGGGATGATATTTCCATTCGTCAATTTTACCAGAATAGATCATTTGGGACCTTCCAAACTCCTGTTTCTCATTCAAGAGTGCGTTTGGTAGATAGAAAAACTCTGTGTGTGTTCGTGCTGTTTTTTTTAAATCTGGCGAGGCCTGTTGCCAGTGCGTGTAGTGTATATTGTCTGACTCAGAGTAGCACAAGCACCATTAAAGCAACCCTTATACTGCTGGCTACATTTCAGCTATAACTCTTGGCTATAGTTGACTTTCTCATTAATCCTAATTTAATTTAACAATGCTCCATGCTACAATGTGTGACCTAACCATCTTGTCTTTATAAAGCACATTTAAATTCATTGTGGACCCCTGATAGGAGTCATGGTTTCAACCTTTGCAGGATGACTGGAGTTGATCTGTGCAAATGTCAATTTAAGGCAAACAAAATGGTAAATAACTGATAGATCTTGCCTAACAGTCAACATTTTGGCATCTAGGATAGTATAGTAGTCAATCTTGAATTTTCAAAATAAATGAGCACATTTTCTTGTGATGATTTAAACTTGTTAGGTATCAAATTTAAGGGAAACTGGGGGAAATTCAAGTGGTAAAATAACATTCAAACAATGGATACTCTGTTTTGGCTGAAATGGACATGACCTATAAAAATAGGAAATGTTGTTCCAAAGAAATGTGTACAAATTGCTTTTAAATGACCACATGTTGGCACTTTCTATTGAGCAATTCTTTAAGAAATTTGTTTCTTTCTTGCCCTTTGGCCTAACTTTCCACTGAGTGCTTACAATTTGTTCAGTGGTTTTTACTCATGCCAGTGCTGTAGTTATTGTGGCAAAGTTGGTTGGTCCATACTAAAATATTCTTTGGATTGCCATGAAATTTGGTATGGTAAACTCCCCAGATGTTGCAATTGGTTTGGTTTTAAAAGAAGCCTGCTTTGATGTTTTCTTTTAATATCACCCGCAGCTCAAAGTTTTAATTTATTAAATGAAATATCTCCATATGTACTACTTGGATTGTAATTGATTTTCCTCTAAGGCCACCATGAGGGTTGACGCTATGTAAGAGTGTAGTGGTCATTAGCAAACGTTTGCCTGTGAAAACGTACTTATTTTGTGTCAGTATGTTAGTAGTGTCATATTGTGAGCATGTTAGTATCTTGACTGCCTAAGTAGCGCCACACAGAGGCACTAGCATTGCTGTGAACTATCGTTCTTCTGATAATTAGACAGAAACAACTACCTTGGTAGAGGTTATAATACTGAGTCTGCTTTCATTTTCTGGAATTCTACTTTGATGAAATCCAACACCACTGCCTAACAGTTTCCTGTTGCGTGTGTCATATTCAACCACATTCAGGCTTTATAATGTTTCTACCATCTATCACCACCACTTTGACTTGGTGGAACACCAAACCCCATTAAAGAACGACTCTGCTTGACCTTCACAGCTACTCTGCACAGCTACTCTGCTCCAGATTTCTGTGGCCTGTAAAGTATGTCTCTGTGAAGTGAGACCTGGCAAAGCGAAACAAAGGGTGACTTTCTCCCTCTTGAGTATTGCACATGTTGGACATACATATCTGTTTCATGACTTTTACCTACATTCTCTTAGCTTCTTACGTTGTGGTCTCTTAGTATAACTCCAAATGTTCTTACTAAAGATTTGCATTACTTGCATGTCTGTGCACTGTAGTTGTGATTAATATAAGACCTATTCGTTTAATTTGGGATTTCTTTTGAGAGTATATTACTTAAAGTTTTCCATGCATGCACACATTCACTCATGTGAAAAAGGTAGTCAGTTGCAGAGTAAGTGTTTCTGTTGAGTTAAGAAGCACTATCAGCAACCAAATTACACAAGAGAAAGAACAAGATGATAATCTCTAAATAAAGCACTTCAGAAATCCTCTTTTCATCTCATGATGAAACATCAGACCAGGAGCGTGGCCTGCAATTCTCGTCTTTAATGGCTTGAGATAATGGCTGTACAAATTGTTCCCTGGCAGTCTCTTCACTCTGCACCACTGAGTATAGGGATCGGGAGAGTAAAATAATCCTTTATCTTCCAAACTCCAGAGAAGAAGTGAGGGGGCTTTGACATGTCATGTCTACTTGTCACGACCCCTTTTGTGTACCCTCGGTCTATCTGTGCCCCGGCTTAAGACGCCATCTCTTTTCCAAGGGCTTGCTGTCACAGCCTCAAATAAACCTGCTGGAAGTGCCAGCACTGTTTTCCATTTTCATGTCCTTTTTTTCTCTTTCTTTCTCTCCCAGTGTTTATCAGACTCTGGCCTCTCCCTAAATGAGGAGTCTCTCATGGTTAAGTGGTAGAGTTCATGCTGAGGTTCGTGGAAATTCACCAGGTCCCTTACAAACTGTTGCGGTGAGAAAAAGCTTGAGTCTGATCACCGGGATGCGAGCCACGCCAGGCACCCCTGTGTCAGGAATGAGTATACAATGCGCAATAAGCACTTCTGCTGCGTGCTAAGTTGGTCCGGTCATGACATCCTTAAGCCGAGGGGCTGTGCCAGCTCTCCTGTTACAAAGACAAATTGTGCATGCGGAATTTCCTGGAGAGGCTCCCAAAATGCTCCCCCAGTCTTACATCAAGGATCTCCTCTTGGACTCGCACTTGAAAGATTTAGTGCCATAATTTAGTCCTTGCTCTCACCTCGGCCCCGGAGAAATCCTATCAAACACAGCGTAAGCCACATGATTAGCTTAGCAAAAGGTTTTCAAGAGGAATTTTCAGGACTGATGTTGGGACAGCTTGAGGGAACGGCTGTTGGTTCTTTTCCGATAAGATGAAGCCCCACCCTGGCAACCATGAGTCACAACAGAGTGAGACAACTTTAAAAGAATTCTGGTCCAACTGCGCTCTCTGTTTTAACTAGCAGCAGGTGAATCCTGAGTAATCAGTTCATGGTGTGTGTGCGGTGCTGTTTGTCGGGTGATATTCCATCACAGCAGCAAGATGGAAATGCCTTACCACTCATTTTATTAGGACGTAGACCAAGGCTACTTTTCTCATTGACTTTCTTGTAATACACTTATCATAATTTGTGACATTCATGTGAAGGCTCCAAGATGTAAAAAGAGGAAGACGTGGGAAGAAAATAACCAAATATGAAGCAAAAGTTGGAATGCCTCCATTTTCACTCTGCAGTCAATGTAGGAGACATATGAACTCTTTCACTCTAATCCATTATTATTTATGTGTTTCTTGTTACTTGTTTCTTATGGGTTTTCAAAGTCCCATGATACTTTGTGAATCTCTTTTTTATATGTTTCTTTAAAGATTGTTTTGGCATTTCTACCAGTATTTGCGGAGGACTATGTAGAAATGGTTAGGGAAAGGCAGAAGGTTTGTGAAGGCACACTGATGTTTTATGAATCTAATAAAATAATGAACCCCAAAGTTTGAAGAACAGCTGAACAATTGTTTTTACACTCAATTACGTGTTTGTGCAAAACATATCTGGTGTCCATTAGTTCAAAAACATATTAAATAAGTTTGAAATTCAGTGGCAGTAGCCTGTAGGTTGATTGTACTATGCTGCACCTAGGTGTATATGGTACCATCACAATATGAAGAATTTTGAAACAAATGCTTACCCAAATCTGCATTGACCAACATTAAAGTGCTTTCATCCCAGGCACTTTATGTAAATTCACTTTCGCCATACAGGTTTCTCTCATTAAAAAACAAATCAATCTCACAATCCATGAAAGATTACTTGATAAACTACTTTTGGTTTCAATAATTCTGAAGATTTTCTGGATTTCTCAGGTGGAGAGGAGAAAAAATATAATCTGAAATCTTTTGCAAAGTGTCTGGGAAGGGTTTTCCAAAAGAAAATCAGTGACATGCGGTATGAAGCATCACACATTTATGCCTCGTTGCTTGAACTGTGATGTATCCCCCCGGTCCCTAAAATGAGCTTACTCATACTGTAGACTCGGTGAGACAAGGGTGAGTAAAAGTAAATGACCCGTGGATAAAGTAAATCACGTCATCCCTCCAGCCTCAGCCCACAAATCTTACATTCCAGTGACAGAAATCATGTTTTTTCTTTTTTGGTTTTAACAGGATACTCCCTTTTATTTACAATTGTACCTAGAGCCACATTCTACATTATGGATGTTGTCCTAAAAAGCACATGTGAAGACTAATGCGTAATCCGATAAACATATATTGCCTTTAGAAAAGCCTTTGGCAAGTGAATATGAGTCCCTTACACAATGCCTGTACTGTTCATGGAGATGAATGTACATGTTCATTCTCCATCTAGTTCTGCATCATCCATCCCGATTGGTTATGGTCCCCTGATTAAACAGTATTAACTCATATGTTTCGGGCGTGATGGGCTGGCTGCCTCTTCCAGATGGTGGTATGAGTCTCTGGGTGGTCCTTATCTCTCTGATACATGACCAAGAACCTTTGAAATTTCAACCCCATTGAGGGATCCCTTATGTGTAGGTCCTACACAGTCTTAAACCTTTTTTAAACTCGCCTTTAAAATGTTCCTCATGGCCATATGTAGTTGAATGACAAAGATGAAGTTTATGTTATCCCCAGCTGTGAATTCCATTTTTCATGTGCATTTAGAAATATTGCATTAGAAAAGTTGAGTGGAAATGGAAACATTCGATAAAACTTTCCCAAATGCGGCAAAAAGTTTTTTCTTGAGTTCTGACCTAGCAAACATTTAATTCATATGAGTGATTAGCTGTTTCTTCTCTTGGTGTCTCCGGAACAGCATGAAAGAACAATCATATCTTGCCCAATAAAACAAGTTCCTGAAATCCTCTCTCCATCCTAGATGCTTTAGACCTGCCAATCAACTTGTTTGGTTTCTGGTTTGTAACCTTTACTAGTTCTCCTACCCTGTTTACTAGTGAATTTTGGACACGCTTTGCATATACCGTCAAATTCTGTTGAATCTACACTGTAGCAGAGTATATCCGCCCCAAACCTGGTAATGGTAACCTATTAGATCTGCATTACTTCTTTTTTTGTTGCTTAAAATGTACTTAATGGAAACACCGCTTCTGTAGCCCTCTAAGCTACTGTTCATGTCAATAGTCATGCTTTTAGCTTCTTACGGAAGTACTCCCCAAATTATATATTTAGCAAAATGTTTTAAATCAGGGTTCAGCAAATTACTTTGAAGAGTCTTCAGACTTTCTATTCTTAAAGGGAAAGACACCCTTTACTGCATTGCTTTTTTTAAGCGATGGATAGTGAGGGTTAAAGGACAAGTGTTTAAACAACGTCTCACTGTTTCTTACTGACACGTGACACCCATACTTGGACGTATTGTCTGACTTTATCACTGTCAGTACACATTGTACTGGATAGCACATGATTTTCATTCCTCAGCTGGCAGAGCCCTGCACACTGCAGGCTGAGGGAAGCTAGATGTTGAGATTTGGTGGTGAGTGGACATTTGCTTATTTTAAAATAACAAAAGTAAAACCAACACTGAGATAAATGAATTGGTGATTGCTTGACATGAAACACAAACAGTGCTTTATATATTTTAGAACAAGATGTTACGCCAAATATCCAATTGTATTTTCTTCATGTTTACACACGATGAGAACAGCTGAATGGGTGATTATGTAATTGTGTTCAATAAATCTGAAGAATGTAGAAAACTAAGTGGAATAAGAGGGTGTGGAGTTGTGAGGAGGTACAATGACAATACACATAACGTACATTAGGTGAGTGATAATTATGTTGTATTAAAAATGAATATAATAATACATTTATCTAACTTTGTTATTTCTAAAAGATTTAGGAAGCACTTTTCTCTATATTCCAGATGCATATCTGAATTTTGTTTCTGTTTTTTAGGATATTTTGGGGGCATTTCTGCCTTTTTTTGACTGAGGACAGTGTAAAAGTGGGGCGATAGAGAGAGAAGGGTTCCACATAAAAAAAGTCCCCAGGCCAAAATCAAACCCGAACGATGTGGTCATAATGCAAGCGCTGAAACCACTTGGCTTCGCACTGATATTTTATTATTCCAATAAAACCGTGAACCTAAAAGGGGGTGAAGAGCAGTAATATGAAATAAGCTTAAGAGTTGTTTTCACCGTGAATATTGTGGTTTTGCAAAAACATCCCTTCCAAAATAAAAAGTTAATAACGTCAGGATTTAAATAGGAATAAGGTAGCACTTTTTCTCCAGGTCCAGATCCTTATTGTATCCTCGGATTGTTTCAAATGTTCAACTCTAGTTCCAAATGTAACGTAATGCAGTTTTATTATGTTTGGGCGCGCTACTTTACCTCAAGGCTAAGGTGAAAGGGGCGTAAGCAGAGCTGTGATGGATACATGGAGATTTCCCGTAGAAATAACAAGAAAAAGAATCACTCTTTATAACAGAGTATAAAAAGTGTTTTAATATATGACGCAGACCTCCCTAGGGAGGGATCGATTTAAACGGGGTAGGAGGGATATGCAAAAACAGGTTCACACCGTTACGGGCCATTTTACTTCAGTGCTAATTAGATTAAACAAATGAAAAGCATATGCATGTCTGGTCAGTGAAGGGCATAAACAAATATAAAAGAGTCACATATACATGATACGTAGTCATTCATTCATTCACATGTGTCAACTTAAAGTAAGGGTCAAACCTCAGTTTGACTTTTAGATTGCGATCATCTTCAATTATTGCCCACAAAGCCTTTTAGAAATCATCAGGTATTATGAAGTGCTCCTTTTAACGCCAAAACCCAAGTAATAAATGTTCAAAACTTTGTCTGTTTCTCCAGGTATGCAATGTCAAGGAGCCACAACAAAATGATTTTACTCTCTTATAATTTCATAGTTTAACTGAAATGTAACTAGCAGCTATCCCCACTAGCAAATGTGTTGTGATGGTGAAACTTTGCCAAAATTAAAAAAGAGGCTTAACATAACAAGAGAAGAGTTTAAGACGTAGCTTGCAGTTAAGTCACTGACTTGAAAACATTCCCAAAGACCCCACCTTTTGTGAACTGTACTTTACTTCCAAATTCAAGGGCACGAATACACAAAGGTGTAACAAAAAACAGTACATTGGAGAGTTGGTGCAGCAGTTGCAAAGACATCCAAATCATTTCTGTTTCCCTCAGGGCCTTGCTACTAGCAGCAACACAGAAAAAACTGAAATCTTTTTCCAACAGCTAGATCAAATATTCCAACTTACACCATATTAGGAACTGCAAATAAATCAACACAAAAGACAAAACAAGAGACTTATTCTCTTCCTGTTTTTCTATACACAAGGGTTGACACATTTTCTATCTACCAGAAATCAAGCCTTGACAGCGAGGTTTATACGGAATCTAATGTAATGTTGCCATTACTTTTTGAATGTACTTCATAATAATAACTTAAAGTTAAAAACATGTGTATTGCCACTTCAATAATAACATTTTTAGGCATCAACATGTTTTGCTTCATTCATGGATTATTGGATGGTAGAGTGCAATGGAACCCCAGGACCTCTCAGTTGTGCTGTTGACCTGCCAAGACCACATCCCCATTCCTGCTTCGTCTGGCCCAGCAGAACACACAGGTGTTGTGCTTTCCATCACCACCTTGTCTTGGTATGTGGTAAGTGAGGTTTCCATACTTTTGTGTCTAGCCTAAAATACCTAATAAACCTTTCCTGAGAATACCACAAATGTTGAGTTTCATACTAGGCAGGATAAAAAGGAATTGAAGGTGAAGCTAGAACTGTGTTATGGACCATTGGAAGCCAATCACTATTGCGTTTAATTTCCTCTTTATTTTTCTGAGTTAGTTTACCTGTTCCGATGTAGGGAGATTCCGCTCCTCCAATATCTATGATATTCTCGCTTTTTTTGTACTCTCTGCTGCTGACTGATTTGGGCCTGTAGTGGTTATCCCGTTGAATTCATCCGAGTGTCTTTCCTGTTTCCACCTACATGAAACTTGTCATTGTCAGCTTGCCTGTTTAGCTAAACAAACTACCCTTCCATGTTTGCTTCACTGATTCACATATCGTGCACTCACTGTTTTCTCTCACTGTATAAGGTTCTTTCCGTCTTTCCTTGTTTGCCCCCTTCTTCTTCTTTTCCCGTCCCCTCCTGTTTTTGCCTTTTCTATTTGTCAGTATCACACAGCAAACCCATCATTTTGGGCTTTTCTCGCCAACCATGACCTGCGACTGGAAATGGATATCCAAACAAACCAAAACCTATCATCTTTAACATCGTGGCTAATAGGAATATTGGAGGGGTGTTTCCAATAACACAGGCACAGCTTTGAGTAGCCACACAAGTTCACCGGGAGGTCGAAGAGAGACCGCATAGCGAAGGGAGGGGATTAGCAGTAAAGAGGAACATAGTGAAGATTAGAAAAAGGGGTAGATAGAAGGAAAATCTTTGAGAAAAGAAAAATCTTTAGATAAAACTGTTAGTGCTGCTGAGAGCTGGAGGCTTGATCCTCATAACATCAAGTTGATTCTAAGGAAACAGAGTTGGTAGAGTCCTGTGTCAATTACATGCTGCTATTACGACATACCTCTTCTCCGACATTGACATTTTATCGTCGGAGTGGCGGCATTTCCATTTTTTTTTTTTAAACGTGCCATTACTCCGACAACATTTTTTCCATTGTCGCAGTAGTGGTCATTTTTTTTCAAACATTCCGCCATTCCGACATGAGCATTCGGAGCGGTAGTTGACACTGTCAGACACACAGGGCCCCCCTCCTCCCTCATGGATGCTTCTGATAGCCCTCCCGAATCCACCGCCACTGCTCCTCCAAGTCTCTCCATCAGCTCCGGTCTACAGCTCCGCAGAATTGGGAGCAGCCTCGATGGCTTGCATAGCTTTTACTTTCTTTGAGCGACTCCCTTGCAGATCGGATGCAGGGCGATCGGACAACAACGAAATTGAGTGCCAACCAGTCAGTGCATCCATTACAACAATAGGCTATATCATATTATACAAAATACACTGAATATGTTACTAAAGTATATGTTAAAAAGACACACAAACAAAAATAAAAGAAAGATGATGCCCCGACGCGCCTGGGTAGACTGTCGGAATGGCGGTACTAAAATTGTGTCGTAATAGGGGCATGTCGTAATAGGCCCCTTATAGGGGCATGTCGTTATAGGGGCATGTCATTACAGGGGGATGTTGAATAGAGAGCGCGCCCCCCCCCCCCTAGTCCGTGTCAATGACCAAACTGCTGCAGCTGAGAATCTCCAGAGCAGCAGCAATGCTGTGTGAGAAGAAGAAGACAGCCAAGGAACCCTTTGGTGTTTATCATTAATAACCCAAATTTGCTTATTACAGTAGGAAGAAGACTTAATCAGCACAAAGTGCAAGCAAAGGTTGTCTCTGGTATTGATATGTTTGAGTTAAAGCATGTTTACTGAGTTTGGATAGATTTGGAAGCACTCACATGTAATAAGTATTTTGAAACAGTTATGTGTTACTGCAATATAACGTTAAGTGCATGCTGGCCATGAAGTAACACATCTACACTCCAAGATGTAGTGGATACAATCCATTATTTAGATTTTGTACCAAATGCATTCTAAAGTTACAGCCAAAGTCAATATGAAGCTTAAGCAGTCTGAGTTAGTCTAATCGAATATAAGCTAAACATTTTATTTCCACAGCTGTGTCCCGGCAATGCGTCTGACTCGAAAGGCAACTCTGTCCGTGGAAGGAAAAGAGCATTTTGTGCTATAACCAAGACTTTGGAGGAAATCCACTTGACATGACTTACTCAGCTGAACTTTATGCATTTGTAAGGCTGCCCAGGAACTCACCTGGTAGAGCAGGCAACACATGCTGTATGAGAAGGCTAATTCCTTGCTGCAGCAGCCTGGGATTTAATCTGATCCAAGGCCCTTTGCTGCACATCATCCCCTCTTTTTAACCCTTTGTTGATCTACAGATATCATGCATGGCAAAAAATCTTTAAAGGAACATTCACTTGTATACAAAAAAAGGACTGTGCAATATCTTCCAGATTTTGAGACACGTTCAAAGCAGACTGTCCTCATAACTGCTGGAGTAATGTAACAGCTAACGTGGTATTAACATTTTGGTCATGTGTGGACTAATGGCAAAGCTAACAGCTAACCTGGTAGTATAGTTTTAAAAATGTTGGAACCATATGCAAAGTTAACATTAAACAAGGTACTAGTTCTCAACTAATTTTTGTGACCGGACGACTCAGCAAACAGCTTTAAAGCAAGCTCTTAACATGCTAGACATTAGACAGTCACAATAGCTTCATGAACTAAAGATTGGTGGCTTGCAAAGTGTCGAATCTTAAGTTTGGTCGCTAACCGGTTCATTTCCTATCTAAAGATATTTATAATTTCTTTTAAATACTCAGAGCATTTGAGGTTTTCCTTGACAGTCACCTACTAAAATGATAAATGTATATTATAAATGTACTCCTACACATTACAGTATTGTGAGCAGCTACCCTGCACACAACTCCTGTCTATGACTTATGTGTTCCCGCAACTCCTGTTTTGCTACCTTTGTGCATCGTCTGTGGTGTTAACAGATCAGATTTACAAAGAATCTTTAAAATAAAAATTGCAAAGAGTGATATGCACCCCAAAAGGCTTTGCGAGGCAAACAAAGTGTCAATGCTTTATTTTATTTATTTCAATTAGGTACTTATATGGATACATTGGGTGCAAAAAAGGCCCCTCTTATTTGGAAATAAGAGATAAAAAATAAATAGTGACTTTTTGAGGTTCTTCTTGGTGGTAACTGCCAAATAGTTTTTTCTCTTTCCCATTTAGATTAAATAACTATACGCTTTTTAGTGGTCCTTAAATATAAACTGTATATATATATATATATAGTTAAACTATTTTTTAATACTGTACTTGTACTGTGATGTGCAATTCATTGGGACAAAATAATCCATTTGCCTCTATTTTAAGTTTACCCTCTGACTTGTCCGTGTTAATGGCGCAGCTTAAAAAAGAGCAGTGATGGAGGACTTAGGGCTTGGGCAGCATCAGAATACAGCAACAAATAACTCTTTCAATAAAACCTGTGGCTATGTGAGTATTGTATGAAGAAAGACTCAGATCCTATCCTTGCATAGGTTCCTGCTGCCAGACTCAGGTTGTGGTTTAAAGGTATGAATGTTACTCAAGTTAGTGTGTGAGTGAAAAAGGGAGAGATGGTAACTTACAAGATTGAAATCATCCACTGATGGTTTCAAAGTCACAAGATACAGTAGTTGTGGCATATAACATCAGAGACTATTAAGTTACCTATATCTATTCACCATAAGACAGATTCTCTCTGTCTCTTGCTGTGATGTAGGGTGCCTGTTTGTGTTTGAGAGTGCGTCGCCCGTATGGCTGTCTTCTTACTCATGCAGGTAGCCCCGAGGGGGAGAGAATGGAGCTCTTTGACAGGAGAGCAGCGGGGGAAGTGGGGGGTTACATTGCAACTACCATCTACTCCCTGCGCCTGGGCTCATTCTGTAATGAAATGGCCTGTGCCATGGAGGCCTTGTCCAAACAATGGGCCTATTCAACCTGGAGAGGAGTCTCTGTCAGGACTCGGCTGAATACGATACCTCAGATTCAGGACTGCAGTCCCTCTCTCTCTCCATCTTACTATTTTTTGCTCTGTCTACTGTAGCAGTTACCATCCTCCCATCTTTCTCTGCTTTACTTAGTCTTTCTGATTATTTCTTTGTAGCTCTTTCTTTTCTACTTACTTTAGTCAGCCCACAGAAACAAATATGTAAAAAGTTAGAACTCGAAACACAGTGTTCTTTTATGTATGTTTTTAAAAGGTATCACGTGTCTGTGAACATCATCTATATTTTTAATGAATCACTTTCAGTTTTGCATATACATGTATGATGTTCCAGCTCATTTAGGGTTTTTGGTTTCTCATTTGTCTTCAATTGCTGAATCATCTTTGGATGCCTTAAACTGCCTAAACTCTTCTAATTATATTATTTTATTTCTTTCTTTCAGGTTTTTAAGTTTCACCACAATGACTGCTCCACATCACTAGCAGGGCCTTACTGACATGGCAAAGAATCAAACACAAAATATCTTGTGCTATGCCTCATTGGGAGGTTTGTGTTAATGGGATGGAGGTTAATTGGGAGATATTTTACACATGTGTCCAAACGTGTAAGTTGAATCAAACTTGTCAAATGCATTTCTTACTAAATTTGTTAAACAAATTTGAAACCTACATTGTTTAAATCCGCACATTTTAGCTTTCAATCTTCTTCTTGGCATATTGCTACTTTTTTTTGGCATGTTACCACCACCAACTGTGTAATAAACCACTGGCAGGTCTGTGTTTATCAATTACCCTAGCACCAGTTCACAGAAGTTTTGAAGTAGGGGGCATCTAGAACTGGATGATGGGCTAGTAAACTTTTTCGTGACTACTTTGAGGAGTGTCCGGGTTTCTGTTATTACATAATCATATATTGTTCTGAGAACTATTACACTGTAACAAATCAAATAACCAGCCATCCAATCAACCAGTCAATATAGATAGAAACACGTGTCAACAAGTGGTAAAGTCTTAGCCAGGTATTACGGTCATACATAGTACATGACTAGGCTAAAACAAGTCTTGCTCTCCTATGCTGGCGCCAGTTTTACACCTGCCTGCATCCAATTAGCATTAGCGTGCATGCAGTACTATCAAAACTATTTAACTAGGAACTACGAGCATATTGCCTTATAATACCACTTATGGTCAAAAGGTTACCACCATTATTTTCCCCTTTAATTATGACTGCGATAATGAAATGATAATTATGTGAGGAAGAGTCACCTCTGAATCAAAGGGGCCACTGACCCCACAAGTGTTTTCACTTATTCTGGCTAATAAGACCTGTGGGTTAGGAGTAGGGTAAGGGTTAAAAAAACAGAGTGAGTCAATCATAATGATAAACATGTAACCTGTCCCACCTTTATAGGTTCAAAAAAACTAATAAAATGCTAAGAAAAACTGCAGTTAAAACTGAAATGTTATGGTGTAACGAAACACATTGTAAGTCAATGGCAGTAAAATATAAATTGCCCCAGCTTTTGTTTTACATGTAAAATGCACTTAAACACAAAACACATTGAGTTGTAGGACTTTTTTCAAGTGAATCAGTGGAAGGTCTTGTTTTGACAATCCCAGTATCTAACCATTGTCTAAGGTCAAGGCCGTAGGAAGACCTTCGGAGTTCTGCCAGAGCTCATAATGGTTAAATTCATGACTTGGCTAATGCAACCCTGACGTCAGAGGACATTTCAGAGATTGAGTGTCTTCCAAAAACATGGTGCGGTAACCTTTGATGAGAAAAACACAAGCAAAAACAAAATTAAATCAGCAGGAGGCTCCTCCATTTGATCCTGTAGATTCAAGCATGATGAATGAAAATGAAAATTCAATAGACAGAATAAGCTATATCATGTCCCTCACTGTGGCTGCATAAGAGACAGAGTGAGGTAAAAAGAGAAAGAAAGAGACTATGGGTGACTTTGGTCAAGTGGGGTTGCTTTCAAAAAACCCTCAATTGCTTTCAGGCTGCTGGAGACACTCTGGTTTTTTGTTTGAAGAGATTTATCCGCATGTCGGATGGCCATGAAATTGACTCCAAATTAAATGGTAGTCCTTGACTGTTGACGCACACTGCTTTTGTAGGCGGTTCCGAATAAAAATCCATAAACTCCTGGAGAGTTGGATTTGTTTTAATGCATGGCTTAAGGATAACTCTTGTTAACTAACATGCAAATAGTATAGTTTTTTTATCTCTAAATGGAAACAAACAATACAAGTTAGAGCAGTAAGGGATTCTGTACAATTTGTTTACAGTACACAGATAAGGTCAGCTAATGGGGAACTCGTTTTTTCTACATTGTACAAAAAAGAATGCCTTGTGTTGGATGTATAAAATGAGCTAGAGCTAAATCGCTAAAACCCACTTCCTAATCTCTGAGTCAATGATACCATTGTATATCTGCTGCAGTTACTGTAATGCAAAACCTGGATCACCATGAACATGATAGAGCTGTTTAACAGGGTTAAACACATAGTTCAAAGATATGGCAAGCTGGAACAGCGCAATCTGATCCCAAATTGAACAGAGAAAGATCAACTGTGCACCTGTCAGTATGGAGAAGGGTGGTGGTGACGGTGGTGGTGGGAGGGGTGACCAATGCAGCTCCATCGCCCCCGCACCTTATAACGCATCTCTCAACAGATATTATCTCAACTGATAAACTGAGGTAAATGGGCTTGACTAAAAAAAGAATAGATTATCTGAGCCAAAAGCACTTTGTGTGCTCCCCTGAAGGAAGGGGAAGCTTTAAAATATATACTCATAGTGATACTGCCATTATGGGAGTGCTGAAAGAAAAATTGCACTCCCTTCATTATCAGATATAATAAGTCTTTATTTCTAAATGTTTGTTTATGAACTGGAATTGGATATGGTACCCATTTGCATCCACTTTTTCTAAGAATTGGTAAAAATAAATAAATAAATTGGTATCTAATTTTCTTATTCAAAGTTGATAACATTTTCAAAATGAACTTGAGCTCGGACATGTGCGCCCAGTTCATGAAGGAAATCCAGTGAAAAACATGCCTTTTGCAGATGATGATGCTTTAAATATAACTCAACCGTGTTTGTTCATTAATTGCTTCCCAATAGAACTCAACTGAAAAAAGTAATGGTTCTTGGTAGGTGGAGGTCTATCAAGGTTACTTAAAAGACAAATGAACACAAAGACACTTGTACATCTATTCCAACGGTGTGGTTCCAGGCCCAGATTGCAAACCAGGTTTTCGTGTCTCCACTGTTTGTGTGTGTGTCTACATTTTGTTTTTAATTAGTCTGACTGGCTTTGGTGGCTATGCTAAAATCATCCATGTAATACAGGGAGAATAAATCATTATCTTAAACTTGAGAAGGATGAATCAATGACATTAGAAACATGTAATTTATTGGTAAATAAGCATCAGTGGACATTATGACAGTCAGACAGTGAATTACTACTTTCCATCGGTAACTGCAGCTAGGAGACAGAAGGCTACACCAGTGCCACTCCAACGGTTGGCTAATGACGCTATACCATAACGTCAACAATTTACCACAATCGCTCTGGAGAAGAGTCATTTTAGAGCAACATGAGCACAGATCTGCCATTGTTCTTGTAGCAAGCAATCATCATGCTGGCGGTGATGTCATGACATTGCTCCTGCAGGGCTCAAGGCGGTGGAAAAGGAAACTGGTTTGCAGTGTGTACAACTTGTTAACCAACTGTGAACAAAACTAGAGCAAGAACAGAACTCATTTCAGTGGAAAAGGGGTAACTGTCACAGATAAAAACCAGAATCAGATAAGTTGCTGTGCCAGTTTAAGTCCCATCTGCTCCACTCGCAGCAATGACACTAACACCAGCAGCACCTTCAACCTCCTTATATTGTTTGTCCAACTTGTAGGCAATGAGTACCAAGTTCACATCAAAACAACTTAAACCTTACATTACACAAAGAAATACATCTTTGAGTTGAATCAATCCACTTTCCATATGTTATGCTACTTCAGACTTACTAAGCCTCATTACTTATATCCCTTCATATGATTCATCTCCATCTCTGATTTATTATGTTGATGCTGCTTCTGGTTTTTGCGTGGGTGAGTAACAGCCGTTCAATCATTCTGCATGATTAGAGTATACATTACAAATGAATTATGTGTCAGTTCAGAGTCCGCTGTGTGATCATACTGACACCATGGGAGGTGAAATGTCGAAGCTGCCGGTAGTCAGCATTACAGGAAAAACCTGCAGCATGTGAGCTATTTTTTCCCACCATCCTCTTACATTTCTGCTTATGTGTCTATATGTCTACCTAACCCTAACACTTGTTTTTGTGTGCAGACAGATTTGCTTTTGGTTACTGCATTCCCTACATTGAGCAACAGTGTGTTATGCAAGCAATTATGGCTCGAGGGAGGAAGACAAATTGAAAGCTCATTAAGCTTGTCATTTCAATTACGGACATATGTTCACAAGAGTCATACGTATGATCTTCCCATTACTCAACATGGGATCATTTCACAACCTTTTAAAATGACTTTTATCTCTTTTATGTTGAATGATTAACGTTAACTCCCCTATTTGGTTGCATGCTTTTTATATGGCAATAAATACCTTTAATAAAAATATTCTCACAATTACCTCTGTCATTTATAGCTCAAAGATTTTTTCACAGGCAATTTAACATGATTTATTTGAACTGCTGCAGGTATGCAGTCCCTGTGTGCAATTTTGTCACAATGTCATCCTCTAATGATAAATGGCTTAGTGTTATAGGCATAAAGAAAGGCTACTCTCTTGATTTTGTAGAAGCTGGCAAATATCTCTTAATCACTGTATCTCAAAGTTCTGTTTTGCATCTATCTCAATAATAATAATAATAATAATAATAATAATAATAATAATAATAATAATAATAATAATAATAAATAATTCATGTTGTTTATTTTAGCACTTTTCCAAGTGCTCAAAGCGCTTTCCATAACATATTACACATTTCAGACATGTAGTACATTGAACTCTGTGGACAATATCCACAGGAGCAATTTTAGGGTAAAGTGTCTTGCCCAAGGACACAACGGCATGTTGACTGCAGTGGCGGTCAACTTGCGATTGAACCTGAGCTTCCCTGGTCCCCTTTTTAATGAGTACACTAAACCAAAATTATTTCTGCCTTAAAGATGAACTACCAAACTGTGGGAAACTATTTCTACCCCAACTCCTGTCCCAGTTTCAAGCATGTTGTAAATTTGTAAATTGGGGGGAGAAAAAGGAAAACCCAACAAAATTAATTAATGGACATTGTGTTGTCTTCACTGCAGTGTAACAACTGAAGCTATCCAACAAGTTAAACTCTGATGCAATAACCAGGAGTCTGTGTCGTAGTTAACATTTCACTGTTGTTTACTGAAGATTCCAGCATTACATGGCAGAGTGAAAACTGCAACAAAACAAAGTTTGACATTTTTTAACATAAAGTTCAGCTTCACATGAAGTCTTATGAAATATCCTTGTAAATACATGTAAATAAAAACGATCTTTTAAGACTTATTATTACCTTCTCTTTCAACTTTAAACTTAACTTAATCTATCAATTATTTAACTTAACAATGAGTTTTACTTACGACTTTGCTTCTAGCATCTTTCACGGTCAGGAATTCTTAAGTATTAACTGTTTTCAACAGATAGGAACTGAGTGGGAAGTAACTGATGACAAGGCAGGAAGTGGTAAGGAAGTTACAGGAAATTGTATCAAAGTAAAAGTTTGTATTCTTTCTCAATGTGTCAAAATAAAAGTCAAAATATATCGCCCTAATGGCGACACACTCCCCGCTGTGACCACTGTGAGGTCACTATACTAGCATGAACATTACATTCAACTAAGATCTACAACTGAAACATCAGTTCTTATGAAGAAGCAAAACCGTTTCCGTCACTGGTCTAAGGTAAGTCTTTGGTTGGCCTTGGTTTGCTGTCTTTAGTTCCACCTTACGGACTCTTCCATCTGTTCCTGGAATAGCCTTTGTGACCACTGCCAAAGGCCAGTTGTTGCGGGCAGCTTGGTTGTCTTTGAGGAGGACGATGTCACCGTCTTGCAGGTTCTGGTGGGACCTTGTCCATTTCTTGCGGCTTTGTAAGGTTGACAGGTACACTTGTCTCCAACGGTTCCAGAACAAGTTGGATAATGCTTGTACTTGTCTCCACTGCTTCGTGAGGAGGTCTCTGCCTGTGAAGTCACCTGGAGGTGGTGGGACGCCCACTTTCTGCGTTAACAGCATCGATGGTGTGAGGATGAATGGATTCTCGGGATCATTCGATACTGGAACTAGTGGTCTTGCGTTCAGAATTGCTGTCACTTCTGCCATTAGTGTGCACAGAACATCATGAGTTAGGCGAGTGCTGTGTTCGCGGAGCGTCGAATCCAGGATTCTTCGGGCTAACCCAATGAGGCGCTCCCATGAACCCCCCATGTGTGAGGCATGAGGCGGGTTAAACACCCAGGAGCATCCTTGATGTTGCAGATACCTCTGCACTGTGCTGTCTGGTTGATCTGCACTCAGCCCAAGTTCTTTGCAAGCCCCAATGAAATTTGTGCCGCAGTCTGACCTCAGTTGTTTGGCTGGTCCTCTTATGGCAAGGAAACGCCTCAATGCGTTTATGCAGCTTGAGGTGTCCATTGAGGTAATCACCTCGATGTGAACTGCCCTGGAGCTCATGCAGCAGAATAGTATGGCCCAGCACTTGCTCTGAGGTTGTGTCCCTCTGGTGCGTCTGGTGGAGACGTGCCAGGGTCCGAAGACATCCAGTCCCACATACGTGAAGGGAGGGCAGGTTGTAAGGCGTTCTGTGGGCAAATCTGCCATTTTTTGTTCCTGCATCCGTCCTCTAAGTCTGCGACAGGTGATGCACTTGTGAATAGTTGAGTTAACGAGCCGCTTGCCTCCCAGGATCCAGAGCCCAGCAGCTCGTACAGCACCTTCTGTTAACTGGCGACCCTGATGCTTTACTTGGGCATGGTGGTATCTGGTGAGAAGCAAGGACACATGGTGTTCTTTTGGGAGAATGACAGGGTTCTTTTGTTCAATGGACACATCTGCATTCTTCAGTCTGCCTCCAAGGCAGAGGAGGTCATCCTGTAAGACTGGGTTGAGAGAGCGTAGGCAGCTGCTTAACGGAACTTGCTTTCCTCTCTCCAGAGCTTCAAATTCCTTCACA
Organism: Eleginops maclovinus; assembly: GCF_036324505.1. Lineage (NCBI taxonomy): Eukaryota > Metazoa > Chordata > Actinopteri > Perciformes > Eleginopidae > Eleginops > Eleginops maclovinus. The sequence continues at coordinate 21,860,055 of NC_086355.1, read as the reverse complement.
AAGGTATTCCTCTGAACAGCTCTGATGATGACTTCTCTTGCTTGGGAAAGCTCATCCACTGAACGAGGTAAGTCACAGTGATGCCATCCCTTGCACTTGCCTGTCGGAGTGCTGAAGGATCTCCCTATATGAATAAGGAGTGCGATGGCTCGTTTGAGAGTGTCGAATGTGGAGAACCTTTCAAAGCGCTCTGTGCTGAGAACTTTCCCTTGTAGATCAGTAATGTAGCTCTTCACCGCTGGACGGACCTCTGCATCTGACTCTGGTGAGACTATGCTGAATGACTGAGGTATGACTGAGGCAGGGTCTGGCTGAACAGAGGGCTTGCGCAGGAAGGTTGGTCCGTTGAACCACATTGTCTTTGTGAGGTGTGCTGCTGGGACCGACCGCGACGCCAGGTCAGCCGGATTGTCTTCGGTGTTCACGTAGTGCCATTGTTCAGGGATGGTAGACTGGCGTATACGCTGGACCCGATTATGAACGTACACATAGAACCGTCTGGACTGGTTGTAAATGTATCCAAGGACAACTTTGCTATCAGTGTAGAACTTTGTGGCATCCAGCTTTAGATCCAGTTCATCCTGAATCAGCTCAGCCATTTCCACTGCTAAGACTGCTGCACACAGTTCAAGTCTGGGAATGGTCGGGTCTGATTGAGGGGCAAGTTTGGCTTTTGCCATGACAAATCCCACGTCTACTGTGTCTTCTTGGATGGCTTTCAGGTAGGCTACGGCACCAATGGCCTTCACAGATGCATCGCTAAAGACGTGGAGTTCTACTCGCTCAGCCTTGGCTGGGCAGATGCCTGTGTACATCCTAGGTATATGAAAGTGCCTCAAGTCTTGAAGCGAGTTTCTCCAAGCTTCCCACTTGCCTAACTTATCTTCAGGCAATGGGGTGTCCCACTCCGATGTCTCAGAATTCAACTCTCTGAGAAGGCCCCTGCCTTGGATCGTAACTGGAGCCAGAAACCCTAAAGGGTCGAAGACACTGTTCACCATTGAAAGAACCCCTCGACGGGTGAATGGTTTGGTGTCGGTTGACACAGAGAAGGTGAATGTGTCACTTGCTATTTCCCACAGGAGCCCCAAGCTGCGTTGGGTGGGTGACTCATCTCCACTGAGGTCTACATCCCTTTTGGCTTGTACGCAGTCCTCACTTGGGAAGGCTTCCAAGACAGCCTGACTGTTTGAGACAAATTTGTGGAGCCTCAAGTTAGACTCAGCAAGTGAGGCTTGAGTCCTATGAAGCAGCCCAATAGCCTCTGCATCAGTTGGGACAGAACAGAGGCCGTCATCAACATAAAAGTGCCGTTCGACGAAGTTGACTGTGTCTGTTCCATATTTTTCTGCGCCATCTCTGATGGCTCTTCTGAGCCCATAGATCGACACTGCAGGAGATGGGCTGTTCCCGAAAACATGAACTTTCATTCTGTAGTCAATGACCTCGTTGGCTACGTTGTTGTCCTTGAACCATAAGAATCGCAGGTAGTTTCTGTGTTTTTCGTCCACAAGGAAGCAGTAAAACATTTGTTGAATGTCTGCCATCACAGCGACCTTGTCCTTTCGGAACCGCATGAGCACTCCTAGAAGGGTGTTGTTCAGATCCGGTCCAGTCAAGAGCACGTTATTCAAGGAGATCCCAGACTGTTGGGCACTTGAATCAAACACTACCCTGATTTGATCGGGTTTCTGTGGGTGATACACGGCAAAGCTTGGTAAATACCAGCACTCTTCTTCTCTTAGCTCTGGTGCCACCTCAGCATGGTTGTTTTTCAGCAGTTTACCCATAAATTCCACGTATTGCTGTTGCATTTCTGGCTTTCTTTTGAATTGGCGTTGGAGTGAGCCAAACCGCTTGAGTGCTTGCTCGCGGTTGTTGGGAAGCTGTTGCCTAGGTAGTCTGAACGGCAATGGAGCAACCCAGCTGTGTGAATCGTTTCTGTAGACGTCTTTGTCCATCATTTTGAGGAAAGTTTCATCTTCGATTGAAGGTGCTAGCTTATTGTCCTGTTCCGTGCAGTCAAACACATTTTGACCCAGACTGTGTTCCTTAGCTCTGGGTGGTAAGGCACTGTTTCCTGGCAGTCTGTCGTGAAGTTCCTCTTTAATGTGCAAAAGGCTTGTGCATGGCTGGAAGAGTGAGGGCCGATGACAGTCGACCATGGCCGTCCGGAAGGAACTGACGTTCGGCTTGTGTGTGCTCCCTAGACAGACTTCTCCGACCAGCACCCAGCCTAAGTCAAGGCGTTGTGCGAAGGGTGCATTGGCGGGGCCATTTATTTGTTCCCTTACTTTGTGTGCTCTGATTGCGTCTCTCCCTAGCAGCAGGAGGATTTCAGCAGTGGGGTCCAGCTTTGGGATGTGTTCTGCTACCTTTGACAGGTGAGGCTGATGCAGAGCGGCATTTGGTGTGGGAATTTCAGACCGATTATCAGGTAAGTCATTACACTCAGTGAGTGGTGGTAAGGGAATCCTAACTTTTCCATTGAGGGACTCCACGATAAAATCTGATGCCCTTCTGCCGAAAGTGTCTACTATACCAGAACATGTTTTCAGTTGGTAAGGATATGGCTTAGTGTGGATGTCAAACTTGTCAAAGAAACTGGACTTGGCCAACGATCGGTTGCTTTGGTCGTCTAACACGACGTAGGCCTTGATGGCTTCCTCTGGGTGGTCTTTCTGGTACACTCTTGCCAGGCATATCTTGGAGCATGACCGTCCGACTTGTCCTGTACCACATACTGCTGTGCAGCTTGCGCTAACCTCACTGGTGTCGTTTACCTCTTCTCCCTCCCCGCCATGCTGTGGCGAGGTCAGAGGAGTCGTGAGGTGCGGTGCTGGTCCTGGGTGCATAGCTGAGATATGTCGGGTGCTGTCACACTCAAAACACTTAACAATTGTAGTGCAGTCCTTTGCCATATGGTTGGTTGAGCTACAGCACTTAAAGCAGATTCCGTTTTCTTTCAGAAATACCTTTCTGTCATCAAGAGTTTCGGCTCTGAAGGCTTTGCACTTCTTCAGTGGGTGGGGTTTTGCATGTATTGGGCAGATCTTACTCGGATCACTAGAGACATTTGACTCTGTGGGAGTGACATTGATCTTGTGAACTGCAATGGGTTTCTTGAAGGTTTTAGGAAAGGCACCTTCAGCTCTGACAGATGACATTGTGGTGGTATTTAAAAAGGCAAAGCTAGGGTCATTTCTCTTCTTGGCCTCATAGCATATGAGTTTCGTGAAGTAATCAAACGGTGGGAACCGTCCTCCATTTGCTTCTTTATACTTAGAACCGGCCGAGATCCATTTTTCCTGGAGTCCATAAGGCAGCTTGGTCACTATGGGTTCAATTCCGCGTGTCGTGTCCAGGTAGGACAGGCCTGGTAAGTAGCCATCTTCTTTAGCACACTGCACTTCCATAAGCAGGTCAGCTAGCTCTCGTAGCTTCAGATTTTCCTTGGCTGAGACTCTGGGAAATGCATCCAGTCGGGTAAAGAGGGCCTTTTCAATCACCTCTGGGGCTGCATAACACTCCTGAAGACGTTCCCAAGCTTTCCCCAGTGCTATTTGTGGACTTGCTATGTGCACTGCACGGAGACGTTTCACCTGGTTGCTGGACTCTTTTCCAAGCCATCGCGTCATCAAGTCCAATTCCTCAGTGGCTGTGAGACCAAGTCCTTGAGTGGCATTTTTGTATGATGACAGCCAAGCACGATAATTTTCAGGTTTATCATCAAACTCGTACAAACTTGTATTCACTAGGTCACGCCGAGCTAAATATTGTGCCAGGTGTTCAGTTGCAGGCATACTTTGAGTATTTGTTGGCTGGGGGTTGAAGGATGGAGCTCCAATATTCAAGTCACTGATCTGCGAGGTAAGAGTCTTGGGAATAACCCGCGGACCTTCTCGGGTAAATGGATTCTGGCTGACTGACTCTTTGGCTGCTGGTGGCGCATAGTCTAAGTCATAGTCTGTAAAATCCACATTGTTTGTGCTGTCGTATGAAAAAACAGGCGGCTGATGGCGTGAAACAAAGGGGTTGTTCGGGCTATAACTGAGAGTGGCATAGGTAATTGGTTGAGTTGGTGGCGAACTAGCCTTCATGGCTGTTTGTCGGACGGAGTTAGTGGAATGGAAGTGAGTTTGGATGTGTTCACTTGTCCGTTCAAGTTTGCTTTGTTCTGTTGAATTTGTTTCATCCAGCACAATATAATTGTTGCTTCCTGAAACTGCTGATTCCCAGACAGCTGCTACGGCTTCAGCTTCTGCTGCTTCACGGCAGATGGCTAGTGTTTCAGCCTCAGTCTCTTTTTTCACTTTTTCTATCCTAGCTTTGGCTTCTTGCTCAGCATATTCGGCACGCACTTTAGTAGCTGCTGCTTTTGCTCGTGCACGAAGTAAAGCATTGGTTGATGAGGCAGATGAATGAAAGCTGCTTCCACTTTTTCCTGATTTATTAGATGTAGTTTCCATCTTGACTCGTTATTCAATGCTAACTTCTCAGTCTTTTCACTGTGTTGTCTTCACTGCAGTGTAACAACTGAAGCTATCCAACAAGTTAAACTCTGATGCAATAACCAGGAGTCTGTGTCGTAGTTAACATTTCACTGTTGTTTACTGAAGATTCCAGCATTACATGGCAGAGTGAAAACTGCAACAAAACAAAGTTTGACATTTTTTAACATAAAGTTCAGCTTCACATGAAGTCTTATGAAATATCCTTGTAAATACATGTAAATAAAAACGATCTTTTAAGACTTATTATTACCTTCTCTTTCAACTTTAAACTTAACTTAATCTATCAATTATTTAACTTAACAATGAGTTTTACTTACGACTTTGCTTCTAGCATCTTTCACGGTCAGGAATTCTTAAGTATTAACTGTTTTCAACAGATAGGAACTGAGTGGGAAGTAACTGATGACAAGGCAGGAAGTGGTAAGGAAGTTACAGGAAATTGTATCAAAGTAAAAGTTTGTATTCTTTCTCAATGTGTCAAAATAAAAGTCAAAATATATCGCCCTAATGGCGACACAGACATACAATTTTGAAGTATGTAACATAGGCTTTAGATTTCACACAGGACTTATCCTGAGCTTTTTTAAAGGGAACACGTGCCTCAGGATTACAGTTGTAGCGTTTGTGTAGCCTAGCTTAATTGAGGATTGCACAAATGCTGCTGTGCTGTTGTTGCAAATTAGCATGCCATCCCTTCCCTTGAGTTTTGACTTCCAACAATGCAAGTTCTCATTTGGTTTACTTTATTAAGAAAGGACTGTACAAGTCCACATGATAAAAGTCATGCATTCATGAATGATAAAAAACAATCCCTGTGTTATTATATTTGGCAAAAGCACTACCACCAGCCACTCACTGATAGTGACTATCATACTGTCTTACTAGCAGTGTTATAAAAAGTGTTTTGTTGTATTCAGATATCAGGTTTGAATATTCGACCCTACCAAATAGAGTATTACTTTCTGGTCATGGAAATAATACTGAAATAATACTGAACTACTGTATGAGGTAAATGGTTCTAACTGGATCTGTTTCCCAGATGTTCAGTTTATAGTCGTTGATAGCTAACAGCGATGGAAAGAGAGATATGACCCACACACAACATTAAAAGCAACTCTATAAACAGCCTCATTCCCTGGGAACAATTAAAGATCTAATGAAGTATTATTTTCGACCCAGGTGACGCAGGGCAAAATGATGGGGTAAAATAGTGTGACGTTACTGAAACCCAACCCATTCTCCAGATTTATTTGAAAGCAATAGAGTTGCTCAAACAAATAACCAGTGGTGCCATTTTGAAAACAGAAAAAAGGGTTCTCTGCAGCATCACACATTTAAACTTTAATAATGTGTTTGAATTTAAATCCCTTATGAAGTGTGGAGCCTGACATCACAATGTCTCTGTATCCCACGAGTACCTGGTCTCAAACTGGGAAAAAAAATGGTTGCACTCTGGGTTTCCATGAATTGGTGAAGGATTCCAGGTGCATTGAGGTTAAGTTACACTGCAGCTGTCCAGCTGAAAAAACACACTGGCCAATACAAATGGCCATAGAGGAGCTCTTAGTTGACTATTGTCTCCTAGCTAACCTTCTGTCAGGCCGGTGCAGTGTATGTAATGCACTGATGCATGTGCCGTGCACACAGAATAGATTTTAAAATAGTTTTGTTGGTTTTTATGGCTCTCAATGGTCTTGGACCTAGATTTGTATCAGATTTTTGCAATTTATTAACCCTTTACAACCTTCAGGTCTTCTGGTACTTGCCTTTTAGTCAAGCTTTAAGTTCAGACAAAGACCCAATTATAGCAGGAAAGGTCCTGTTATAATTACGACCCAGGAGACCTATACTCATTTTGTTGGTATTTGGTGATCTTCTTAATCAGAAAGTTATTTTATGCTTTCGAGGTATTGTTTTTATTATTATGTTTTGTTTTTGGTTTGTAATGCACATTTGTGTATGAAATGTACTATATAAATAAAGTCGGATTTATTTGAAGCGCTAATTCATTGCTAGTCTAGAGTTGTTTCTATCACTGTTAAATACCAGAAACCATTTATTATGCATTTTAATTTTCCACATTTTAATTTGTTTATTACGGTGATCGACAGGTGCAAATGCTCCACAAAGCCCGACATTTATTATATTCAAATTAGGAAAAAGTGAATGATTTTTGAAGATAAAAAAATTAGGAAAAAAAAGATATTATGTTCAACTGTATTATCACAAAACGTCAGCAAGAGCTCGTGTCCCAAATGTGTGCATCACTTTTTAGTGTACCCTGGTTTCCGTTGTGTTACAGAGACTTTTGCAGTGTTTTGTGTTTGCTGCGTTTCATTTATGCAATGCTCTAAGCCCTGCATATGTTTCCTCAACTGGGTGAATGTTTTCTCAATGCTGCGCATGTGTTGTCATGTTGGTGAAGATGTTTTTATATTTGCATATACATGGCACATTTGTTGTAGCACGTTTGCACTTGTCGGCCACCTTAATTTATGCATTTGGCCACAAGTGGAAAACAAACAAGAAAGCATGCAGACTTCATATTAGTCATTATCCCTGGTGTGGGCCTAATATGCTTATCTTAAAATCCCTGTCAAAACATACAATAATGTGTCAAATATCATTATTATAAATGACAAGTTGACTGTCACCGATTCATTATGATATCTTAACACTGAAAACCCATTGACCCCTGGATTAGAAACTGCTGATTGGCTGCACTAACTCAATACAGGTTTCATTTGAAAGGCAGTCCTCATTGAGTCATGCATGCATGTGAGAGCACACACGTACACCCATGGTTGCACATCGACTTCAATAGACACACAGACAAATTCAAACACGAAAGCTTAGGGGGAGATTTGCGATCTTGTAAAAACACATCGAGGGACGCATGGCTCAGAGTAGTTGCACTTGTCAAACAGCACCTGCAGCATGTGCCTTTCATTTCATTTAGACAGGACAGAAGCCGAGAGAGTGGTTGTCAATATTAGACAGGCATTAACCAGCAGAGTGTCCTTGGGTAGCGCTTATGAATGTCAAAACATTTGTAAGTGAGGTCTCTAAAAAAAGAGGAGCCCTTTCTGTAAAGAAATTGACAAAAGTAGAATGGAAGAACCTTTGCGATTTGTAAGGGTGAAAGAAATGGCTTGTATTGCACTGGAAAGACTCACTTGTCACTTGTTATTCTCTGAAAATCCTGCATTTACACTTTTCTTATAATAAAGGTTAGTTCATGTACTGTGGGTAAACGATTTTGAGATTTTAAGAAAAGTACTAGATGTGGGTAACTTTATGGATTTAATGTCCAAACGCTCTTAAAGGACAAACATCTGAATGCTAAAACACAATGCAAAGTTAACTTAATATTTAGAACGACCATGAATCATGTCCTTTAACCCAACTAAGTGGTAAAAACACAATTTTTATCTGGTGTCAGAGTGAAGTGCTTGAAAGACAGCGAGCGAGTATCCTCGTGTCATCATACTGGTGGATTGAATTCATGTAAATCACTGTAAATGTGCTTTTGGTTCATATTGAGTGGTGTCCCTTAGTAAGACATTTTCAATAACAAAGTACATAGCCATTTTAAAAAGGTTGGAATGCTAAGTGCTTATGTTTGTGTTTTTATCATTCATTTCAGTGGATTGATTTATTTTATTTTTTCTGTAATTTTAACTTGCTCTTGGTCAAGTGTGTGATATGCTGAATATTATATACTGAATGACTTGAGCATGTGTCATTTAAAGGGGACATATTCTTCTCATTTGTGTCTCTACTGGGACATGTCTCCATGCTTTAAATCTTCAGAAAGCTCTTTATTTTTCTCATACTGCCTGTGCTGCAGCTCCCTTTTCACCCTCTGTCTGAAACCAGAGCCCAGTCTGCTCTGATTTGTTAGCTGGTCGGCTCTGTTGGGAGTGGTCACCCGCTTAGAGATGTCCTGTCCCTTAGCCTATGTTGTACAATGTGTAGTTTTTGATTCAACTGGATCTAAGAAATGGTGAAATACCTCAAGAAGTGTGTTAAAAATGGCCCTTTACATCTTAATTCTTGGAAAAATGATAAGATAAGATGTATCCATATTGTTTTAACACTGGACCAAGCATAACCAGATTACAGTTTAGCAAAGCAGCAAATACCTGACTAGATGAAAACACATCTGATTGATTGGAACCCTTATCTTGCAGAATTTTCCAAAACACATCACGTTAAGTTTGGCACTTACACAATCCTTTCTGTCCCCAGGTGAGACAGAACACATCAGCATGAAGCCGCTGTTGGGATAGATGCCAAGAAAACATCCATCTTTAGTCAGGAGGCATGGTTTCTGCCTCTTGGCATGCACATTCCCTCCGTGACTGACAGCTCTAACAATATGGATTCAGCCAAGTAACTGCTGGAGGCACACTGTAACTTTAGCCATGTAGTGATTTGCGCCATACCCAACATATATTAACTCTTCCCTTCTCTTTTCATTCTCTCTTACAGACACACACCCACACTTTTACCACAAATGCGTGAACTGTTTCTGCCTCTTTTCCTAGGTATCTGTGTTTCTGGTTGAAGCCCGGCTTTATGAAGTATACCATTACCAGCTGTTGAGGCTGGGATCACACCTTATTTAATGATTTTATGTTGCTGAGAAAGATTGGACAGATATATTTATGTACAATGGTGTTTTCTGAAAAAGGTTAAATTGGCCATTGTACAATATAAAAGTGATTGTGTGACATTTTTGCTCTACCAGCCATCGATTCATGTGAATAAAAAAGGTTTGTTTTCTTTTTGCAAACAAAGTCATATGTTTGAAGTAAAACATGCAATATATATTAAACTTTAAATTAATTCACATCTGAATTTGGTATTGGATTCATCACCAGCTCAAAGCAGATGTCAGCCTGTCACCATCTATGAAGGCCTGACGGTCTTACTCCCGGCTAAACCAAAAAAGGGAAACAAACAGAGTGTCGGTGGAGCTGAGTCGGGTTTATTGGTATTGATTAAATAATTAAGACACGATTAGTGTCTGAGATATTAGATATTTGCACATTGGCTCCTATATGCCCTTTACCCTCACATTGGAGTACCCAGAAATCCTTACCTCCGCTCCCTATCACTGTTGTTCGGTGCACAAGGATGTTTTTTTCACTTGCATGGAAAAGTTCCCCCAACACTGAACTAACATTTGGGTCTACAGGACTTAGATGCACACTTGATGGGATCAAACAACCAAATTATGCACTCGCTATAGAATGGCCAATGATTGATTGATGTTGTCCACATTTGTTTCCATTTAAATGAATCATGAGTTCAACAAAAACATGAGTGGATCTGATGTATGTCAACTATTTGGTACCGATTATAGAAAGAGACGCAAAATCAATGTTTAAACACCAAGTTTCTCTCCAGCAGCTGTGTTCCATTCAGCTCTGAGTCTATTACAGAACATATTCAGACAATTGCATTGTATACTGAGGAAGATTGTTTGTGTGTGTGTGTTTGTTTAACGTTAATTTTTTGTTAAACGTTTTGTCCTAGCTAGCCAATTTGGGTAATTAAAGTAATTTATCATGACTTTACAGACATCTGCTGCCGCCTATCAATGTTACTGCTGTATTGTACTCAGTTCACCAAAGGCAGCTGACATAAATGTCATTGTGCAAGATTAGTTTGAAGTGATAGGCAATATGACATTATTGGTTTAGTAAGGTTGCATGCTAGTCTCCTAAATGTTGTTATTTTCTAAAACCTGTGCCATAGAGGGTGGAGCAGGTGAAAAAAGATGCAAGACAAAGCAGGCAACAATAACTTAATTGAAAGAAAACACAATACCCACCGAACAAAACCCAAAAAGAAGAATAAAAAAAGACTGAATCAAAAACCAGCATTTAGATAAAATCAATGAGACAAAGAGATAAAGTGTGAGTGGAAGGATTGGCAGGGAAGTTACATTAAGAGGAATGAGGTGATTGGACAGGAGAACAGGCATGGAGCTGATTGGCTGGGGAAAACTCTAGCAGCAGGTAAATGCTAACGAGGCTGATTGAGTGCAGGTGTGTAGGTAGGCAAAGGAGGGAAAGGGAGCACAGAAGGGGAAGAATAATAGGAAATCATCACGAGTAGAACAAACATTCATGGTTAAATGATGAAGCAAGAAGGTCAGAACAGTGGCCATTTTTCACCTACTTCTTGAATTATTTTCTGCAAAACTTGTCACATACTCACAAAGGTAAGGTATTGCAGTTTTTATTTAAATGAAGATTTACTAAAGGAGAAATATATACCAATGTATTACTTTGTTATCATACTTCTGTCACATTTATTATATATATATTAAAACTTAGTTTGTCTTTTTTACAGTTAATTCTGTTGGCGAAATAAGTTAGCTAGCCAGTTAATTCCAACATAGTTTAATGCTTCAGGTTACTGTGTTTAAAAAAAAAAAATTATACCTGCTTACAAGTTATGTGGGGTTAAAGAACATATGGTAAGAATGAGTCAAAATAAATTAATACATAAAATGTTGATTTACCATTAGCTATCCAGAAACACACAACTATATAAATATTGGGCCTCAAAGAGGTCCCAAAAAAGGCAGTATAAAAAAGAAAAAGATGAAAATTCCAAGTATTATTGAGGTGCTTTTGAATAAACTTAAATGACACAATGATCACAGGGGCATCAGATCTAGTGTTACCGGAAAAGCTAAACGCATGTACAGTAAAATCCATTCAGGATGTGAACACATGCAATCTAATGGCTTTAAGGGTTAAGGTTAGACATGTTTTAAAAACATTGGCAAAATTAATCGGTGATGTCAAAACAAGAACAAAACTATAGATGTAACTTTTTTTTTATGACTTCCTGTATCATTGTGTGCCAAAAGCTAGCATGGAGAAAAGCATTTTTGGTCCAGCATGATATTGCTGAAGGGTCACAAAAGGTCTTATGTGATGTATAAGAATTTACTGGGCATGTGGATACACCTCATACCAAAAAAACAAAGTGTCCGAGTACAATTATGCAGGACGCTAAGTGCAATAAAGGAAAAATTTGGTCTCACAGTTCTTAGAAATTGATTTATGATGATACACATGTTGTGGAATGGTCATAACAATAGACAGCACTATAAATCGTTGCTATTAGGAATTTTAAATATTATGGATGGTTATTTGAATCTCTTTTTTAGGATTTGCAAAGCACAAATCTATGCAACCTACACATTTCTTGACTTATTTTAATTCTATGACGGTTATTATTGGGTTTGTACACTTGCATCAATGCTAAACACAGTGTCACAGAGAAAGAATGCAAATCAGCAAAGGTTGTTAAAACATCCATCATCTATCCAATGCTTTCAGTGATCAGGTCCACGGAACTCACAGGCCCCGAGGCAGCAGCTGTCATACCAGTGTACAGTCTGTCATTACCTAACATCAATTTAACATGGCTGTGTGGCAGCAGTTGGAATCTGAATCATCATTTATCTTCCTCCTATTAGAAGGCGACAAACACCTGGGGGCTGATCTATAAAACTCTGTGTAGTGTGCAAATAACATATGTATACAGATCCTTTTTGTCGGATTTTTTGCAAAACTGTGCGTACGCCTCATTTTATTTGGTAAATCTCAATCATTGTGGAACCGAGCAGACATTCACAATCTTAATTCTACAACCACATTTATGCATTAATGTATCAATTACCATGTTCACCCTGCACATTTCTCCTCTGTGGGACAAATAAAGGTATTCTAATTCTGATTCTGAAACATCTGTTTGAATATCAACGCTTGTGCCCGTTCCACCACCCATTAGACCTGTCAATAAGAAATACGGCAAAGAAAATGAAATTTCATCGACTGTAGATTCAGCAAGATTCTCCGTTGGCGCCAGAACATCTGTCTCTACGTAAGGCTGTGGCTTTTTGTAGATTCCATACCCCTCATTTATCACATGTCTCTGCAAACCATCATCGCTGTAAATTCTGAATCATCATCATTATTAAGAAAAGTCAGAGGGATCATCCATGATTCATTTAACCATGTGTGCGCCTGGTCTGGAGCCTGCGTGAGGTGTGCACATTCTCACCACACATTCTGCTCTTTATAACTACTAGTTTAAAGGTCCCCTATTATGCAAAATTCACTTTTAAATGTCTTTTATGCATAAATATGTGTTCCCAGTGTGTAAGTAGATGCTCCAAAGGAGGCCAGCTTCAGCTCAGCTCAAATTTAAAGCGACAGTCACAAAATCAGCACTTCAGGAACAGGGTGGGTATTTTGAGCAAAACACTTCACAGACAAGTTTTGTATAGATATGGCTATAGGAGCACTCTCTTGACACTTATGGTGTTATTGTGCAATTATTATTGTTATTAATACAAAAATAACAGTTTAAAAAGAAGTTCAGTACAGAAAGTAAGTACTATTGACACACACACACACACACACACACACACACACACACACACACACACACACACACACATATGACCCAGCAGCTCTTTCAGGTGATTGTAATTAATACCGTAACTAAGTGGTTTATTCCAACATATAGACAGACAAGCATTTGTTTATGCTGATTGCTTTCCCCTGGTATTCCTGTTTGCATATTCATTGGGAGGAGTGCTTAGAGGCTGGTAACACGTATTTGCAGGGGCGGTTTGTGTATTAGGGCGATTTGGGCGACGCACTACCAATGGGAGAAAGATAACTTTTTTTCTAACAGCAGCAGTCATAATCAGTGTTCTAGACGTTAGATCTGTCCAAACGTCATTGTCCAATCAGACTAAAGTCATGCTTCACATGGTCCCGCCCATTTTGGGGCGATTTCAGTCAGGTTGAAAATCGTCCAAGTGTTCTCTCATAGACTCTCATGTAAAATGCATTTTTTTCTAATATCAGATGCAATCTCTATGGGTTCCGGGAGGGCTTGCACTTAAGCGCTTTCGTCATACGTAACTGAGAAAAAAAACTGAAAACTTCTTCGATCAAGTCACGCACTACTCTCAAGATAGCTAGCGTTCAGTGCAATTCCATTTTGTCTTTGAAAGAAGTTCCTTTTAATTGGTGAGCAAATCCAGATAAATTGGGATTAAAACAAGGACCTCCAAGAGCAAATTTAACCATTCAACAAGTTTCTACAAAGGGGAGAAGACCTACAGTCGAGGCTTTTCTACAAATTGGTATGAGCGAAAAACCTGGCTAGCAGGCTGTGAAGCAGCCAATGCAGTCTTCTGCTATCCCTGCCTACTTTTTCACCCTGAAGGTGGCACGGCAGACAGCAATGCTTGGAAGTCGACTGGTGTAAAAGATATGCTGAAAAAAATGCAGAAACATGAGCTGTGGAAGATCCACATGGATAGCTGCTTGAGATGTTCTTCTTTTGGGAGGGGGAACATTGCCACTCAACTGGATGAGGGATACAGGCTAGCTGTTCATTGCCACAATGATGAGGTGAGCAAGAACCATCACATCCTCAACCGGCTTGTCCAGTGTGTGAAATACTGCGGGGTGTTTGAGCTAGCTTTGCGAGGCAAAGATGGAACTGAAGGCTTCACCAACGCTGGCATTTCTCTCGGACTGGTCGACTTCGTGGCACAGTTAGATGAAGTTTCTGATGAGCATCTAAAACATGCTTCGGTGTTCAATCAATAAATACTTGACTTAATATGCTGCCCCTGTCTTTATGTTGTTTCTGAACATATCTTTTGGCCTGATTACCTATTTTGTATATGTAAATAAGTAATATAATATAAGTAGAATAATTTATTGTGGACCCTCACCATTTCTGCTTATAGAGGCTCCTGGATGCAACTCTCTTCCATAGCTTTCCACCTGTACCTTAAGTAGCTAGAGGGGAAAAATGTCTGTTGTGTGTTGCTATCTAGTGGACACAAGAGGGATATCTTTCTGAGTTAATCATCTCACAACAAATTAATATGGTCTTGCTTAATGTACCTATTGAATGGGTCACCTTAATCATTATCAGAAAGAAATTGCCCCCCCTGAGATTTTTTTCAGGAGCAGCCACTGCGTATTTGTTCAGAGTTAGACTAGTGCTTATCCTCCGGAAGTCCTGCTTAACTGTCTATCTCCAAAATTGTGTTAAATTGCATCACATTCAACACTGCTCCCTCTCGGATCCCCAGCAGAACATCCACCAAGTGTTGATGCCATCGGATGATGAAAATGAGAAGGACATATATACAGTTGTGTTCAAAATAAGTGTGTTTAAAAAAGTGAGAAAGCTCAAAATCCTTATAATAGCTTTTATTTTCAAACACACAAATTCATTGGGGACACTGCACATTCTAATCCTAATCAAAATATGAAGAACTTTATCAAATTAGTTTTTACTTTACAGAAAGTGAAGAAAAGGGAATATTAGCTGTTCAAAAAAATAGCAGTGTCTGCATTTTTCTTTACTAACGCAAATATTTACAGCATGAACTGAAAAATGCTTGAAGATATAGCTTTCCTTGGAATCACTGAACTAATATCTAGTGGTATAACCACTGTTACTGAGAACTGCTTCACATCTGTGTTGCATGGAGTCAACCAACCCAGGACGATTGGACTACACTCCACAATTCCTCTGTATTTCTTGGTTTTGCCTCAGAAACAGCATTTCCGATGTCACCCCACAAGTTTTCTATTGGATTAAGGTCCGGGGTTTGGGCTGGCCACTCCATAAGATTAATCTTGTTGGTCTGGAAGCAAGATTTTGCTTGCTTACTGGTGTGTTAGGGGTTGTTGTCTTGTTGAAACACCCATTTCAAGGGCACTTCCTCTTCGGCATAAGGCAACATGACTTCTTAAAGTATTCAAGCTGATCAATGATCCCTGGTATGCGATAAATAGGCCCGACACCATAGTATGAGAAACATCCCCATATCATGATTCTTACGTCACCATGCTTCACGGTCTTCACAGTGTACTGTGGCTTGAATTCAGCATTTGGGGGTCTTCTGATAAACTGTCTGCGGCCCCTAGATGTCGTTTTTTCAACAATGGGACTTTGCGGGGGCTTCTTGCTGGTAGATTGGCTTCACATACAGTGGGGAGAACAAGTATTTGATACACTGCTGAGCTTGCAGGTTTTCCCACTTACAAAGCATGTAGAGGTCTGTAATTTTTATCAAAGGTACTTTCAACTGTGAGTGACGGAATCTAAAACCAAAATCCAGAAAATCCCATTGTATGATTTTCAAATAATTAATTTGCATTTTATTGCATGACATAAGTATTTGATCACCTACCAACCAGTAAGAATTCCGGCTCTCACAGACCTGTTAGTGTTTCTTTAAGAAGCCCTCCTGTTCTCCACTCATTAGCTTGTATTAACTGCACCTGTTTGAACTCGTTACCTGTATAAAAGAGACCTGTCCACACACTCAATCAAACAGACTCCAACCTCTCCACAATGGCCAAGACCAGAGAGCTGTGTAAGGACACCAGGGATAAAATTGTAGACCTGCACAAGGCTGGGATGGGCTACAGGACAATAGGCAAGCAGCTCGGTGAGAAGGCAACAACTGTTGGCGCAATTATTAGAAAATGGAAGAAGTTCAAGATGGCGGTCAATCTCCCTCGGTCTGGGGCTCCATGCAAGATCTCACCTCTTTGGGCATCAATGATCATGAGAAAGGTGAGGGATCAGCCCACAACTACACGGCAGGACCTGGTCAATGACCTGAAGAGAGCTGGGACCACAGTCTCAAAGAAAACCATTAGTAACACACTACGCCGTCATGGATTAAAATCCTGCAGCGCACGCAAGGTCCCCCTGCTTAAGCCAGCGCATGTCCTGGCCCATCTGAAGTTTGCCAATGACCATTTGGATGATCCAGAGGAGGAATGGGAGAAGGTCATGTGGTCTGATGAGACAAAAAGAGAGCTTTTTGGTCTAAACTCCACTCGCCGTGTTTGGAGGAAGAAGAAGGATGAGTACAACCCCAAGAACACCATCCCAACCGTGAAGCATGGAGGTGGATCATCATTCTTTGGGGATGCTTTTCTGCAAAGGGGACAGGACGACGGCAGCGTATTGAGGGGAGGATGGATGGGGCCATGTATCGCGAGATCTTGGCCAACAACCTCCTTCCCTCAGTAAGAGCAGTGAAGATGGGCCATGGCTGGGTCTTCCAGCATGACAACGACCCGAAACACATCGCCAGGGCAACTAAGGAGTGGCTCCGTAAGAAGCATCTCAAGGTCCTGGAGTGGCCTAGCCAGTCTCCAGACCTGAACCCAATAGAAAATCTTTGGAGGGAGCTGAAAGTCCGTATTGCCAAGCGACAGCCCAGAAACCTGAAGGATCTGGAGAAGGTCTGTATGGAGGAGTGGGCCAAAATCCCTGCTGCAGTGTGTGCAAACCTGGTCAAGAACTACAGGAAACGTCTGATCTCTGTAATTGCAAACAAAGGTTTCTGTACCAAATATTAAGTTCTGTTTTTCTGATGTATCAAATACTTATGTCATGCAGTAAAATGCAAACTAATTACTTAAAAATCATACAATGTGATTTTCTGGATTTGTGTTTTCGATTCTGTCTCTCACAGTTGAAGAGTACCTATGATAAAAATTACAGACCTCTACATGTTTTGTAAGTGGAAGAACCTGCAAAATCGGCAGTGTATCAAATACTTGTTCTCCCCACTGTACGTGTCTTCTAATAGTTACAGTACTCACAGGTACCTTTAAACCTTCTTTCATCACCCTGGAGCTGATCATTGGTTGAGTCTTCGCCATTTATGCTATTCTTCGATCCGTTCGAATGGTAGTTCTCCATTTGCTTCCACGTCTTTCTGGTTTTGGTTGACATTTTAAAGCATTTGAGATCATTTTAGCTGAGCAGCTGATCCTTTTCTGCACTTCTTTGTATGTTTTCCCCTCTTTAATCTGCATTTTAATCAAAGTACGCTGTTCTTCTGAACAATGTCTGGAACGACCCAATTTACTCAGATTTTCAGAGAGAAATGCACTTTACAATGTGCTGCCTTCGTCCCTAAATAAGGGCCACCTGTTTGACACCTGGTTTTTCATAGAATTAATGATTTCACTAATTTAATTCCACACTGCTATTGTTTTGAACACACCCTTTTCAATTGATGATTCAATTACACAGAATCAGCAGCATGCTTGTTAGGACTGTTGGGTCTGTTGGTTTCCTATGACTCTACTACACCTACTAGTAAATTATTTGCCATGTAGGAATATAATTTCGACCAAAAACAGTTGTTGTTCTGGTTAGTGATGTTGGACTGCTATTATTTTGAACACATCTGTACATTGTCACGGGGTGGGTAAAGGAGGCCGAACCCAAACCCTGTACAAAAGACAGAGGCAAATAACAATAGATAACAAGAAGCGAGCTTTATTAAATGAAGCTTTAACAACAAACATGAAACTAAGGGGAGCAGGCAAGGTGAAACATAGAAAACAAAGGGAGGAATAAACTCTGAATACTTTAGGAACATGGGTAGCAAAAGGACGGGGCAGATGATCACAAAAAGCAGGAAATCACAGAGGAATTAAGACAAAAAGAGAAAACACATTTTTATTCAAAACAGGAAACAGATACAAATATCATCACATACATGCAGATATATACATACAGTCAGAGATGTATTGCTTCTTAGCGACTTGATTAAAACAGCAGGGGTATATATTTTGCTATGAATCTCACACATACTTTCTGTGTAGGTCCAAGTATAACATGTTGAAATCAATTGTATTGTATTTGACTGTATCTGTCTATCTATGTGTTCAAATGCTTATCATTATTTTTTTTTTACCTTCAAATTGTCAGCAGTTAAGTAAAATACTTGTTCTAGTCTTTATCCTGTTGTCTTGTGTGGCTGATTCAGACATGCACTATCTCTATATTAAAACAGGTGAGGTGACAACATTACATACCTTCCTCATAAGAACAATGCTCTCTTGCCTTTTACGAGAAACTCATGTAGTATACGTCTTTTTATAAAGAATTCCACTTAGAAAATACTGATTTATTAAAATGAATATGAAAAATAAAGTTCAAAAAACATTGTAGCAACACCCTTGTGTGTATTTGAGTCAGACAACACACCTTACACTCTGGATGAACCACACCTTGGTGTGTGTGTGTGTGTGTGTGTGTGTGTGTGTGTGTGTGTGTGTGTGTGTGTGTGTGTGTGTGTGTGTGTGTGTGTGTGTGTGTGTGTGTGTGTGTGTGTGTGTGTGTGTGTGTGTCAATAGTACTTTCTTTCTGTACTGAACTTCTTTTTAAACTGTTATTTTTGTATTAATAACAATAATAATTGCACAACAACACCATAAGTGTCAAGAGAGTGCTCCTAATCTTGACAGCCTAACATGGTCATGTTTGGTTGAGAACGGCGTACTGGGTCGTATTTACGGTAAAGTATTCATGGAGCAGTGTATCTGCGCCAGAACACACACACAGCTCAGCTCAGATAATTTGACTGAAACTGTGTCAGACAAATCCATGTCTTGCCTCCAGGTACACCTTGTTCCCTGCATTCCCTGAAACGCACTGGAAGACAGACCCAACAATGACTGACATGTCTCCACTGTTCAACGGCTTTGGGCTGAGAGCGACACCATTGGAGAATATTAATAGAAATACCTGTGGTTGATGAGTGATGTCCAACCCTCCCCCGCTTATTCTTCTCTGTCATGCACTGCCTCGTCTGGCTGCCATGGGCGCATAGCTGCTGAGGAGATACCTGGAACTCAGTTGTAAACACAAGTTGCTCTCTCCCACTCTATGATACTGAGACAGGAGGAAAAAAGAGGAATGGTTTTTCAGGTGTGTCTAAAGAAGCCTTGATAACAACACACAAACTCAAGCTACTCTTTTATTAGCCATTGAGAAGCAGGCAACCATGAAACGTGAAATGATTCATTTGAAAAACTCCAACGCTTTGTCTCTTTTCACAAAGTATGACTAGTTTACTTTGTTTTTTATTTCTATTCATACGATTACTACAAGTTAACTCTTATTTTACTTTATTTTTGTATTATTTTATGTTATTCTTATTATCCCATGTGTACTATATGTGTTTCTCTCTTATTTGTTGCTGCTATCACATCTGGATTCCCTACGGAGATCAATAAAGGTCCATCTTATCTTATCGTATCTTATAAGCTTTGTCTCGAATAGTTTCATGTTGGAACTATTTTTCTTTTTATCGAACAACTCCCTCCGAGTAGTTGGAAGTCCCACCCGTTTCACAATATTGGTACTTTGAGATGATACATGTAAATATTAATATTGGATATATGAGTAGGGACTATGAACTTTAATATTAATCAAAATGTTGAGTATAATAATGATTAAGGATAGCTTTCTCGTAACATTATTGGCTCATATTGAACACTTTAAAATGGTTCAAAATCGATGTAGAAGAACAAGACCTGACACCTACATTACCCACAATGCTAATAAGCTACACACAGTTTGTTTTCCATTTTTCAACATGTAGGCTTAAATGCAAACCTGTCTCAAATAACAACATCGCCTGAGGCAACTTATTAGACTCCACACAGCTCCCTCTGCAGCCACACATGCAGTAGAACTACTAATTACCTTGAAACCAACTTTAAAATGTCAAAGCTAATCTCAGTAATGTTTTAACAACTTAAGTATATACATAGTGCAACTGTTCAGGTCTATTTTCAGGTTTGGATTAATCTACAGATCTCCTTTTTTGGTCTTGTATTAGAGCATATCTTGCCATTGTCAAACAATGGAGCTGTCAAGTCGCAGGGCTTTCTTGGTCATTTTGGCGTCCGTCCCAGACTTGTGTTGGCCTCAATGCTGTCCACCATAGCGCTCGGCTAGTAGCAGCATGGATTGTGCTGACCAGTTGCTTCACTCTAGATTTGACATCATCACGTTTGGATGCGTATCAAGTGATCCAGATTCAGATCAAATTTGAAAAATCCTATTCCATGTGTTTTTGTCCTATGCAAACTAATAGAAACGCGGGCCTGTAGTGTGAACAAGGCCTTTTACTTCTTTTAATGAAAAAGCACAGGTTGTCAGTATATGTCTTTTTTTCAGTTTTATTTTGAAAAGTGTTCACCCCCTTTGTTATGTCTGTTTTTACTTCCTGTCTCCGTGTTTTCCCTCCTGTTTGATTTCCTGGTTCTGTTCACCTGGTGCCCTTGTGTTTTTCCTTCCCTGCCCAGCTGTTTCTTGTCCTTGATGAGTTCTGCATATATTTAAGTTTGGGTTTTGTTTTGGCGTTGGTCAGAGTTTTGATTTTCATCTATAGGATAGTTCCTGCAATCATAGATATTTTTTCTGTTCAAACATTGTACTTCCTGCATTTGGATCCACCCTCTCTGCCTCCAATCCTGACACAGGTGTCGACAACAAGGATGAAGTTCAGTGGTATAAAGTATATAAGTACATTTACTCAAGTACTGTACTTAAGTACAATTTTGAGAGACTTGTACTTTACTTCAGTACTTATACCCCACTACAATTCAGAGGTAAATAGTTGACTTTTACTCCACTCTATGTATTTATTATTTTTAATTACTTTTGGTACTTTCAGTATATATTGATGCTGACACTTTTGTATTTTTAATTGAGTATTCCTACACACTCTTCTACTTTTATTCAAGTACAAGATCAGTGTACCTCTCCCACCTCTGATGAAGTGTTTTGTTAAGCCACAACAATGTGAAATTGATCCAACATGAATTATACCAAGACCCTGGGACTGAAGCAGGTAAATGGAATTAACCAGCACTTTTGTTTTTTTTATACCTGTGATCAGTTTTTCTCTTTCAACAATATAACTGAAACTTGAAAGCAGTGTAAAAATATGTGATATGGATTGTGCAGTTAACTGAGTAAACATACCGTAAACTGTACAAACATATCATATATCACTGTAATGTGTGTCAGCCAGCGTGTTCCATACTATATAGTTATCATGTTAACACTTGTACATTCTTGCAGACCACTTTGCTGTTTTTAGTCCAATATGTTGTTAACTTTAACGCTAAGTGTTAACTTAATTTGAAATAATCACCCTCTGACATTGTTTTTTATTTTCCTTTTAGCAATGCAATTACAATTTTTTCAACAAGTGCAAATGAATGTCCTAGGATAAATGCCGTGTGAACATGGAGCTACTCTTGTTATAGCATAAGCGGCTCTTGTGCTCCATTTTAACAACTAATCAGAAATAATAACTCTAAGCTAGTCTTGTTTTTGCCAATTTTTAGGTTTTTGTAATCAATATATTTTACAAACTGGCATCCCCTTTTGAAAAGATGACTGTGTGTGTCAATTGCATAGTAGTGTTAGCATGTGTGTATAATTAAGCATTCCCTCAAAACTGGTCTCGAACCAACTTCGCTATTAGCTGGTCACTTCAGAACTCACCAGGAACACTGAGAGACTATTTAGAGTCAGTCTGGGAGTCAATATAGATTATTTTTTTATGGGGTTCGCTAACTTACAGGCACTATAAGCGCTGACCTCATGCAGTAAATCATTTTGGTAGTCTTAAAACTCAACCGAATGCCAAAAATTATTTGTAGCAGCTACTTGATCCAGGTCTGAAAACAACATGCTGGTGTATAAAGGACGTGTCATCGCCTACAGTTACTGAATTACGTCAGGAGTGATGTTAGGGTAGGTGATTTGTAGTTGTGTTGAGTATAAACCATTACAACATTAGTCCATTTCAAGTGTATGTGCCACCTGTTCTGTCTATATAAAACAACATTACCTACCACCTTGTGATGAATTACTTCTCACTGTTCTGTGTCTCTTTTCAGAAGCCATTTCTATGTTTCTCCTGTTGAGCATACATAAGGCTCATTCAAACATAATGTTCAAGCAAAGGTGAGAAAGTCTAAAAGCAAAACACAAATGAGATTACTTAATTAAAGATAAGGATACAGATAATAAGTGCATGGTCCAAACACAACACGATGAAGTTAATGATACAGAGAAATGTACCCCAGTCCACAGCAGATCTTTAAAAAAACAATCAGTCTCTCATCGAGGCTTTTGCCATTCAGAGTGTATTTGGTCCCACTTAACAGCATTCCAGAGAGAACATTCCACATCATCCACATACCTAATGATAACAAATAGCCTATTATTACACCCGTATAAAATCACTAATGATCTGTCAAGCAGTAGACAGACATGCAATTAAATTTGCTCCCTAGCATTTTACTGCAGGCACAGCAGACAGTGTGGTCGTAGTCCGGGGCAATCCAGACTCCACAGGGGCGCTGCTGTGTTTCCTCTCACTCAACCATGTCACTGGTTGGCCTCTAAATGTCACCATCGCATGACAACATGATGCTGGTAATGTAGCTGGTTAACAAGGTCCTAATGAACATTTAAAGGTTAAAGGATTGGGTCAGGAAGTCATTCCTAATGACAGTGAATGCAAAGGCATACAGAGATACAAGAGGATTGAAAAGTACAGCTCGAAGACAGGTAGCATATGTTAACTTAAATCCTGGAGAAAATATTCACAAGGCAATATAAAGCAGAACGTGCCACAGATGCGTTGATGATACTGGCAGTTATCCTGCTTTGTTGTTTCTACCAACACTTTCCCTCTTAGATGCTAACCATACTTTTAATCAGTCCTGTCCCATTGTCCTTTTACTGTGTCCATCTCAAGAAATGTCCATGCAGGCTTCCCATAATTCCCTGCATTTTGGTTACTTCCTACAATTGGGTCAACCTATGCACCCCAATCAAACACTATGGTTTGCTTTGAAATGGACCAAAGGTTAGCTTGTAAAAGCACCTTAAAGCTCACAGAGAACAAAAACTAAAGTGTAAAAACAAAAGTGAATGGTTCAATAGTGGGTTAGGTGCTGGGCTTCTTCCTGGCTGGGCACAGTGCTAGCTGTTCCCCTGTTTCCAGTATTGCTGCTGAGCTAACAAGTTGCTGGTTGCAGGATTTTTGTATGGGATTGGTAAAATGGGCCTCTTTCCCTTCTTGAAAAGAAATGTTAGCAGATTTTTATAACAATTGTGACATTGTTTATTGTTTGTATATATTAGACATTTATATATTTTATTTCAACTGACACTCCTAAATTTGAAGATTGTGTAACGTAGAATTACAGCAAAGGTAGCTAGACTTAATAACTAGTGTCTTTTAACATTCTTTGCCTTCTTTAGACTTTCATTCAAGTGTTTTTGGCGTCCCTGCGGTCTAATGTCCTTTTATGGGTTTTGGCAGGGTGGTAACCTTTGCTAATAAGGACAATGGAGAACTCATCAATATAGGAAAAAGGGTTGGAACACCTCGGTGGTTTAATATCAGGTCAGGGATCTAACATAAATTACTGCATTTTCTCAAATGATTATCGATTCCCTTAAGTGTGATTTCTTATTGGGATAGGTTATGTTGTATAGGAACTGGATGTGTGTTTTCACACACACAAAAAAAAACATAACTAAAACTTAAGCCAAAGCTAAACCTAAAACACTATGGTACACTAACTAATTGTGAATATACATTTGTCAGTCACTAGCTCAGATCTTTAGCTTCAGGCCTGAGCTAAACGCTACCTCACACTGGATGACTGTGATATGGCCGTTGTCTAGTGGCTTCTTCATAACATTAGCATATAAAAGATTGGGTAACACAGAAACTGAATAGCCACAGTGCAATCTGACAGCACCAGCCTTTGTTATGGTGAGACAAGTTGAAGATCCCTAAGGATGGGGCCTTTTGGCCACAGAGTCTCTCGGTCTGTACATGACAGGCACACCGGGCCAAAAGGCCAGTGGAGACAGAGACTGCTGAGAAAGAAAGGCGAGAACTGGAACGAGGTAACGCGATGACAGATTGGGAAATGAGGACGTAGGGAGAGACACACTGGAATGGGAATCTTGAAGTCACACCAATTGAATGTATTCTCTGTGACATTTACAAAAAAATGGAACGTGTGCAGGATGCGCACACACCCTTGGCATTGCTCCATTTGACGTTTTTCTCATCTTATTTATACTCCCATGCCAAGAGACCCTGTCATGCCCCCAACCTAGGAGCACCCACATCTATAATTAGCTTAAAGGCACACCTACTTACCATACCACCCACGTGAGATGAACAAATGATCCAGCATAATTGCACATTGGACATGTTCAAACAGAGGCCTCCAGGTTCTTTTCTCATGAGGCAAAGCATTTCTATATCCACAGGAAGGAAAAAGTTACAAACGACAATGCTGCAGACCAAAGGACATCCCCTTCCTCGCAGATACAGGTACTGGGAGGGGATAGACAAGATTGAAACAAAAGGCACTTCTGGCACCGCTTATATTATAATTAAGTAAGAAATATCAGTGAAAATTCAGACGGGGCAAAGCAAGAAAGTGAAAGAACAGGGGGCAGAAATTAAACTCGAAACTGAATAGGAGTGTAAAGACAGACTAAATGAAGTTATCAAATTTAAATCACAGATTAATAATAGTCAATTCCAAAACAGTTGTGATCATTTTATATAGAGACTGAAAATAAGACATCCATTATTGCTTGAGATACATTTTTCTGCAATACTATGATTTTGTTTTTGCCAGTGATGATTTACAGGACCACACAAATGACTTCCGAAAACACAAAATGTCCACCGTCCATTAAAACAAAATAAAAACTAAACATACATAACCTGCTTTTTGCAATAAATATGCATGGACGGGATTACATTCAAAAATTCTCTAGTCAACATATATGACTGTTTATGGCAAGCCGTTTGAGTATTTATTCCATATCCTTGATATCAGACGGTAGTTGCCTACACTAGTTAGCTCTTTGACGGCACTTGTTAGATATTTGGTCACACTAGTTTGACACTTTGTTTTACTAGTTGAACAACATTTTTTACCAGTCATTATTTCATCAACTAGTGGCACTTTTGTCCGACTAGTTCCTACATAAGCCTTACAAGTGACGCCAGGAGCTGCACTAGTAGCTCCAAAGTCCCAACATGTAAGCTTTTTGACGAACTAGTGGCCCTCTGAACTTACTAGTGACGCTAAAAGTCTTACTAATTAACTAGTGTGCTGCAAAAACTCTGACATGTTAACTAGTTACAAAAAAAATAAAAGCAGAAAATTAGCAAACTAGTTACAGTAACTAGTGGCATGCCTTTTTCTGCACTGGTTAACTAGTAACACCCAAAATCACTCACCAGTTAACTACTAAGGGCAAAGGTTCACTAGTTAACTAGTAGACATTTTGAGCCTCACTAGTTAACTAGTAAGGGCAAAAGAGCCGTCAAAAAGAAGCCAGGCTGTCCTTGGCCTAGCACTGCTCCTAGTCCAACACCAGAGGCATCAACTTGGACTAGAAATCATTTTGTGAAGTCCGGGCTCTGCAACACAGGAGCTTGACAGATCTGCCTCTTCAATGCCAGTAAGGTATATTCACATTTATCATTCCAAACAACTTTAGTGGGTGATTGTCTTGGGTCTGGGTATCACCTGTATAGCCTTTATCTTATCAACTTGTTGTCTGCCCACATCCAATTATATCCATGGCTACTCTTTCATAGGGTACACTCATTATTGGTAAGGGTTGTAAAGGGCTCTGTTTGAAATTTTGTTACACACTACACCCTGACACTCATGGCACGTTTTACAATAATCCATTACCTCTCTGTATAACCCCGGCCAATAGAAATGCTGAGCAATGCGATCATAGGTTTTTGCCCGCCCCAGATGCCCAGCCCATGGAACAGTATGACCCAAGTGCAGGATTACCTGACGAAACTCATTTGGAACAACTAGCCTAGGTTTCTCTATGTCTGCTAAATACAACAGGTTGTCTTTTATGATGAAGGGATCCCCAATATCACTTTTCAGCCCCACGGTGCTTGCACCTTGGTCCCCCTCTACTTTACATGCTTTTACAAATAGAGGTTTTAGAGACGAATCGTTCTCCTGACTCTCTCTAAAGTTATCTGAGATTTGCCATTGGGGCTCTATAAGGGGAGAGTATGCCCAGGACCATTGGCTTTATCATGATTCCTGTTTTTCTACCTTTCTACCTTTGTTCGCTAGGGCTTTCACTGCATGACCATTTACAGTGACGTCTACCACATGTCTATGTGGAACCATTCCACTATCATTTAAATTATCACCATGGTCGTCATTTTCTGCACGAGGTACCAAACACATCTCAACCGACTTAGACTTTCTTAGTGGACACAATGAAGCCTTGTGACCAGGTTGCTGACAGTAGTAACATATAAAGTTAGTCTTTAAGTTTGAAGGTGCAGGTTTCTTACCAACCCCAGTGTCCATGCCTTCAACACTCGGCAAACTGTGAGGTTTGCCCTCCCCATATCTAGGCTTCCCAACAGGCACTCTTGTCTTTGAAGGGTCCCTGTGCTCAGCTTTTAGCAGGTGTGTTGAGGTTTCAACCTGTAACCTTGGAATATCAGCAGGACTTAAATAAGGATACTGTTGAACAGGGTCCCACATTGAAATTGAAATTATATCACCCCCTATCTGTTCAAAAAGTATTGCCTCCGTTTAGACCTGTGCATAAACTCTCTCATTTCTTCAATGAAGTTTGGTCCAGAGAGATCCTCACCTCCAGCATAGGCTGCATACTCTTGTGGGCGAAGCACCAGCTCTTCGTCAACTTCTTCACTTTCAGCTGCCATGGCCCCCTCAAGTGGTGGCTCGTCCTCCATTGTCATTTGACTTTTCTCTTCCTCCATGTCTGGCAAGGCTGTGCTCCTTGTCACATGACATCTTCCACATACTCCTCTCATTCAATCCGTTTTCTCACAGACTCCTCAAAGGCGTTTTAAAGATCCCACCACTGCCACCAATTGTTGCAGTGTGAGTTGCAGGTGATAAAACATCACGACAAGAAAAGGTTTTCTTTCAATAAAAAACAGGTGTTTTTATTTCCTAGCCTTTCACAAGAACCGTAACATAAATTGTTCTTTCACCAACCAGGAAACAAATCCCCCCTCTCCCTTCTCTTCCCAGTCATTTATAGCTGATTGCTCGCCTTCCCAAACTAGTCTGGCCTATCGAGTCATGGCTCTGAAAGGGTAGTGAAGAGTGAAACAACAAAATAAACATTCTTTTCAACATTTTACAAAATCCTCAAGGCCTAAGTACATTCATTTCTTTAAATTAAATACATTTAAATACACAGTATCTTTATTTGCATATGTAAACACATGTTATGAACTTTAACTTAAATAGAGACAATTCTTCTAGAACATTTGCCTACCTTTCTTAACAAAGAAACAAATGTTAGTGAGGGAGAGTTTGCTTCTTCACATAGTGTGACCAAATATCCAACAAGTGATATCAAAGAGCCAACTAGTGTAGGAAACTGCCGTCTGAAACGGCTCGCCATAGTAGTGCTAGCATAGAAGCTAAGCTGAGTTTCATTGTCCACCTACTGCTAAAAAACTATTAAAAACACATTATTAAGCCACTCTGGTGACATGTTCCTTCATGAACACACACACACACACACACACACACACACACACACACACACACACACACACACACACACACACACACACACACACACACACACACACACACACACACACACACACACACACAATAGACCCAGATAAACCCTTCTGCTGCTATTAATACTCACCAGAGCGGGTTTATACACACCTTAAAATAGTTATATAAAAAGCAGGTACTCCTGTGTAACTAAGATTTGCTCAAAACAACCACACCCAGCTGTCATAGGAGATTAAATGATAGAAGAAAACCTGTATATTTCTGAACCGTTCGTAAAGATGTTGTGTCTCCAGAAAGCCTGAAAATACTGGACACAACACAGAGTTGGCTTTTTTTATTGAATTTGTAAAAATCTAGAATAATTGCTTATTTCTCTGACCTTTTATTCCCCTTGGCTTTTCTGGCAGCCAACATGTCTGTCATGATAACAGTGACAAAAAACAGCATGACAGCTGAAAGCCCCAGGATCACATATTGGTGATAACACATGTTCACCCTTCCACAGTAAATGACTATATAATGTTAAATGCTGTACACTTGCATTGTAAAGTGATTGCGAGTGGAATGCCACAGAGAGTTAAGATAATGACATATAAGCTGGGGTCATTATATTC
Source organism: Eleginops maclovinus (assembly GCF_036324505.1). Taxonomy (NCBI): domain Eukaryota; kingdom Metazoa; phylum Chordata; class Actinopteri; order Perciformes; family Eleginopidae; genus Eleginops; species Eleginops maclovinus. The sequence continues at coordinate 21,831,402 of NC_086355.1, read as the reverse complement.
AGGAAGTTGTAACATACATCTGCCCGTGTCACCTCATCAGGCTGTCTGTGCTCTCGGTTAGTGACATCTGTTACTAATGCTGAGCAAGCATATGGGAAACATTGATGAAACTAAAAGATTTGGATTCATTCACAATAAAAACAGCCAACATCTTTAATTGGCTTTTAAGATGTTTAAATCTCCTGACAGAAATCACGCTGACGTATCGGAAAAATCTCCGTAGTGCCACATTCGACTTAGCAGAATCCAAGTGTGCATGCTTAACTTGGAAGGAGTTTAACCATCCTGCAACAACTGATTTTGCAACTATATTTGTCAAAGCTTCTTGTTTCCAGAGCCAATGATAACACAGCTAATGTATTACATACAAAGCTATTTCATGGAAATTCTGTAAGTGTAAAAAAATAACATTATGTTGATCTGCTTCTCTGATACTGGCCCTGTTGACTGTTGTTGCTAAGTGACTATCTATCATCTTGATGAGAATTTATCAAAAGCGGAAAATAGCAAATGCCTGTGTGTGCATGACCCAAGTTCAAAGATCGTCTGCAGTACAGCTAAACAACACATAAACAGGCTCCAGACAATGAGAGGGGTCCATTCGCGGCCGGCCTGTTGAAATAACGGCCTCAGATGCAGTAAATATTGACTTTGCTAAGCTAGTGTTTACCTTTGAGGCTTCTTGGAGAAACCAAGAGGCAATTTATGTCTGATTTGAACCAAATTCGCTGTTTTTTCAGAAATGGATTGTAACGTTGTAAATCTCATGGTGTATTTTAGGGTGTTTGTATGAAGTAATCCTCCCAACAAAGCTTTAATTACAATGTACAGGAGTGACTTTGGACATGCAATCTGTGCACTAGGGATGTTGAATGCAGTGTGTTTCCATTGTGCCTCTCAGTGTAAACCCAGACTTACACAGTGGCTGACGCCAGACCCCACTTTTTGTATAAACTCAATCCAGAACAGATAGCCGGTCTGCTGCCAAAGCGCCAGCTCAGCATTATTATCCTATTGTCTGTTTGCTGTTTAGATGCTTTTATGTGTTTTTATGCACATATGCTACAATGACAACATTAGATCAGAGTATATTCAACCACTCAGGGATGGGGGACTATTAGATCTGAAAGGTAAGAGACTTAAAAATGTCACTCACTGAATGTCCTCGTGTGAATCTTGATTGACAAGTTATTGTTTGCCGTAGCAAATCTTTACAACCTGCTCAATTAACCCAATCAAATAAACTGGGGCTTCTTTTCAACACCTGTAAAGCAGTTCATTTATTTAATAATGAATAATTTTTTGTACCAGAGCAAGCGCATCTGTGGCTAGGTGCGCTGCTGCCATAGCCAAGGTTGTGTGTGTTGACTGGGAGAAGTCTTTAGCCTTCCAAACTGAACTTTTGACCAATATGTGTGAGTGCAACATCCAGATAATTATACTGCATTTTGCTGTACTTTGCATTCGGACATACCTATGCACTCAAAATAATACATGTAAGTACATGTTAGTACATAAGTATGTTAATTAAGAATAATCACTGGGGTGCATTTTACTTCAATAAATATGAAAAATGTTTTCCTCAGCACCAGTTCAAGAGAGGTGCAAGGGCGATACAAATAATTAGGAGGAAAATATGCAGTGACGTTAGGTTGTTATTCACCTTAAACAAGAGTGCATGCCTGGCATATGAGGTGTAGTTTCACAACTGTTCTGAGAACTGTTCATGTTTTGTGATTAGTTGAAATTCCATTTGCATTTGAGTTCACTTCTTCTCACCTTTGTGCTATTGCAAAACTGTGTAATTGTCTTGGTGACAATGGTTGGTGTACAATGTTTACATTGAGTTATTATTAAAATAAAATAACTTTTTTGTTGGCCTTCACTCCCACTAAAGAATATTTAAACTGTATGGCTCTACTTACTTTGTATTGCACATGGGACACATGAATAAGTAGTTTAAAGTATGGTAAAAACAAAGTCTCACAAAGTATATGAACAATTCTGCTCATGACTCTTCTGGTTGTTAAGGGTGTCATTAAAAAAGCAAGAATATCTCCCAAACAGCTTTTATCAAGTAAGAAAAAGACTAAATTAGCATTTAGCTACTAAGACAGGGGGTCGAGCCACTGAACCCTAAAATGTGAAATATTTTGTTGAATCCCAAAATATACATATCTTGTTACACGATGTGAAACTGGTCAACCGTGTTGGGGATGCCAAACAATCTCTGAAGTGAGCAGCAAGCTAGCTAACTGGTGGATCATTTTGGAAGCAACAGAGATGGATATTTTCACCAAGATATTTTGGAATCTAAAGCATGGCTTAAAGGATAGTACATATGTATAACATAGCTATTAGGTAGCTTGAAACATGACTCTAAATGAATGCTAATGTTGTTTTCTGTCTGCTGGATTGGAATAATGTTTGCTAATATGTTAGTGATGTTATTATATTCATAATGCTGCCCTCAAGTAGCCAAACATCTATTGATCCTAGTCATACAAAGCTAGAAGAGAAACTAATTCACGTGAGAAAATATAATATTAATGTTGCAAACTCAAGTCAAAGCGGTGATAATCAATGAATGAAACAGTTGAACTATAAAACTGTTAGCAGAATTCTATATTTGATTTAATAAATGATCATACTGAGCTGTTATCTTGTTTAGAAGGAAACGGGACTTTGGGCTCCCTCCTGAGAACAAGAAGTCAGATCTCTAACAGTCACTGCAGCCCGATCTGGACAACCTGTAACATGTTCTCTTTATTTGAATGCCAAAAAGCCAATACTTTAACAAAGAGACGAAGCTAGCAATGTAATGTATTCGTTGTTTAAAGCAGGCTCATGAGAGGTGCTTTGATGGCCATTTGTTCTTTGTCACAGTGGGGGTCATACAGTTTGTTTAGAAATAGAAATGGGTAGCTGCAGTTCATCATATTGAAATGCCATTAATATAGAGGACTGATTTGCTTTGTGTGATGGTGTGATAAACGAGTACAAAGACTTCATGAATACACTGGGAGAAACACACTTAGGCTGGGACAAACGCCCAGGATCCACTTAAAGAAACGGGAAGATTTATGGTCCAGAAAGGGAAAAGAAAAGAGAGAAGACATGGAGAGTGTAAGGCGGAGGAAGAGGGAGGAAAGTGACAATTGGTCCTTTAAGAAGAGTAAAATATAGGATACTTTGATGTGATATGGTAGAGTATGGCAGGATGTTTCCCCCTCAGTTAAATACATAGAAATATATTTATATCAATCATTTTCTAAAGCACTCTTTACAGTCTTACACAAAGACATTGCAGAGTAAAGACTAACATAGTCAATCTATTTCAGAAGAAAAATGTGAAAGATTGTAAGAGATATGCAGCTAAGCATAGCTGTATGTTGTTGTAGGAACAGATGTGAGAAATGAGTTACGTCTCTATTGAGGCTTAAATTGCAATATTGACTATAACTCCTCAAGTTGAAGTAGTTCGACAACACTGAATAAATATAGTTACAAGAATGATGCAACTGAGGAACATAGAGGAATAAGGGAGATGTCAATCAAGCTTAGTCTGTACAAAACATTACTGATTTGAGGGTTAATCAGGCAACATTAGTCAAATCACCTGTGACAGTGAGCCATTGGTGTTTAGGGCCTTTAAAAACCAATCAACATCCCTGGCTTCAACCATAGTCACCAATATAAACTTTACTCCTACATAATCTACAAAACACGTTGACCTGCCACCACATACATATTGATTCAGGGTGTCGGATGCTCAATGGTTACTTGTATTTTGAGCTATAGGGTGTTGATTCATTTCCTTGCCTATGCGCCTTGCAGTAGCTGCAAGCTGTGATGAAAAAAGCCATTATGCAAAGGACACATCCATTACTCTGGGGCGTCATTGTAATATGACGTTTGGCACAGCTGCATCTGCTGTCCATTGTTATGTTATAGCCTGGCCCATTATTTTATGATCACTGTCATTGGAGCATAACAGTGTTCATGACAAGTTATATATTGTGTGCATACACTAGGCACACTTTACACAATAGTGTGAGTTTAATTATATACTATAAATTCAATTCACAGCAGGGCATTATATGACATCAATGAACATATGTCTTGTATTATTTTTTTATTTCACACAAACACTCAACCATATACATATATATATATAATTTCCTTCCTTTTATTATGTTAAACACCACAATAATAATTCACCCTACAAGATGCCAGACAAATGGTGGTCAAAGAAACAGTTATATTTGCAAAGTCAAGATTCAGAAGGTTCAATGTCATATCATATACACAACTAAAGTGTAGTTAAACTTGCAGTATAACCATATGTAAGACAAAAAACAAAACAATAAAGCAATAGTAAAAATAGTGCAAGCTCAGGTGTTGTGGGATGAAACTGTCCCTGAGTCTGGTGGTTTTAGACCTGATGCGAGACAGAACAGTTTGCTGCTGGGGTGATGGGGGTCTTTTATAATACTGTGGGCTTTCTTCCTGAGCTGCTGCGTATAGAGGTCTTCCATGGATGGCAGCTCCGTCCTGGTGATGTGCTTTGCAGTTTTCAACACCCTCTGTAGAGTCTTACGGCTGAAGGCAGGGCAACTGCCATACCAGGACTTGATGCAGTATTTATTCATCTCTATCAGACAAAACAAAATGGCATGTTTAACAGTCTCTTTACATTCTATTCAATAAACTATATCAAACTTATTTCACACATGCATTTTTAACAAACCATCGTTAACTATAAAGCCAGCTAAAGCTAGCTCTACCTTGTATTTATTAATTGTACCTTGTTCATGTTCAATAACAAAATAACACACGCCATGGTCAGCGCCACTTTATAAAGTAACATGAAGACCACAGCCTGAACACATACCACGGCTACAGTGATGGGCTCCACCTTGCACCACACACATCAACGCAACACCAAGAACATGCTACGCTACACTAACGTGTTAGCATTAGTGAATTTAGCCGCGACTAATTAAAAAACGAATCATTAATTGTATCAGTCTCTGTGTAAGCAATGCAGCACCAAAAAAAAGTGAAAGGGGGTTACTCAGTGTTATCTCATAGTATCTAATGCCCCATGCACCAAACCGGATCCAGTTCAAGATCCGATCTTTTGCTTTTCTGGCGCTTTTCTGGTTTTAGCCTGTAGCACCGCTTGTGTTTCCATCGCTCAGAGGCCGAGTGGAGCTCAAGTGGAGCTGCGTCATTGCGTCATCACGTAACCGTTTATGTGCCCTCTTATGACTGATTAATATTCACTGTCTGACTGTCACCCAATAAGCTGATGCATACCCCCACCCCATAAGTGAATGTGTTTCCGTCTGAATTGACGCTGTTTGCCATCAAAACGCTGTTATGAAAGTGTCTCTGGCTTTAGACAGCCTGGTAATGTTAGCATAGCAAGCGAGGCTACTCTGACTATCTTCACTACTTTGCTATCCTAATGTGGCATAAGCCGTTTTCTACAGGCACATTGTACCGGCGTAGTTTTCGTTGTGGTTTCACTTCTGATGGCAACCTGTGTAGCCCATCTATTGTTTCCTTCCGATAGCTGCAATAATACAAAACAACAGGAGAACATCTGCCTGCTCTTTCCAATGATCAATAACAGTGAACAGATGGTGAATAAAGTACGGTAAACATAAACAGCGTCACACTGAGCCTGGTTAGTGTTGCCTGACTTTATAAAGTGTGTATTTTATAAGTGTGTGGTCGCGTTGTAGATACTCTGCGCAGCAATACTGCTTGTCACTACTTTACTCGCTGTACTCGCCATGAATTATTATTGCTCAGGTTAATCTCCCCCCTCCGAAGTTAGCGTGACATATTGGTTCGTATTGGATCTTGCGGGCCGAGTGGCCAGAAAGATCCTGGCGCTTAAAGCCGTCGCCACTGCGGTGGAAACACGAAAAAACAGATCTTTATCGGCTCCAGCTCCGGCTTCGGGGGTAACACCTAGTAAAGACTGTCTGGCTGCTCTTAGCTTCTCATTACTGAGGTTGTGATTGGTGCATATTGATAATTTATGCCTCTAAAAGTGTTGCTTATGTTGGATTGGATACATATTGCTTGGGTGCTGGTTGTGTGTTGTGCATGGCTCAAATTACTGGGTGCTAGTGTTTAGTTTACTACATAGAACTCCAAAAAAAGCATACATGGTGTGGGATCTAAACCTTTTTTTGCAAACTTATACATGTGGCACACTTTCTATCCTAAATCAAATGAAACCCTACTGCTCTTGCTGTAAATCTTTTAGTACCTAGCAGTAAATTAACATCTCGGCCATGCACACAGAGCACGGCCTGTGAATGAATCATTTTATTTTCTCATGACTTTGTCCTCGTGTTTTTTCTCCCTTGTACAAATCAGCACAGTATGAGGGGAGGAGTAACGAGAGAATGGGGGAAAGAGTGACAGCAATAAAAGACTTTGAGGGTGTAAATGGGTTTCACATTTTCCTTTTCAAAGTGAGTCATAGCTCATTAGACAAATGATATCTGGTGTTCTTGGAGGTGAAACGAAGAGTGGGAAAGTATCATGGAGGTGTCTCAAGGCCAAAAAGAGATGTAGGTTGGAAGACTTTTCCAGGAATCAGGTTGTATGATTCAGAGTGGGAATGCAGAATACCTTTTTATTGCCCTTCTAGAAAAATAATTTATCTGCTTAATGGCTTTTGATGCCTTTGGCTTCCCCGGGCTTTTCTTGCCTGTCCACAAATCCTTTTGTAACTCTGACTTCACCTTTCCAGGAATGTCACAGCCCACAGCATTCCTGTCACTGTTCACTCTCTCCCAGCTTCATACTGGGAGGGATTCCCACACCTGATTTCACATGGCTTCAATTTGGCCCCTTCAGTGCGCTCTTTCCTTCACTCTTTGGCCTTAGTTCCCCTTAGCCCTTGGCAGGACGGACTCTTCACCTGTCCAGAAAGGGCAGAGAGAACTTTATCAGCAGGTTAGAACATATTTCTCAGTATAACCAGGCTGATAAGATCCAACATGGGTAATTTTAGAAGAAAAACACTCACCTCAAGCTAAATATTAGTCGAACCCCCTTCCAGTTACACGGATTGTAATTCCGTGATATATCAGATTAAACTAAAAAAGAAAACATGAGTGATCTTGAAATAGGAGATGAATAAAAAAAGAAGGCTGTGAGAGTGTTTTGAAACTTTGACAGAGTTGGCAAGTCCTATGTTTTTCCTCAGGCAGAAAGCAATCATTTTTAGGAGAATCGCATATGCCTTCCAAACTGTGTTGTGTGTGTGTGTGTGTGTGTGTGTGTGTGTGTGTGTGTGTGTGTGTGTGTGTGTGTGTGTGTGTGTGTGTGTGTGTGTGTGCATGTGTGTGTGCTGGAATCGGTCCACACACATATTGCCACCACAGATATCATGGATAAATATTTTGATTGTGCCATCAAAACCATATGTAATCAAACAATTGTGGCTTTTGTTGCATCCAGTCCCATTTACCAGCACGGGGTAAAATCCACAAATTTCCCTCAGGCCTGTGGGACACGTTCAGCAGTCTTCTATGAATTGCGTAGCTTTGGGCTTGATGACTGCTTAAGCAAATCCAGCTCTGCTCGAGTGATAATCCACACATGCAATGTGCAGTAAATTGTTACAAGCCACAAATTTTGATTGCTTTTCATTGTTTTGTCAGTTGAAGCTGAACCGGCCTGCTTTGTGGCCAGCAATGCTAACAAACACAACAGTGCAAGCAGCTGTGCAAGGAAAAGGCCAGTTTGTAGTCTGGGGAGAACATGAGGGATGCAAACATAACTTTGAATGTAATCATAGTCTTGGTAAAAATAAGATTGTAAAATGTGTGGTAGGGGATCATATACCCATGCAGTGTGTTATGCTTGGCGCCTCTTTATGGAGCTGGTTAACATTTTATTAAGTCACGCTGAAGCATTGTTGTTGTTTTGTTTGTTCCAAAGACACATGCACAATTATGCAAATGCAACCAGAGGATCATAAAGAAAGAAATACACATTCTAGCCAACAATTTCATATTTTTCTGCATGATATTTGGCAACAGTCACAAACAAGGTTGCACCAACAAAGGAAGTAAAAGAGTTAGCTGACAATGGTCTCTTCTCAAGTCCCACCCTTTTCGCTCTGCCACTGTTAACAGTCAAGCAAGATTGGTACCAGCAGAACAGCGGTCAAGTTATTCTTTTCCTGTTATACTTAGTCATGCTACATGTTTGGCTCATCTGTATTGAAAGAAACCACATTTTGAGGATGGTTTAAATATTTGGCTAGGGTAGCTTGATGTGTCGAATGCATTGTGTTTATTCCAAAAGCGGAAGAAACCTCAGGGAAAACAGAGGGATCCCTCTCCCAAGAGGAACAGACATGCAATCAATGTTGTTTTACATAATAAACAGCGTAATACAATTACAAAATTGACAATTCAAATGACACAGGGTTGAACAACAAAATAATGTTTGCTACATAAGAAAAACAAGACCAAAACACGGACACCTGAGTCTGTATAAAGCCAACATAACTATGGAATTACTTTATATTGTTCATCTTTAGTTATCTAGTATCTAAATGCTAGCTATCTGGCTAGCTAGCCAGCTAACTGGGATCAGCCGAATGCCAAATAACAACGTCAGACAGGTAAGCTTCGTCCTTATTTATGTGTTTACACTAAGGACACCTAGCAAAAAAATAGATGGATTTTGACATATTTTTTGGATGAAATTATTATCATTACACAAAATAAAACAAAATAAATGTTACATTATGTTTCTTTGTTAGGCAACCTGCTTGCCGAAAGTAGATGTGATGATTGGGATAAACATATAGATTGATGAAATATATCAATATATATATGAAAATACATCTTTAGTTTCACAATTGGCTTTGCTGCCTTATTGTGAAGAAATACAGTACTGTACTTAAGGATGCAAACATTGCATTTACATTAAAACATACAGTTTTTAAACATTGGTGAGTCCAGGAAGCAACTGTACTTTGTCCGATGCGGGGCTTCGCTACCCTGTAGCCGAAAGACAAGTACCCAACAGAGCATCTGACACCCTGAATACAATTCCAAATGTACCTTTACATTATTTTTGTCAAATTCAAATCAACTTGTTATGGCACTCGAGTAAAAGTTGAATGCTGTTGTATAACAGACTGAACAAACTATCTGAGATCCTACATCAGACATTTCCATACCATATGCATTGTATCAAACCAAACATCCAAAATATGGATGTCCCTGAACTCAGACATAAACGTCCTTCTTATAGCAAACACCTTACATCACCGTTCACAGTGAGCAGACATCATTTATTTTGTATGGGGAAAGCCCCATCAATATGGAGCAGTGAGGCCTGCAGCCATCTGCATATGATTACAGCTTGGGAACAACATTACAACAATGGTCACTTGGGCATGGCAAAAAAGCAGGGGAGAGCCCAGCAATGATCACACACAACAATTACTGGGGAACCAAATCCCCCGAGTCGGCTGTTTGTAGAAGTGAAACTCAGAGATTTGGCAAGCCAGAGATTGTGAGGCATCCAACAAGCAATTGAAGCCAACCAGCACACTCCCGATCAGATCAGCGCCATGTGTTGTGTCACACTGGGACCTTATCAAAGCCACAAACATTTTTCCTTATACTTTACATAATATTAGACGAAACACATGACAAGCTTTGCATGACCTAATGTTGTTTATCTTTTTTTTATTAATGGAAGAGTTTCTAAGAGTGTACTGTTCTTAAAGCTAACAGCCAGCTAAACTCATCTCTTCAACAAATCCCCCAAGGAAGAGGCAGGTCTTGTAGTTAGCAAGGTTTATTGAAAAGAAGGTAAAACTGAAATAAATACAAATACAGCAGGTAAGTGTAAATAATATCTAAACATCAGATAAGCACCAAATAATAAGGTAAGTATTACAAATATCTATACAGATAGATAGGACAGATAAGTAACTAAATGCTATACTTAGCTTAGCTTCCATGCTAATACGGTCAATGGTAAATCACACACAGGAATTGCTAACATTAGCTGAGTCACACATCATTTAGTACAATAACTGCATTACTGTGTCCACATGAATTAACTTATTTTCTCATGAAAAGTTCGCCTAAACTATGTATTTACTCATTAACTTCTTCTTTCTACAGGTTAATCAACACAAATGTACTTACTGGCAATGCCACCAAAATGGAAAGATAATGTTCAGAGGAGCTGAGCTGACATGTGACCTTCACCTTGAACAACTGAAAAATGACTACTCCCAGAACAGGAAGTGACATCATACCCCAATCTGAGAAATTAGTGTGTCAAAATAAAAGTCACTATCAAAAATATATTTCCTGTGACATCACACTCCCCGCCTGGCATCCCTAGATGCCACACCCCCTTAACCTAAACAGTCTCTGGAAGTTGCGTTGCAGTGACATAAAGCGTTGGTAGGCATACCGCTTGTTGTTAGCGAGGGCTTTCCTTGGAGTCCGAAACGGCAGTGGGGCTACCCAACTTCCGCTGTCATCCTTGACAAACTCTTTGTCCATCAGCTGCAGGAACGTGAGATCATCAATAGATGGCGCTAGATGATTGTCCTTGTCAGACCTTGAGAAGACTGTTGTGCCCAGGTGGTCCTCTTGTCGTACTGTAGCACATGACCAAGGGCTATCTTGTTTGAAGCTCTGACTCAAGTCTTCCTTGACTTTGACAACATTCAGGCAAGGATTCATGCAGCTTGGACGGCCATTTTCCATGAAGCATGTCTTGAATGTGTTCACTGTTTTCGGAGAGTGAGCTCCACTCAAACATACGTCGCCGACAATCACCCACCCAAGGTCGTGCTTCTGAGCGAAGGGTGCGCTCGATGGGCCATTGTATTGCTGACGCACTTTGTGGATCTGGAGTATGTCACTTCCTAACAGCAGCCAAATCTCTGCAGAGTCATCCAGAGCAGGTATCCTATCAGCAATGCGTTGCATGTGGCTGTGGTGGTATGCTGCCTCTGGAGTGGGAATTTCTGCTCTACTGTTAGGAACATTGTTGCACTCTATGAGAGTAGGAAGAGGAATGCTCAATTCTCCTGTAAGTGGTTCGACCACATAGCCATGGGCCCTCCTTCCTGTGACATTCGTGGCTCCTGCACATGTCGTGAGGATGTATGGCAGTGATGGCCCTTCAATGTGGAAAGCATCGAAGAACTCTGTCTTGGCTAAGGAAACGTTGCTTTGATCATCTAAGATCACGTACATCCTCTTCATCTTGTCACGATGACCTTGCAGATATACATTGGCTAGGCATATCTTTGAACAAGACTTGCCTTTGAAGCCCTGACCACACACCTGCGTGCACAGGGTCGTTGCAGTTGAGCTTGGTGCATTATCAGATTGCTCTGACACGTCCCTTGACTCCCCGCCATGATCTTTGGAGGGGCTCTGCCACTTAGGTCCCTTGGGAGTAGGCCCTGGATGCAGTGCGGCAAGGTGTTTCTCACTGTTGCATTCTGCACACTTAATGGCAACATCACAGTTCCTGGCCATGTGTGAGACTGACGCACAGCAGCGGAAACATACACCGTTGTCCTTCAGGAACTTCTTCCTGTCGTCGAGCATCATGGCTCTGAAGCTCTTGCATTTTCTAAGTGGATGGAATCTCTTGTGTATCGGGCAATGTACATTTGGGTCCTCTGTTTGGTTTGTTCCACTTTCTGTTGTTTCCTTGGAAACGTTTGTTTTGTGAACTGTAACTTGGTTTTTGTTATTGAGGTTTCCTGTCCTTTCCTTTGTCAAGGTAGGTGCTGCGGAGCTGCAGGTGTTGAAGCTCGGGTCATTTCTTGCCTTAGCCTCCCTTCTGATGAATTCAGAGAACACTAAAAACGGTCGAAATGCAACTTTTTTCTCTTCCTTATACCTTGATCCAAATGTCATCCATTTCTCTTGAAGATAGAATGGCAACTTTTCCACAATGGGGCCGACTCCTCTTGCTGTGTCCAGGTATATCAATCCCTGGAGGTAGCCATCTTGTTTTGCGGCTTCAAGTTCTAGCACCAAGTCTGCCAGCTCACTAAGCCTGTGGTTGTCCCGGTTGGAAATCTTGGGAAAGTTATCCAGTTTAGCAAAGAGCGCCTTCTCAATGGCCTCTGGAGCTCCATATCGTTCCTCCAGCCTGGTCCAAATCAGTCTGAGAGCAGCAGATGGGTGGCCGATACTAACCGATTTCATCCTGCGTGCTAACTGACTTGACTCAGGGCCTAACCATTTAATGAGAGGGTCAACTTCGTCGTTGGCTGAGATATCTAAGCCCTGTAACACACTAGTGAATGTTGCCTTCCAGCTGAGGTAGTTTTCAGGCTGGTCATCGAAGCGGCTCATTCCACTTGTTATCAGTTGACTCCTTATCAGAAACTTAGCCAGATCTGATATGTTGCCGTTTACATCCTGGCTGGGTGTATGGTGTGGGGTGTAAGAACTGACCCCTGGTTCTCTTTTGGGTTGAGGCTGGTTCACTCTTTGTGAGTATTGGTAGGACGAGGTGTTAAGCTGTGACCGACGTTGCTCTCGGTCGATCCGTTGTGATACAGGGGGCTGAATACGTGCGTGATGCGGTACAGGAGGCTGAATATGTGGCTGCTGTGGGCCGAAGCGTTGCTGTATCCCATTGTCTGGAAGGGTGCTCGGTTGTGCTGGAGTGGAAGCATTGTGCCCATGAATGTGTGTGGGTAGAGCAGGTAGTTGTGGTAATTGAGGGGTTAAATCCAATTCTTCTTCATAGTGGCTATCTTCTACATGATTGTGGTTAGCAACATATTCGCTGACTCTCTCTTGCACACTGTTCTTTGGGTAATGACTCAAAATCTGCGAAGCTGGCACGAGAGCTTACTTCACCAGCAGCGGCGTCTCTGTCTTGACGGAGTGCATCCAATTCAGCTTCAAGGCGAGCTTTCTCAATTTTTAGTTCCTTTTCTTTCCTGGTGTAGGCTGCTCTAGCCTTAGCTGCTTCAGCATTTGCTCGTGCCTGCGTAGCTGCCATGCTAATTGCTGAAGTCCGTGAGCCTTTGGTTCGGTGAGAGCCGAATACATGGGATCTTACCTCCAATGACTGTTCATCAGTGTCCTTTTGTTGCACTTCTTGCGCAGAAAGCTCTTGCTGACCTCTTTATCTTTCTCCATCTTCTGATGAGAGGCTGCCATTTTACTGTACTGTTCTTAAAGCTAACAGCCAGCTAAACTCATCTCTTCAACAAATCCCCCAAGGAAGAGGCAGGTCTTGTAGTTAGCAAGGTTTATTGAAAAGAAGGTAAAACTGAAATAAATACAAATACAGCAGGTAAGTGTAAATAATATCTAAACATCAGGTAAGTACCAAATAATAAGGTAAGTATTACAAATATCTATACAGATAGATAGGACAGATAAGTAACTAAATGCTATACTTAGCTTAGCTTCCATGCTAATACGGTCAATGGTAAATCACACACAGGAATTGCTAACATTAGCTGAGTCACACATCATTTAGTACAATAACTGCATTACTGTGTCCACATGAATTAACTTATTTTCTCATGAAAAGTTCGCCTAAACTATGTATTTACTCATTAACTTCTTCTTTCTACAGGTTAATCAACACAAATGTACTTACTGGCAATGCCACCAAAATGGAAAGATAATGTTCAGAGGAGCTGAGCTGACATGTGACCTTCACCTTGAACAACTGAAAAATGACTACTCCCAGAACAGGAAGTGACATCATACCCCAATCTGAGAAATTAGTGTGTCAAAATAAAAGTCACTATCAAAAATATATTTCCTGTGACATCACAAAGAGGTTTAGAAAAAGGTTTCAACTTCACTTACAGCTTGGCTTTGATGTGGATTCCAGTTGGTCAGGTGGTTTGTCTTGGATTGTTGTGAAATCCTGTACAAACATTTATGGTAAATGATTTAACATAATGACTTTGACAAATCCCAGAATCGTATCAAGTGACATTTGTCAAACTTTCAAGCGTTCCACTGGTCAAAGACACCAGTCCAATATCTAAAACTAAAGCATTGTCCTTTAGTTTCAGCTCAATACAAAGGCTAAGTACAGCTAATGCTGATAAAGCACAACTGAGGCTATTTAGAATATGACTAATGTTTGACCTTCTGTAAGGATTAATTGACAGGCAACACATTACTTGTTAAACGTACAAATGTAGGCTTACCTTTATAAATGCTCTTTTACCATTATGACAGAATACATAATTTATTACAATTTTTCATTGTATAAAAACAGCTGAAGATAGACTGGAAAGGGGGACAGAGATAGGACATGCCTTGAAGGGACGCTGTGGTGAGGCTTTGGCCTCTAGACACTATACATACTTGTCAAATCATGATTAAATGTTGCTGTTTTTTTTTCATTTGAATGTGAGCATTTTAAATTTTAACATAGAATATTAAGCACCATGGTGAAAACCTGCAACAGATTTTTTTGGAGGGTTTCTAGTGAAATCAAAAGACACACCCTGTCGAAAAACTGGAGGATAGTGGCAGGGTCTGGTAGATTGGAGTCTAGTCTAGTAAAGTCTAGTTGGGGTTAGCTGTAACTTTATCTTATCCTTTGCATTTCTATTGTTTTTATGAGGACACTTTGTTAATAAAAGTGCTACATAAATAAAGTGTAATGCTGTGTATTTATTGTTATTAGAAGGCTTTACTTCTATTGACTACATTTGCTGTTAACAATGATTCAACATCCACATAAATGGGGGTAAATGTTCCCTGTAGTGCTCCCATAAACTGCAGTGACAAATAATATATATTTATATGTGTCAGTACTTTATGACGAGACTGTTGGCCATGGTCAAGGAATGTAACAAATATCTACTGTTGTTCTGTTTACAGTATTTTGGTGTTATTGCCTATAATTTTAATTGTGAAATGCTGGTGAACCTTTATGTAAAGCCAGAGATTTTTCTAAAGTTATACATTAAAAACTCTATATCACACGGCTGATGACAGGCTCTGTGAGACGAGGCAGAGATGTTCAGATTTATTTATTATTTCATGGGAGTGCCGGATACTGTGGAAACCACCCTGGTAGAAGACACCTGAAGGCAAACATAAAAGGCTGTTCACTGCCGTATTAGGTTCCAGATTATAAAGTAATTAATCTTCATTATTTTTGTACTTATTAAGATGCATCATTCACGTCTTTCAAATTATTTTTGTTTGTTAGGGTCGTAGGCCTTTGCAACTACAGCATTGTACAGTGCATGCATGTTTCTTTGTGTGGGAATGATTATATTTGCGTGTAATGTGTGTCCCTTTCAGCATCGATGCACAGAAGCTTCTCACTCAGTAACAGATAGCCCGAGATCATCACTGGATATATGCCACTGAACCCATTAAAACAGAGTTGTGTAAGAGTGGCTTGGCACACAACAACACTCATTTGAACGGATAGGCAGGATTAAATGCCCCTATGCTTTAGTACAGTATATCTCTGAGCAGACAAAAACACCCCAATATAGCAAAAGAGAGACTTCCCTACTAATCCTGAAAGCACAGAGTTATCATACTTAAAAGTAAACATGTACACACGGCTCTTTTCCTGGGAAAAACAATAAAATCCTCTTAGAAAAGACATCCAAAATAAGAAAAAATTCAAATATAGCAGAAAAAAGGGAACATTGTAATGCTTTTCCAAATTGTAACTGCCTTCATGTGAACAGCTTAATCAGTGTAACAGCTCACGCTACAAGTGTTTTGCCAAGCAGGTCTAGTCTGGAACCGATTTAATGAGCGCTGTTGGAGATATGACTTAGGCAATATTATCACACCTGTTTCAATGTGTGATTTCACCCTCAGTGGAACAATTAAATTATACGACTGCTCATCTACAGATTAGAACTACAATTTTTACGAGACTCCAACTACCCAACTAATGTCTAGTACATCTGTGGCTAATTGAAGATGACCATATGACCATTTTTTTTTCAGTTTTAAGTTGTAGCTCTTACAGGGTCGACATTTGGAGTAACACGCTTCAGCTTCAGAAATGATGCATATATAAAAACACAATAAAAACAAAACAAATGCAGATAAGGACACAGCTTCATTCGCTTGACATGCGCACGCTTAAACGATACAAAACGCTTTCTGGTAATGGAAGTGTTTTGGGTCGTTGTAATGTGTTAGCTCGTCTCAGCCACCGTAGCAAAACCACACAAAAGTGCAAACAAAAAAGGGTAAATGAATAGGTTTTTCGGCTTGATACTTTACATGGCAATTGAAAATGAAAAAACTGTAATGAATATATGCTTCAATCCAATTTTATTTGCTCACTAAATGGACACACTCTGTACACTTTTGCTAATCGATTTTCCTCCAGATCTAGCATTAGGATTCTAGTAGAAGTAGAATAACAACTGTATTGGAACCTTTACTGACATCAAAGTTCAGAAGTACTATAAGCAAAATGCACTTCAACAAATCAACAAATAAAATGCACATGAATGCCTACTTTGAGTGGTGTTGATAACTGTCTTGATCGTTTAATTCTTAATAATGGCCAATAATTTAAAGATCTGTTTAGTATGTACAATCCTGAATTGGAAATAAAAGCCTTTTCCCTCATATGCTGGGATTAAAAAGTATTGTGTTTTTTTTGCGGTGTTTAATGATGATACAGTATCAAATGCTTAATATACACATACTGTATATGATATGTCTGTTCCAGCATTGTAAAACATGAGTATTTTTACCCTATTCAAAAATAACTTTCTTCCCTTTGTTTCTTCCTCCCTCTGATGGTTGTCTATACGGATAGTTTTACATTGTTTGACATTTCTCTAATCCTTGTGAAATGCTTCATGTCAGGGAAGCTGTGGGTACCTACCTGAGCCGGACTCTCACTGACACACACCTTGGCAGGGCAGAACAAGAGTCCATTCTGTTTCACTGCAGACCATGAAGTAAATACATGAGCGGTGAAACAGGAACGCTTCAGATGATGAATTGCTGTGAGTTCATTGAATACACTCTGACTTCATGTCTGAGTGAGTGATATTTCCTGAGAACTAAGCTTTTCAACTTGTCCTGGGGTTTGCAATTGCCACCCACAAATGCCACTTGAAACCCAAGCCAACCGTTTCTATTAAACAATGAGTCAGGGAATACAATGCAAACGTAATCCTGACACTGCTCATGAACCCATGAATTGAATGACTTTGTTATGGATGTTTCCAGATCATGTTGTATAATAACTGTCACCTATCACAGTCAAGGGATGTAAAGTAAATCCTAAAAGCTTAAGTATTAAACCGTATACATATTTTTCTGTTTCAGTATGTAACGATGACACTAAACATTTACAGGTAAACAATTATCTGGTCTCTGTATGGGTTCTGTATTTAACTATTTTAAATAAAACAGTTCTTCACTACTTCAAGCAGTAACAAGCTTTAAGGAGAATAAAAACTCATTTTCACTTTCATTCATACATTTTTACCCTCAGATTAGTTTTTTTTCTTCTGTGCAGTAAGTACAGCAGTACACATTCCTCTACAGATGCCATGTTTGTTTACAACTGTAGTCATGGAAACACCTCTCCTCTTGAGTAAGGATGTATTGCAAGAGGACAAATAATACAGTTTTTTGCATCTATCCCGTGGTAAACAAATTGTGGTCATTTTCATGTAACATAGACTCTTTGCTCCACTTGCTTCTGCAGGTTCTCGTCTTTTCTCTTTTGCAGCAAACACCACCATGAAGCCATCCGTATCCCTACAGTCGTTCTGAGCCACGGCGCTCCCTCGTAAAGGCGCTTTTCCATTTCCTCCTGTTCTATCCCTGTTCCACTTCTTTCCCATCCCTCACCCAACACCCCGTTGTTTTTTCTGTCCCTGCCACCCATTTCCTTTCTACACCCATCATTAATTCTATAACCACCAGCAATTTCCCCTTGGCTTCCGTGATTCCCCCTGCTCATCCACTTCCAACCGCACTACCTCTCCCTATTCTACCTTCCCTCGGGCATAAAACACTGGTGGGTAATCACATTGAACTTTTTCAGCTCTTCCAGCGATGGATTTGTGCTTCCGCACCGTCCTAAAAAGCATTCCACCCCCCCATCCCTTACCTCCAGGTGTTTTTGCTTTTTCACTGTACCGTAACACCATTTGCTTGGTCTTCTCCAACTGCAGGGCAGAGCCAGATGAGTACCTTTATACCATCTTTATCAAGCCTTGCAGTTTGGCCGCACCTTTTTCTACTCATATCACATCCTTTTTGCCACAAAATCTTCCTTGGCATGTTACTTTGGCCATAAACTCAACCATCCTTAGCGTTGTTACTGCTTCACTTCCTTGTCCTTTCTCCCCACCAACACATGCTTTGTGTTTTGAAGACATGGTTCTGCTGCACTTCCACCTTCCAACACACCCAAACCACCCACCCTTCTTCCGGTCTACATGCCTGCCGACCAATCCCCTAGGGTATGTCAGAAAAGGATGGTCCATTGTTCACCAAGGCAGCAGAATGGTTTGCAACAATTTAAACTTTACACGTTCTTGCTGTGTTGGAGCCCATACCAGATCCACTTGCCTCCATGTCCCCACAAAGCATGGCCTCTGGCTGCATTGATACTCAAAACATCTAGAAGTCTGCCCTTTAGGGTCATCCAAACCAGCAGTTTGTCCACTTCCTCATTCATGATTATGTTTTCGGTTTCACCCAGGCATCGAGATTGAAGACGTTTAAGAACATTTTAGATCCTCATCTATCTCTCCCCCGTGGCGCAACTACACCTTGACACAACAGCTTCATCCCCAGTTTGGAATTTCGAATGCACCATCTCACTTGCCATCCACCTCACGGACCAAACCGCAAGGTTTGCCAAGGCTGACATCCCCAACGCCTTACTAACCTGTCTCTTTCTGTTCTTCTTTTTTAAATCAAATCCTTGGCAACAGACTAGGATCCTCCTCCATCACTGGTCCTTCCATTTTCTGCCACAATATTTACCTGAACCCTTACCTCATTCAGCTAGTCATTGCTTCATGACAAGCTGTCCTAAACAATCTTGTCACTAAAATGATTTATCGTTCTACCCAGGATGGTTTAGTTTAAAAAACTACCATGCCACAAATGACCATCCATTTCCTTCTGCTAACCCAACATTTCTAACAAGCTTCATTACCCACGTCGCCCAATTTTCCCAATTCAGAACTTCCACTATCCAAATTAACCTTTGGGGTATCAACTTGTTCTATAAACTATGTTCAGGAGCTCCAGCCCTGTACAATTCTCAACATCAACTTTGACCTGTTGATCAAACTAACAAAATATGCCGCTCTCATTAAGACTCTTTGGTGGTGGATGAAGCATGAAGTTGATTCTCAACTTCCAGATTCCAGACACACTAGCCATACCATAATACTGTTCTGCCATTTTCTTCCTTCTTCTTTCTGACTCTTAGTTCCTCTTATCGTCCCCCTGTTGCCTTCCTCTCCTGAACACCTATTGTCCCATGAAAAAGATCCTCATCCTGTATTCCCACAAAACGACAATTACCCAACGTTTCCTGAATCCACTAACCATCCCAAATAAAAATACTTTCTATGTTGTTTGATCTCCGCCACTGAGCTTGACAATCCAGAGACCTGCTTCCAGTCTATTTACCACCTAGTTGACATAGAAAGGTTTCAATTGTCCTCTGACTGCAGTCTAACTCAGACGGACAGATATTCCACCTCTTTTGGACTATGACTTCATTCAAGAATGAATAATATAGGTAAGAAGGAGACATAGATACGCTAGGGCACTTTAAAGTGTAATGGCTTTTTTCCCACTGGTTATCACACTGAGTATGTTATATGAGCACAATTTTAGTACTTAACCATAACATTTAAAATGTTCCACTGAAAGAAAATATCCCAAAAAAACAAAGCCAAGATAAAACCCTAGTAAATTACAGTTGCTTAATCATAGAGTGGAATGCATTCTTTACCGATGATATGAATTAAAACATTAAAACAGGTACATCAGCTTTAAATGACTTAACCTTGCTTATAGTTGCAGATCTATCACTTTACAATACCTATAATTAACAGGGAGTGTTTCTTTATCTATAAAGAATAATATCACAATTACTGTGGTTCAAATCTGTGCAGTGTACAGAAATATACAAAATGGTAAACGGAAAAGACTGTTGTGGGGAAGGTGTTGCTTCTGTGAATTGTATAATGATGATCATCTGTTTAATAAACCCTTGATTGATTGTTGGGAAGTTTGAAGGGGATCATTTGAATCATACACTACAAAAACATTTTGTTTTCTTGGCACTGAATAGATTTTTAGATATTATGCTCATCATTTGTATTTTGAGCACACACCCTGCCACATATTTTACTGTTCAAAAGTGCTTTATTTTTTCTCATTCTAGCTGTGCTGCAGCATTGTCTGATACCAGAGCCCCCTCTGCTCCGATTGGTTAGCTGGCCGGCTTTATTGGGATGGGTCAACTGCTTAGAGATGTGTCGGAAATGTCGTGCCCCTCTAGCATATCATGTACAATGTGTTTGAGCGCTAGCCAATAGAACCACGTAGTGATGTCACTATGTTATGGAAGTAAACAAAGGAGTCTAATGGAGGCGTTTCAGGCGGGGTAGTGTTTTCCATCTACATGCACAAAACTCTATATAACACACTGCAGGATCGGAAACAACCCAACAAGTATAATAGCGCTTCTTAATCACAACCCCTGCTTGTAGTTACAGAAACTGTAGTGAAGAGGTCAGGAGCCAAAAAGTATACCTGGACCAGCACCTGCTAACGTTTTGACATAAAACATGGGTTGACTCTTTAACTGTGATAAAGGCATTCTTGACATCAAAACATTAGTTAGAGCACATTATTAACAGCTTTAACCATAGTCATTTGTTTAAGACCTAATACTCTGCACCGGGGTGCACCCTCTATTCCGACATGCCCCTATTCCGACATGCCTCTGTTCCGACACAATTTTAGTACCGCCATTCCGACAGTCTACCCAGGCGTGTCGGGGCATCATCTTTTTTTCATTTTTGTTTGTGTGTCTTTTTAACATATACTTTAGTAACATATTCAGTGTATTTTGTATAATATGATATAGCCTATTGTTGTAATGGATGCACTGACTGGTTGGCACTCAATTTCGTTGTTGTCCGATCGCCCTGCATCCGATCTGCAAGGGAGTCGCTCAAAGAAAGTTAAAGCTATGCAAGCCATCGAGGCTGCTCCCAATTCTGCGGAGCTGTAGACCGGAGCTGATGGGATGACGATGGAGAGACTTGGAGAAGCAGTGGCGCTTGACAGCTAGATTTTCCGCCAATACAAAATATGCATCTTAATTGACGTATAATTATAGTAATTCCATATTATAAAGTTTTGTATTATAGTTTTGCTGAAAATACAGTAATTTTATATGATTTAAAATGGGCTACAATATGCACGACAAGTACATTTTTTCCAATAATCTAAAGGAGGATTTTCCCCTATTAAACCAAAAGGTGTTGTTACACGCAAATGTCATGATCGTCTTTCCCCAGCAGCACGTCCCTGGGTTCAAATCACACAAGCCTGGTTTTGTGCGTCACAACAAGTAGATCCTGGCAAGGAGAACCGAAGTAGGTATGTGCAAAGAGAAGAATGGCACTATTGTGTGTGGCTAGTTGCAGAGCACAAGTTCTTGTTAACCTTTGGAATCTGGCACAGTATCAGGCTGGCAGCAACACAAGGGTTGGCACCTGCCTTTGATATGCCTGGACAAGGAGGAACGTGGACAACCTTGTGTCTCATGCACTTATCTACACACACACACACACACACACACACACAAACACACACACACACACACACACACACACACACACACACACACACACACACACACACACACACACACACACACACACACACACACACACACACACACACGCACACATACACATGTCTTAAACAATCAGTCTGTAATATGCGCTGCTAATTTGGAGACATGTAATGCAATGTAATATTCTATTTGCAACACTGTTGAGACTGT
The DNA here is from genome assembly GCF_036324505.1 of Eleginops maclovinus. Taxonomy (NCBI): domain Eukaryota; kingdom Metazoa; phylum Chordata; class Actinopteri; order Perciformes; family Eleginopidae; genus Eleginops; species Eleginops maclovinus. The sequence goes on along the minus strand of NC_086355.1, from coordinate 21,809,313 downwards.
ATGTAGCAGCCTTTTATAAAGGGGGCCCTATTTTTATTTTTGGGGTTTTTCCTTTCCTGTAGTGTGTTGTAAAGGTTTGTGTTCATTTTAATGTACCGTCAAATGGGAGTTTCTCTCACACACTCCCCCCTGCCTGAAACGCTTCAATTGGAGACCTTTGTTTACTTCCATAACATAGTGACATCATTATATAGCACCTCTATTGGCTAACGCTCCAACACATTGTACGTGATAGGTTAAGGGAAGTAACATCTATAAGCGCTTGACCAATCACAACAGAACCAGCCAGCTAACCAATCAGAGCAGACTGTTCTCTGGTTTCAGACAGAGGGGGAAAAGAGGTGCTGCAGCGCAGGCAGTATGAGAAACATAAAGAGCTTTTTGAACATTAAAGCATAGAGACATGTCATCGTAAGCACTAAATACAAATCTGAACCTGAAATCTGAATCATTACAAATTTCAAATTAATCATTTGTAACCAAACTTAAACAGTTGCAGTACTTCATGGAACATGGGAGTTGCAGGTCTATGTCTGTCTGTGTACTTCCATTGCTACGCAGGCCCATTATTAATGAAACCCCAACACTAATCGTCCAAAAGATGTTAAATCAAACTAACGGCTTGCGGAAATTACAGTTTTTTTCATTGTCTTCACTGTCTTTGGATAAAAAAGAAGCAATAGCTTCAGTTCCTTGTTGGAAAGAGCAAATTAGTACGGTTTCTTCTTAAGGTTGGCATTTCTGTAGCTGGTTGAAATAAGTTTGCTGCTGCCCCTGTCCACACCAGTTGAGTTGATGGATAGCGTCCACTGTAGGTATCAAGCTGAATTTGGATGAGAAGGCTACCTCATAAATACTGGAACTTTTAAAAACCATAATTCTCTCATCTCGATGCTGACGTCAACCACCATCAATGTGCATCTCTGCTATTTAAAATATTAAATATAAAAGTGTGACTAGAACCATTGTTAGTGCCACTCAAACATGACTATGAACATATTGTCTGTCTGTATCCCTCAATTATATTTATATATGTTTTCTTAGCCTGGAATAGGATTTCATGGTCTACTGAGTTAAAAGCGGTACCAGAGCCCCAAAGTGAATGTTTTTTCTGGAAGCCACAAGTGTCCAGTTTTGCTCATTTTATCATTTACTGACCTCACACAACCCCTCTGTTCTAATTGGTTAGCAACCTAAAAACGAGACTAATTCTCTACACAATGGTTGCACCCTTGCGGTCTTATAAGTGTTGCTTTTGCCTTGATATCACGCCAGTTCCCTTTATAAAACTTCCTTTGGCTCAATGCCAAACTCTCTCAAAGTGCCCTCTATTCCCCATGGCAGAATGCAGTACTGGCATATCCGAGAACTGCAGGTGTTCCCGCTGGTTGTAACCATGTCCTCACCCCCTTCCGCCTCTAAATGGGCACTTGCAGGAGGATTCACACACCCAGGGGGTCTGTATTAGAATAGTTGCACTTGGGCCAAAAATTGGACTCCGGGAAGGGGGTGTTCTCTATGTTGAGGCCAAAGACACAGCATTGTAGCAATGTGGCCATCATCTGGTAACAATGACACAGCAGAACCAATCGACATGAGTGGGAACTTCAACACAGCTGCCGCCACAAGTCCACAATGACACAGCATGGCACTCCTGAGGGGACATGATTACACTCATACAGGCTTTTCCTGAAAAACTGGGATGTGTTCTGCAATTATGTTGATGTACTTAAATATTTAGTTATTGCTTGCATAAAAAAGGGCCAAAGTTTCATTTTTCAGGGTTACTGATTTCCCTTTTTTTTGCCATCCATATGATTGTCTACCCAGTATTGTATTTATTGACTAGGAACTAAAGCCCTTTCAATTTAAAGTTACCAAATGCCTAAGACAAAAAACTAACTACTGTAAGTAACAGATTGAGGCAGGAGTAAACCATCATGTCCCATGTTCTGCAAGGTAAAACATTGTTGTCCAAGTACCCCGGTAGCTTTGAATAAGGCATAGATAACAGCTCCTGATCTCTGTCCATGTATACCAAATGTGTCTTTTCTAGTAGCGCCTTTTGTTAGGTGTCCTAAGTACATTTTGCTGCTGCACATGTCCACAGCTGTACATATCTTAGCCTCTATGACTGATTCATTTTAGCTGTTGGTAACAATTCAAGATCTGTACATCTTTTTCTGTCATATCTCAGATTTTTTAAATGTATCCAATTAAACTTGAATTACGTTATTATTGTGATGCTTCTGTTCTACGTACCGGTATTGTGCATGAGCCATGACATTTTCACAAAATTGAAGTTACATGTTGTAAGGTTTCTTACATTGATTTTGTCAGCCATCCCGGTTGCACTGTGCTGCATTACAAAAGATTTTAAATTAACCTTAAAAAAGAAAAGTGTTTGCAATGTGTTTGTTTGCTGTTAAGTGGGTTTAATTTTGCACCAGAGTGCACACCCAAAATGATGAGAATAATTTGTAATGGGGTGGTTGTGAGCTACTAAAGCACATGTACAGCTGATGTAAGTGTTTGGACATCTGTGGATTTAAAGGTTGTTTCACAGAGCTTGACACAAATATCCAAACTCGCATATGGAAGCAGTCTGACCCCTTAGCCCATCACGTACAGTGTGTAAGCCAAAATAAGCCTAATTGTTACATAGTGATGTACTTGACAAATGAAGGCTTTTCAGGTGGGAGAGAAACTCTCTCTGGAGGGAAAGTTGGTATTTTAGCCTTTGCAGACCGTTTACATGCACAAAAACCTATACAACAAATTACAAGAAAGGGAGAACCCAAACAAGCACAGTAGGGCCTCTTCAACGCACAGCTCTACTGGAGCTGCTAGTATTTGCATTTATCTCATATTGGGTAATCTGTGCCCAATGACACCAAATGTACTATCCCATTAAGGGAGACCTGGCATTCTTATGTCATGGAAAGAAATTCACTTTCTTTTTCCAAGACAATAAGTTAGTCAACAACAAAAGTAATTCATTAAAGTTAGAATTTTAAAAGCAGTAATGACAGTACATGAGATTGAAACTTAGCTACTTGTGTGATATGTGTACAGTACACATAGTGCATATTAAAACTTGAGTACAAAATGTATGTTAGCTTCCAAGACTGAACAAGCACTGCCAAGTGACAGTTGGCAAAGTCTTCATTCTGCAAAGGTTCATGTACCATCTTGACATAAAATGGAAGCCCCCCCTAAACCACCACCCACTCAACCACAAACAACCTAAGTGATGTGCTGACTGGCAGGCACTGTGTGCCCATTGATCATCATTTCTCGGTTTTCTATCCAGTTTTTCTCTGTCTCCCACGTAGAGGAACACGATACACACTAACGGAGATGCATGATGGATTAGTGTTGTTTCAGTTTTGCAGAATTACATACATGCATACCATACATTTCCATTATGGAATGACTTGAGCACACAAATGATTGACGGTAAATTTAGCATAGTCTCCATTTTTCTTTTCATTTGGAGAAAATCATGGAGATGAGTCGAGAAAAATTTCTCATGACTCAAGTTTTCCAGACAAAACTGTGCAAGCTCTAGCATTCACATCAGGGCAATTTGGACATTGTGTCTGTTCTGCTCAAGCTAAAACAAAATGAACAATAAAACCCCTTTTTCACCTTAGGCACAAACATTAGCAATGACTCATGTTACAAATCACATACAGTGTGGTATCATTAAAGGGGATACATCATGAGAAAAGTACTTCTTGGGTTCTTGTGCACATATCCTGGTTATCAGTAACTACCAACCCACATAATTTGAAATAAGGCAAACCAATCAGGTTTTTACAGGCTTCTTCTGCCAGAATACATCCAGATTTGACTACCCTTCCTATGTCACACGCAGGCACATGAGAAAACACTGCCCCCCCACATCTGAGTATATTCACTCACAGCTTGAGAACTACCTTTGCAATATTTCTTACAAGTCATTAAGAGCAAACTGGGCTTTTTCAGGAGGGAGCCTTAAAGACTGGCAATATGAGATAAATAATGTTTATTTGATGCATGTAAACATGTTCTGGTAGGCAGTGTTATGTGTAACGTGTTACAAAAGTAACTGAGTTACAGTAATGTATTACTTTTAGCTGTAACGCAGTAATATAACGCATTACTTCTGAAATTTGGGTAATATAATACCCGTTACAATTCTCAGTTACGCAGTTGCAACACATTTTAACCCCAAATGATGGGGTGTTCAGTTTCTAAGAAATCACAAACATTGCGAGACACCCCGACACCAGAGAAACAACTGTGCCGGTAGAATAATAACTCAGTAGTAAGCCTGTTTACTATTGGTTAAGAGGGCTGCAGAAACAGGCTCACAATGGAGAGCTGCAAGCTCGCAATGGAGTGCTGCAGGCTCGGATAAAAGAAAAGAGAAACACAGGAGTGCGCGCAGGACAAAGCAACAGAAGGTAACTTTCTCTGGGTCTGCTGCTTGAACCCCGAGAAGTTCACAGACTCGTGGCAGAGTGTTGAAGATCTGCAGCCTCTGTCCTCTGTGGAATCGCCGGCTTTTAGAAAGCTTGTCAGCCAAATCCCCGTTAACACACCAATGACCAGGTGAGCTAACGTTGAATAGAGACTCGTTCATATACAGCAGGTCACAGGGCCGTGCAGAGGCTCCACTAACATGTTATTAATAACACACAGAGACGTCATGTTACCGGTATCACATATTATTTAGCCCACTTAAACGGAGCACACGTTTAATTTCAGCATACTGCCATAGATAGCTTTAATTAATGAGCTGCAATAAACTACATTTTAGCATTTAAAGCCATACTTTTGTGATTATTTTTGGTGAAAGTAACTCAAAGTAACGGAAAAGTAGTGTAGCGAATTACAGTTCAGAGACAGTAATAATGTAATGTAACTTATTACTTTAAAAAGACAGTAATAAGTAATATGTACTGTATTACATTTTGGAAGTATCTTGCCCATCACTGCTGATAAGGACTCAAAATACAAGTATTAACCCCAAAAGAGTATGTTTCCTTGAAAGGGGTTTACAACAATGTCTTATAGTGTTAGAAAACTAAAGAGTGTATGATATACAGTCCCTAGTACAAGTCCAGCTCTAACAACACGGAGTTTCCCATAAATCTTGTTAAAGTATTTCTAACACAGGATTTCAGATGAACATTGTTAGCCCGATCTGATGACATCATCAGGGTAGTACTTCCCATGATGAGAAAATGTATCGTTATGGGTGAAAATAATGGAGGGCTCCAACATGATTTCCGTTGTGATAAAAATATGTTTTGAAATCATTTCTTCCATTCATAGACAACCATCATTTTATCAAACACCATTTCTTTTTTACACAAATGTGTTATGTCACATTTAATGTTAATAAGAGTAGATCAATAGGAAACATGAAATGTCTTTCAGTTGACAGTTGATTTGTTCTCTGGCAGGGACTGCTTGATACAAATTACACTAATAAGGCAATATCTGTATGTAAGAAATTGATATATTCTACTTTTCCATTTCTGGTATATAATTTCATGTCTACCAAAATATAAAAATGTAAAGATATTTAAGAATTTTCCTTGTCAGTTTTGTTTTTTTTAGGGGGAAGAAATGTAGAAATGTGAGCCCCATATGTGGAACATGTCTTTTTCTAGCATGTCATCTATTCACACTCTAAGTTCAAGTGGAGATCTGGACAGCATTGGTTGTCCACTGAATGACCCCAGTTGCTTCATTGACAGTGAAGCAAAACAGAGCACTCTTACTGTCACATCACTAAGAGTTACAGTATTAAACTGACCTCCCAAGAACACAAGCTCTGAGCTTTCTGGAAGGGAAATATGATGCTTTTACAAGACCCACATTGAAGCTTAATCCCAGAGGAGCATACTCCACCTCTTCTTTTGGTGAAATGGTGCCTCATTGTTGCTGCAGAGCATCACCTGAGCTGCCCTACAATTCTGAATGAGTAATAGCACCTAGTTGTGGCGAAGACCTGGATAATTGCAAAAAGAGGTTTGATTATTTTAAAAATAAATCAAGATGCATTAACTAAAGATGATAGGTAAACTATTGCACTACTTTGTGAGACAGCAATCAGATTGTAAAGAGAGAGAAGTCAAGTACACACTTGGTGTCTTGCTGCTGGTAGACAAATAAAACAAAACAACCAAACTGCCTTTTTTCAAAATGGATCACATCGGCAGAACTCTGGCAGGCTAACAGAAAATAATCATCTGTCAGTGTTTCCTATTTTATTTCGAAATGTGATAAACCTCTATGGTATGTCTTATCCTTGTGATTAGTTTTGTATGTATTTAAGACCTAGTTTTCTGTCAGTGTTTGTCAGATACCTGTCTGTAATTCAATGAAGATATCTGTTTTGTTTGCAAAACCTTCCTCTGTTCTACCTGGATTACCTACAAGTGAATATGTTATCTCAAGGGTCAAGCCTGCTCTGCCCTCACCTGACACAGATATTCTTCGCCAACAACTTTAACCGACCATGCATCAAGAGTCCAACACAAAAAGCATGCCGGGCAGGACTAATCCACCAAAACAGACAACAGAACCACTACCACTGAGGTTAGAGTACTTGAGTCCATAAACATAAAAACATGCATTAACTTATTATGGAGTATGCTAACATGTCAAAAGCTCATCCATTAATTGGTGAATATGCAATGTTCTGTGATGCCATATGGGAAAAAAGTGCCAGAATGGCAAAGAGCTGTTGTGAATTTCCTAGCAAATAGATCTAGAATGACATATGAAGCAATTTTTTGTTCACATTCCTCAAGGCTTTAAGGACAAACATAAAGAAATAGCTTTATTGTTGACTAGGCATGAAAGCATCATCTGAAAGAACAGGTACTACAAATATTTTTGTTATGACCTTTGACAACCAGAATAGTTTATTCATTGTTTAATAAAAATATTCCTTGTGATTTTGATGAGTCAATGGTAAGTCTTAGAACTGCTTTTGAGAACACACAACTGTACCATATTAAACTCTAAACATCTGTTTCTTTGATTTTGAAGGCCAAAATAAAAGCTTTGGCATGAGATCGTATTTAGTCAATTCTAGCTAATGATGCTTCACTGACACCAATGTATTCACTGCCTTCTACATGATGTCATGTTGGCTTGCCTTACTTGAGTATTCTTCCTTTTTACTCTATAAATAACTCCTCTAGGTCACATATGAGGAGACTAAAATAACAGTCATGTTTTGCTTTGCAAGTGATGAAACTTGTGGCTTACACTATGCCTAAAATATAGATTTCACAAGGGAAAACTATAAAAAGATTGTTTATTTGAAATAAAGAACTTGACCACTACCATCCTGTCCAGTCAATGGACGATAGAGAATCTGAATGGTAGTTTCAGTTCATTGGAAAGAAACTCAAACAAAGTGTGACTTGGTTGTATCATCATTGGCAGTTAGAGATAAAGGGATATGGAGAACATTTGATGCTATAATTCTTGTGGTTTATCTCCCTATTACAAACTGCTGAGTGTCACTTGCTCTCATGTTGATCTGGAAAAATGGTTGAGTCACTGTGCTGTGTTGTTAATGTACCTTGCTGTGCAGTTGCCTAATATAGAATGATCCCGAGGAATTCTGCATTTCAGCTATGTTTTCCACAGGTTAACGCATCCACACTTTTCCTTTTTGGACAAAGACAGTAGCACTAGCTTTTCCCCTCTCTTCTTCACACAAATATTGTACTGTGGCCGACAGGTGTGAGCGCGCTACAACTGCCCAAAACATTTCCATCAGTACAAACGCACTGCAGTTTCAAAGACTATGCAAATATAAAAACACAAATGTGTGCCTAAACACCTATGAAGAAACATCTTCACCAACTTGACGACACACGCACAGCATTTATGAAAAGTGCTGCATATGCAAAACGCTGCAAGAAGCTCCAAAAAAACGATAGCCAGGGGATACATAAAATTGATGGACACAACTTGGACCGGATTGCTTGTTGACATTCGCGGATTATAAATTGGCCAACTGTCACTGTTGGCAGAGTTAGTCTGTTACGTAAGTGTTTGGTTTTGGCAGTATATTTGAAGTGACTAGGCTAGCTAGCTAGCTAACAGCAGATCTGCAGTAGTCATTAATGTGATCACATTGTTAAATTAAGCCTATAAACCTTACATTTTGGGTTAATTTCCAGTGACAGTTGACAATTCATAATCCCTGAAAGTCAAAAAGTATTTTTTGCTGCGCTTTGTTTATGGAGCGCTTTTAGTAAACCCTGCGCACGTCAAGCTGATGACTTTTTTCTTTTTTTTTTTTTTAACAGATTTTTGATGACTTTTTTTCTAAATGATGCACGTGTTGTCAAGTTGCTGAAGATCTTTTTTCCTTTGGCATTTGGTACATTTGTCTTTCTATATTTTCAATTTTTTAAACCGCAGTGCGTTTCTCCTAATGGAAATGTGTTTGGGCCATTGTAACACTTTTGTACCTGTCGGCCAACATAATATTCAAATTACAAGAGCAATAAGTTAGTGTAGCAGCGTTTCTTTTGAGATAACAATAGTCAAAGGCAGAACTCTAATGAAATGTGCAAGAATTGAACAGATAAAAGCACAAAAAAAGCAAAGGAATGCACTTACAATAACAACTCAAGACAACGTTTTAATTTCAGACACAAAATGTTTGGTCTAGAAGAGAGCACAGTTGCAGTGTGCTGAAAACCCGACTTAGCAAGCGAGAGACACAGCATGTTAACAGTATGACAAGGTCCTGCACTCCTAAAGAAAGACTGTTGTTCCAGCGCAGACAGGTTCTTGGCTCGCCCACTTTGAACGACTGATTGGATTGTAGTCAAACGTTTGTTTTTTGGCATGCCTTGCAGGAAAATAGAACAATATTGGGCGCTGTCAAGTTGTCAGGCTATTCGATTACAATGGTGTGGATCAGATGTAAGAATAAGCTGCGTCATTCAAGTTTGCCTAACAAATATTGCAATTTCTTGAACAAGGTCAAATCTGATACATACACATATGTTAGGGTTGACATTGTGCATTTTCTAAGCCAACGAGCTAATGATGCAGCTGAAATGTTCTACACAACCCAAAGCACATCTTCACATCATGATGTGATACCGGTTTTCAAGCACAGTAAATATTCTCTTCCCTGAGTGTATGGGACCAAGGAGACGATGTACATGGTTTTAACAATACTGTTGCCTTTCAATATTTGCCATTTCGAACCGCGAGCTGGTTCAAATAATCTTTGCCTTGATTTGTTTTATCAGTACAGTTTTGAAGATTGTGTGCTTTTCTTTGCCATAAGTTGCGCGCCACTGTAGCTAATGTAAGCCTACTACTGATGCATCCCATATAATCTCAGATGCGACCCAAGGTATTTTGGTCTTGAACTGGGCCTGCAGATCAATATGACTTTTATATGGCTTTTTCATTGGACTATACACATTCATTTTGAAGTAAACATTAATAACACTGGATTTTACTGGACCAAGATATCAATATGGATATTTTCAGAGGTCCCTAAAATGTGTAGATACAGTATCTCTCGTAACTACTTGAATATGTAGATGCAAACTAAGCCTCTTGAACCCAAGTACACGGACCTCTTCAGACACTACTGAATATTTGACACTGGTTCTTTGAATTAATGCCTTATAATAATATCCAAGGTTAACACCATACCACTTAAAGTTTCTGGCTTTTATGTCCACCATTGTTTCCAATGAATTTGATTTAGAAAAGCTCAAAATCTATAGCTTTGCTGGCAGTGAAGACAGGAGACAGGTGCAGAGCAGCTAACCTTTGTGTTGAATCACAGCACAATTCCACATATTTTTTTGGCTCCTACCAGGTCATTTGGTGAAACTAAAATCCATATATCGTTTAAGACATAGATTTCGACATTGCGGGAAAAGCACAAGTGGCTTACTGGGACACTTAAACACAACAGAGCCTTTGTTAATATTATTAACAACACCTGTGTTTTTGCTGAAATCAAGAATAAAAAAGTCTGCAGTAAGAAAAAAGACTTGTTGCCATGTGGAGGTTTTTGTCATGTGGAGGTTTTTCCACTCCAGTATCATTCATATTTATATTTAATATATTCTTCAACCAAAGATGATAGGTAAATTATCAACACAAACTTGTTTTGTATGCATGAGCCTTCATATTGTGTCCAAATAGCTGGAAGCACAGGCTTTGAAATTAATAAAGGGTTCAAATGGCCAAAAATGTATAATATCTATATTTTACGTAAATATTTTTTATCATCATGTTTCATCAAAGACCATATTTCAATAAGACATATTCAGTTGTTGCTATGATACATTTTTCTGTTATGTGAAAATAATGACCTAATAATCCATCAGTGCTGACAGTGCTAAAGCACACTGTTCTGCCAGGCAGGGCAGTTGATGCATGCTACCTGGGAAAGAACCTGCAGGGAGTTTATGATGATCGGTATTGTTAGTTGTAGCCACAACATCACCCACTGACAAGTGATGAATCAGTCAAACAGATGAACAAGTAATTGTTAGTATATGAGCAGCTTGATTATGGGTGTTTCTTAGCATTTCGCTATGCCTCCAACATTGACACAGTAAATAGCCATGGGGTGTGGGCAAATGTACCACAAATGAACCCTGAATGAAGTAATGGCATACAAATTAGCTCACCCTATTAAAATGGTTTCAATCTAATAGACTTTTTTCATCCTCACACATGACACTTAAATTTCAGTTAGCATGTGATAGCGTTATGTTGAGCAGTGAAACATCAGTGTTAAGCGGCCTGAAAGTACATTTTCATTTCAATAAATTACATAGAGTGTTTGACGTCACTTTGAAATATAATTAACCCCAATCCATGGGTATTCTACAAGTGGTTGCATAGAAATCCACTACCCAATACGTCCTCCAAGCACACTCCAGATAGTGGCACAAAGCAGATCTACTATGTGTCTACAGCTGTCCAGGTGTCATGATCTTGGTTTTTGTATTTTCTGTTTCCCTGTTTTATTTTGTAAGAACTCTCTCCTTGTGTCTTGTCTGGTTTTACTTCCTGTCTTTTGTTATCCTGTTATCCTGTTATTTGTGATTGCCCCGCGCTGAATCTATCCACCTGTGTGTAATCACCATGCCACCCTTGTGTGTTTGCCTGCCCTCTCCTGCTGTGTCTTGTTAATGTGATTAGTTTCAGTATGTATAAATGCCTGTCTTCCCAGGTGTTCTTTGTTGGTTCATCATCAATGTTTCAGTGGTGTGGTTCTGCTTGTCAACGTGATGTCACCGTTTCTTGTACAAGATTCAAGATATTTATTGTCATATGCACAGTAAAACACAGTTAGACTGTACAATGAAAATCTGACTTTGCTAGTCCACCCCTACGCATAAAAAACAAAACAAAACAAAATAATATATATAACAATTAAAATATAAACAGCCAAAAGATAAAATTCAAAACTAAACTAACAAAGTATTTAGTAGCAGCAGTTTAAAAGATACTGAAATAGTTTTATTGCACATGTTTCACAGTGTACCAAATACGGCAGACGGCAAAGTGCACTATGCATTGTAGCTAGTGCAAATGGTGAGTGTTAGTGTCTGTGTGGCACTCACTGTTCAATATGTGTGTGTGTGTGTGTGTGTGGTGTGTGTGCGCGTGTGTGCGTGCTTGGGGGGATGGCATGTTCACAAGCCTGATGGCCTGTGAGTAGATACTGTTTGTCAGTCTTATGGTCCTGGATTTCCTGATGGCAGGAGAGTAAAGAATCTGTGCTGGGGGTGTGTACTGTCCCTGATGATGTTTAGTGCTCTCCTGGTGACCCTGGTGGTGTAAATGTCCTGAAGTGAGAGGAAGGCTGCTCCTGAGATGTACTGTGCAGTTTTTATCACACGCTGGAGTGCCTTCCTGTCCTGAGCAGTGCAGTTTCCATACCAGACTGTGATGGAACTGGTAAGGACGCTCTCAACTGTGCATCTGTAGAAGTTGCTGAGAATGTTGGATGGCATACCACATTTTCTCAGCCTCCCTAGGAAGTACAGTCACTGCTGGGATATTTTGATGTTCTGTTGTGTATGGTGAGACCAGGTGAGATCCTCGCTGATGTGGATTTCGAGAAATTTAAATGTTTTCACCCTGTCCACCTCTGTCTCACCTATGTACAGGATGCATTGCTGGTTTTCCTCCAAGGATTATTATGTGTGTTCCCTGTAGATTTAATGACTGTATTTCTTCATTCCATCCCTGTTTGTTCTTCGTTTGGAATGGCCCACTCCTTCAATTTTGTGTTTTTTGTACCAGCTTTTATCTTTCTGTTGTTTTTACGTCCTTCAATTTGGTTCTCCTTTAGGGTTCTACTGCCTTTTGACCCCTTGACAGCTGTTGAGCATCATCTCGGGAGCATAACCAAGGCCGGTGTCAAGTATGTTGTTTTCCTCCTTGATGTCAGTCAACTAGCTGCTTGATGTTGGATATACTATAAGACCCACTCACTTATTCACTTTCCTATTGTCAAGAAGTAACAAACGATTGCCAAGAATGAAGGGAGTTTGGAGTGAAATTTCAATGCCCATAGATTCCTAAAAATGTTAGCTTCAACTTGAACATCAGGAATCGTTTCAAATTAATTTAATTTAATGGATGTTGTCACAATCTACCCATTTTTAGTATTGTATTAGTATATTTAAAATAATGTATGTTTGAAAGGTCAATGTCAAGCTGTTATGCCAATCTCTGTGTACCTATGAGTCATGATGTTAGGGATATTCATCTGTCACCATACATATTTTATTGTGTGATAATAGACGGAAAAGCCATCTTTCCTTTATTTAACATTTTACCAGAGGAAAAAGATTACGCACCCCCATGAATGTCACCCATCAGCTATTAGTTGCCTCTTCAACCTGAGGTTTGTGGATCTATCATGACATTTATGGCCCATTCACTTTGAAAGCATAGACGGACACTTGGGGCATCCATCTGGCTTTGAGTTCCTTACTGCTTCAGCCCTTTGTTATGTGAACACAAACTGTACATAAACATAAGGTAAATGAAGGCAGATCATTACGAAACTTTCAGAGAAAAGGTTTCTAACATGTCAACATTGACTTTAAAAATATTATTTTTAGAAAAAAATGACATTTACGTTCCGATTCTGGTATTCAAATGGCCTTCGAAAAAAATCTAAAATGCTGAATGGATATTGACGAGTATAATAGTTGTGTAAAGGTCCAATAACATGTTAACATATTTTATTGTTTAAACAGGAACAACAAAATAATGTATTACTCGCCATCCAACTGGTACACCCTTCCACCCTTCGGTACTGTGCATGTGTTAACTTGTTAGCTACAAATCATGAGCTAATGAAGAAGCTGATCAGTTAGCCATGTCACCTTTTTCTCATAAATTGTGACTTTTATTTAGCAATTTATTAAAGTCATTGAAAATCCTTCCTAGATATGTTATTTATTAAATGATTTCCTGTTTAATGTTTAATTATTTATTTTTTTCCATTATGGCTGACTATTAAAGTAAGTAATCAACAAATGGGAGTCATTCTCTGTATGAATTACAAACAGTTTAACCTAAGCCCGGCCATACTACAATAAAATCAATCATATCAGAGGCATTACAATACACATACACAATAGGTAGTAAACAGATGTCCAAAAACAATAATGTACACAAATATGAAGGCAATCATCTTTACATTTTTTGGGTATTGATAGTCCTCGATATTGACCAATAACCAAGGCCGTCGTTGCAAATAGTACCAACACATCTCTACATAAAATTCAATAAAAAAAGGAGTCCAGTCACATCCATGGCCTTAACAAAGAGACTGAATGAGAGATGGAGAGAGGGAAAACAGTAAAGTAACATTCCACTCAACAGAGGGTAAACAGAGCAGCCAAGCTATTTTTATTAGTCAGTTCCATCTCTATGGAGACTTGGGGTGGGGATGAAACCTCCTTTATCGAAACCTGGCAAGTCCTGATCAGAAACCTGTAGGGATTTCCTCGTCTGAAAGGGGAGCTCCCATAATGACGGCAGACATCTCTGAAGCATGAGGTAATCAGTAAAGGGGAAAAAGGTCCCATTTATTTTATTTCATGCAGAGACGTTATTTGGTCAGAATTTATGATGAAAATCTCGTTTATGTTGTAAAGACATTTAGAATCAACTTTATATCACGGTAGACAAAGATAATGTTTTGTGTCAGATGTGTAGGTTGAGTTAATTTCCATTGCTGTAAGTACCCGAAACTAAAGGCAGGGCCCTCCCACTTAATCTGTAAGCTTTAGGAGAACAATAATACAGCTGAGTAGATCCAGCACCGCCTTCCATCACTCGTAGATCTGCAGCTTCACTATTAGCCATGACGAGGTGCCCAAAAAAAGCAAAACAAACATGTTTCTTCATAAAGACCAGCAAGATTAAGAGTTAAAAGTTTACTTTTAGAGCATGCGTGAATGATAGATGAGAAAGCTGTCAGATGAGGGGCCCCGGGATCACGGCCCCATTTGGATCAAGCTGAAAAGCTGTCCAACAATCAGTGCACGCTGTCTCTCAAACTTCACCACACAGGAATTTTGGAGTTCATCCCTTCTTCTGCTATAAAAAGTCATTCCACTGTGGTCCAAATGTGAGAGGAAAATGTGATGTATTTACAGTGCACATAAGGTTAAGCATATACTGTAGGGCTGAGCCGTGAACTCGGAAGATCCGGGTGAACTTTGCAGCACTGGGCATTGAACACATGTTTTCTTCTACACCAGAGCACATTCTTTATGGCATATCTTGAGTACAAAAATATAGAACCAACAAAATAGACATGTTAATCTAGCTCTTTATGCCTATTGTCATAAAGCCTGAGAGACTTAAGAGGCTGCTTTAAATAGACTGCAAGAGAAAAAACAACCCTTGGGGCATAAGTGACTCAAATAGCTCAAAACAAACATAGGTGTGTAGAAGCTTTATTTGGCAATAGACTAAATACCTTTTTAATTACTAAGGATGTGAATCTCCTTGTTAGAAAGTGGCATGTTTTACATACAGTAGGCACACCTAGGTTGAAGTAGTTTTCTTAATTTGCATATGTCATAAGCCTAAAACGTTTATTTAGCATGTAGGTAGAAAGGATATTGGGAAACAAAATCCAATATTATGCACCCTTACCAAAAATGATGCCAAATGCAATTATAATACAATGATAAACGCACACAAAAACAGACAAAAGGCAGTTTGCATAGGCTACTTATTTAAACTTAAAATGACAACTTTTCCTGAACCCTAACAAGACATGTTGTTTCTTTTTTAAACAAGTATTACACTGCAGGAGTTGTTGCGGGCACGATGACCCGTAAAAAGTCATAAAGACTTGTAGAAATTGTTTATTTTTGATTTTTGAACAAACAAAGTAGCTATTTGTAGTCTTTATGCTAAGCTAGGCTAACTGGCTCTTGGTTGAAGCCATATATTTACTGTAGGGTAGGGTTACCAGACGTCCCCGATTTCCGTGGACAGTCCCCATTTTCAGTGACCTGTCCCCGGCTGCTGCTGTCCCCGGTAATGTCCCCGGTTTTCACTGTTCACTGACTGAAATATCCGAAATTGGAATAAAGGGGGAAACAAAAACAAAAACTAAAATGCTGACCAAACGACACGTGTAGTTGCGCACCGTACTCGCACAGGCTAAAGCCAGCCAGAACAAGTGCCAAGAAGGCCCGTCTTTCTGGTCATCTGATTGGTGGAAAGCTGCACGGTAGAATATTTCTCTTCGGGAGAGCAACCCTGGCCAGATGCAGCTGCCAGCTACACGTAGCTAGTAGCCTAGTACGCGATGCTTTCATGGTATTCACTGCATTCATTCAGCCAGCACAGTACACACAGCAGAAACATCATTGATTGGATAGATAGGCGAACCAAAGGTGTTCTTGTAAGTGTTAGCGTTTAATCATCTATGTTAAATATTATTTCACGTTTAATGTATGTGCAGAGTTTACCACTGGCCACTAGGGGGTAGTATATTATTAATACTCAGTTAGGAGTCGGCCATATTGTTGTAAGTATCATAGACGTTCCGGTTACAGAAGTTAAACAGTAAGCAATACAGACGTTCCTGTTACAGAGTTTGGATTTTAAGCATGCTAACATAATTCATGTAAGTCCTTTATCTTATTTGGTTATCATTATCATTTATGTCATCTTATATCATCATTATTAAGTTCTTGCTGATATTTGTGTTAGACATGTGCATGAAGGAATTACTGATTGTAGCTCATATTGTTATTTTGTGAATTGCTGCAGGGCTTCTTCATCTTTGTCATTAAATAGGCCCAGCCCAGTTGTCCAGCAGTGGCTCAGTAAGTAGGGGCTTGGACTGGGAATCGTAGGGTCGCCGGTTCAAGTCCCCGAACAGATTTGAAATATGGAAAGTGGACGGCTACTTGGAGAGGTCCCAGTTCACCTCCTAGGCCCTGCTGTGGTGCCCTTGAGCAAGGCACCGGACACCTCCAATCCCCCCTCCCCTTTGCTCCCCGGGCGCCGCACAATAGCTGCCCACTGCTCCTAGTACTAGGATGGGTTAAATGCAGAGGACCAATTTCACTGTGTGTGCTCTGCTGTGTGCATGTATGTGACTAATAAAGAGGGTTTCATCCTCCGATTCTAAATAAGCAATCTGACATCGAGGAGTGTAATTCTTCATGAAGAAGCCATGGTTGTTGTTGGATGTTCTGTTCCTGGCTGCGCTTTCGTAACTTGAGATGTATCCGAAGCACTCGCCATTGCTCTGTTGACGAATCACGGACTTGTCCATCAGAACCCGCCAGCCCAAGTCCCAACTGCACATGGCCCGAAACTTGATCGGCCTAAAGTCGACGTTGGCGTGACGATAGAGGAATGGAACGTATTCACTCGTCGTTGGGATGTCTTTCGCACTGGCTCAGGCATAGGGGCTGCCCAGGCCCCTTTCCAGTTATTTCAGTGCGCTGGGCCTGATCTTGGAGACAGCCTGTTGAAAGCTAATCCCAACATCGCCTCTGGGCCCCTGGTGGATCTGATCGCTGCCATGCGTTCACTAGCTGTCATTCCAGTAGCCACATGTGTCCTGCGCACCGAGCTGCTTCAGTTTCACCAGGATCGGGATGAAGCATTCCGTGCCTTCACTGCCAGAGTGCGAGGAAAGGCGGAGACATGCGCCTACACAGCAGTATGCGAGTGTGGCAAGAATGTATACCGACCACATTATCCGTGATGTTCTAATCAATGGAATTTATGACTCTGATATTCGCCGCGAAACACTGGGAATACCTGACATTCTTACAAAACCAGTGAATGATGTAATTGCAGTCGTTGAGAATTGAGAAAATGGCCCGCAATGCTCTCCCATCATCCACTCTGTCAGCCATGTCGTCGTTCCAGCGCCTAAAGAAAGATATACGGCCAAACCCCACCCCGACCCCAGCCCCGACAGACAGGGCTAGACAAGCCTCGTGCCCGGACTGTAAAAGCACTTTTAGGGTCTTCACGGAGGGGTCTCGCGGATGGAATGTCAAGCCACACCAGATTTGCATTGACTGCTATAGGGCCCGCCGCCGGAAGAGCCGACCACAGCCATCGACCAATAGTCAGCAGGCTGCCGTGGAGTCAGTGCAGATCTCCCAGATATCATCTTTTCAATTCGGGGCACGCCCTGGCCGACGCTGCGGGGGCCGTCACCGCGCTCGGATGACACACAGCACTGTCCATCATCCCACACACATCAGGCTCGAGCACCACATTTTCTCCCGGGGTGAATGGAGGCGGGCCAAGCTAAAAGACCACCCCCGAGTCCCAATCACCATCTCAGGTGACAGGTCAGTCGGGCCGAGGGACAGCATCCACAACCGCTCGGTCAATGAGGTGCACATATCCGCCATTGCGGACACTGGCGCACAATCTGATCTTTGGTCTCTAGAGGAGTTCCTCGCCTGCGGGTTCTCGCGTGACGACCTGCGTCCCGTCAAACTTAGCCTGTCGGCCGCCAACCGCTCCCCCATAGCCATTGAGGGAGCATTCTTTGCTAGGCTCTCAACAGCCCCCAGCAACTGCAGTGTGACGTCCTGCCGCTCAATGGTGTACGTGAGCAGCTCAGTTCGGGCAATGTACCTCTCCTATGAGTCGTTGCTTAGCCTCGGCCTCTTGCCTACGGATTTCCCGTCAGGTAACAGTGGAGGTGGACCCAGAGACGAGCATGGCCCTGGCACTCGTGACACACCAGACAAGTCCTTGACTGTGAATGCTACGAGGTCCACCAACAGTGGCTGCACAGGCCAAAATAATCCACATGACGCTCCATGCTCATGCCCCCAGCGTTCAGCCCCTCCTCCACGTCCTCAGGCGTTACCGTTCCCCTGCACGCCGGAGAACAATGGTCGGATGAAAGAGTGGCTACTCGAGAGATACGCCTCATCTACATTCAACACTTGCCCTCATCGAGCCTTGCCTTGCATGGAGGGGCCACCCATCGAAATGCACGTGGATCCCGCAGCCACACCAAAAGCATGCCACACTGCGGCCATCGTGTCTCTGCACTGGCAGCAGAGAGTCTACGACGACCTCCTTCGGGATGAAACCCTTGGAGTCATTGAACGTGTGCCATACGGCGAACCGGTGAAATGGTGCCATCGCATGGTGGTCACTCGGAAGCACGACGGCTCCCCCCGCAGGACTGTGGACCTCTCGCCTCTTAACAAGTTCTGCCAACGTGAAACCTTCGCCACTGAATCCCCATTCCACCTCGCACGTCGCATCCCGAGGGACACCTGGAAAACTGTCACGGACGCCTGGAACGGCTACCATAGTGTGCCCCTGCGTGAGTCGGATCGACATCTAACCACCTTTATCACGCCCTTCGGCCGCTGGCGCTACACCAGGGCGCCACAAGGTTTCCTGTCATCGGGGGACGATTACAACCGCCGCTTTGACGCTGTCCTCTCGGACTTTGAGCGCAAAGAATGTTGTGTGGATGACACTATTCACTATGACACTGACCTAGAGCATCACTGGTGGAGGACCATCGACTTCATGGCATGTGTCGGCCGGTCAGGCATTGTGTTAAACCCAGATAAGTTTCAATTCGCAGAAAGGAGTGTTGATTTTGCTGGGTTCAGGGTGTCAGACGCTACCATAGAGCCACTCCCGAAGTACTTGGACGCCATCCGAGACTTCCCCACCCCGGACTCTACGACGGATATTAGAAGCTGGTTCGGCCTCGTCAACCAGGTGGCGAACTACGCCCAGTTGAGCGACACTATGGCGCCATTCAAGCCTTTCCTCAGCCCACGCTGCAAATTCTCATGGTCCCCGGAACTGGAGGAAGCCTTCCAAGCGTCCAAACAAGCTATAGTTGGGGTCTGTGAGGGTGTGGAGATCTTCGACATGCGTAGGCGCACCTGCCTCCGCCCTGACTGGTCCAGGCGTGGTATTGGCTACTTCCTGCTCCAGAAACATTGTAGCTGCACTTCAGGCATACCGGACTGTTGCCCAGGAGGATGGAGGATCACCCTCGCCGGCTCACGGTTCCTATCCTCGGCGGAGCAGCGCTATGCGGCCATCGAAGGGGAGGCCCTTGCCGTGGCCTGGGGCCTGGAGCAAACGCGGTACTTCACACAAGGATGTGACAACCTCGTAGTGGTCACCGACCATAAGCCCCTTGTAAAGATCTTTGGCGACCGTACGCTAGATGAGATAACAAACTCACGCCTGTTCAGACATAAGCAGCGCACCCTGCCATGGCGCTTTGACATCGTATACATGCCTGGCAAGAGCAACCATGCCGCTGATGCAACCTCCAGACATCCTTCCCCCTCGGGCTCTGTGAACGGCCTCTCTTTGGGATCACCAAGCGTGCCTGATGCCGTGGAGTCGGCACTGATGGCCTCCATCCGCGACGATGCACAAGAACTTGGAGCCATCTCATGGTCCCTTCTGGCGCAAGAGACGGCAGCTGACACATGCCTCGGCCACCTCCTGCACCTGATCGAGCACGAGGGCAGGGTGGATGTTAATGATCCTATCCTGGCGAGTCTGTCGCCAGCCTGTGAGTCCATCTACGCACAAGATGGCGTCCTCCTATATCACGACCGTGTTGTGGTTCCAGCGTCGCTCCGTGACAGAGTCCTCCGGCACCTCCATGCAGCTCACCAAGGAACCTCTGCGATGGAGCAGCACGCCCGTGCCATAGTCTTCTGGCCTGGAATGTCGAAGGACATCCGAGCCGCCAGGCAAGGATGCTCAGACTGTAACCGCAATGCTCCATCACAGGCAGCCACGCCCCCCCTACCATCCCCACCACCATCGACCCCATTCGAGGCGGTGTTTGCTGACTTCTTTGATTATGGAGGCCGCCACTACCTAGTTGTCGGAGATCGACTCTCGGGCTGGGTGGAGGTCCTAAGCTCCACAGCAGGCACTGATCTAGGAGGCTCAGCTGGCTTGGTCCGCCACCTCCGCACGTTCTTTGCCACCTTTGGCGTGCCGGAGGAACTTTCAAGCGACGGTGGTCCAGAGTTCAAAGCTAGTCATACAGAGGACTTCCTCTGCTTATGGCTCGTCAGACATCGCGTCTCCTCGGTCGGGTTCCCACAGTCGAATGGGAGAGCGGAGGTTGCAGTGAAGACTGCTAAGCGCCTTCTGATGTCTAACACTGGCCCAACTGGCAGTATTGATCATGATCGCTTTTTGCGCGCAATGTTACAGTTGCGCAACACGCCTGACCCCGACTGCAACCTCTCACCGGCACAGATCATTTTTGGTCGCCCCCTTCGAGATTCATTTTCTTTTGTCAACAGACTAGAAAAGTTCTCGAACCCACATATCCGGCCACTCTGGCGCCAGGCATGGGCGGCGAAGGAGGATGCCCTTCGGACCCGTATGTCCCACACCACTGAGTCTTTGAGGGCTCACTCAAGACCACTCCGCCCATTGGCACTTGGCAAGAAAGTTTTCCTCCAGAATCAGCAGGGCCCAAACCCTCACAAGTGGGACCGGTCGGGAGTCGTGGTGGAGTCGCTAAGTCACGATCAGTATCGGATTAAGGTTGACGGGTCGGGGCGCCTTACTTTGCGAAACCGGCGATTTCTTCGCAGCTACACTCCAGCCACCCCCTACGCCCGACAGCAGCCAGCTGTGCTGTTGCTGCCACCCGCGACCCTGGAACGCCAGACCCTGCCCGCACACCCGGGGCCTGTGACACCCCAGGGGTTCATTCCACGAGCAGCAGATGGGAACAGTGACACGGCTGTGACAACCTCCCCGCCTGCGCCCCCTGGTGAGGCAACCTCTGGTTTTGGGGCCCGAGATGTACCCGTCCCTGCAGGAGTCACCCCGGATGCGTCGCTTCCAGTGTCGCAATCACCGCCATCGCTGCCCCGCATTGACCGGCCATGCCGCCCGAGGAAGCCACCCAAACGCTACGAACCCGAGACGGGCCATTGGATGCAAGACTGAGTCCGTTAACCTATTCCCGTTCATAGCTTTACGGACTGGGGGGGATGCAGAGTTTACCACTGGCCACTAGGGGGTAGTATATTATTAATACTCAGTTAGGAGTCGGCCATATTGTTGTAAGTATCATAGACGTTCCGGTTACAGAAGTTAAACAGTAAGCAATACAGACGTTCCTGTTACAGAGTTTGGATTTTAAGCATGCTAACATAATTCATGTAAGTCCTTTATCTTATTTGGTTATCATTATCATTTATGTCATCTTATATCATCATTATTAAGTTCTTGCTGATATTTGTGTTAGACATGTGCATGAAGGAATTACTGATTGTAGCTCATATTGTTATTTTGTGAATTGCTGCAGGGCTTCTTCATCTTTGTCATTAAATAAGCAATCTGACATCGAGGAGTGTAATTCTTCAGTATGTGTATTTTACAAGGTGCCTGATAAAACAGATATGTGTGTCTGTCACAGCTATTGCTAACATCATTAGCAGTGATGCTACAAACAACTGTTTAGTAGGCTAACTCTATGGCACACAGTTTTATTATTATGACATTTCAGTGTCACTCTAGCTCCTTAGAGGTAGGTGGCAACGTGTCATTAAATAAAACCACTGGAAACTAGCACTCTCTGGCTGGCTGCCTTTATTTATTTAGAGTCAGGGACCATTCGCAATAAGACATTAATATTGTACATCAAGAGGAAATCTATTATGCCAGGTTGTAGCTGTTTGCTCCTTTGTGGCATTTTCCATTTAAAAGTCTTCCTCAAATCTTGTGAAAATCATATGGTGTAAGGAGGACGCCTTCATTTGGGTGAACTCTGTCTGGCTGATACCTGTGTAAGGCCTACAGCTGATTTTACGGATGTTCTAAAACCTCAGCTACTTTGTCATCAGAGAAAGAATAACTCATTGTTAATCAATTCCTTTGCAATTTAGGAGGAATAGGGTGAGAGAAACTGCTTTATGAACTGTAAGGGCAGTGTACCCGTTTTAGTTTTTCAAACTTAAAAACACTACATGTTTTGGAGATTTTTACACCTCTGAACCGAAAATGTCCCCGGATTTTGTTTCAGAAATCTGGTCACCTTACTGTAGGGACATGGGATTGGTATTAGTTGTCTCACCTCACTCTATATTAAACAATTTCTTTCAATTTTGTTTATTTAATCTCCAAAATATATGTATATATATCTTTATTTTATTATTTTTTTAATGGTCACAATACGGACTATTCATTGGATGCAATAACTTCCTCGTGTCTTGCTTTTACTATGAGACTCCAAAGACCCCATTTTTGTCAGAAGATATCAGAGCGCTATCACCTTCTCTTCGTAAGTATTGGCAAGAAGGCATATTTTGAAAATGCCACAGTATTTGTTTCCCAAAAATCTATTATATATACATCCCTCCACTGAATACTTAAAAAGTATCCTGATCTGACAGTTTTCCTTACCACAACTGCCCCATTGAGGCTCCAAAGACATATATGTAGACCCATCTCTGGCAGCATCATGCCTGGAAATAAATGATTACCAGCTCTGGTTGCAGCTCCACAGGCATTCCCCTCGTGTCCTGTTACCTTCCCATGTCAGTAGAATGCTAATATGCTCGTACAGCTTCATCGGACATGCAAGGAATGCCAGGGACACCAGCCCGAGCATGAGCAGGGTCCCCTTGTGGAATGTTTTCCTAGGTGTCATTTTCTCATTTCTTCCACTGTCTTTGAGTGCACAAGTTTAGGGAAGCTCAAGTACACTGAAATAGCATTACACAGTACACACTATGATGCCTTTGGCCTGAATCCAGTTGACCCACAGCAATGAAACCTTTATTGAGCCTCAGTTATAAATAAACAAAACGTAAATAAAGGATTGTTTGCGTCTGGCATTTTCTTTTTCGGAGATTAATTCAAATTCTAAGAGTGCCAACAGTTGTTCACGGAACATCAGTGTTGTTTAGAGTTTCTTTAGACCAACAGAACTATGAGTTGCCATACATTTTATGAAATGTGGTTAAAAGAAGCCTGAGGCCCGTCATCTCTAATTTGTTGTACTGGAAAGAAGGTTGGAACCATCAGCAGTTTTATTGCGCGTTTACAAGCTTTAGGCGCAGACTTACAAACCAATGACCATTACAAAATGTTAGTTTCCATGGTCATGTCAAAATATGTATTTCAAATGTTGGACAGAGCTGTAAAAACAGTTGCAGGGAATTGAGATTCAAATGGTTAATTCAGTATTTTTCATCCTGAGCCCTGTTTTACTGCTATGCCTTGTTTTTTTCTAAGAGTAAATCAATGTTAGAAATGATTTCTACATTGAGTGAGAGCAGACAGTATCTAATAAATGGACTACAATGTAATTGAAATTCTACCACTTCAATGAAAAGGGAGCCTAAGCTTGTTTTGATCTGTTGTTATTCCTAACCATTTTTTAATTTTTCTAAATAATTATTAGCATGCCACATTGCTTTCAAATAGTCTTTTTATTTGGCAAATACAGAGAGTGGTTTAATTATTGAATTCTAAAAACATAGTCTGCATCCTTTCCTAGGCTTTTGGGTTACAGACACCGCAGAGCAGATTTAGTTTAATTACTTTATTAACTACAGCTGATAAAATATTTTAGAGATGGTTTAAGTGTTAGCCAAGGAAACAGAAGATGGCCAACTAAAAATGAAAACCTTGTGTTTATTATTCCCGGCATTTTTGTTCCTTGTACAGCTTTATTCCCATGACCAAGGCCCTTTTTAACCACTGAAAGCTTTAATCGCCTCAAGTATTCTCATACTAACCTCAGAATCACAAAGCCATGGTTAGCACAAGAACATGTTAACACAAAAACCCTTACAGAAGTTCAATCATAGTATGAAAATATGCAGGATAAACACATTCAAAATAAATGATTCAAATTGATATTCCACTGTAAATATATCAACAGAACATCAGATACTGTAAAACTGAAATATAAGCCACAATGTTAGCTTTTACAACTATGATTGAAGTATATTGCAGCAACATTTTATAGCATTTGTTCTACCAATTACATTTAATCTATCCAGTGCCAGACAAAGTTCATATCTTGGAGTTGACTGACCTCCGCTATTGTCTTAAAAACTGCTGACTGTACTGGTCAGCATAACTCAACATGACGGTAAACACAGACATTGTTCTTTGTCCTGAAACAACATAATTAAAGTGAAACATGTTATTCAATCCTACTTAAAGGTAGGTCGATTTTAGGTGAAAGTAAGTGTAAACAGGGGAGGTTAATGTTAATGGATTTCAAAACTGTTCTGCTCCCTTCGCTACTACGTAAGGCCTCAAATGTAGGCCTGGAAATGTCTTCTTAGTGTGGATGGGTCAAATAAAAGTCAACTTAAAATTAGATTGAATATACAGTATATATCCCAATGTCATAAATTAAACATTTCTCTCAGCAGACTTTGGAATATTTACAGGTCAACAAAACATAAATGACAACATTATTTAAAGTAAAAGTACAGGATGGACAATCCATATCACAAAATAATAAAATATGTTTTAAAACAGATTCAGTAGTATGTTCATGAGAAGCCTGAGTTGTTTGGGTCCAAGTACCATAAATTCAGTTGTGTCTGTGTTTAACATTAGGAATTGCAGGTCATACACACTGTTGTTGTTGTTGTTGTTGTTGTTGTTGTTGTTGTTGTTGTTGTTTTTGTCCATAAGGCATTCTTAAAGTTGGTTTAATTGATTGGTTTTATCTAGCTTTATAGAGAGGTATAATTGCGTATCGTCAGCATATCGGTGAACGTTTTTTGGATTGCCAAAAAGAAGAAAAAGGGAACACAATAGACCCGAGACCTTTCGTTTAAATAGTTTTTAAACCAGCGAACAAATAGTTATTAAAACTGTTGTAGCTTACATAAGCGAATTAATGTAACTTACATATTTAACTCCAAATTGGAATCATGATATCTTGCACAAACATTACTGCACAGTTGTGCTAAACCTAACGAAACTGAAAGGATAAACCTTACAAAACTGTGACCTGTTCATAAAGATGGATATTCACCTGCAAGGGCTCCTGGTGGGTACATTGGATAATCTACAGTGTTGCACAGTGTTGTATTGCCATCTATACAAAAGAGAAAGACATCATATTTCTTCTCTGAACTCCAGATATTTGAAAATTCCTCAATGTGTCCAAAGCTATCTGGGAAATAGGGCACA
The DNA here is from genome assembly GCF_036324505.1 of Eleginops maclovinus. Taxonomy (NCBI): domain Eukaryota; kingdom Metazoa; phylum Chordata; class Actinopteri; order Perciformes; family Eleginopidae; genus Eleginops; species Eleginops maclovinus. The sequence goes on along the minus strand of NC_086355.1, from coordinate 21,783,576 downwards.
GGATTTGTTTTGTGGCCTTTAAAGGAGAAAACTAATAGCTTCAATGTTAATATCAACAAGTCAGCTATCTAGTGCAGTGCAGGGACAGAAACCACAACATCTGGAAACTGTACTCAAAACAAACACATGAACCATGTCAGTGAATGCTTACATGATGGTTGCCAAGTTGCATTTTGCATTCACTTTAAATGTCAATTACCACAAATAATTACAGAAGTGTATCAAGTGTAGCTATATGATACTTGATTCTAAATGCATCACTGGTATTCCAAAGGATGATGCAGAAATAGATGCACTTGTATGACTTCTTTGCCATTGACCCTTGCATTTAGCAAGCCTCAGCTCTTTATTTATCAAGACCATGTCCTTGAGGCGGAGTGGATCGGGGGTGGGGGGCTTGGTAAGGAAAGTCTGACGGACTACAAAGACAAAGGTAAACCCTATTCGATTTTTCATCCAGGCAGTCTATGGCTTTTTGCCAAACTTGTCAAACCTGTATTTTGGGAAAGACAGTAACCCTTAAGTATCAGCAGATCTTTTTTTAAATGTATTGAAGTCAGTTCCCTGAAGCCTAAATTGAATTTACAAAGGTCTCAAATATTTTTCTTTCCTGCTGGCATAATATCAGTTGTAACTTTTTATTCGTGTAGTTGCAGGTGGTTATGAGACACAAGACATATAAAATACAAGTGAGACTGGTGCAACACGCAGGTTAATGCGCTCAGAGCTGTGGCAAACATTGTTGTTACTGCTAGCCACAGTAGTTAGGAATCCCATAATGAACAAGAACAATGAACATCTTAGCCAAACTCTGTTAAATGGATCAGAATATACATTTTATAACAGTTTTTTGTTTCCGATCTTGTTTCAGGTTACGATCACTGATTTGTTATATTTATCAGGAGTTACTGTTGTTGAGAAAAATAGGTTTTACATCAAAAATGTAAAATAAATCGATTTTATGATTGGAGGCTTTCTTTCCCAAATTATTTTTATAAAATGTTTTGGCCATTCAAATAATAATATGAATATGTTTTATTTTGAGCTTGTTCCAAAATATTCTAACCTATTTACATCATTTAAATTAATTTTACAAAACACTTTTCTAATAATACAAATCACACAACATTCATTACATGTTAAAACAGTTCAGAAAAGGTGAGTTTTTATTTAAAAATAGAAACATTGTTTGGTCTTGGATGAGTTAAAGGTTAAGGAGTCCCTGAGGGACCCAGGTTTGCTGCTTGGTCCTTTGAAGTGGATACAGGAAGTTGGCGTCAGAGGAACAGAGCCTGCAGGAAGTTGTATGGTCTTGGTAGCACGTCACTACAGTATGAAGAACTTTGTTTCTCTGCTGTCTTAACCATATGTTCATCCCATCCAGAATAGAGTCAGAGTGATTGCTGTCAAATGTAACGCTTAGGCTGCATATGGGTGGGAAGGGAAATAGTATTGAGTAAACAATGATAAAGCAGAACCTGAGAGTGGTTTTAGCAAGGGATTTGATATCAAGAATCATTTCATGAATTGTTGGCTTGCATCCATCATTTCATTTCAGTGAGGCTGTTGGTAAGAGTGGGTTTAGTTCCAGAGGCGATGGATTCAGTAGACATTTTGAGCTGGAAATCAGTGGCGTAGCAGTTGGAGTAGAGGCCATCACATTCAGAGCACCCTGATATCAGTAGAGACTGGATGTTATCCTTGCAAATATGAGTCATGCCCCACCATGTAAGTTTGACATTGAAGAGACCTTAAAAAAGGACCAATATTGAAGAAGTAAATACTGTCAACCAATCTACCACGAGACATGGCTGCAGAGGTTTTGTTGGCAATTGTCAGCGCAGATAGCGCAACACACTGGACCAAATGTATTTCATAAATTGCAGGAAAATCAGCACCCCTATTTTACAACCATGGTGCCCACTGCTTTCACACAAGCTGATAATATCAGTATATTGTAAAGAAACTAATGCATGGAGTATCCAAATATTTCTCTCAGTTAACAGACCAAACCACAGTGATTAGTGTGATTACATTTGACAGGTGGTGATAAATACGGCTCACAGGATGTAGCCTACATGTGACTTTGTCTCCTGCAGGCTTAGGTCCAAAAAAAACTTGGTAAAAGTTTAGGGAAAGGTCATGATTTGGGTTAAAATAAGTGCTTTGTAACTATTTTCTATTTTGGTATTTTACAACCAGAACCTTCTTTTCCCATGTTTTTGTATCGAAGTACAAAGTACAAAGGAGTGCAGATCTCGATCACAGGGCTGATACAGACTTGAAATTTCACTTTTGTTGACTTGGAGAGTTAAACTGAAAAGCTGTAGTATGGACAAGCTAGGCTAGCTAATCATTTTAAAAGCCTTTTTTTTTGTGTTAGATTTGTTGTAATTCTCTTGACATCCCAACAGAAAAAGAGTTATGAAATGTGGGATTTTTTGTTTGAATGTTGAATCTTGTTGTTGTGTTGCAAAATAATCGGGAAAGTGATTTCCTTACTGGCAAAAGTCAAAGAAGTTGGAACAGCTACTGCTCTGTGCAATAAAGTACAACACAGCTAATGATCCTCCATGTTTTTTCCAGATTATGACTTAAAGATCATAAACACAATAAAGCTGGGAAAAACGACATCCAAACCCAGGAGATAAAAACATCCGAGAAGCAAGTGAATGCACTAACAGTCTCTTCCTTAACAGTGGTCTGCACTCTGCTTTTGCTATTTTATTTATTTGTATTCAGACCTTTGGGGATCTTCATTTAAAAAAGTAATGACAAACATATCAATCCAAAAAAAGGCTATCATCAGATCTCCCTCTGTGTATTGTATGTGATTATATCCGAAAACAAGAAACAAACCAACAGAGAGAGAGAGCATGTTGAAAATTAATGAGTGCCAACTAATCCTTAGCTGAAGCATTGTCTGACCTGCTTTCATTTTACTATTTCTTCATATTGTTACCTTCCTTCCACTGTGAATTCCCCTCCCACCCACTTACTTACCTCCCTTCCTTCCTTCCTTCCTTCCTCCCTACCTTCCCCTCCCAATTAGAGATATTTACTTCCCAAATCCTAATCTCTAAAACATCGGCAGAGGTTTAGCCGTGGCTCCCTGGAGGCAGGTCTGCTCCTCCCAGCCCGGCTTTATCTCCTCTTCCTCGCTCTTTCTTTTGTTCTGCCTGATGAGGTCATGTTCGAACCATTCCTCCTTGGGACTTTGTGTGATACAAGCCCAAACAGAGGGGAGCCAAACCTCTGTTCACACATGAGATCGAGATAGTCGGGGGCATGTTTCCACACATTGCCCCTGGGACTCCGTCTACGAAGGTGTGTCTGCAAATGAGAGAAAAACTCACGAGACCTGATCATTAGCTTGTTATTATAATGACGCTAATGATAATGGAAATGTAATAAGTCTTTCATTAGACACTCTTTTGAAAACTCAGTTGTGTCATGAGAAAATAATCCCAAACATACCGTAAGGGCCTTAATTAAAGATGTACAGGACATGGTTATGTGGGGTTCTATTTAAAGGAATGCAGAAAGCCACGTAAAATATTTTGATAAGTGCTGCTTTTTAATTTGTTTCTGTTGATAGTTTTATTTTCTCACACAATGTCGTGAGGTGTTGCACATTCTTAGTAATTGCTATAGAGGTTTTGTGGATGAATCTTGGGGTTTAACCTTGGGGTGAATTACAACTCATATGGTACCAACTTTCTAAATGCTTCTTATGCAAGACAAACCCTCTTCAGTGTCTTACCAAAAAATAGAAAGCCATAAAGCCCCACGTTGATACAATCGAAATGTAACTAAATAGGTTAAATATAATTTCTCTTGACATACTATATAAGGACAGTCAGAACATCAAGCTTTCTCCACAGCATTAGACATTACAGCGGTAATCATTTGGAGAGTCAACAATTTTTGATAATCGTTCAACTATATATAATTGTTCAAGCTTTTCAAATTTGAGTATTTGCTGATTATCTTTTTGATTATTTTTATCTGTTGTAATGATGTATCTGCACTGAGTGCTTTTCTGACACTTTTAATACTTTAGGTAAAATATGGGACGTGCTCATATTGTAACATTTTTTCCACAATTCCCAGGTACTCTACTTTGCTTAGAATAAAGTAGAGGATGTAATTACTTGCTCCATCACTGATTATATGCTCACAGCTTTGGTGTTGATGCCAACTTTCTGATATAGAACTGGCAGTCTTATCTCCACACACAGCATATCCTTCCTCTAGGCTGTGATGCTGTACTTCATTTGGGATAAGGGTGCAACAACAGTTTACTGTACCAGCTCACAGTACACATTACCACACTCAGAGATTGCACAGCCATTGGTCTGTCTTGTTTATTATCTGTGTGTCTGTGCAGCTCTCTCTTCCTGTGATGCCAAACACAGCGATATGACGTAGATCTTCATCTTTCAAATCCTCAAAGGTCAGCAGGTCGACTGGCTTGGGTTGAGAAATTCTGCATAAAACAAGAAACAAAGATGTTGAATATTTGTTTTCAATCCTATTGGGTACCATTTACAAATGATGTGAAAAATGTTCAAATTAATACGTGTTTGTTTTCATACTGAGGCTGTAGACAGAAACATCCTGTGTTTTTTTTTGCATATATTATTTTAACAACAAACATATATCTATGATGATCATAATTGTAACATTACAATTACAACACAATATTACAATTATGATTTTAAATAATAATAATTAAAATAACTCTTGACTAAAATGGAATAAAAAGCAATAATATAATACTATTAAAAATAATAATATTTGATCATTTATTATTATTGTTGCATTTTTTTCTATTATTATTATGATCGTTAATACATAATAATAATAATAATAATAATAATAATAATAATAATAATAATAATAATAATAATAATAATAATAATAATAATAATAATAATAATAGACCTACGTTAATACATGTCATGTGAAAAAGTGTTTTTGCATATTTAGAAGTTTTTCGTTAAATGTATTCATCCTGGAAGAATATGTTTGCTTTCCTGCCACAACATTAAACCAACAAATACATCTGTGTCAATCAATGCAAATGTAAATAGAGCTAATAGGAGAAAAAGGAGCTCCAGTTTGAATTTAAAGGTTGTCTAATGTCTATGTGTGTTGTGACATGTACATAGCCTGCTTACCTCAGTTGGCAGGAGAAGGTGTGGAGATCAGTGCCTGAGGCTTACTGATCAGGTACAGCCTACCACACGTAGACACCATCCTTAAATAACCGCACAAACGTTTCCTCCACCCACTGCAGAATGGATGTTAAACCTTGATGTCAATTGCAACTCAAATTATTCCCTACATGTTGTTCTTGTATTTTCTATACAGTTAATCCTATGCAGTAGTATAAACTGTCCCACTAAAGACTAAATACAGTTATAAATCCGTACAAATCTATCTTTTGAACAACAATTTGTGTAAATATATTATCCCATTAGCATCCAAGCTAAGCTAACAACTTGCCCTGCGTGAAGTGACTACATTGTGAAGCCCATTTTTTATTTTTGATAATTAAATGTGACTTTGCGGTGTGACTGAATGCCCCAACTGATGAGAGACAACCAAGAACCTAAGGAAGTATTAGCTTCTCGTCAGAAAATCTACTTTGAGGTTAGACTGAAAGGGATGACTTTAAGCTCTGCAATATTGCATCTACAGGTAGGAGGCTTTTACGTAAGGGACCTGGGTCCGGATTCAAATACTCCCCAATATTGTTTAATTAAGGGTGAAAACTCTGTACCTTACTCAAGCACAGTTTGACCATCCATGCCCGGGTCCAAGCGGTCTTGAAAAGAGTTTATGAGTTATTGCGTATGGTTCGCATTAGTACTGTATCGTAAAATGTAAGTTGACTGAAATGGGAGTAGCGTTCGGTGGTAAGATTCCGTGTAGAGTTTTTCTTAATTTGAGCATATCAGAATCAAGTTCATGGCCAAATAATAGCCTTAATGTGCAGGTACCCCTTCACAGGAGCAGGGTCATTCTTGACATTTTCTCCGCAGTTTAAACATTCTGCTAAAGGGATTGCTTTTATATAAGGCTTCTTCAGCCAAGTGACAATTCAAAGTGATTTACCCAGGATTCACCCATTGACACACATTCAAAAAGAGCTACAGTAGGAAATAACATTCATACTTTCACACCGTTAGCAATGCCATTTGGAGTTCAGTATCTGGCCCAAGGACACTTGACTGCAGGGGCTAGGGATCCAACCACCAAACTCCTTGGACAATCATCTACTCCCTGAGCCACTGCTGCCTGTAGTTTTATGTAAATCGGCCTAAAGCTAAGGTCAACTCCATTGTATGGGCTCAGTCCTATAATTTGTGCACCTTTCTACACTCTAGCAACAAGAAATGTCACATAGATGATGACGCAAGTGTACTTAGCTAACCCCCAGGAGTATCTTTGTTTGATGCTCACACAGTAATCACTGTTGGCCCCATTAATGCCACCAGTTCACTTTTCAACATGACACACTGGCTTGTAACTTTGGAGCATACACCTATTAAAGCAGACTGCTCCCTTTTGTTGTACCCTTGTCCTCCACTCCCACGTCCCACAAGGCCACTCACAGGGACTCATAAACACTTGGTTACAGATGTAGTTCTTGAATGAAGTGCAGAGTCACTGCCTCTGAGTAATAGGTGTTTTTTTCTTTTCTCTGTGGCTGCCTATAACATTTCTTCAAGTCTTTACTGTGGTTTATTTGCAGTGTGTTTTTCCAACACAAGGAATTAGGAGAAACAGCCCATCTCTGCGACGCATGGCTGGCTCTAAATGTAAACTTAAGTATACAAAACAATGTATTTGCTCTGTTGACTTTATACGCAAGTCATAGCAGGTCATGAAGCTGTATAATATTATCTTGGCGTACAGATTTTGTTTCTATTTCTGAAGAGTTTATTCCTTTTTCAATTGCATTGGCATCTAGGCAAGCAAATCTTTATGAAAATGAGGTTCAAAGCCACTGATTGGCGGGAGTTATGTCAGCAGCAACAACTTTGAGTTTATATTACTTTACAGATGTAACTGTGGAAACAGCAGTTTTGTGTATCAGCCATAACACGTGTTGCTCGTTTTGTTTTGGTTTCCAGTCTTGGCCAATGAAACCCATCTCCACAGCTGAAGGTCTTGGCTGCAGAAAGAATAAAGACTTGATGTTGAGTGAGTAAAGTGCCTAACAGAAATGAGACACCAGAAGCCTCCAACCTCCACTCACCTTGAGCTGAAGATTTTTACGGATCCAAAAAGTTAAGCAGGCTCTTTGCTGTCTGCACGCTGACACTGTCTCCTATTAAGCTAGAGGGCTTTGTCACGCGGCCCCTGCTTGTTCTGGTTTATTTTTTGGAACCGACATTGGGAGTCTTGGAAGCAGTGAAAGATAAAAACTGCATGCCCCTGCCTGTCTCTGTGTAAGAGCAAATGCATGTTAGCAGTGCAACTCCATTTCACTTTAGGCGATCACCGTTTTCATATCACTGACACTTAACACATTAGTGAGATGTTGGAAGCGATTGGGAGATCAGGATGACTGCATTGGTGTTACACCTCCCTCAAATCTCTGATGTGGTGCTTGGCCAAGGGCTGAGACAGCGCCTGACACGTCATTCTGAAAGATGTTGTGTTGGCAGGTGGTCCACCATGGGTCAACAGAGATCTGGACTGTGATGCTGATATTGACTCCAAGAGACTTAACTGGGACTTCGCTGAGTTATCATACTAGCTAATATTTAACTGGATAGTTAAATATTTAAGAGACTCCTCATCCTCTCTCATTTGTCGGACCCAGCAACGTCTATTGTTTCCATGGATGTATAATAAGAACTGGATACAGCGTCGGAGGCAGGCCCTCGTTCATTCCTATGAGAGGTGCTCATTGGAAAACAACATTATTTATTTTCATGAGTTCTAATAGGATAGCTCTCCATTCTCTGTAACCGGAACCAGATTTGGAAATGCATTCTAGCCAGATGTTTAAGATGTCTTAATGCATCTGTTTATCCAATGCGATATTAGTTCCTTCCTACTGTCACTAGATCAGTAAGCACTCTGTGATAGATAGACACTCACAAGGTCTTTCCCCTATGATAACAGCCGCTAAAGTTACACTGCAACTGGACTAAAATTAGCTGTCATTCTCCCTGACTCGTTAAAGAGACTGGATAAATGCAGCTCCAGGGATTTCAACGCATACAGTTTGATCAGACAGAAGGCACATTGAGCTGGAGCATTATCTTTTCCCTGATCGGAATGATCTGAATGATCTGCATGAGTTAGAGAGCTGTATTGGTGAGTGAGCGGTGTGCATGATGGATTGTTAAAAGTGATCTTGAGTCCGTCAAACAAAACAATCCATATATTACAAATGTATCTAGAAGGAAAAAGCCCCACAAGTTCTTACCAGGACAAAAAGATCACATAATAAAACTCCCGTCCTCAGAAAACCTCTATTGGTTACCTTCTGCTTCAAAATAAAACTCAAAATCCAATTTGTTGGTTTACATAGCATATGCTAATATGGACATAGCATATTTCCCCAGTCAAATATTGGAAATCTACCTCTTGACTAACACTTTCTAAGTCTGGTGAAACGGCATTTGGTATTTATGCAACCAAAGAATGGAACTACCTGATCTAACAATTTCCCTGACATTGTGCAAATTTAAATCCAAACTAAAGTCCTTCTTGAAAACATAAGGCCCTATTACTCTTTTGGGGATGTCCCTTTCTTTTATTTATTTATTTTTCTAGTTGCCAAACAGCTTTATGTGCCTTACCTCCACTATATGAACTGAAGTAGGCTAGATTGCTGTTTGTAAATTGCATGTAGCCTTGAAAAATAGAGAGTGATTCCAATGTAGCAAATGGACACACACGTACTATAAATGTGTGTCTTAAATCTCATTTGGATTACGCTTGCAAGGCACCTCGAATGACAAATGTTAAAAGGGTCCGGAGAGACAAGGCTGGAAAGGGCTTGCTGAAAGATTGTTTTATCATGTTACATTAAAGGGTGCAATGAAATGAGCTGAGAAAAAAACTTAAGCTCGGAGCTCTGAAACAGGGGCGGGTTATTTGTCAGGTTGGCACTTCAGGGCAGACAGCTCATATCTCCATGTCAGCAGTGGCAGTGTTTGTTTTGCATACTGTCCGTATTAAATCGATGTGTCCAGCAGCCAGCTTTTCTTGACAATTAGTGACACGTAAGAATTTTCTTTGGCACCCCGTCAACTGGTTTGTTTTTGTAGCCTCGTATGAAAAGGCAAATCTTTTCTGTTTTCAATCCAAGAAAAAATGGGTTGGTGTGATAACACTGTAAGAGCAGGGCAGGCTTTTACCCTTTGTGTGAGTTAATCCCTACGCCAGCACAGTTGCTCCGTCCCACCGCTACATCAGTCGTAACTCAACACACCCAATAAAAAAAAGGCTCTGCTAATGTTTAAAGGGCGCTGTCTGGAGACAATGGTAATATAATACCAGCAGTAACATGGACGCTGGCATTGCTGGTGCCAGCGCGGATAAACTGCCTCATAACCACTGGGAAGAGTCAACTCAAGGACTGGCAAAGGGATGTGTCTTTTGACCATAGGGCGGAGGGTGGAAACCATGCAGGAATTTAAGTCAGTAAAGTGGCAAGATGGACAGCGGGATACTGTTTTAGGGCAGTGCCCCTGAGGAATCCAAGGGTGATGGTCAAGAAAAGAATGCAGGGTTGTGCCAAGGAGCCTCGGTGGCGGCGAAGGTTTCCACACCGCAGAGCTCGCCAGGCATGTACACAGATATGCCTCTTGGGGGTGGGGGTGACCTTTTAGCCTCTTGCTTGATCATATATTGAAAGGCCTGCCAAAGCCAAAGACTGACATGTCCGTCATGAGGTGCTGTAAACATTAATGACTCTGTCAGTTTCTGGGATTATGATTACACCAGCAGTGTAACACTATCACAAGACATTCACAACATTTGGCCTGCGTACACACACACACTAGTCCGGTCCAAATGTATTCATATTTTTTTTTCATTGTGTGGGCTATGACTTCAAAGTCATACTGAAACCAATCACAGTAAATGTCCACGGGGTGAAGGTTTTCCCTTGCTACTGCTACTGTATAACCAATCATTTAAAATGTAAAGTGTTTCACGTTTACTCTATGTGTAAGGTTGTTTGGTGTGGTGGTTTATTTCGTAGGACATCAATACCTTTTTAAAGAAAGCAATGTTTATAATCTGGGGAAAAAAAGGCGTAAAGAAGGTTTTTTTTTTTACCATATCCTCAGTTTCAATTTGTTCAAAGAGCTTAGTAAGGGTCCGGTACACTATAAAATATAGTTTTGACTATAGGTGTTTCGTACATGTAGCAATAACATTTTACCAACAAATTGACTTGAATTAATCAACTTCACTATCCAGTCAGCAAGATTTAGCTTTCAATTATATACAGTATACTGTTTCTGTAAAGGTTAACTGAGAGACTGAGCAAGCCACACATAAACAGTGTTTGAATAGGCGTTTCATTACTAGATATAACTGTTGATACCAGCTAATCCCACTACAACAGCCTACTGAACATCACTGCACTATGAACACTATCCATTACTGAGATTTTGCTATTGTTTAGTTAAACTGCGATAGCTTTTTTTGTGAATATAAACACAGTCAGTGACTACAAACATTTAACTGAACTAAAGGAAACAATCTAAACCAACAGAGTGATCTTATTTTCTACCTCTTGCTCTGACCTGGGGTTATCAAAAGGGTTGTGTATACTAACTATTGGGTACATTTAATCAATCAACTGTTGGAAAAGCAACCTAAGATAGAGACTTTTTCCGCCCTTAAACTGGATTGGGTCAGTAGGAAGCCAAAGAGTAGTTGCTAGTAAGGTGAAACTTTAAAAAAAAACTGGCCACAGATAACCCTCACTGCAATATGAGAAATGCAAAATGCATACTTTGACAAAACACGTCTCAAATTTTGACAGGCTTAAGGTTATAGTGACAGTTTGTGAGGTATGGAGGGGTTTTATTTTGTCATTTGTGTAAAATGCTGCAAATAAAACCACATTTCTGCTACCAAACCCTGGTTATTACTGTATGTTTGGAAGCAAATGGGGACACCGGGGCTTTATTTGTACTTGTTGAACCACCTGTGCCACACTGGTAACCATAAGCTTATACTTTAAAGCATGAATGAACAAGTTTAAATAAATTGATAAAAAAGATGTTGATGCAACACAATTACCTTATGCTAATAATTTGGTATTTGTTGGTTGAGCAAGCAGTTATTTGATCAAGTTTAAATAAGCTCTTTCACAAGAAGATCTGTATTGAAAAAACCCAGGTTCACACAGATGTTTGTGTGGAAAATATTGGCCGAAAATCACAGGAATAGCTGGGATGTAATTTCCCAGTATTCAACTCTACCCATCCACCCACTCAGCAGCTGATTGTGACAAAATCTTGCACCTTGCCAATACAATAGACTGTTGAGCTCCCCATATAACCATCTCTACAAAAAAGCAGTGCACCCCTGAAGACTTTTCAAGTCTTTTGGTATCTATTTTATCTCCTGTCAACCCTTTATTATTTATTACGTGCAGTAGGTCAGCAGATCGGATCTTGATCTCAGCTGAGTCATACGAAACAGGAATAATATGCTTTTTCTGTCATCCTGTCTCCACAGGCCTATTCAGAAAATACGTCAGAGGATGGGATGAGTGAGTTTACCCAAACACCCCTGCGCTAACACAGGATATCCCCGTGTGACCTTTGAGTCTTATCAAAATAGTCAAATGACGGTTGTTCACATGGACACAGTGTAATTGCTGTGTGACGTTATTGTTTCTAAAAGACAAATACAAATCTGAGCATCACAGGGCCCAGCTGAGCCTGGTTTGGCCTTTTTTGTGTTACCTTGTGATGGTCACATTATTAGTTCCTCATTCTCTGAGAAGAAATATAAGCTATGGTGCATTTCCCACCCTCTTAAAAGTGGATAAAAACGTTTTTGGAGGTATTATTCAAAAGGCATTTTTTCAGCCTATACACTGCTTTTAAAAAACCGTATGAATAAGAATGAATAAATACTGAAATCATTAGACCTCAAGCTATATTACCAAACATTTAGTGCATGTCCACATAGATATGTTAAGGGAGTGGTGCAGTGATGAGGTCTTTTTGTAGGCCAACCCGGAAGTAACCATGACTGGATCATGAGCTTCCTAACGGGCAGATCCCAGGCAGTGTGGATGGGGAACATCACATCCTCCACCTTGACCCTCAACACCCGAGCCCCTCAGGGTTGTGTGCTCAGCCCTCTCCTCTACTCCCTGTTCACGCACGACTGCGTGCCACACACAGCTCCAACACCATCATCAAGTTTGCTGACGACACGACCGTCATCGGCCTGATCACAGACGGCGACGAGACGGCGTACAGAGGGGGAGGTCAGAGCCCTGACATCTTGGTGCCAGGACAATAACCTCCATCTCAACGTCAGCAAAACAAAGGAGCTGATTGTGGAGTACAGGAAGAGGCAGAGAGAGGCACACACACCCATCACCATCGACGGGACTCCTGTGGAGAGAGTCAGCAGCTTCAGGTTCCTCGGGGTAAACATCAGTGAGGACCTGACATGGACACATCACACCAGGATCATATCCAAGACGGCTCGACAGCGACTCTTCTTCCTCCGCAGGCTGCGGAAGTTCAACATGGACTCCAGGATACTCTGCAACTTCTACAGGTGCACCATCGAGAGTATCCTGACTGGCTGCATCACCGCCTGGTATGGCAGTTGCACCGCCCTCAACCGTAAGACTCTACAGAGGGTGGTGAAAACTGCTCAGCACATCACCAGGACAGAGCTGCCATCCATGGAGGACCTCTACACCCAGCGGTGTAGGAAGAAGGCCGGTAGGATATTAAAGGACCCCCATCACCCCAGCAACAATCTGTTCTGTCTGCTGCCGTCTGGCAGACGGTACCGCAGCATCCGGACCAAGACCACCAGACTCAGAGACAGTTTTATACCACAGGCTATAAGACTGCTGAACTCCTGAGCTCGGTGAATGTCTACTCACATCTGTTTATAGTACACATATATATACATATTATAAACATCTGTTTATAGTACACACATACATATCTATATATTATACATATCTGCCATATACATCTGTTTATGCGTAATGTATGCATCTGTCCATACCTCCTCATTCAACAGTGTAAAGTATTTAAATACTTTCAATGTATTCCACATATGTATATATTTCACATCCTCAAATTTTTTTGTTTGTCTTTATTGTTGTTGTTGTAAATATTCTTCTCTCTTTTTGCAGTATTTTATTTATCTTATTTGCACCATGTATGTTGAGTTGTTGGAGGAGCATGGGACATAAGATTTTCATTGCCAACATATATGTTGTATATGCTGTGCATATGACCAATAAAACCTTGAAACTTGAAACCTTGAAACCATCACAAGGGCTACCTTGACCAAAAGCAATGGGATTTTTCCATTCTATTTTAGAACAATATTCCAGGAAATAAGTAGTTGTGTTCAGCAGGATAATCCCCACATATTTACACCATTGTTATGATTTGTTGTATCGTAAATGCAATTCAAAAAGTTAAAAGTTAACATTAGGCTATAAACAATCTATATCACGCTCAATGACTTCACGTCATCAATGAGTTGAACTTGTGTTTGCCGTGATACGTCTCATTTAGTCACTTTTAATCAGACATAGAAGCGTCACACATGCGTAATGTCACAGAACAACATTTAAAAATCTCTCCAGCTTGTGTCAACCCCTGACTTTATTTAAGGCATGTAGCCAAAACCACGGTCAAAAGAAATGTTGACGTCGAGACAAGGTTGTTTTCTATTGTAATCAAAGGTATAGAAAGGTCAGAACAAACACCAAGGTTATGTTGAATATCCAGATTCATTGAGATTATAATCTCGGTTTTATTTTTTCCCCATCAGAACTTTATTTTTTAGTATTGCCAATAATAAATACACACACAAAAAGGAGAATGAAATAAAAGAACATAAACAAACACGAAACATCTAAAAAATAACTTGAATTCCTCAGAAATCTTCACCCATCTAACTCACCCATAGATTTTTATTCCATCATCATAACCTTCCAAAACCATGACAACAAGAGCCAAAGAGAGCCTGTTAAATCTGTTGTAGAAAGCACACCTCAAAAAAGCCCACTGTATCAAAATCATAACCTAATTGAACATGCTGCCAGCCCCAACTTACGGCGCCCCCGATGGATGGATGTGCCCTTAGCATTCACCTATACCGCTTATGCCCAGGGCCGGCCCTGCATGCTGCCCACAACAACATATAATTTCTCCTAGAACTTTGGCACGTTGGGGCATGAGCAGAAGAGGTTAGTTAAGGTCCCATCCTCCACTCACATTTGTCCCATTTAGTGGGGATGATGGGGTGGATTTGCAAGCTTTATTTTGATGCATTGCTCTACGTTGTATTGTAATTGTCACATTTACAGAACACTCCGTTAGTCTGCATAGCTCTTTTTTCCAGAAGCTTAAGAGGCAATTCACCCATTTCCCTGCATCCCTGAGATATACATAGAACATGTTCACTTATACTCACTTTTATCTATCGGTAAGCAGCAGAACGATTTGAAGCAGTGAAAAGGGAAACATCCAGAAATCATGATTTGGTTTTGGCACCTATCTCATTCCCTTTTTACACCGTGGCCTTAACTTGCAATTGCAAAATGCCATATTGCATTACTAAACATCCTCAAATGTATAATCACAAGATAATTATATTGCATTACATCAAGACCAACCCAGTGTGTAATTGAAGCCGAACACGAACAGCTAAACAAGCTTTCCAATCCTTATCACAACAGTAATCCTGTAATTAGATTTACTGTATTCTGACACCATGAGATGTTTTCTTTTCATGTGTTACAGTGGTGGACAACCTTTGCGTGCACCTCACCCCTCCACTCTGGCGCACACACACATACACACACCACACACATACACACACCTTCTCTGCTCACTCCTGCGCCTTAATTCACAAGGTTAGAGCAACAAACTTTTAGTAAAGTAAACATCCCGAACACACAATCACTTCCTGCTCCTGTCCTGTGACTAAATTAACTAGAGATTTGTCTTTTGTGATTTCAGCAGTTTCCCACTGTGGGCGGCAGAAACACCCATAAACGCTACGCTCATTTTCCTTCACCATAAGAAAGCTCTTGATACTTCTGTTGGACAAATGTACTGTATCTGGTTTTGCTTTTAAACCAAATAATTGGAACACGGTTCATCTAGGCCTCCTACTGTGTATAACTACATGAGTATGCAATAAATTGGGAAACTGCATTGTTCTATGAAACCCTATCCTCTTTAGATACAGATGGCGTGAATAACCACACGAATCAGAGCAGTGGGGTAAACCACTAGATTCTCATCCATACAAGATGTTTTTATTGTTAGTGGGGGGAGGAGTAAATTGAACTTAGTCAAATATTAACGTGTCACTGACATATTTCAAGTCATGCAATTATTTTGAATTGCGTAGATTTCATAAAAGCACTGACAAGAATCCTGTAAAACTTCATGTCAGTTCTCAAGTCAGTGTTACTTATGTAGACCAAAGTCACAAATTTGCCTCAAAGGGTTTTAACTTTTGACAACTTCTATCCCTAGACCATTCATTTGGACGAGGAAAAAAATCCCCCAAAAAGCATTGAAGAATAAGTTAGGGTGGGTGTGGGGATTAACAGAAATAACATGAAGTCATGTTCAAGTAGACAGAAATAACAATTAAATTACAGTACAGAGAAAAAGATTGACAACATAGAGTGAGAGTGTTGCGTAAATTAGGTTTTTGTGGACCAGGAAGTTAAAGTGAGCATTGCACTGGTAGCCTCCATGTTATGGTGCATTAATGCAGAAAATAAGCTGTGTGGCAAACAAACATCAATGATACGCTCACATTTTTTTTCAATTTTCATCACAAAAAATGCCACTTTTATAACTTTACAGGGGCCTTATTAGGAGATTTTTTTTAGGTTTAACATTCAAAAAGCTCTTTATTTTTCTCATACTGCCTGTGCTGCAGCACCTCTTTTCACCCCCAGTCTGCTCTGATTGGGTAGCATGCCGGTTCTGTTATGAGTGGTCAACTACTTAGAGATGTCCCGCCCCTAAGCCTATCACATACAATGTGTTGGAGTAACGTAGTGATGTCACTGTTTTACGGGAGTAAACAAAAGAGTCCAATGGGGGCGTTTTGCAGACCATTCAGATGCACACAAAACCTATATAACACACTATAGGAAAGGGAAAACCCCCAAAAGTACCTTTACCATTTTAAAACATTTGAATTTACCTCATTAATGCTACACTCTTTCTCTGTTTATGCTCATGCAAGACATTCTAGGGAAGGCCCTAAAGGAAAGTGTGTTTGGGTATGCAAAGCAGCTTTTATGGTTTTTACATTACAGGGGAAAAAAGCAACAACAAGTTAACAGTATTTACCAGGAGCATACAACATGTGAGTACACATCACATAATGCAGACTTCTGGTTTGATTCTATGATTGATGATACTGAGACAAAAGTCACGCATAGGAAAATGATTTGCTTGGCCAGTACATTCATTTCAGAAAACTGCCGACACATCTGCTCACCTCTAATCCTATGTTTGTGTATTAAAAATTATTAATGTACCTTGAGTTATATGTCACATGCTGGAAGCTGTATACTTTGACAAGGGTTAATTCATCAATAGCTATAAACTCTGTGCAGAACATCAGTTGCCAGCTCTATATTGGATCTATGTTAAATGCGTATTCTCTGTCAAATAAGAAAATGCCTCGATTTCAACCAATAATGTAATAACATCTATCCACCAATCAAACTGCATCTTTTATCAATAGCCGTCACACACTTTGAAGGAACGTGTCTGGAAAAACTGGGAGAATAGAGATTGGGATTGGGTAATTTCGTATATAGGTGTGTCAGAATAATGAGCCACACCTGAACCAACTCCTCCTGATTGCTACATAAGAGGGCTGGACATGTCATTAGTCTCTGTCCTCCCCGCTATCAGGGTGAATACACGTTGTTTTTCTATAATCTGTATTTATCTGTGTCTACCTTGTTTTGTCTGGACTTTGAGCTGGTGTAAGACAGTTGCAAGAGAGATAACATCTTCATGTCACTCTGCTGCTAGAGGAGAGGTGGCCATGACAGCTGGAAAACAAACTAACCATAAGTTGAGTCAGAGTCAGACCTGCATGAGGAACAACAATTCAAACAGAAGAAGAGAAAAATTGGAGAGGCTAAGATAGTTAGGAGAAATGATGGGTGAATTGGGATGATAGAAGAAAGGTTTTGTTCTTGGAACAGCAGTTTCCCTGCGGACCCCGAGTTTGGCCGCTTCGCTCGAGATGACTTCATATAATGCACCTGAATACACAGATTTACACACAAGCCTGGCAGGAGCTTCTGAGCCGGAATATTCGACACACTGCCTCCTGACATCACTACAGCTGGTGTGAATTTAGTAGAACTCAGCCTAAGGCCACCTCTCAGCAACCAACCCCCCTTTGTACACACACACACACACACACACACACACACACACACACACACACACACACACACACACACACACACACACACACACACACACACACACACACACACACACACACACACAAACACCTACACACACCAACTCCCAGAAAGGGTTCCACCTCTCTCAAACTCTTTCTTTTTTTTTCACCTCTTTTTTTTTTGACCCTTGGAGGTTGAGCCGATTAGAACAGCTCCCGGCAGATTAGTGTGAAGGCTGATTTACTGTGAGCTATTTGATGTGATAAAAGATAGATCCTCCATCCAGATTTTATTCAATTGAAAAAGTGTTAAATGCTAATGGGACAAGGTTTGAAATGTAGCTCTGTGCAGCACATCAGTTGCATTGTCTGTATTGTAACTATGTTAAAATGCCTTTTTCCTATTGCTTAAAAGGAAATACACATACATTTGTTTTCTTCTTTCTCTTCTATCCAGTAAAATGGCAACATTATTTATCATTACCCTTTCATAAATACAATTTGTTATGACTAAAGCTTTACTTCTGAATTATTTCCTGATGAATCTTTTTTGTTTGCTTTTAATACAAACAACTCAAATACACATATGTAAATATTATATATATATATTATGTATTACTCCCATTTGAATAACACTTGTGGTAATGATATGAGGGAATACATCAGTCTTTACCTGTGAAAATCACCAAAGAGAGATTTCTCTCATTACAACCAGGCATTTAAAGGGACAGTCTACCCAAAAACCAAATTACTTACTTTCCCATCTTTCTTTTCTTGCTATTTTTCCAGATTGTGTTGGTTTAAGTTGTCAAGGGTTCAAGATTATGGCTGTAGATGTCTTTCTTCCATCCATTATAAGGAAACTAGATTGCACTCAAATTGTGAATCATAAATGGCCAAAATAGACACAACTTGAAAACTCAATACAATCCACACACCTTGGTCTGAGTTGCCTATTGTTGGAGAGTTTAGCCGTATAAATATGTTCTTTCCTTCCAATATAATGGGACTTGATGGAACTTAAGTTGTGGGGAATAAATAGTCAATCTAATTTCAATTTTAGAACTCAACAGGAATATCTTTTTCCAGAAATCTTTACCTAGTAACTCAAGATGATCCACAGACCTTTGTGTGACTTTCCAATGATAGAGATATCGGTTGTAAAGATGTCATCCTACTCTCAATTTATGGAAACTAGATACAATTGTAATTGTAGGGCATGAATTGCCAAAAGAAATACTTTTGAAAAGCAATTTCTTTTAACTAGAAATCACGAGCCAGTTACTCAAGATAATCGCCAAACATTGGTTTGAGCTGCCTATTGTTGGAGATTATGGCTATAGAGATGTCTTCCTTCTCTTCAATATAATGGAACGATTCAACTTGTAAAACATGAATAGCCAAAAATACATACATTTAAAGCACTTAACAGTAAGGTCTTATACTAGAAATCACGACATGGTAACCAAAGATAATAGACCTTGGTGTGAGATGCCTAATTTGTAGAGATGTCTTCCTTCTTTCCAATATAATGAAACTAGAAGGAATTAAAATTGTGGAGCATGAATTGCAAGAAATGCATGTGACTACATGCATACATACTGATGGCCGAATGGCTTTCTTGTTGCAGGTAAATTCAGCAGAAAGAAAATAGTTCTTCAAGGAGGATTATTTTGAGTAACTAGGTAATGACTCCTGGAAAGAGACATTGCAGCTGAGTTTTCCATGTGTAATTACTTGTCTCTTCAAGCATAACAAACCAAGTGCCATCTACTCGCATTATATTAGAGAGAATGCAGGCAACTCTACATCTGATATTGCCAAAACTGGGCAACACAAACCAGAACATTTTGGATAAAAAGCAATTCAGGTTAATTTGAATTGAACTCCCTTTTGAATTCATATTTAGTTTCCATGTTGCCTTACACAGCATCCTGAACTTATCGTGACTTGGACATGTTAACTACTGAAATCATTTCCTAAAAGATATTGGCAGGGCACATGTTTCTCATTTATAAACAAACTTTTTTTCCCTCTCCCTCCATCAGATGTTTCCACTGCAGGGAGGGATGGTTATAATGAGAGTTCCAGCGTTCAGCTATTTTTAAGGTTGGAGACTGGCTGTTACAGCGCAGGAGGTAGCACAGCCTTTGGGGTGGAAGAATATTCCACAGACCTGCACTCCAGACATTATGGGTCTGAAAATAACTGTCCTGCCTATCCCTCCCAATGCCCCCCCGCCCCAACCCCGGTAATCACAAAGTGCAGCCATCCATAAATGAATGTGGTATCTGCTTAAACTTTCATCTTACCAATATTAGGTGAACCCAAGTTCAAGTGTGTACGCCGAGAACAGGGAAAACAGATCTGATGTCTCAACACTCAACCCATTCTAAGAATCTTGGAATTGGATTTGTCCAATCATGCCTCACTAATGTGTGCTTACGACACAAAGAAGGTGTCAAGCGTCAATTAATAAAGTCTGCTACTGATACCAGGAAGTTGCTTTTCATTTTCTTCGTCTTCCAAGAAATTCCATTATCTCAGGGTAGGAGTGCAGGTAAGATCATGAGCAGCTGGCTCGTACCTTGTCTAAGTAACAGCAGTGAGGGTGTGGGTGGTGATGAAGGATATACTTTTTTTCTTACTTCCCGGCAGCGCAATCCAAGAGGCCCTAAACAATGAAATATGTTTGAAAGGATGGAGATGTGTCTGTTTACCATGCCTTTTAAGTATTCACCATCATGTATAATGCACATGTTTACCCTGAAAACAGTACAAACATTAAAGCCTTTACTCTGCAACACAGTTGCCTTTGAGATTTGCAGCATGTTGCACATCTCTTCACAAAGTTACTATCAGGCCCAGTTTACACTCAAGCTCAAATTGGAATCTTAGTAACACAATAGTGATGTTAGTAAGCAGGAAGCACAAAGGCAGAACTGTTGAAGGAACCAGAGTGTCTGCTGTGGTAAAGGATGGAGATAAAACCACCAAAAAGGAAAAAAGTGATTATATTAATTATTATTAGGTTTTGAGCTTTTAAGACGATGGTGTTTACCAGACAGGGATGATGTGCCGAAAACAAAGTGAGTTGCATTATGGGAGTTGTAGAATTCAACATGTCTTTCATATTAGACTCATTCACTTTGTAAGGATGCAACTGTGATTCTACATGAGTACGCCATCCATCCATCCATCCATCCAACCATCCAACCATCCATCCATCCATCCATCCATCCATCCATCCATCCATCCATCTTCTTCCGCTTATCTCGCAGAGGTAACAGCTCCAGCAGAGATTCCCAAACTTCTCTTTCCCTGGCCACAACTGACTCCTTTCAACACGAAGGAGCAGCGGTTCTACTCCGAGTCCCTCCCGGATGACTGAACTTCTCACCTTATCCCTAAGGGAGATGCCAGCCACCCTGCGGAGAAATCCCATTTTGGCCGCTTGTATCCGCGATCTCGTTCTTTCGGTCATGACCCATCCTTCATGACCATAGGTGAGGGTAGGAACGAACATGGCCCGGTAGATCAGAGAGCTTTGCCTTCTGGCTCAGCTCTCTTTTCGTCACAACTGTGCGGTAAAGCGACTGCAGTACCGCTCCCGCTGCTCCGATTCTCCGGCCCATCTCACGCTCCATTGTTCTCTCACTCGAGAACAAGACCCCGACATACTTGAACTCCTTCACTTGAATATGCATGAAACTGCATTATATCCATGCATT
Organism: Eleginops maclovinus; assembly: GCF_036324505.1. Taxonomy (NCBI): domain Eukaryota; kingdom Metazoa; phylum Chordata; class Actinopteri; order Perciformes; family Eleginopidae; genus Eleginops; species Eleginops maclovinus. The sequence continues at coordinate 21,762,175 of NC_086355.1, read as the reverse complement.
TCACATAGACTTTTTTCCTGATGAAACTATTTATTTTTCTAAATCATGCTTATTCATTCATTAAAAAAATGGCATGAATATGGTCCTGCAAATTAACCCACAAAATGAACCTAGCATGACAGAAAGTGTTGCAGTTTCCTAGTGCAATACTGAGGAACATTGTCTGAGCTCCATTTAAAACCAGTGACTTATATTCATGAAAAATATCTAAAAATAAATGGAAGTTAAACCCAATAGAATAATAATAATAATAATAATTATTATTAATTTAAAGACCGCCTATTGGATATTGCACTATTCTGCCCTTCAGTATATCACGTAGTGATGCATATAATGAAATATTGTAAGTGCCATACAAAATAATGATTTAAAGTCAGTACTTCCTCTCACATTTACATTTAATCAAACATAATGCATCTGGGAAGCTATTTAAACCATAATGTGTTAGGGACTGAGGACCATATGCCGCATTGCTCTCAATTGAGTCATCAACCTAATGGGTTAATGGTTAAATGTAAATCACAAAGACCTGAAACGGCACTTGAATGAGGCAGCTACAGTAAAGCTATAGAGTCTCACCAGCAGGCGTGGTCAGAACACTCACAAAGGATGATGGGAGAACATGAAACCAGCAGGGATCCGATACAGTCCCTTTGAATCCTTTCCAGCTGCCTTGTTGTGCCGATGGCCATCAGACGGAGTGCAACAAAGGCCTTGCTTCTGTGTTTCCTCGCTGGAAATGACACCTGCTGTTTCTCATTTCAGATGTCATTCATTTGCTGGATTGAGAAGCAAACCCACCCCATTACTCCGGCTCATTTCAGGGAAGCCTTGAGAGCTTGTTCCCAAAGGCCCTTATTTTTTGGTTCGACTGGAGGAAAAAGTTTCCTGGATGTTCTTGGAATCTATCTTTAACTTCCTTTTAAACCTACTGAAAACGTCAGTCAAATTAACCTGCACTCTGTGATGGTAGAGTCACTGAGAGTCAAAGGTTATTCATGTGGTTACCATGAAAGTTACTTAAAAAAGTGCTGCAGCTGTAAAAGGCCAAATGTCTCCTACAATTCTAATTAACTTTAAAAAACTGTCTTTCAAATGTTACACAAGCCAACAATGGCCGTTCAAGTGCAACTGTAAACTAGTCATCAAGAAGAGAATTACATGTTAAAGGGAAATTGGTGGCAGACTGAATTAAAAACCCTCCATCCTGGGATGAATCACATCACGTCTACATGGCTTCCTTAAGTGTGTTTAAATCATCACATAAACAACGTAACGGTACAATTACACGTCCGGCTTATTACCTTGAACACGAATCAACAAGCTGCATGTTCTGCCATCCCTGATGGGAAAGAGATTGTCCAATTTGTGCATGGAAGCGGGAATTTAAACAAACAGTGATTGACCAGAAACCCACTGCCCTTGAAATGTGTTTAGCATTTAATGTTATTCTCAGTGATATCTTCCGCCTGTAACTGGGCCCGGTGTAGAAGCAACTCAAGACTGTGTTCCATTTTATGTATCCTTGCATTATTGACCAGGATGTAGAATATATAACATTACAGGTCATTTAGTTGATGATTTTATTAAAAGTGACTTACCTACACTTCAATACCATGAATTTGCCTGGGTATTGCAACACTGACCTTCTGATTGGTAAATGCCAATTTTTTTCCTAAGCCACAGCCACTCAACATGTAGACAAAATGTATTTCAATTTGTTTCATATCCTCTTATTAAAACATACAATCAATGTGATCAGAGTCCTTTTCTAGTACATATAAAGATTACATTACAACAATGCTATTGTACTCTTGGCATGCTCACAACGACAAAGCTATCATGCTGACGTTTTTCAATGTTTACCACATTCAGAATCTTAGCTTAAAATGCTAGCTTTATTAGCTTTCTAAGATAGATTTGTTAGCCCTAAACACTGTGAGCAGGTGCGTTTGCTGCGATGTCAGGGTTAGGCTTAGCTGGAACTGAACCGTCCTCTCCACTCACATTTCTACTAACTTACAGTGACAAAAAGCATTCTTTATAGCTGCAGGGGCCAAAGCAGCTTAAAGAAAGGGAATCATTAAGTCCAGATCCACACGGCCTGCGTTCATTGCGTAACATCTTGCTTTTTATTTCTGTGTCCAAGTTAACAGGCTAGAAAAGCCAAAAAGCCCACGTTAGCGGCCTTGAATCTCCGAAAAAAGGCGCAGCTGACACGCAGCCTAGTGGAGCTCCTTTCAGAGATTTGAGGTTTTGCTCTTTTTCTATGTGCTGCGTGCTGTTAACAACAAAAAACATATATGTACAATATCATGTCAAAGAAATATACATATTTGCATTTCTTGGTTCCATTTCAAAATAAAAGCCCTAACGTCTGTGGTCAAAATCACATTATTGTTATTATTAAGGTCAGGGATCATCAGAGTGATTAGGATGCACCCTCTTCACAGCATGTAGTTGTGTACAAAGTGTCATGAAAAACTGTTGCTAAGATATTTTATATTTTATAGGAAAGTGGTGAACCCAGCGACCAAACAAGACGCCATTGCCATTCCTAGAGCAACTGTGGTAGTGTTGCAGAAAAAACACACCTCTAGGAATCCATGTTTTTTTCTCTCTCCTCCATACTGTTGAAAATCTGTATTCTTGATGAAGTGAAAAAGTTGCAGGTCAACCCCAAATTTCCACGGTGAGATTAACAAGACTCCAAAGCAATCCCCTTTCACTCCTGTCCTGGCTTCACTGCTCTGGCCTCGGGTCAAATTTAACAGTGAACCTAAAACCCTCCTCATTACCTAACAGGCTTTACACAACTTGGCACCACCTTATATCAGTGAATTGCTGATCCTTTGTATCTCCAATAGAACCCTGAGGTCCTCGGAGCAATGTCTCCCAGTTGCAATGCACTCAAAGATGTTGAACCCAATTGACCACGTTTTCACAGTGGGTCACAAGGTGCAAACTCTGAGGGTTGCAAAATCTATTTAGGACATCATTTTTGAGTGAACATTTTATTGATTTTGGTTACATTCATATTGCTTTTTTCCCCTCTTGGGCCTTTTCTATGGCTATTTTATATCCTTCTCCGTTTGTGTGATAGGGTTAGGTTTTGTTTACTATGAAAGTACAAACATTGTGGTTTATTCATTATTATCCACGTGAGTATGAGACAAGATGCTACTCAAATGATGGCATTCACTTTAAAATAAAGAATAAAGTGATTTACTTAAAATCATTTCCTTGCTTATTGTCAAGAAGACGCAGGTTTCATGTTCAGAGTGTACACATGTGCAACAGATCTGCTCTTGGGCAGGAAGCTGGAGGAAATTTGATGAGGAGAGGAGAGGGAGATGCTTACATCATTGGAAAAGGAAGCTGCGGTGTGAAGCTGTTTAACAATTTCATAATTTCATAAACAGACAAGATAATCCTTTACAGCGCGAGGCAATCAGGAAACAAACCAACCGTGCATCCTTGAGCCAAAGGAATGTCAGATAAACACAGGTGGTTTTCATTCCAAGCGTCCAGCTGAGCAGAAAAACAAAAGTATTTTTAATTATTGTATATTGTTAAGTCACAAATGTACCTGACATAAAAACATACCAGATATACAATGGACTCAATGAAGGGAAATGGTTATCAAATAAAGTGGTATTTCCAGTCCACTATTTGCGGGTTTAGTATAGCAATGCATTAGCGGTAGGTAGCAAAATAACTGGCCTGGCATTGAAAGTGAATTTAAAATATATTGAGCGGGGCACAGAAGGTCTCTCTATTAAAACAGGAAACCAAACAATGGAGCTCTGAAATGAGAGACGGCTTTGCTTACCGGTTGCTATAGAGACAGAGGAAGCAACCTCCGCTAAGCAGGAGGCCACGGTGGCACGGACGCACATTTAGGAGCCACTGGCTGTTTGTGTTGATAAAGGAATTGCTTATCATAACACGCTATTAATCTGACTTTACAATACACGTTTCCTTTTACACAATTTCCTTATTTTTGAGGGTTGCTGGTGATATATGCAGCCTTCAAAATGACTTTTGCAGAAGCCGAGATGTCTTGACAACAACCCGGTTCCTTCCCGTGAAAACATAAAATGAACAAGTCTCCGAAGAGTCACATAGCAATCGCTTTGACTTTTCTTTGGCAGGTGAACGTATCGGGATGAGGAGTGGAACATTGGTTGATTAAAGCCACAACCAGGGCAGCGCTCTTGTGCAGTGATGGAGCGAGCAGCTGGGTGATACCATGGAAATGAATCTTGGAAGTGATGAACTGGACTCCACTGAATATATCACAAGTGTTTTCTTAGATGAGCATCTGTTGAGAATTCCAGTGACACTTAAGAATATGGATATCATTAAATGTTCAAGTCTAATGGAGAGCAGTTGTGCTTGAAACGCCACCTAGGTGCAATAAATAATGAAAAAGGAATATTACAGCAGGGCCCCAATTTTTACTTGTGCTCATTTTCAATTCAGCACTTGCAGTCCTAGATTTAGAAGTATTTTTTCTGTAATTGAATTTTCCCCAGTGTAATGCTTAGGAGAGAAATGACGTGGTATTTATGTTTCTTTTAATGGATTTCTTGCAGTAACTATATATGTGACTCTCGCTCTATTTAGAATGTTTGCTGTCACTATATTAGCAGGAGATAGGTATATAGGCTCATTTTATGAGAAAGGCTTTCTTAAACGTAATAATCATATCATTTTTAAATACCTCCTACTTAGAAAACTCTTGGATAATTAGCATACTGTACACTGGTGGAATTTTGGATGTACGTGTTCAGTCCATGTTTTTATCATTACATTTTCCAGAGTGCGCTGCTTGGTAGAGGACTGACATGGTAATGTTGCTTCTTTTAAAGGATTTTTTTCCTCACTTTTCTGTATGTTATATTGTAGTGTCACTCTAAAGTAGTGCTTTCTATTTAATTTTTGACTCTTTTTTTATCACTCAGAAAGTGTAATCGAGGTAGGTGGGCCTGTTGCCTTACTGTATTAATTCCATTTATTTTACTTTTATCCTACTTACATAAACATAAGCATTGGGGGTATTTTAGGACTCACTGACTGTCATATGCCATACGTGCTCCAGTAATAAAACATACATATATACCAGCTTTTTAGTTGGCAGTACATAAACAATCGGTAAGCAAATAAAATGTCATTAAAGCTCCAAAAGTCGTTTTGGACACGCCAATTTTTGAAAACCATACACGTATACCTGTCCTGATTTATATTGTGTTTCCACTTGAAAGTCGAGAAGTATCTGTTTTACAGGTGACCTGTATATTAATGGAAACTTTGCCTCATTTTAACATTAACCAGCTGTTAACATTATTACTATGTTTTAGATTTAAATGTGTTACTATATCAGGAAGCATGTGCCTAACTTTGAAATTATGAATGCCCAAAAGTCCCCAAAGGCAATAAATAAGTAAATGTGATCCTTCTACTTTCAGGCTGACTCCCTTTCCTTTCTTTATCAGATCCTGCTAAGCTCTGGTGAAGACATCAGGACCTAAACAGGCATGTTTGAAAATGTATGAAAAGACAACATTTAATTGCAGCAAAGCTGATTGGACATACTGGTTGCTGCATGTTCACAAGTCACCATCACCATAGCAACCACACAATGTCTGCAGTACGACGGATATACAGATGCTGTGTTGTAGGCCACACTGTAACACATGTTGTTATAAGCTCATAACATTTAGTGTGTTCCCTGTCACCTTTGTAATGGGCCATGTCAATTTGCTCATAAAAAACTCAACCTGATTGGTCCCAACTTCCTTCCTTCCTTCCTTCCTTCCTTCCTTCCTTCCTTCCTTCCTTCCTTCCTTCCTTCCTTCCTTCCTTCCTTCCTTCCTTCCTTCCTTCCTTCCTTCCTTCCTTCCTTCCTTCCTTCCTTCCTTCAGTCTCATGTCGAAGCCAGTTTCCCCTTGGAATAACGCTTCCCCATATGTTTCCCATAGCTCTTGGATTTTGCTAAAGTTGGTTGTAGCAATGGTAATTAGTAATGCTAACGGCTAAGGTTGGGTTACAGGAAAGCTCATGAGTGGGGAAACAGATTTGGACCCAACACGGATGTTGTTCTACAATAACAAAACTGCCTGTGACTTCCAGGAAATATCACTTAGTTGTGGTCGGCAAGGCTTTCTAGGAAAACACGAACAGGGAATGTGATACATAAAGGAGTTATTTTTGAAGACTTGCAACTTTGGAATGCATTCACTGAATTTGTATGAGTTGAGGAAGAGTGTATTTCCTTCTTAATGGGTAGATATAATATTTAAATGTATGCAGTGGCATATTTAGAGGTGGGAATGTTTGCTTGGTCATGTCTGTCTGTTTGCAGCTAATATTGCACACTGAACCCATCAGCCTAAGTTTTTTTGAGCTCATTTATGACTATATGCTTATGGACTCATGGTTGTGGTGATTTGTTTTATACCTTCCAGTTGGGGTGCCAAAATGATCAACAGCTGTTTCAGTAGCAAAACACATTTTTTGAAAACAAGTCTTGGCTAAGCAATTGCAGGCTATTTTGTCATTGCTGAAAAACGAAACATGCTGAGAAAAGTGTGGTCTCATTTTGAATAAGACCATCTGCAAAATAATTAAATACTGATATGTTATGATCCACTGAAAGCACGATACGGGATAATCAAATCCTTGTTTTTGTTCTGTGTCTGCTCCACTATACTGACAGGTATCCACAGTTGACAGTTGAATCCCAAAGTAAAAGTCATTACATTGGTGATAACAAAGACCCCATGTGAAAACATGAGACATTTTCCATGTCCAACACAGAAATTGGACACAGAACATAGCTTTTACGGTGCACTGACATTAAAAACGCATCAGAATGGACAAGAGGAATCTATTCTAATAAGAACAATTGAAACTTGTGTCCTTTAAAATCAAAGGCCTTTCAATTTTGCTGTTTATTTGTCTTTGTCAAATAGAAAAAACATATCTCACCATCACAATACAAGCAAACCTGCTCTCAATCATGACATAATACACATATCCCTGTTTGGCCTTTCGAGTTAAGCCAAGCCAAATTTTGGACTTCGTTGTACTTCAATTTCAGTAAGCATCATTTCCACAAATAGACCTAATTAGGAAGTTCTCTGACCAAAACGATAAGATTTCTTGTAATGCTCCCCAGCCACAGTGAGGATCCCAGCGCTGCACCTGGCAGTGTTTCACGTTAGTTTAGTTACACAAATCTCTGTTCCTGCTCCAACTTAATTAGATGGAGTCTGAATTTCTGTGATTAAAAAGCCTTTGCTAGGATTGCCAACTTACATCATTAAAGTAATTTGTAGCAGAGGGGTCTTTCGAGGGATTGGGATGGATTTATAACTATCAAAGTTTCACATAGTTGGAAAGACATGGATAATTATTTTTTGAAATCTTACAATACATAACAGTCTACAGCTAACACAGTGATCTGTTCATATTCCAATCAAGTTACATCAAGTATAACATGTTGCTTTTGTGTCTCCTGTAGTGTGTTATATTGGTTTTTGTGCATGTAAATGCTCTGCAAAGGCTACAATCCCTGTGTTTGCCTCCATTAAACTCCTTTGTTTACTTCCAGAACAAAATAACATAACTATGTGACACTTGGGCTACTAGTGGCATACACATTTTACGTGATAGTCTAAGAGGCGGGACATCTCTGAGCAGTTGACCAATCACAGCTTAATCCGGTTTATCCACTTAAAGAACATTAAAGCATGTAAAACATGTCACAGTAGAGGCACAAAATACATATATGAGCCTGACCATTGGCATATTAAGGCCCCTTGAACATAACCACTGATGTGCCATAGTATGGTAGTTTTACAATAACGTTTTCGATTAAAAAAGAACAATTTTAACTAATAAAAAAAGAACACTTTAAATTACTCATGTAGAGATTTGTGCAAAAATATTTTAGCATATTTCTGTTAATTATATACACTATAAATATTTAATTTAGTTTCTCAGAGTGTCTTTCTCACACACACTTGCATGCACATGCACATGCACTCACACACAACAGAAAGTTCATTTCATTTGCATACTTTATTTGCATACTACAGTTGCATTGCATTAGTTAGTTTCATGCACAGCTGGTACCACATTAGCATTTCCCATCATGCCGCACACAAGCATCCTTTCAGCGACAATGGCAACAGGCGATACCTCAAACTGAATGCAGCCAAGTGAGACTAATACAGGAACACAATAGCACATCACCAACAGTAACAACTTTATAAAAGGAAGCCCCCTGATTGGTTGCACTCAACAGAAAACCTTGTTCTCCCATTTTATCATCGGAAATCCCCCGCTGAGCATGACAACAACATGTTCCACCAGGAAAAGCAAAACAAATCAAAATAAAAGAAGACAAAAAACAAACTGTCACAATAACAATCATTTTTTGGATGTGGTCCCAAAAACTGTTATCAGGCTCCCAGTTTTCACACACTTAAGCTCCAGCCAGCCAGGCCCCGTCACTCGCCATCTTGTCCTGAGTGCTGAGAGGCCCGTGCTTCTGGTTTCCAAAATAAGTCATCAACAGGAGCCTCTCTGTGGGACAACACAAAGGGAGGCTGATAGGAGCCCAGAGCTCTCACATTATGGCCCCCAAACAGCTGAAGACAACCGCAACAGGCTGAAGCTCTGCTGGACTATAGCTTTTGAATAGGGATATTGGAGTCTTAAAGCGCTTCTTACCATGAAAAAGCCTTTAAATGCTCAGCATCAGGCCAAAACAAGTACAGTACGTTTTGTTCCCAAAAATTCCCCCCAAATACCCCCACCCACCCTTCTCCTACTCATGTCATTGGATGTGAAGCAAACTGGGATTAACGGCATACCCTATCTGAGGTCAGTAATTTAAAGTCTTCTTTGGATGGCTTACTTTTTCCCAAATACTTTGGATAAAGTTGGTTACAATTGTAGCCACAAGTGTTTTTTAGACCTGAAAATGTTCCAAAATGGGACTTGTTTATGCGCTCCATAGTTTAAACATTTAAAATGACTAATCTTAAAATTATTAATCTACGCTGAATTCTAATGCACTTGTTATGAAGTCCTGTATGAGATGTAGTAATTAAATGCCAAATTGTCACATATTAGAACAATCAAAAGTTCACAGGTAATAGATATCAGAGCTGAAACAAAATCAAATGTTTTTGATAGAAATAGCTTTTTGTAATTTGTCATAGTTCTAAAATTCCAGACCGTCGTCCAGTAAATATTGTACATGGAAGTTATTGGATGTGAAACTGGGGGATTCCCAAAAAAAACCTTCCGTTTGCTAATCTTCATAGGCGGGGTGATCAACCATACATTTGCATTTTAGTAAGCATCCTTAAAGTATTTTGTCCAGTAAAGCTCCCAAATACTGTTCCGGGAAAGCATAAATTCCATCTTTGGCTGGAATTATTGAGTATAGATTGGGCTCATTGTACCCCATTTTGGCCATTTAGGAATAAGCACTCACTTCAACTGCCATTTTTGCCAAATTACCAGTGGGTGTTTTCTGTCCACCGATCTCAATGGACAGAAATGTGTCTAGTACTGCTGAGTGCGGCTCTCAAGTTGCAGCATTAGAAAGGTTACTTGGTTTAATAAGAAAAGGTAAGGTTTTGCTTTGCAGGGTTTTAAAAGTTTTTCAAATTCACAATAAAAGACTCTAAGGATGAGTACTCCCTGGCTAATTTGGCAATTGTACATCTGGTTAACTTTCTCACCTCGAGTAAAGAACAGGAAAGCTGGTTACGTGAGCTTTTTCTTTTGGCATTTGACTGTATCCCATGCAGTATATGAGACTGTCCCAAACACAGCGTAAGTGTTTGGAGTAAGTTGGAGTATATTATGTATAAACTTCACTTTAAGGAGTTGAGTAGTGAATTCAAATAGCATGTTTAAATAACCTTTGAACTTCAATTCAGAACACACTAGAGAACGTTGGTGATCCTTTCTGAAAACAATTTGAATTTGTTCCACTGTCAGTGCATTTTGCTTGGCAGTCGAAAGGAAAGACTCTTGGAGACAAATACAGAGGAAGGAGCAGTCAAGAAAAGCAGAGTGAAAGTACCTCTGAGAGGAAGAAAGACGCAGCCAGTTATAAAGAGAGAAAAACGGGATGGATGGTTCAGAGTGAAGAAAGAGACGAGGAGAAATGGCAACCGGCTGCTTGGAGAGAATCTGCAGCTCCCCTCACCAAGCGCCTATTTGCTCTGGTACAAATCACTGCTAGGCCCGGCAAGCCCAGAGGGGATAGCACTTTTCTTCACCTCATCGTCAGGACTTGGAATCCCATTCCACTTTTCCAGACGGCTTCAGCAGCAGCAGCAGCAACAGCAGCAGCAGCAGCAGCAGCAGCAGCAGCAGCAGCAGCAGCAGCAGCAGCAGCAGCAGCAGCAGCAGCAACAGCAACAGCAGCAGCAGCAGCAGCAGCAGCAGCAGCAGACTGAGTTGGTCCTGCTACTGCTGACCCGCCCAGTTATCCCATCTGTCCAACCCAAGTAGCCCAGTCACTACTGGCTGCAACTGTTTGGGACAGGGAACTTAATCCCAGTCCCTCGCTGGAGACCAATTTGTGAGGTGGTTTAATGGTAAACCCTACCCCCATCTCTGGCTCTGGTTCCCATGTACCAAGTAAATAGCCTAATTGATTTATGGTTAACCAAGGAGCAGGGATAGTGGGAGAAGGACTGAAATGTAATTGTTCCCACTGTTCTGTTGGCCTTAATGTTTATATAAATTGCATAAAATGTAACATGTCCCCTCCTGGAGTAAAAGTAAACCACCATTTACTTGACAGGGGAAATTTACGTCAAGTGTACCTCTGGCACATTTATTCCTGGCAGACAGACAAAGTACTCATGATTCTATGCATTGGTTTTGCCTCTAGAATTTGCTTCGTGTTCAAAGAAAACTGAGAGTGGACCCCAACAGATGAAAGTTGCGCTAGGGAGCAATAAATTGAGGGAAAGCTACATCCACTTATCTTACAGATGTCTCCTCTCTGCCTAGATAGAAAGATAGCATGTTTGCCCGGGGATAAAATCAAAGCTTTTTATTTCTGCAGACTGTGCTGCATTAGTCCTGCTATTGTTCTTTGGAACCTAAGTCAAGTACGCTGAAAAGGCAATGGCAAAGGTTGGTTCTGTCTGAGGAAATATTGGAATTTGTTGCTGATTTTGCAAACTTCTAGTCTTTCTGAGCAGACAGAAGAACAAGAGAAGACACCCTGTTGCTAGTTGTCAGGCAAGAAAAAGAAAAAGGAAAAAAGTGCTGACTATTCATCTAAGTTTCGCATGGGAATTACTATAGACATTACTGAACAACACATTAATACCAAACTCCCTGGGCTATTATGTTTATTAATCAAGGCCTATTATGCACATTTCAGGTTCATATTTATACTTTGTACCTACACTGTGACAAGCTCTTTATTTTCCTCATACTGTCTGTGCTGCAGCACCTCTTTTCACCCTCTGTCTGAAACCAGAGCCCAGTCTGCTCTGATTGGTTAACTGGACGGCTGTGTTGTGATGGTCAACCGTTTAGAGGTTGAGATGTCCCACCTATTAGCCTATCACGTACAATGTGTTGGAATACTAGCCTATAGCAGCGCAAGTGTTACATAATGGTGTCTGTTGTGAGGGAGACAAACTCCCTCCTGAGGGAACTATGGGATTTTGCAGACCATTTGCATGCACAAAAACCTATATAACACTCTTTTAAGTCTGATGCAAAAGCAATGGCAGTGGGTCTATCTGAGGAATAATCCGATTTAGTTTATCATTTAAAAATGTTATATTTCAGGACAGACAGAAGATGTGTTCGACAGCAAAACAAAACTGAATATACAGAACACCCTTTCACTGGTTGTCAGAGCATTCTTCTTTTCTTTTGTTTTCACCTGACTACATCTAGGGTTAGCATGGGGAATGCAATGTGATCAAAGTGCAGAAGTCACATGCTGATTCCAGAAAATGAATGACCACAAAAAATGAATACCAAACTCCCTTGACTATTGTGTGTACAAAGAGGGCAATATTCTGATTACCCTCCTGTCAAAAGTCCTAACTATCTGACACTCTATATAGGGCGACTGGTTTGTAACAAATGCTTAATTGAGACATCCCCCAATCTGCATGCAAGGTCATTTGACACTCTTTATTGAGGCTTGCAGGGCTGGAGGAGTCCTCTCAGTTTCCACCAGCTGAATAGAACTTTCCAGTGCGATAGGAGCAGGCTGAAAAGCACAGCCAAGTAAGCGCCAGGTTTTGGACTCCGGGCCAAACATTTCCCCAGCTGCTTCCATCAAGCAATATGCAGACCCAGGTGTTCAGGCGAGATTTGAAACCCAAGACCTGCAGTTTAACTGTTCCACAACCCCCAATCCCATATCTTCCCTCTGTATACCCCTCCATTAGGCTCCTTACCCCATATCAGTCTTTCTTGCTGACACGGACAAAGCGGTCTTTGAATTGCATAAATGTATTCCACATGTCAACACAGTGCACACTGTCTTCTTTTCATTCAGATAATTGTGTTTGAAATGTTTCATAATAATCATTTTCTGTTGATTTTGAAGTACCTAGAGTAGCAGGATTATTTTTACGTACTTATATGTGTGTGTGAGGTACATTGCATGTTAATTGTAATACTAACTCTAAATTGAGACTGTGCATCTTTTGAAAGAAGAATAGCACATTCTTCCTCTTACAGAGCTAATGTCATATGCAGTAAAACTCATTGTCACTGTATAAAGAGAACTGGATACAGCGCCAGAGGCGGGCCCCATTCACTATGAGAGTTGCTCTGTGGCGCATAAAGCCCAAAATGAAGAGACTGTAGATTCAAAAAGTACCCGTATCTTTGCTCATAGAGCATGCACACGTTTCCTTAAGCTACGCCTCCAATCTCCTGATCTCGGCTCCGTCAAATGAATGGAAAGGGGAAAAAAAAAACTCTGGATTCGACTTTGAGTGTATTTTCAAACTTTTAACCCTAGTGATTCAAAATAAAAGCCATAAAAATGTTCGTACTGGGTAAGAGAGCTGGTTTACAGACATCTCTTTTCCAATGTCCAAAGTCAATTGAAAAAAGTATTTTGGGTCCAAAGGACGTCACTGACTGGAATGTAACTGTAAGACCTCGTTTGGCCACTACACAATGTTGCTTCTACTAGCAATGTGGCACTACTCTTTTAACCTGAATACCGGTATATTCAGACAGACAGTATTAGAGAAATAGTGTATTTGTTCTTACATAAATGATTATATGTTTACAAGATTTAAAGCGCCGTTTTGGAAGTCTATGGACTGCCAGCTCTAATCACTGAGCTATCCGGCAACCCCTGAATTCCTCTTTTAATTCAGATACAAGATCAAAAAATGAATTGTGCTGAAACCATATTCTGTGTCTCAATCATTTCATTTATCTTATCAGGGAATAAAGGACTGGGGGGAATAATGAATAGGATTAATGACATTCATAAATTAATTTATGCATTAATGTGCAGCCAACACTATGCAAAAATCAAGCTGAGATTATTGCATTGGAATAAAACACTAAATGCATGCAAAGAAATGCAGTTATTCAAGAGCATGTGCTACTTATTCATATGTAAAATATTCCATTTGGAATTAAATGTATGCCATGTGTTGCATAAGGGAGGTATTTAAATGTATGTATATTTGCACGCTTGCGTATTAAGGGGGGAATTAGGTTAATGAGAAAAGTTCACACAAAGTCCAACCTCCCTGATTCCATCTTCAGCTTGAAACACAAAGGAAGGCAGAGTCCACATGCAATTGCAGGGAAGAAAGGCGAGGTGACAGGTTCAAAAGTTCAGGCACTGCTTTAGACTCACTTCGCATGCCACTACCATTCGGCACACCCCAATACTTTGGAAATGTCGTGGGGAACCTCATTTAATGTTCTGTATCAAGCTCTGGGTGGCATGAATCTCCAGAGGGGAATACCAAAAGAGCGAATAAGGAGAGATGAGACGTAATGTTGCGAAAAAATAGCCCTGTGCCCTCCAAGTCCTCCTTGATGAATTTGTAAATCAGATCCACGATGCTTCACAGAAGACAAGTTGTGGCTCGGCCCCCTTTTCAGATGTGCTAATCTCTGAATGGTTGAGATGCAATGAAATCAATTCCTTCACCTGTGACCTCTGAATTCTATGGGGCATTCAGGTGTCACAACAGGAAAATAAAGCATAACAGTCTCAGAACAGAGATTATTACCTTCGTAATACTAAAACACACCATTGTTTGTATATCAATGACACTTGGTAAACCAGGTAAATGAGCTAGTTTTCTATCCATCCAAACAGATTCATCATTTGTAAAAAGCTTTTATTTTCTATTTTCTCCAGTCTGTAACAAGGATGCTACTATAGACTGCAAGAAAATGTCTCTCTATATTAATGCAGCAGAGGCCAATCGACCCATATTTTATGAAACCTAAACACTAAACCCTAACCCTAAAATTAACCATTTGAAGGAGACCATTGCCTTTCCATAAACATTGGAGGTCAATACCTTATTATAATAATAGTACAATGCTATGTTCTGATTTTCTGCAAAGCGTCTTAGGAAGCATTAGGATAAGCACTATATAAATCGTAGGCATGCTACAATGGGTGATCTGTTTGGTATTTTGAGCAAAACACTTCACAGACAAGTTTTGTATAGATATGGCCTATAATATATTGTTAAAATAAAGCATAACAGGAGACTTTTAGTATTGGAATTCAATGCCTAACCTAAACTATTGGAGGTCAACACCTCATTTTAACCATTGAAGGTCAATGACTAATCTTAACCATCGGAGGCCTACTTAACCTTTACCATTTGAGGCCAGTTTCCACACTAAACTATTGGAACATCATTCATAATCTTAACCATTTGACGCGAAAGCTAACCTAAAACATTGGAAATAAGTGCCAAATCCAATCTTTGCAAAAACTCTTGCGCGATACACTATGTTGCAAATTAATGAATTACCTAACCCAAGTTATTGGAGGACAATTACCAACATTTACCATATTGATGTCCATGCTTCACCTTAACCATCTTGCGATAGTTTTTGCAATTGTAATTGTTTAACCATATAGACACAACCAACCCAGGATCCTTCATAACTCACAACTCAAATTGTTAAGTTATCAAAAAGTACAATATTTAACGCTTAATTTTTGGTCAACACGTCCTCAGTATGAACACTGCATGCCTCCAGTCAATACAGTCACACATGAGGGAAGAAGTGTGATTCAATCCAGGTGTGGACATGTATTTGAACATCTACATTTGTAATCTTGTGATTGTGTTGTACACGTGAGGGAGAACTAGATGGAAAGATAGAGCAAGGAAAGAAAAAGAACAGACCAGCCTTAAGTTTCCATTACTGTGCACCTCTTAGCACGGAGGGGCCTTGCCACGTCACAGAGCTTTTGCCGTGTGGCGGGTCGGGAACCTTGGCCTCTCTCCAGGCCCCTGACAGCCTGTCTCCATGCCTGCAGTGGCTCCCTGCCCACCAGTTCATTTTTAATTATCTCACGAGTCAAACGCACTCTGAGGAAGTCCAGAAGCACAGTATCAAAACCTTCTGGAGGTTTTTATCCCTTAACCCTCATCTTTGGTCACCTCGAGAGTCGCACAAATCATTCTTCGTGACATCCTGCTCTGTGTAAAGTTCAGGATTATGAGACAGTTTTGCATCCCATTTTATCCTCATTCTGAGTTTCCATTTTTACATTTGCAAGCCAAGACTGTCTGAGCTCCCTCTGGCTGGATGGACATTATGTGGCTCTTAAAGAAGAATGTTGGAGTGAAACTTTTACGTTGATTTATGATGTGATATGTAACTTGACATTTTTACCGCAGTGCTACTGTCAAGGCGCCATGGTCATTAGGCAGCATATTCAGTTCAGTCAGTCAGGCTTGCGGCGCTCCACTATATCGGTCTACTATCAAACTACTTCAAACAGACATCTCCATCTGCTGTGTTTTATGCATCCCCTCGTGTTCCAACTTTGTAGAATATGTAGGTTATAAAACACATCTTGTATCCCGGCAAACACGTCTGACTTGGGGCAGAGTTGTGCAGATGCCGCAACGTAGGAATAAATGTCTGGTCTTTGTATGTCCCGATGAAAAAATAAATTCTTAGGTAAAGGATTTATTACCTCAAGAGGGATGCCTCTGATTCAGTTTGACGTAGGAGGAGAGCAAAGTGTTCTATCAAATCTGCAATAGTACTGACAGTATGAAAATAAGAGAAATGAAAAGAAAACACCTTGTATTGATGCAGGATTAAGGCCTATTGCTGACTGAGTCATCGATACTACCCACAAATATTTCTTTCCACTTACTCCTAGACACAAAAACATGCACACACCCTTTCGCCCATCTTTAAAATCATACAAATAAAATCAAGTCTAAGCATGCAAAGAGGGAAAAACCATTTGTAAAGACACAACAGGAGACAAAAAGGGAAAAGATTAACAACTCCGGAGCCTAAAGCGCTTTCTTATTGTTACTGCACAGCACCACTTGAGAGCAAAACACATTATTAATAACTCCCCATATTGTTTTGTTGACGGCAAAGAGCCCTGAGAAACGACACACTATTTTAAGTGCTTTGGTATGCGGTCGGAAGGCCAATTGGACTGCATGTGTCATATGCTGAAATCAAGCAGCTGCAAAATTACAGTAGCGTGCACTCACCACAACCGACTGGAGCTGTGCAATTAATCAGAGGTTAACCCCACAACCCCACAAAACTTGTGCATAATCTCTAATTTACGTACCTTCTCTCTTTACACGCACAAACACAAGCGCGCACGCACACACACACACACACACACACACACACACACACACACACACACACACACACACACACACACACACACACACACACACACACACACACACACACACACACACACACACACACACACACACACAAACAGAGCGAGACACTAAAGCCTCAACCGAAGACACAGACTGGAAGTCCTCCCAAAAAGAATGTGGGTAAACATGTCCTATAAGTAGATGTCGTATGTTCTATAAGTAGACGTCAGTACACCGAGGCATCTAATAAAAATGTTTTGGAATATGTCATGCGGAAAATAATAACTCCAGGGAAGGGAGAAGTTTTCCTACACAAATATATACTGATAGAGGTTATGGAAGGTCTTCTAGCCTAGCAACAGATCCTCAAACAGGGTACAGAATTATGAAGCCCCCTGTTTCCGCACACGCATGCATTGCACTAATCCTTCCTAATAGCTTTGTTATTTTAGTCTCACCTTCCTGTATTCTTAGCCCTCTCACACCAAGGCAGGAAGCTGCTGAACAATACCCCATCTTTGCATACAGAGCATCTGAGGTTAACATTCACATGTGGCAAGACTGCTGCGGGGATGGAGTCAAGCAATTGGATTGTGTTTCCTGTTTGGGTCAGGGTCAGAAAAATACACTTGATTTGAATAAGATATGGTGATCTAAGAATCTATCTAGGGAAATATGGTTTTAACTATAAGAAATTAGATGGTCCTTTAAAGCTGAAATGAAGATTGATAAAACCTCTTATGCTGCAGTAGTTATCAAAAATAACCTAAACATAAAATATTCCATTCACTGTACTGACAATGAACATAAACATAGAGGAATGTCTCCAACCACAGTACATGTTCTGGCGTTCGGGTTTTAATCCTTACACAGGTTTTCCCACCTTTTTCAACAATCTTGTTAAGTTTCCAGGCTCAAGTTTCATAATTTGAAAAACCCGAAAGTGTAGTTTGAAACAAAGATGATTTTTTAATATTTTTTCAATGCGAGATGATGGTATGGACTATGCTTGGGAACCGAACTGTCGCTGGTTCAAGTCACTATTGGACCAAATATGAAGTGTAGATTGGTAGCTGGAGAAGTGCCAGTTCCACTCCTGGGCAATGCCGAGGTGTCCTTGAGCAAGACGCAAAACCCCCAACTGCTCACTGGCGCCACAATACTGGCAGCCCCTTTTTGCTCTGACACCTCTCCATCAGTGCATGTCTGTAGTTCCTGTTTTTGCATGTGTGTAATTGTAAAATAATACAAGAGTGGAAAACTGAATTTCCAAGCTGACATTGATGAAGGTGATCTTAATATAATTATTATAAATAAAAATATAACAACAAACAGTCTTAACATAAGCTCACAGACAGATATTTATATTTAAATAAAAAAGACTCTAAAACAATTTAAGACGCGATTAGATTCATGTTTATTGTATTCTTGAAACATGATAGTACTAAATTGTATTGCTTGTGTGCAAAGTTCCCTGTTTTTCCATAAAAACCCTGTCCCTTGTGCCCAATTGCATACATAAGCTTCTCGGTAATTCCTGGTTTACATTAGGACCTCATGTTTCATCCACAGCACTTGTATTCATTGACTTTGCCCCTTGGAAGTACTTATGCCACTCCATCATCGCATGACATATTAGAGCTAAGCATTGCTTATGTAAGTTAAGATGAAGAGCGTGCTTTGTGAGCAATAACCTTGTATTGTTTGAACAGACTTTGAGCAGGGTGGCTCGGTCGTATGGCTCTGTTTGTGTGGACAAATGGAATGCAGTCCTTCGTTTGAGTCAGGGACTCTTAAGTAGTTCATTTCAGTTCATCCTGTTCGGAAGAAAATCTCTCTTTTTCTTCAAGTTGGTTTCGGTGATGGCCCTTGTTCGTTTCATTCTATTGCAAAGGAAGGAGGAGGGGGAGATCCTTCAACATCCTGGTCATGGATTAGGTTCTTAGTGGATGACATCACTTTCTGGGGCTTTGCCCTGCTATGTAGCATTGTGCTGTTGGTGGATAAGGAGGGGGGGGGGGGGGGGGGGTCTCTGGCAAGGACAAACTAAGTCCACAGACAATATGAGTCTGGAACAGAGAATGCCATCTCTCAGGTTTTCCTTTGGGCCTACAACAGGCATGTTGTAAAGGCATATTGATTTATATCCCCTAAATGACTTTTCTTCTGAAATTTGCTTCCTGATGTTTTCTTCTCTATATCATCATTCATGGTGACAATTTGGATATACCTGGATTTCTCGTTTTAGGGAAATTGACATGAGATTTAGAGTTGCATTCAAAGAACTTCATGATCAAAGCTGACAACTTATAAAGATAGTTCTTAGACTGAGATCAAACAACTGCTAAGCTTGGTTCAGACAACCACTTCTTTTTATAAAAAGTACAATGGCAGAAAGCAGATTAATCAAGTTGTATTTTTACTCAATGTTATTCAAAGTCCTACTTAATATTCACTCCTGAAAGCTGTCCTGCTCAAATACACCATTTTACTGTTGGACTCTTAACAGCCAACAGACACTCACTTCTGGTTTCCCACTTTGGGGATCTCATGGATATTACCAGAGGAAGGGCAAAATCAGTCGATCTGCAATTGCAGGATTAGTTTTAAGCCGTTAGTGAATCCAGTTGTGCAGAGCTTTGCGTTTTGCAGAGCTTTGCGTGTTTCCCTGTCAGTGTAGCAAGAAGTAGCTAATGAGATAACGTTCCCCTGTGAAATGAACTTCCAACCTGCAGATGGTATTGAGTCAAGAGTGTAACTTAAATGTTAGCTGTAGTTAGATGACATCATCTTGAAGTTTCATTACAATGCTAAGCTGCTGCAAAGCTGTGTGTATACTTCATAGTGACCCTTGAAAAGTTAACTAATCCTGAATGTTGTCTTTTGTTGATTATTTTGAATAGCTCCGGTTTCACAAGTGAGTTTCAGATTAGTTCACTTCATTGACGTTCTTAAGAAGCCCTCATGTAAAGAGTTTTATGTCTGGAACTAAGCCAATGAACTACAAAGTGAATCCTGACCTTAAAACATTTGCTACAGAGCCAAAAAATGATTCGGAAATGAAAAAAAAAAAAAAAATGCAATGGTTCAAAACAGTGTATAAGACTTATTTAAGAATGAAGAAAACCCAATACCAATTTACTATTGCCCATGGCAAATTGCTGTCTTTGGAAACTCCTGACAAACCTATTAATTAACCATTGTAGGTTAAAATGAAGACATCAACTTCATTTGTTTGCAAAAATACATTTTTATACGATAGGAAAATATTTCCAAGGGAGCGCCCATGTTTGATTGGTAGCAGACAATGGAGCCCACACTAACCCTAATCCTAACCAAACCCCCAGGGTACCAATGGTGGTACTATGCTTCTTTGTTAGTCTGTCCACTTTTAGTATTGTGGGTAGTGTAGAAGTTCCCCATGAAATCAACAATAAAACATATTTTTCTTGAAAAAAGTTTGATGTCATACTCGTGTGGCCTCTAGGAGCCACTAATTCTGAATCAAAACTGCTCTGTCTAAGTCCACCTTGGACGGTTATGGTGTTCTGAATAAATGGTAAATGTACATAGCGCTTTTCCAGTCAAAGTGACCCCTCAAAGCACTTTAATGTATTAATATCAGCATTTGCCCATTCACACACATACAAGGTGCCACCTGCTCAGGGAGAATAACATTTACATACATTCACGTTGGCCTTGACATTGGAAGCAATTTAGGGTGAAGTATGAAGGCCTAGGAATAATCTGCACATTTACTGAAGGGGCTGAGGCTATTAATCAACATGTTGTATTCAGAAAACGAAAGGGATTCGTATGCCCTTTCTTTGACTGGGATTGTGGATCATAAGCAGCAGCAAGGAGAAGGTAACATCACCATCCAGGATTGAACTTCTTTCATCAGACATCTAAAAGATTATACTTCAACCATACATCAGTCGTGTCTATAATTAAGTTTTACACTTCTAATCAAATTATTTTGAGTTTTGCGAGCCTTGCACCACGGAGAACGAAAGCATGCTTGCACTAAATGATGTAATTGGGTTAGGGTTGACATTCTGGTCCCTTTTAGATAATCTTAATAATAGGTTTCATTAAGACTATCAGTAATGCTCCATACAATCTTATTAAGCTCAGGGTAAAAACCTGCAGTCGCAAAGATGTAGATCAAGATATGTGAGGTAGTGAAATAGAAATGTGTGGAAAGTACAAGGGAGCTGCCTGATCTCCATGGGAAAGTTCTGACCAGAAAGAACAAATATTTTTGTATTAAAAGGAAAAAATAAAATGTGGGATGTAATAAATATATATAAACATATCCCAAAAATGTAAATGACATAAGATGTGTTCTGTTGTCAAGCCATCATGTGTGTTACATCACTACAAAGGACAGGATGTACTTTCACAGTTAATTAAAACTCAAATAACTGCATGCATGTTATTTGAAATATAAACCAGTGTGATATCCCCATGCAGAGGAACAATATGAATTGCCAGTTCCTACCTTAATAATGGACAAAGGAGAAGTATTCTGGACTGTGTTTTGGAGAGGCTAAGGGAGTTTTCTCATCAAGGTTTTGAATTTAGTAGTTGAGATGAATCTTTAAGACTGTGTTGCAAGTGCTCTGTGGGAGTAATCTGAGAGCAGTAAAGTGTCTTCAGAGCTTATCTCCCTTTTGTGTGCATGTTGCATTGTTTCAAGGCTGGTCTGCTTGTGACCTCTTGCAGGATCATGGTTCAGTTCAAGGAGGACATATTACGCTTATTTTCAGGTTCATATTTGTATTTCAGGTTCATATTGTATTTACCTGCTTTAATGTTCAAAATGCTCTTTATTAGTATCATGCTGCCTGTGCTGCAACACCTATTCCAGTCTGCTGTGATTGGTTAGCTGGCCGGATCTGTTGTAATTGGTCACCGCTTAGAGATGTGAAGGAAGACCATCCCTTAACATATTATGTTAAATGTGTTGGCGCACTAGACGATAGAAGTGCATAGTGATTTCACTATGTTACAGAAGTAAACAAAGGGATTGTAGCTTTTGCAGAGCATTTACATGCACACAAAACTATAGAACACACTACAGGAAAAGAAAACCCCCAAAAAGCATAAAAGGGCCTTTTTGAAAGGTTGATGCAGCAATGCAAACATTTATTGACTGCAGCGAATGACTGCATTTTAAAGAAAAATGTAAGAAATAGTAATTATTCAGGAATTGAACCAGCTGAAAAAACACAGATCAGAAAACGTACTTACTCAGTAAACCAACTACTGAAAATGTCCCCATCAACTGTATTTTCATTTTTATTTATGTTTTTGTATGTGTATAAATAGTTGTATGGTATTATTACATTGTTTGTACATAAAGCTGTTGATTTGACATTTGCTGCAGGCAGCTGTAGCTCTTCCGGTGGTGTTGTGGTTCTTTCAACATCCAGTACTTGACGTTTGGCACATGTACAGCAACCATGACTTCTGATCAGATTTTTGGAGATCTGCTTGAGTAATTAGATGCAGTATTTTTCAGCACCGGATGATTATATTTCCCCACAGTGGTTTTAATTATTCATGAATACTGCGTATGTTGAAGGAATGTTAACCGAGTTGCTATCAGAAAGGGAAATGAGTGTTCACAGTTTGATGTCTGACTAATTAAAGTGGAGTTTGCCGGCTTGGAAGAAGTGTAATAGTACAAATTGTGCCAAACCGCAATACTTGTGGTTTAAACATCTGCATCTGTTTGCATAGGGATGGTATTTATAGCCATTTATGTGATACGCTGCAGTATATTTAAGGATTTATATTTGGTCAATTCTGGATTAATGTCTGTTGTGGAAAACACACTGTGGCTATGAACCTCATCCAAACAAGGGAGGGGAATTCTGGATCTGTAATTGCATGCTGTGCCTGACCAAACACATAAGAACTCACATAAATTGGATATTGAAGCGTAACACATGGCGGATGATAGAATTCACTTCTAAATCTTACTTCATTACCGAGTGAACCTCGTGTTGAATTCCATGCTTGAGCGGGACGACGTGACTTGGAAAGGAGTTTGAACGCACCCCCTTAAACACATATGAAACAGGTTGAAGTGGAAACCGCAGTGGTGGAGAGGAGGGGAAGGGAAATACCAAATTTGGAGGTTGAGGAGTGTGTGTGTGCAACTGTGTTTGAGGCAAAGCCAACATGTGTGTCTGCATGTGCATGCTTGTGTCTCTGTGCCTTTGTGTGTGTGTGTGTGTGTGTGTGTGTGTGTGTGTGTGTGTGTGTGTGAGTGTGTGTGTGTGTGTGTGTGTGTGTGTGTGTGTGTGTGTGTGTGTGTGTGTGTGTGTGTGTGTGTGTGTGTGTGTGTGTGTGTGTGTGTGTGTGTGTGTGTGTTTATTATGGAGATAGAGCTAGGAAAAAGCATTCAGAGGTCACAGATGTGAGGAGAGAAAGTGCACATTCAGCTTTTCCCAGGGAGGGGGATGCGAGCTTAGACAGTTAGAGTTGGGAGATGCAGGTGGTGCTGCTGAACGTGCTCAAAGGCAGCAAACATGACAAGTCTAATCAGGTCTTATCTGGCTGTGCTACAATTTCATGCCTGTTTGAACCAAGTGGGCCATGTTTCTCAGATCCTTGCCCGGGGATTTTATCTAGGCATCTCAGAGCTATTGAGGGAAAAAAAAGGATTCTTGGGGGTGTTGTAGATTTTGGAAGAGATATCAGTTCCATAATGATGACACAATGCATTCTGGGCATACGACAGTATTTTAACCTTTGTGCCTAACTTAAAAAAAATTCACAAGGAGGGTTAGACTTAAAAATATTATACATTAATTATATTCGTGACTTTCAATGTATAAAGTCTTTAGCACCAGGACATCGGAAAGGTACATTATAGAAAAATACATTTATTATGGATCTCTCAAATGACTTAAAAATGTGAAAACTAATCTTTAACAATGAAAAAGTATTTGATTGTTTTCCATAAAAACATTGTAGCGTATGTGTTTTGAGTTTTTCTTCTGAACTCTTCTCTCTTCACTTTCTATCACTGAAACAATTTTTAAAGAATATTTTCTTACAAATATATGGAACAGTGGTTTTACAGCCGAAACCTGGATGACTTCTGGATGTGTGGTTAAATACAGGGTAAAACTAATTTGCTTTTCTTAGGCTGTCACCAGGATTTAGATTTAGAAATACTATGAACGTCAAGGACGCTGTCAGTTGATTCTGGTTTTTTTAACATTCCCAGCCTGTGGGTGAAAGAATGTGTCTATGTCTGCTACCTACAAGGCCACGAGACAATCCTGTAAAAATTGATGTGTGTCTTTGTTAATGTTGAACAAGGCTAACGGCCTGCATCATTTCTTACCACATAATATTTTAAATTAGCAAGGGGGAAATTAACACTTAATTAAAGAGAAGTCAATCTTTTAATTTGTATTAACCATAAATGTATGATGAGAACTGGATACTAAACCGAAAGATAGCGCCTTTTCAGCCCAATCATAACTACTCACCTAATAATTACCACTCCACCACCAAGAGTCATTACTAACCTTATTTGCAGTTTGATGTATCTTTTCATCAGTTTTATCAAGTTATTTGACTAGATAGTCTATATGGAAAATGCTTTTTAGGATGCTGGGGGATTTTGAGCTGCAGTAGCGCAAGTGGCCACTGGAACGTTACTACAGTTGATTGAATTGTTTCTTTAAAAGGGAAATAACCTTATTGTTATTTTCTTCAAGTTTCTTCCATCTCTTGCTTTTGGGTCCACCAGCTTCAAATTCTTGAAGACAACAGTGACCCAAACCAAATGAGTAAATAGGTCAAAGTGATGCATACCATCAGGGTCAATGCACCAATATTCCAAAAGTTCTCTATGCTAGCCAGAACCCAAAACCACCGTGTAATTGTCAGCTCTTTAACACCAGATGCAATCCCCCCTTAAAAACCACTGCAAAAGTGATCTGTGGTGTTTAAAGTTATCACATTTCATACCACAGCAAAATTATTTTCCATAGCACAATGCGTAATTCTGTTGTATTTGTTTTTCAAACAAATTTGAACCTCTACATTACAATATGTGTCTGCCTGTCCACATGCACAATTTCCTGGTATAGTGAAGTCAATAAAGTGTCATGGTAAGACCAAATCAACATTCTGCATTGTGTGCTTCAGTGAGTGCTAAAGAGATGTGAATGATGTGTTCTGCATTGTCTGCTTAATAGAAAAACTTGATTTGACCGCTTTGGATTATTGTTGCGGTATATTTGATCATTTTTCAAGTGGAGGGTGCCAGAAACTGACCCCAACAACATGAACTCGATGACTTCAACTGTTCAAGGGCTTTTTGTTTTGTCTGACAAACCACATTCATATCAAGAGGTCAGCTAAATAAATATAACACACATTCAGATACTCCCTTAACTTCAACAACACTGACAGCAAATTAATTCTTGCTTGTGCAACACCAGCCTGGAAACAAAGTATTTTGTGTCTCTGATAAATGCAAAAGTGAGTGCGTAAGTCTTCTTTTCATGTGTTTGCACTGATATTTCATGACCTTGCCTCCCCTGTGTAATATTCCGACAACCTTCTGACATCCCCGATAAAAAAAGTGAATGTGGGAATGCATGTATGTGAACTCTAAGGCCGATTTCATTGCTGCCTAATCCAAGTGGGACTCATAACCACGCCTAAATCTATAACCTTGTAAACAGAGTGTTCCTGGAGACAAGGTGGAATAGAGGTGACGCTAACAGGTTCTTCTCAAGCATAGTACTAAGCTCTTACTTGGGAAAGATTGGAACCATCGAGCAATATTCCATGACATGTCAAATAAAGATGTGGACAAAATGAGGCTCAGAGCTCACAAGAGAAAAGGAACTCTGTGTTCTTGGCAAAATTCTGTTTTCAAAAGGAAATACCTTTCTCTCTGTGCATTTTCTGCCAAATCAAATAAATTGCATATGATAGATGAAAAAGGTTGTAGTTGTGTTTTGCATTGCACAGTGATTCAGATACCAGTCACCATAAACATTGCCTTGCATTAAGTACGTTTTGATGTAGTGGCCACAGTCGGAATTGCAGGTCACATGACACTAACTGTCCAAAGAGCTCTTTTCCCAAACTCAAATTCAAAAAGTATTTAATGTACTAGGCCAAATAGGATGTTTAGCATAATAAATATTCTAGGATTAGTTTTTGTCTCTAGTGCCATTAATATGTCCGGAGAGCAAACAGGAATCTGTTAACTTGGCTTGCTATTGATAGGTTTTCCATTGCCAACAAATGGGGAAAGAACTCGGATACTGTTTTGTGACAACACTGATGGAGGTTTTAAGTAAACTGAGTCAGTGGCAAAACAATATTGGCATTAGCACAACCCGGGAAAACTTGCAAACACTTAAAACAGCAAATCTAGTGCCAATGAGACCTGCATTTATTTCATTTTATTCACCGTACACTACAATCACTACACTTCGATTTGCAGATGTGCAAACGTCCTTCTTTGGTTGAAGATGAAATGATTCTTTGCCTTGTTGATGATGTCATAGCAGTTTAACACGATGTTGCAATGTCTGTAAACTAAGAATCTTGTCTACACATCGGCAGTGGATAACAAAGTTACGAAAAATAACTGTCACCAAAAGTGGATTAGACGACTCAAGCCTAGCCTTGTAGTGGAAGTTATCCATAGTACTTTGGACATATACTACATAGTGCACAAAGGAAAAGCAATGTTAATCACTCCCCATTCCCTTAAATTCAAGAAAAACATAAATAATTGCCCAATCAGATCTCTGTTCATGGGGGTATCTTGCTGACCTAAATGACACTGGCAAAAGAAACGGTGGCATGTGCATTATGATGAGAGTATCAGCTACAGGTGTTGACTGAAAATATCACTGGAGCACCGACGATATGTAGCCTACCACTTTAAGTCCAGGGGCGTAAAATACCCACCTCCAATGGAAACATATAATCTGAGAAAATGATAGTTCGAGTATGTTCATTGGCAGTAAATTAAAGCTGGTCAAATCAACTTCGGAGAAACCAGCGGGAGTAATGGTGCATTCAAGTGCTCCTTGGATGGTCCCGTTTTCAGAGTTGTGAGGGTTTTCTTCCGAATTCCATGTGTTTTCGAGCTTTAAGTCTTAATGTGGAAACAACATGGATTTTATTGCTTAGAACTTTTAACCAATTGTTAAATTGGTCGTTTCCAGTATTTTCTTGACAACCCAAGGCAAAGTAAATGGCTCATGTTTCTCAACGTAGACTGTAACTAATGCAGTCTACTTTGAGAAAAAACGAATCTAAACTAATGACATTTAAATATACAAATCATTTAAATATACAAAACATAATATTATAAAAGTTTTCTTTCATTAAACTGACATTCCCGTTGTAACCACTTCAACTCGGCATGTACTCTACAAACATTGTCGTGAACTTTCGAAGTTGTTTTTTAGGAAATATTAGCCAACTTTTGGAGTTGTTGTTTGGAATTATGGAGTGTTCATTTGAATTTTTCCATTCAGGAGACCTGTTTTTTTAATTTTTTTTATTATTTCAACACCACATGAATGTAGCATGAGCTAAATTTTAAAATAATCCAACTGAAGAAATACCAGCAGCTTTTGATTAATGATTGCTGTCAAGGTGTAAAGAACATTTCAACAACTACAACAAAAATAGCTTCTAAAATAAATTGCATATCCTAGAGTGAACATACTGCAGCTTGTCAGTGTCGCCCAACTTGTTACTTGTCATGGCTGTTCATTAATGTTTTTTAACCACCTTATTTTGAAGAATTTTAGGATATATTTAAAGAAAGAGCTATATTTTTCCCAGTCCAAGCTCATGACTTATCTGTTAACGAAGAGGAAGAGGAACACCATGTACTACACTATGTGGGAGGTTTTTAAATAAAAGTTAGTGTCATATCTACTTTTTCAAACCTCCAACAATCAACATTGCTTTTGGAGGCATAACGTCCAATAACAAGTATAAGGAAGTAACTCATTAATACCAGCAAAACCACACAATACCCCAAAAAAGGATAGGACATGGTTTACAAGGCCGTGAAGGGAGGGCTGAGGAGCTTGTTAAATGTGACTCGTCCAGATAAGTAATTGCGGCTGATTTTGCCAAAGACATAACATCATAAAAACAGCATCCATTTTAAACTGGCTTGGCACTCATGCACATGCACACCACCTCCCTAATGTGAACAACATAAGAAAGTCAAATGAGGCTTTGCACTTTAATGCATCCACCAGGTGGTCTCTTTAAAATAATAATGATAAAAACAAACTTTTGTAGCTTCGGATGAATGATCGTCGGCATCATAAAACTGTAGAGGCATCTGAAGACCAATTGTGCTGTGATTAATTCCAACATGAGAATGTTGTACTTAATATTATGATGAAAGTACTTTGATATTATCATGTCATACACGTAACTATTCCTAGCCGACATAATATATCATAGTATCCTACAAGAGTGAGAGCAAATTCGATATTGTCTCTTTTTTAGTTTGGATTATGTGTTCTGCTTTCTTTGAACGATTAAGACATTAGGATACAAAATACTATAATGTATGTAAATTACCTATACAAATATAGCAGAAAGTTAGCTCAGGTTAGCATGAAGCCTGAAAAAAGGAGTTACAGCTATTCTGGTTTTGTCCAAAACTTGGAAGTTGCCTTTGTGCACTACAAGCAGAAAGCCATGCTAGCTGTTTCTGTGTTTTTGTCTTAATTATAAACTTGGCTGGCTGCTCTTCCCATCTAATTTCAGTCAATATTGTTAGCATTTTGGTTCTTATAAAAGTTTGTCAACCTAAAGCAATAACTTTAACATGTTTGGAAGTATATGTTTTTGTGTATAAAGTTCAGACCATAAGCAACCAGTAAGCCTAGCTTAGCATAAAGCCAGCATAAAAGCTGGGAGAAAACATAGCGTGGCTCAGTCCACAAGTTAAAAAGTTACTTTGGTGAATTTAAAAGGTGCTGCTAAGCTGATTGTGTTACCTTCATACAGTCATGCTAGTTGTTTCAGTGTGTTCTACGTGCTAAGTAGGGTGACCAGGTAGGGTGGCCAGACGTCCGGCTTTAGGCCGGACAGTCTGGCTTTTCAATGCCCTGTCCGGCATCCGGCGCAGCATCAAGCCGGACGCCGGACAGGGCATTGAAAAGCCGGACTGTCTACAGCCGGACGTCTGGCCACCCTAGTGCTAAGGGAACTTAGTTGACTGCAGGCTCTTCTCCAGGGTTGCCAACTCTCACGCATCTGATGTGTAACACACACTTTTCACTATCACTCTCACGCTCTCACCCTGCCCAAACTATTCTCACGGCAAAAACAAGATGAACCAGCGATCGATTTTTTGGTTGGTTATTTACAGTGTAGAGTTGACAGCTGCTCAAGCTGTTGATCCACTCCCTTCCTGCCCCCACCACTCTTAACAACGATAACAGAGAGCAGAACAGTGGGAGCTGGTTTGTCAATTCCTGACTCTGTTTTAACACCAGGCTTTTCATGTTGACGGCGAACTATACGCAAGAAAAGGTGGGTTTGCACAGTGCAACGTGATATCGGTGAATATGATTGAAAACATGATTAGAGTACGATAACCTTTTCTATAAAAGCTACATACACACACACACACACACACACACACACACACACACACACACACACACACACACACACACACACACACACATATATATATATATATATATATGCTAAGGTCCCGCTACGGACAGGATAGCGGTCTTTTAGTGTGCATATGTGTAATTAAACCCATGATATCAAAATCTCACTCCAGCCAGGAACCCAAAATTGGCAACCCCGTCTTCTCATTTAATTTTATTTTCATTGTCTCCTTTTCCATAACATAGTTGCCAAGTTTCTTTGAAATATTTGCAAATATGTACAAGACTGAGACCAGAAGAACAATACCACTCACACGTTTGTCCATTAAAAGTACCACCATTAGCTTAGATTATCATAGTGTCTGAAAGCAAGGGGGAAGTTTACATCCCTTGTAATGCTTTTTGCTGCCTGACCATATCATCTGCCATTTTTATGGGGAGGCAGCACTATACCGTTTCGTCCAGCTATTTGACAAAAAGCCTAATTCTTACTGTATGGCAAAGGATAAATCAAAGATGCACAACAGGCCTCTGTCCAAGAGTCCTAAACCAAATCACTGCTTCACTGTGAAATGTTAGTTTTTCATAATCAATTTTAAAATATCTTAATAGACAATATGTTAGACTAAAGCAAAAACTATAACGACATTAATATTCCCTTTTTGTGATTGTTTTACATGATCTTAAGTTCTTAGTGAGAATCAGAATCAGAAATACTTTATTTGTCCCAAACTGGGAACATGGTTTCGTTCCAGCAGCGAAATACAAAAAGGAGCATAACAAATGACAAATAATTAGAACTAAAGAATATGAATATAAATGCATAAAAATGAGAAATACACAAATGTACAAAAAGGCAATAATAATATAGTGTAAATGTACAATGTTAAGTGTGAAGGAGTGCATGTGAAGTACAGTTTACAGAGAGGCTATGGAGCAGTGAGTTGTCTGCCAGCCAGCGGGGTATTATTGTACAGAGTTCTTGCAGTGGGTAGGAATGTTCTCCTGTACCTGTCCTTGTGACAGCGGAGCTGGAGCAGTCTGTTGGAGAAGGAGCTCCGCTGTCTGTCCAGCTGCAGGTGGAGAGGGTGAGTGGGGTTATCCATGATGGATAACAGGTTGTTGAGAGTACTCTCCACCACAGCCTCAAAGTTGTCCAGTTTGATGCCGATTACAGAGCCAGCTTTCCTGATCAGTTTATTGATTCTGCTGGTGTCACCGGCTCTGATCCGGCCCCCCCAGTAGACGGCTGCAAAGAAGAATGCACTATCAACAACAGAATGGTAGAATATATCCAACATCTTGCTGCGCACGTTAAAGGGTTGTAGGGTTTTACTCATTTGAGCTCATGCTGTATTTTAAGGTTACATTTTCCCAAATGTTTTGATGTTTATTCAAATTATCATGCACTTTTGGAGCCATGTAATACAGATTTTTGACAAAGGAATCCTAGTTTACCATACAGACCTCAGTCGCTAGCAGAATAACAGTACTTTTGCAACTTTGGCTTTTAGATAAGCCAGTTGAGGCAATTATATTAAATGCAAAAAGAATACATTTGGACAGTGTAAGACTAAAACTGTGGTCTGTCATGAACTTGGCCTGAAAAATCCATTGTATAATGTGTTTCTATTTGTATATTTGAAACCCAGTCGTCTTTCTGCACTTAACAAGATGGATGGAATTTAGCTTGAGCAGTTTAACGTTGTTCTGTGGCTCCTAACAAACATCTCCTCATAATTAATCCAGCTTGCAGCTGGTCAAAGAGGCTCATGACACTGCGTAGATGTTTCTGGACCAAAGCACTGTAAAGAACTCAGAAACAGTGGAGCCTCCAGCAGAGAGATAATATGCATATTGTGCAATATATTTAATAAAATGTGTTCCTTTCTGTTCTATATTTTCTTTGGTTCAAGAAAGATTAGGGAAAAATAGATAAACTGTCTCTTTCACTTTGATTTACTTTAATTTCTCACCCACTTGGGACGTATCCTTAACAGACTAAATATAATTTGTTATCATTTGCTGCCAATAATCTGTCAGTCGCCCTCTTGGTGTTCCGTCACATTCAGCAGGCCTTTCTGAAGGATCCGATGATGGATGGGAGTGAACGGCACAAACGGACAAAATGTTGGAGTCTGTTTCTAGTAAAAGTTTTATGAGCGTTTCCTCTCCCTCATTGATGTTATGTCAAGTGACTCAACACACACAAAAACCAACTATCAATCATGTGACACCTATGGAAGGAAGTGGCCTGGGCTCTAAAGATGAGTTGTTGACACATTATGCAAAACAGGAAGAATCACAGATGGAGATTGATGCTACGCAGTGTGTTTTACAAGAGGTCTGGGAAATATCGTTTGGGTTCTTCATTCTTAAAAAAAAGGAAAAAAAGACAATAAAATGGGCCACATCTGTATTATTTGTTATGACAGAGTTGTGTTACATGGACATCTGGGATGGGGGGGAAGAAAACAAACCAGAAACACAGGAGATGAAATAAGTTGTCTTTTCGTAGAAAAACAGTGGGGAAAATTTGACCGCACTGCATTGTGATGGCTTGACAACTACACAACAAGAGCAAAAAGGAAATTGAATGCTGTCTTTATTTGTTGTCAGAGGTCTGTTGAATAAACCACACATTTATTTCAGGTGTTAATGGGGAATATGACTGTTTCCTGCTTGCTTTTTGCCAGACACAGATGCCATATTTGAGGAATTCTGTGAACTTTCCTTGAGCTGGCAATGTTCGAAAGTTTCCCATGTGTGTCTAAGTCTTATTCCAAATGAGTGGGAAGCATTATATTAACGCAGAAGGGCGGATCAGAAGGCCTTCATAGCCATGCTCTCACCCCACAGCAATTCAGACTTTAATGTAACAGCACATAAATGTTTCACTGAAGTCTAATGGGGGGAAAAAGCCTTAAGAGTCCAGTGAGTCCTAACATGGTCCCCAGTTAGCAATTGTCAATGACATGCAGAAAATTTGATTTTGTCGCTCCCCTGCTGTCCCGGAGCTTTGTGTCCTAAAACCCCTCCCTTGCCGAGAGCTTGTTAATTCTTGCAGACTGGTTCCACATTGCCACACCATCAGTCTGACACAAAAACAGTAAGGCATTGTTCAATCCAAGGGACATTTTTGGAAGTCTGTGTGTGGGCTGGTTTGCTATAGATCAGCCTGGTAAGTTTTCTTTTAAACATTTACAAATTATCTTACAACCAGACTTCATTGTATTCATTAGTCTTTTGTGTTGTCATCCGTGACGTTGCTTTAACGGTCAAATTGTAGCCATGGCGTTTGCCAGGTGCTTTGTCAGGCTCTGTTGCCGCATTGTGGTGAGCATACATGTCCAACAATAGCCTTTTTTGAGTCACATCCCAAGAACTGTAAACCTATGAATCACTGTGGCTTTTCCTTGTCCTTCAAGGCGTTGTTTGGGTATAAGGAATTCAGACCTTGGCAGCTCATTTGTGAACAAAAGCTGACGCTTCAGATTAGGTCTGCATTACCATTTGTGCTCATTACAATGCCACCCTCCCAAATGTAGACCCTATCCTTAGTCACTGCATGATAATGACGATCTTGTCTTCACCTGTTTATCTTTTTCTCCATCTCTTGATTTCTTTTCAGTCTGGTATGCGCTATGCATCATGCACACAGCGAGCCAGGAAATCAGGATGTAGGCTCTATCTGGGGGGCGCCAACACTAATTTACACTCCGCTCTAAATCGTACTTACTGCTTATTATTTTAATGACACATGGCCGTGCCTCTTTGGCTTCTTTTCAAGGACTTGCAGTATGTATAGGCAGCCCGCTCTGAAATAAAGGAACAAGTAGGTCATACATGTATTCAATAACATGCAGTCTCTATATAATGTATCCAAACCATTTTGGGCTGTCAACTTTAATGCTTAATTGTGGAAACCTTAATAAACCTTTAAAAAAAATGTACGGAAATGAATCACGTCACCAATTTGGACCTGAACTTCCTCCCCTAATTCCAGATTGGATTTTGTACCATGAACATGGCAGTCAAAAAGCAGAAAAGGCAAAGTGGCAGAGGAATTAGCAAAAGATACATATATCTGACTGACCGGAGACTAATGGACATCGGTAAGAAAAATAACTACCTCAGTGTAATGGCACACCTAATCCATGACGAATGGCAACTGCACTGCAAAGGTATTTTCATGAAGCATGCGCCAGTTACTTGAAGTTGCACAGGAGTGGGAGATAGTGGACAGGGTTACCACTGTAGGAACATGTAGTGCTCGCAATATGATAGCAGCAGATATGATGTGCCCTGCTTAGCGCACTCTTTACATAAAGTGATCACAGCGATAATTTGACTACATTTTTAATCGATTGACACCACTAGTTGATTATATTAGTTCATGTGTTTCACTGAAGGTTCAACAGAAGTGTTACATTACTAATAATACTGCACAGAAGCTACCATTTCATTGAATGCAGTGGTGCTAAACCTAAATCTCTACAAAGTCGTCTTGTCACCAGATGTTGAAAATCCCCAAAAACTTTGATCTCGTGAGCTCGCACAAGGCTGCAGAAAGAGACTATGGCTAAGATGTTTGCCCTTGTGACCCATGTTGGGGCCAAATTAGGGATCATCTTTGATATGCAACTCCTTCCTTTGGTAGTTATCAATCAAAGAAACACACTGTGATTCTCATCAAATCTCCTTGCAAATATTCATATTTATGTTTGGACACAGCCTGCTCTGCATGAGTTCAAACACAGACCTACGTAGAGAATATTTGAAGGGCCTGCCAACGTTTAAGAAGCAATGGCTAGAATGACATGATATGACAGGTTTTGTCTTCATTGCCAGGATTTTTCGTTTTACATTTATATACCCATGTTTTTTTTTCATGAAGCGCGATTACTGAAAGCTGAACTGAAACACATTTTGATGAATTCCGATCGGGAAACGATGGACCTTGGCTTTGTTTCTTTCTGGCAGTTTTCTTCGCAGGAGGAGACGTGAAAATGCCCAACTTGACTTCAAGGAAAGACAACATGGTTTCTCGCCCTGCTTGGGATGCATGCAGACGTGAGCTCTCCTAAAACAATACTGAGGAGCAGTCAGCCTCATTTACCGTGATAAAGAAAAACACAGCTTTTTCTCCTGAGCTCTGATGGCTGAGGTCTCTTCAGAGAATACTGTAGTACATATTTCCACTCATTGTTTCCATTACTGCCTCTGATGACTAACAGTGGTTCATCGGTGTCAGTGTTGTCATCTTATTGGCTGTGACAGACAGGGCCTTATCTCCATGCTACTCTGTCTCCATGTTGTCCAAAAATCCATTCCTGTCAGCCTACATCTTTTTGTTTTTTACTCTATCACTCGATCGCCCCGTCCTGATCTCATCGTACCCTGAGGGAGTATCAGGCTTCTAACCTCATTGAGGTGTAACTTCTCCCTGAACCTAGAGGATCCTGCTTCCGTGAGTAGGAAACAAAAGCTTTGGAGTCATAAACAAAAGAGACCTTCTGAGAACTGTTGTTGTAAAGTGAGAAAGGCCTTGGATCACCTCAGAATTTAAATACATTTTTTTCCCCTGCACTTTTATAACCAGAAATTTTAATAATCCTCAAGAGTTTAAAAGTTTATTTGATTTGGAAATTGCTCGTCTGTCACTTACACGATACGGTTTCATCAGTCATATGTGACTTGTTGACTGCTTACAGAACTACTGAAAGAGCTTTAGAAAGAAGCAGCCTTGCGATACTTCTGCAAAATGCTGTCTGGCAATTGAAGCTGCAAGAAAATGACTTGATTTTACTATTATGTATTTGCTGCAAAGCCAAATGTAGCAAATTGAGTCTTAAGTTTTTTAAAGTCTATAATCCCACCAACCTCCTGCTGGAACCGGATTTTGGAACAACAAATATGTATTAATCCACAGCTGAAAATGATGCCCCCTTTACGACTTTTCAGAAAAAATCTAAAGGTGAGTACATCTTAACCAAAAAAAAACAATATGATTCCCTTTTTAAACCTATTTTGAAAGATTAAGCTTTTCAGTAGGAACCAACAGGCTGGGGGCTGGTGCTTCAGACAGAGGAGGAACGTTGGAAATCATTAAAAGACTGCTTTGTGGTAACATTTTCTTTTGAGTTGTCTAAACACGGTCTTTCCATGGGATTTGTTGACAATAACAAAAATCTAGAATAGCGCCAGTCTTATCACCATCAGGGTAGTGCGACAGCAAGGCCATGGACCATGATGCAGTGTGTTTTTCTGCTATGTCACATTTGTGTGGTTTGTCACAGCACAAAATGTCCTTGAACAGTCTGTTTCTGTTACTTTTATGTAAGATAACTCTAACCCTCCCTTTTTTAAATAGTCATAAACTTGATCCTTCAATTTGAATATGACTTTCATTAAGGTTTAAATCTGTAACAAATCAAGGGGTTTTGTCCTGGTTTGTTGTTATTGAGTTTTTTACTGATTATGTGTCTTTTGAACAAACTGAGAACATGTCTTTTTACATTTTGCTTGGGGGCTGGGGCCTCCTTAAACTAGAAGCACATATTTGGATCTACCATACACAGTTTTCAAAAAACTTAAATGAAATTTGGCTTTATCTAAATGATGAATATTATGAGTGGTTTCAAGAGAGGCAAAAAGTGTTTTTGAAGAATTGTTAGAGGTTGGCTAAAAGCCCTGCTTTAAAAAAAGTGTTTAGCTCAATGTTTTCTATGCATTAACGTGTTACCTTTATTGTGAACTTGGGTTTTATTTGCATCCTTTTTGAAACCAATAAATCAGTTATTGGAGTGCAGCAGCAGACTTGGGCGAAAGTACTTTGTGAGGGGAAACTTTGGGATGTTAGCTTTTGCAGACCATTTACATGCACAAACATCTATATAACACACTTCAGGAAAGGGATAACCCCAAAATGCATAACGGGGCCCCATTTCTTTTAAAAAAGTGGTTGCGGTTTAAACCAATTTTGTTTAATATTACTTTTTGAATAAAATAAAGGAACCTGACCCCGGATCTAAACTTAAAATGCAATTAATTCTTGATTTTACAATAAGCTTTTAATGCTGGC
Source organism: Eleginops maclovinus (assembly GCF_036324505.1). Lineage (NCBI taxonomy): Eukaryota > Metazoa > Chordata > Actinopteri > Perciformes > Eleginopidae > Eleginops > Eleginops maclovinus. Next base: position 21,725,531 of record NC_086355.1, on the reverse strand, counting down.
AATGGCATACAATAATATAAATATTAAACATAAGATATTAGTGCAGACACATTATGCCAAGGTAATCTTTTTCTAACATATTTTTTTTACTATCCACACCTTTTGCTTATTACTGTAATCAAGAATGTGCTATTAATAAAAGTGCAAACTGTTAAGCACTGAATCAGTGTCCATAAATATGTCAGTGTGACAGTGATTATATCATAACGACATTGTAATAAGGGGAAAAAACTGAAAGAAAAATAATACCTTTGTCTCATATTTTGCAAAGCTGTGCTCTCCCTATCTGAATACAATGTGTATCATGTTCTCTCCTTTTGTGGCATGATTGTGACATTTAGCATCACACAAAGAAAGATTGGTTTGCAGAGACACATTCGCCCTCAGACGCAGAAACACAATCCTGGAATGTCTGACTTGGTGAAAGGAACAAGAGACAGAAAATGCACAAACGTATTGTATTCAATGAAAGCTCTGCTATTCATAAGAACACTTTTTTTTTCAAACCAGCAGCTAATTTGAGTAAGACTGCAGTCTCCATCTCACTGAAGCATACACTATGAGGGAAGGCAATGAAACCCAGATACTGAAAAAGGGAGTGGGGTCTGTGGCATCATGTTTTACCTTTCCATGCTCAGTTGCACGGTACATGAGCATTATCAGATTTAGATTACCATCCATCCCCAGCTGTTCCCTTTCACGCTGGCCCCCACATCCCCCCTACTATCAACTTCACAGACACCAACCATCCCATTCCTTTCTGTTCCCTCCGCTAACTGTAGAGCAGAGATGCAGAGACAGCCAGTGTTTTCAGCGATGTGTTGGCTTATCATCATGGCTCAATCACTCTATCCTAACAACATAGAGTAAAGATTCTATCCAGAGCCTGTTTCAGCCTGTTCTTTACATTTCATTGGAGATGAGAGGAGAACGCACGGTAACTGTCCATCCAGTCATAGAAAATGAGTTTCCAAAGTGTGTTTATTTTTTTTTTTACATGTCCAATGACTTCATTTTCTAACAGATCATTCTGATGTCAGGCAAAGTAGAGGAGAGTGCATCCGCATTGGTGACCTCAGAACGGCATCTCTTTCTTTGCAGATGATGTAATCCTTTTACACTTAAATTATCAGGATCCCACAATTCGAGTATTGACTCGTGTAAATCCAAATACCTTGCATCGTTCCATTCAAAGTGCTTTATTCGAAAATTCAATTGATCAGTTGGCGGCCCACTACGACTTGCAACTTTTGCACAGCATTTGAATAAATGAACACAAACAAAACCAACATGCATGCAGGTGTGTGCGGTCAAAATCTTTTCCGACTTCCCCTTACAGACTTCCTCCTGTGTCACACTGGCAGCGTAATTTATACTCGAGACTGCTCACTACAATCTGCTTACTATAAATAATAACAAAACATAAACTTAGACCTTTCAATAAACAAAACAAAACCAAAACTGTATAATAATTATATAGTTATTCAGTTCAATAAGGTTAACTTAAAAGAATATACATTTGGCTCTCCAAAACAATTACTGTAAATAATGTGCCTAAATGGCTCTTACAGGAATGCTTTTAAGCTTGGATGATTGGCTTTTTCTACTATTTGTTGTGCGTTAATGTAGTTTTGTTCGGGGAGAAAACCATTATCTTTTCAGTACCTGAACTTGTTGTTGCTCCAGTTTTTTTTTTTTTCAAAGATATTTTCGACAATGACAACACAAAACATTTTGTAGTTTGTTGTCTTTGACGCGAAGCAGGAGAGCATCCAGATTGGAGACCTCAGAATGGCATCTCTTTCTTTGCTGATGATGTCATCCTTTCAAACTAAAAGTATCTGGATAACTCTTTTTTCCCTCATGTGTGAAGCTTGCATATGTTCTTTATAGTTTGTAATGCATTAATGTACAAACTCAGCTTCGATTGAAAACCTACTTTCACCTCTTTCCACTATTCTGGCGTGCAGCAAATTAATTAATATCCCAAGCTTTTCATTTCTATACTTAAGTGTTGCTTTTCATTGATTTATCATATTGAAAGGGAATGCGTTAAGCTTGAATGATTGGCTTTTTGTACATTTAGTTGTAGGTGTGTTGATGTAGTTTTGTTGAGGGAGAAAACACATATACTTTTAAATATTCAGGGAGTGAAGAGAGAATGGTTGTTGTTGCCCCAGTTTTGTTTTTTTCAAAGACACTTTGAACACTGATTTATCTGGCAGCCAAGAGTCGGACGACATTTGCAGATACTTCAGTGGACATTGCCAATATGTTATTTGTCATTTAACAGCAATTTGCCACCTGACTCTGGATGTGTCAATTTCTAATCAGTTGAGTGTGAAGCAGATTGAAATAGAGTTGACACGTCACTGAAAAGTTATTTAGAGCTTTGTAAACACTATTAGACTGTAATAAAGAAGAGTGAAATAAGAAATAAGGCAAAGCTGTTGATCAACTAGTCAATACTAGTCTACTGTATGTTACAATGATCAACAATTTCATAAACTTTGTTAGGGAATAAATTCATACAATTGTGAACAAAGGCCAATTTTTACTTGCAGAGGTTCTTGGGCACATTATAATTAACTCTTAGTTGAACTGCTGCTTCCATACTGAATGGTGCCACTCAAGGTGTTTTGGATTTCTGATTATGAGGGCACCTTGAAGCTTCTCTATGGAAATATTTCAGCCATGTCTAACTGTAAGGAGACCCTAGAGTAGGTCCAGAACATGCTGCAGGGATTATCCATCTGGTCTTGGAACAACTTGCAACACCTTCCTGCAGTAGCTGGAGAAAGAAGATAGGTACAATAGCTTTGATGGTTCTTTTCTCAGCTTAATACAAATGCATATCTGACCCTAATGAGCAGAAGAAAATGGAAGGAGGGTAAAAACAAGATTTAAGGACACCAAAACTTAACCACTCATTACATATTAAACATGTCAAACAAATAACAGTCTAAAACGTTATTGGTGTCAGACATTCCGTTGTCCGGTAATTACCGGACATTGGCCGGGAAAAAAAATAAATGTCAGAGAAAATGAAATCTCACCGGTCAAAGTGTCCGTTTGAAATTGACTAATAATCCCTCTATCTAACTCAATTTGATTTTCAGAATAATACTACCATTTAGGCTAAGTCTAATGTAGTAACACAGTAGCCTATTAGAATAAAATAATTTAACCTAACAGGCCTACAAATACATCGGAAGGTGTATGGCGTGTGATTGGCCCACGAGCGTTTGCGTGCAGCAAAGATTCTACCGCGAAAAGCGTAAACAGCCTGTGTGATCCCAGTCTCAAGTGTTCCCGCAGAGAGGGGTTTTTTTGCTGCAGAACCGGATCAAGACCAAGCAGCGAAGTCGCCTCTCAGAGAACAAAGTTACGCGCCTTATGCGCATCGCAAGTTGTGGAGAGACATTACAAACTTTCGATTTCATGTCGGCAGCTGCAAATTTCAACACTGCCAAAAACCGTAAAAAGTAGTGTAATTATAGGCTACGAGGCAGTGTAGGCCTATGAATAATTTGATGGCCTCATGCCTATTAATTTAAAATGTTACTTAAACCGCACCATATCAGGTGCACGTCAAGACCGTTGATATAACTTACGTGTAGCCTATTGTTGGGCTGTTAAAAGTCTTAATTGTATGTGGGTAAGGGGGATTAGTTTATTAAACTAAATAGAAATATTTGTATTTATTTTTTATTTGTTTGATATATATGGAAGGATGATTGGTTCATCAGATACGTCTCTTAAAATTAACTCGGGCACCTCGTGCAAATAACGCACGGGGTCGTTTGCGCAATAAGTGTTCACGTAATTATTTGAAAGTAAGGCCAATAAATGTGTTAAATTATTTTTGTGTGTCAAATTGTCATTTTGTAAACTACTAGTCTACTTCAAATGTTTCTACACTAACCTAATTAGGAACGATGGAATATTTGACCGTGGTGTTATCAAAATGTCCGGAAGGTGAAACCTCGGCCGGTCAAAGTCAAGATTCTTTTTCAGTCAAGATTTTTTTTCTAACGGAAACCCTGATTGGTGTTAGAATATTTAAATAGTTATTCAAGTACTTCCAACATCAACAGCTCAGTCCCTGGGTACTTGGCTTGTAATTCAGTCCAGTCCAAAGTGTGGACTGGACTGAATTTACCTTTGGGGATTAATAAAGTGATCTTAATCTTAATCTTCTTAATGTTATAACTAGGACATTTTAATAGTCCGGTTTAACAGTTTAACATCAACAAAAGTTGACAATTGACTTGACTGGAAACTGCTCTGAGTTCAGAGTTTGGAACAATCAAAGACTGATTGATATCATAATGCTGTTGTAGCTATACTTGTTTACTATACACTCAACCTTGTGAGTTTATGTTGCATTTATGTTGACCTGACACAACCCTTATTAAAGTTTGATAGTTGGTGTTCACCAGATGAAGATATTTCAGATTGCGTCAGGTACATGGTGGTCATTACAGGCTCCAGCCATATGGAGAGAAATAAAGGAACAATACAGGAACATTAAAGAGGCACCACATGTTTCATCGCAGTAAAGTAAATGGATAATACCCCCTCAATGCAGGTTTTTGAAAGGTCTTTAACCTCCAGATGCAGCATTGCAACTGCTTTTTACTGCATTACTCCCAGGTGTGAATGTATATAATTGTATCAATGTGAAAAAAACTGGATGCTGTTGAACGCAGTTTGCTTAGTCAGCAACCCTGTACATTTAGATTTTTATTGGATTAATTTAGGAAAATTTGAATCAGCCCTGTAAAACTTTTACTGCATGCATCACATCATCCAAAAATGACTTTGCAAGAATGTTGACTATATCCAGAAAACCATGAAAGTTTTGGTTACTGTGAAAAGGCAAAGAAAAATAAACCACTCACCCCTCCCTCGGTACACATTTCACAAATATTATTTATCGACACTTGATCTAAGTCAGAGCATAAACCAATCATGAGGCAATCTCCGCAAGTACTGTAAGCACGTCATCGCTATGTCTCATCTCTTGGTGCTATCATTCTGGCTAATAAGATCAGCTTCATTGTGTCATTACCTCAGAGTACCTGTGCATCATTCTACTCTATGAAATGCTTTATGAAACTCTCAACACATGGAACATCTTACAGTACAGACGCTCATAGCAAAGACATTTGAATATGCTTATAGTTAGCAGGCATGCAATACTGGTATTACCTCATGCTGGTTTTCTCACACGCAAACAACACATGAATGCTTTCTTTAAAAAACACACATTTCAACTGCCTTCTTGGATTCATATTTAGACATTTGTTTTCCATCATTTAAAGAAAGCTGTCAACAAAAAGTGCTTTGAGGAGTTGTAAAGGCATGAAAAAGCGTTACATAAATGCAGTGAGTTCACCATTTGTCCTTCTTTGCACCATATATTGCTATGTTTTTTTTTTTTTAATTGGACAATTGAAAAAGACTGAAACTGATGGAAACACGTAAAATATAGGATGGTTATAAATTTTGACAAGAAACTCTATGCTAAAAATCATTCGTGACATTTGATTAGGACCCATGTGGCTTGATTTGCCATGGTTCCGAATGCACGGAAAGAGACAAAATAAATCTGGTTGAAGGTTTTCTACTGTAATTGCTGAGGAGAAATACATATATTCCCTTTTTTCATGCCCTTTGTATTGGTGAAGCGGCCAAGTCCTTAACCATTACTGCGAAAGGAAGAAAATCTTCCCAAGAGAAATCCGAGCACCCACAGAAATATGAGTAAAAACCAAAAAGTAACTTGAAAAAAAAAAGACTGCCTCATCTCGACTGTTGAAGGCAGGGAAAAGTAAGCGTGTCAGCACTTTTTGTTAGAGTGGCTCATCACATCTTGTTGTGGCTTGCCAACATTGCAACGCCTGAGGTGCTAGAAGCCTGTCACGAGAGGAGCAGATCGTTGCTCCCATGTGTAACTGGATCTGCATGGCATAGAGTCGGCAAGTCTTGCTGCTGCTGGGTAAAAAAAAGAACATCAATCTGCAACAGCATGTTTGTTGGGAATAAGAAAATACTGCCATTTGTCTTCACTATTGAGCATGTTCTGTTTTTTCAGGTTCAGCAGGTGAACTTCATAACACCAGGACAAATGCTGATTAATTCTAATAATTGTAGAATTTATTCTAGCCTTCACGTGTTCCAGCTGTGAATTATGATTTCAGGGTGTCAGCTATAATAGACTGTTTTTTTTACCAAGAGAGTGTGTATGGACAGATTTTTTGGTGAATAAGTTATACCAGTAAACAAAAAGTAGTTAAGTGTATGTGAGCGCTAAATCTTTTTGACTTATTGATACATTTGTAAATAGATACATGTGTATATTCTGCTGTGCTTCTCTGGCTCAACAAATAAATATATGTCAATATCTAGCAAGGTATTATGATACCAAACACCAAGATTTGTAGACCACAGCTCGGCATCTACTTAAGCATGGCATGTAGGAACATCTGGATCATATATAAAAATAATTAAGATTAATCTGTTCATTTTTAAGACTTCATTTAAATATTGTGCCGATAGCAAATTCATAAATGTCATTCTTGAAATGAATGTGTAGCAATGGAGAAAAAACATGACTTGACAATGCTGGCTGGGTAGTGTTTTGCAGCTTTACAGGACACAGCTGCTATATATCTTGTGGCCGTCTGCCTCCCCAAACCAGACAATTGTTTAACGGTGCGTTCCGGCAGTCCTCATCCACTCATAAAGTTGGGAAAACATCATATGACAGCGTTTGCGTCTAGGTGGTCATCGGTCACTGGTAGACACATCATATAACCGGACAAATAAAAACGCAAGAGATAAATAATGTGAGACAGACTGGTACCAGCAGCCTGGACATGCTGTTAAAATGGATGTTGAAGATACTAACTAGAAACATTTTATTTTTTCTGTCAAGTTCTGGTATCGCAGGACCTTTAGCAGCTGTTGCCAGCAGCTGAGGAACTGTGATTCAACGTGAATGCACCGTCAGAATTTGACTTGTTTTAAGGCTCTGGATGATACTCATGCAAATCTTCTCCTTAAAAGTGACCACTGGATTTTTTTTGTAAGCAAAAATTCAAGTGCTTTGTTTCCATGAGGTCTAACACAAAAACGTAGTGCAGAGATAACATATTGTTGGTGGCTAGGCTAAAAGCAACGGGATTTTTCATTGGATTTTGGAATATTGTAGGAAATAAGATCTGTGATACATATGCAACGTTCATGCTTAGTTCAGCAGGATAATCCCCACATACAAACACCATTTTTATAATAGCTGAAGTTTAAATGCAATCGCAAGAAAATAGCTAACATAATGTTATTCACAAACAACATGGTGGTTGCAAGAATTCAATCAACGATGCTAAGCTAAAGGTGTTAGCTGTGACTCTTTTAGCAACCACAAACCTCGTAAGTTTGTATAAACCACTGACCTTATATCCTAAGACATCAATAACAAAACAATTGACTTCCGGAGTTCGGTAGTGCTAAAATGCTAACTCCTCCTCGCCAACTTTACCACTCTATTGAATGCATGTATTTTCTCCTGCAAAAAACTGCAAAGAAAAATTCCTTAAGTATTCTATAAAACCAACATGGTTCCATCCATAAATACTTGCTAACCTAGTACATGCTGACACAGTGAAACCTATTCAGCATGTTACTGCCGCCGCTACATGACTGAAGTAGGGTCAAAGTATTTGAGTGTAGCGCCCAGAAGAGATGACAAAAACAGGGATCTTATAGGAAAACAGCTTCATAGCAACTCTAGAGCTTGACATCTTTACAAATAAAATAAAATGCTTGTCACTGCAGTGGTTTAATGTCAATGCCATTGGACATTCTGGTATTGTAGTGATGTAACAGCAACAAAAAAAAGCAGTTTTCCCTTTCAAAGCGATTCGATGTGCAAGGTCACAGTACAGTCGTATTATTTTTTGCGGGGGGAATAAGAGATAAATGAATTTTTAGAGGTGTATAATCAAGGTGACTCACACAATGGGCAACTTAACTACCATTGATGAAATTAACAGAGCAAGATGCACCCAAGTCACACTCGTTCCATGACAAATAAAATCCATCCAATTAGCATTGCGATAATAAATATCTGCATGCTACATTGGGATCCACTCTAAATCTAGGAGGCCTCTTCTATCTAATCTATATGGAATATACAAATTGAAAATGCTTTGCAAGTACTATGGTCAACATCTTTTCTTTTGTCTGTCTTGTACAGATCTTTTTTTTAGCATAGGAACACACAAAAATGTCTTGTTATAAGAACATACCTTAGTGGGCTATAATAGAAATGATATAATTATCATATGAAATAATAGTATAGCAAAAGCAGTTTTGTGAGCAGCATGCCCCAGGCCTTACCCCAGTGCTGCTACAAACATTAGCTAACTGTAATTGCAAAATTGTGTTAATTGTACATTTTCAGAACAATATTTGCATCTTACTGAACTTTTTTACAGTTAGATGCAAATTAAATTGCTTGAGTAATGATAGGATTTTTTCATAAATCCCATTTTAACAGATATAGTTTACAAAATGTTGTACCTCAATCTTAAACTCTTCTGGGCTGTTTGCTGTCTGGCTTCTAAACAAGAGCTGACTATTTGTGATAAAGCAGCACCTACAGTCGCCTTCTTCCCTCACTGCTGATCTATGATCTGCTCCTGAACACAGAAACAGATGTTCTACAGGTTTCCCCGCTCCCTGAATGGTACCTTTTGTTGGAAATTAAAAAACGCAGCAAGTGTGTCCACATCAGGTCGAGGGTCGGGTTAGGAAAAATGCACCAGGTTCCACAAGTCTTGACCTTTTTAAATGAGTGCAATGTGATACAATGCATGGGTCAGCAGGCACATGCTGAAAGCAGGCCCACATGTTGACGAAGACCTCTTGACCCCCACCACTCCATGACGAGTGGCGACTGAGACTCTGCTGGGATAACAACCCCCCGAGGCTTCTGGGTAATCAGGGGACCCAATCAAGCAAGATTGTGAGTAGCCTAGTTTCGACTTCTCGTTCATCTTTGATTTACAATAGAAATGCTTTACTTTTAAGTAAATAATAGAGGATGAATACTTAACCAGCTCCAAGCACGAGTCTGTATAACATTTCATCGCTGTAATTTGAAAACCAATGAATGGAAGGCTCTACAACCACTGTTTTGCAAACAAAGAGACATTTTAGATTTGTGCATCATTTCATACTTGGCCCCGGTCGTGTTTCTGACCATAACAATTTCCCTTAAGAGACATCTATTTGGCTTTCACCGTATTAAAATTGCTGTAATGTTTGAATTTGAGTTTTGGCTCAACTCTCAATGGTTGTTCGGTTGAAGGTTCTCAACTCTCATATGCATTCATTAAGTCGGAATTATACTCACCACTAATAAGGGACTCCGAGATGACGTATGACAAATGTTTGGTGTCTGGTGACAAATCTATTGCGTCGAGTTAAGGCTGAAGCATAGCAGATGCACTGTGGAGAGTCCAAAATAGCCCCACCACACTGGAGGTTTTTCTGCCTTAATAATGTCAACACCAGAGCCCTCAGAAAACCAGATGGAGCCACTTTATTTGTTGGACTGATTGTGCCTTCCCGAGTTGATCTCCAGCCGTTCTCATAGCGCAGAGGGAGCCTAGATGTTGGGTCCGGTCAATGTCGTAATTTATGAAGTGCTTACGAAACCAAGGTTGCCACAACGTTTTGTGTAACAAAGCACATAAATGCATGATAACAACATGAGACAACACTGCATAAATCTCGACTTATGAGGCCACTTCATTCTCTTTCTTTCTCTGAGTGGAAACACGTGAGAGGAGTATTATTAAGGTGCACAAAGATCAGGCAGAAATATTTCACCAGGAATGAAAGTTGGGAGCATTTGAAGCTCTCTTTTTAATTATCTTCTGAAATTACAAGTATATTTGCTCAATAGAGGCACTTTTAATTTACTTTAGATGTATTTCTATGTTATGCTGCTTCACTCTTAATCTCTTTTTATCTGACATATGTAGGCAGCTTTAAAAAAATAAATAGAGGCCCTCATGCTTTTTGGAGTTTTTCCCTTTTCTGTAGTTTCTGTAGGTTTTAGTGCAAGTAAATGGTCTGTGAATGCTAAAATTGTTTCTCTTCTACAATCCCCCCCGCAGCCTGAAAAGTTTTCTTTTGGACTCCTTTGCTTTTCTTCCGTAACATTGTGACATCACTATGTAATACGTGCCGTTATAATGGCTAGTGTTCCAACACATGTATATGATAGGCTCAGGGCCTTGACATCTCTAAGTGGTTGGCCAATCACAGCAGAGCTTGCCATTAGACCAATCACATCAGACTGGGCTCTGGTTTCAGACAGAGGAAAAATGTGCTGCAGCACAGGCAGTATGAGAAAAATAAAGAGCATTTTGAACATTAAAGCATGAATAATGTCACAGTAGAGGCACTAAATACAAATATGAACCTGAAAATGAGCATGTTCTCTTTAAATAAAAAAGCAGTGACTACTTTAAGCCCCTTGTCTCATTGCAGATGTCGTTAGCAGTTCCAACAAAGAGACATTTCCCCTGTCCCATTAATCATTTCCCGACCCCTTGGATTTAACTTGTGACCCTTTGGAGGTTCCTGACCCCTAGCTTTGGTACCACTGGTCTAAAATTTGTAAAGTTCACATTGTGGTATTTGTTCTATAACTTAAGTTTCAGCACTTTTTCCCACTCAGAACCAGAAGCAGGTGTGTATCTCTAACACATGCTGACAGATCGGAGACATGTGGCCCACAGAGAGCAGTACACATTCTTTGGCTCCTTTTTTTAATCATCAAGTTTTTATTTTTGTTGTAAAAAATAAAGATCAATCCAAGCTGACCCTGATGAAATCCATGGACATACTCAAGTTAACCATAAAGTTAATGACAGTGTGATATCATGCATTGCTAAGAGCGGAGTGGGACTCACTTTAAGTGGGGGGATGGGGGTGTTGGGGTTTGCACGGTAACTTGTCACATAAGCATTTAGGCAACTGCTACTAAAGAAAAAGTTTTTTATAATTATTTTAACTACTCGTTTAATGTTCTGTAGCAGTTTTTGGAAACTTGGAGAAAATATTGGACAGTTCCAATACAACCACAAACAAATAAACAGCAAAGCTCTGTAGTTGACAAAACTCCAAAACAACAAACACATATCTGATTGACAAATGGAAATAGACTAGCAACACGTTCTGAAAAAGATCTGTTAAACTTGTAATGGAACACAATGTCTATAACCTCAAGACAATTGTAACAAACAGGAACTCTGACTTACTACACCAAGTCATGTTTTATATGGCAGAGTCTACAGAACCTTGATTAGCACTTTCTTAAGGCCTTGACTCACTGGGGATGTTATGGTTTTTGTAATCAATTATTCATACGCAACCTTTTCTTTCCCAATGAAATAAGTCATTTTTTGGAACAAGGTTGAATTCGCTGAGCTTTTGCAACATGAATAAAGGCAACAAACAAATCACACAGTGCGGAACAGAGATATTCTAAACATATCCTATAATATTAATTACGATTGTAGAACAAAAATGCTCTATCTGCCCATGAATATACTTTATTAATCCTTTCAACCTTCAAAAAGACAGGGAATACAAGATCCAATTCTAAAATGTCTTCTGATGGTGACCATTCAGCATTTTCGTGTTGTGTGTGTAAAAACATGTGATTTTTTTATGATAGCCGGTAAATCCTGCTCTCATTTATTTGATAAAGTACTATGGTTAAACAGGCAGCAAGTAACTACAGAAATAATTTTGTAAGTGGACTTAAATCTTTTATGCGCACAATAACCCCTGACCACCTCACTGTAACACCACCCCATAAATAGATCTCTTCATTTGTTGAAAAACTGGCCTCTGAACATAATAGCAGGGCGATAAGCCTTGTTATCACAAAGTAATTTGGAAAGCAATTTTGTAATATAAAACAAAGCTTCATTGGCTCATTGTGATTTACATTTCATTTAGCAACTTTCAATAAGTGCAATAGACCATAAACAACAAACCACAGGCACTTTATGGCATAGCAAATACAGTTGCTACTTTGTGTCCGTATGATGTTGTTTTGAGTGTAGAGCGAGTGCAATGGTAGCTTAGTCTAGCCTGATCGATTCGATGATCAATCAAAACACACACAAGTTTTTGTCTGCCGTTGTGTAAGAACACTTGCCAAAGCATTAAGTCATGTTGTTTACTAACCGGTATGAGTATGTAGTTATTTCGGCATCACTTTGATACATTTTTTTACAATTAAATCATAGCAAAACATGGAAATATTGGTGATATCAAGATGGAGTTAAGCCCTGCATCATCGCCAGCGTATCAAGTTTAAGTGACACACACGACTAGACGTAAATGATGCCGCAGTCAAAATCGCACAAATAAAGCAATGCAAATTTGTTTTAATATCCAAGGTTTTCAGTCTGGAATTGAAGCCGTGTAGACTTTCTGCTGTCCTGATATCACTGGGGAGCTCGTTCCACCATTTTGTGTCCATGATAGCAACATGTGTGTTTTGTTTTTGGGGTATCTGGGTCCCACTCGCAATGAGGGACTAGTGAGCCGATTGGCTGATGCAGAGCAAGGTGCACCTGCTTTGGTGTATGATTTAACCATATGGAATGTTTTAGTGTTTCCTGTTTTATGAAATGAAATGTGTTCAACACTTGACTAGGATGTCCTCTATACACACATCTGATCAAGGAGGGACTGGCTAACTATATAACCCTAACCCTATTTTTAATTGGTGTGGACATTATGGAACAGTAATGGCCTACTGGGATTTCTCCTTCAATCCGCCTGTAAGCCTGGCACATGAACTATTGTCTTTCCACTTGTCCTCACCAGCACCAAACATAGATAAATATAAAAAAAAGGCTAAAAGTCCAAGAAAAGTCAGCCAGTCAGAACCAGTAGGCTTCTTTCCATGTAGAAATCCTTTATTTTTTTTAATCAGATGTTGAATAAATTTGAGAAAAGCAAAATCAGATAGGTTGAATAATGAATAGAGCAGTAGAGGTCATTTTAAAGGTCAATAATTAGAATTATAACCACAGACCCTGAAGTCTCTAATGTGATATTAATCTTAAATCCTGTGTCATTATTTCGGCAGTCCTGAAAACCCAACAAATTTATCTTGCCCTAATTATTGTGTTAGGGAGAGGATGTTCAACTCTGAGAGGAATGCTGAACTCAGTACAGCAGTCAATTGTGCTTCGTATAACATCCTTCAGACACTGGATCCAAAGGATACTTTCTGCCTGAACAAACATTCTGGTTGGATCTGCTTACACTTAATCAAAGTCATGGCCAATCCCATCAGTCGCACATAATATATCTCCCTCTTCCCCTCGCTTGCTTTCTGTCATCGTAGAATTTGTGCAGTCCCTTTTAATCCAAGATAGGACTCAGTGTTCCCTCCTGCAAATACAGTATGACTTGTGTTTACTTTATCATAATTGAGGGTGTTTCACCGTGGCCACGTCGATAAAGACATGCAAAACTCCACGCTCCATCTTAACAAAAACATTAAACCACTTCCAGGTACATGCATACGTAGAAAGTTTTTTTAAACAGTGTCGCTGTGCACTGCCAGAGGCTTCCTTGTAAGCTGGTTTTGAAAATGAATGCCTTTATGTTTTGGTTTGGACCCACTGAATAATTTACTATGTAATTACATACTCTGCAAAAGCCTCTGTGTCCACTCGAGCCCATTTGGGATTCTCCATAGCATTGCATTCACAACCAGAGCCTTGACCAAATCAAAACTCAAACCCACTCTCTAATCAGAAAACTGAAAAACACACATGCCGAGGCAAAGCTTTATGTCTGCAGTTTGCTAAATACCCTTACACCAACGATTGGGGTGTAATTTCTGATTCGAAGCATTGCCAACCCTTTTTTGTTTTTAACGCAAGGCCCTGCACAACAGCACTCGGCCGGGACACTGCAGCCTGAGTAGGGCTTCAGTGAAAACATGTCCCGTTATTACTGCTGGCAGTAGAGTTATCTCTCTGGCTGATGGGAAGCACATGCTAATTTAGGACCGGGATAACTGCTGTCAACATTACAGACTTTGTCACACAAGTTTAAGCATGACTGAAACCAGGGTCTATCAAAAATAATGATTATTGGTCATAAATCAGAGACTGATGTGTGCTATATGGTCTCAAATAACCCTAAAGCAGTAGAAGACAGTGATGTATGGTCAGTGGATGGGGAAGCACAGGCTATTATCAGAACCAGATTTAAACACATCTGAACCCAATAGAGGTTGCATAATGACCAGCCAATTGGTTAGGTGACTATTTGTTTCATATTTTATATCAGCATTATCGTTTTATATTTACAGTGGGGCAAAAAAGTATTTAGTCAGCCACCAATTGTGCAAGTTCTCCCATTTAAAAAGATGAGAGAGGCCTGTAATTTTTATCATAGGTACACTTCAACTATGAGAGACAGAATGAGAAAAAAAAATCCAGGAAATCACATTGCAGGATTTTTAATGAATTAATTGGTAAATTCCTCGGTAAAATAAGTATTTGGTCACCTACAAACAAGCAAGATTTCTGGCTCTCACAGACCTGTAACTTCTTCTTTAAGAGGCTCCTCTGTCCTCCACTCGTTACCTGTATAAATGGCACCTTTTTGAACTCGTTATCAGTATAAAAGACACCTGTCCACAACCTCAAACAGTCATACTCCAAACTCCACTATGGCCAAGACCAAAGAGCTGTCAAAGGAGACCAGAGACAAAATTGTAGACCTGCACCAGGCTGGGAAAACTGAATCTGCAATAGGTAAGCAGCTTGGTGTGAAGAAATCAACTGTGGGAGCAATTATTAGAAAATGGAAGACATACAAGACCACTGCTAATCTCCCTCGATCTGGGGCTCCACGCAAGATCTCACCCCGTGGGGTCAAAATGATCACAAGAACGGTGAGCAAAAATCCCAGAACCACACAGGGGGACCTAGTGAATGACCTGCAGAGAGCTTGGACCAAAGTAACAGAGGCTACCATCAGTAACACACTACGCCGCCAGGGACTTAAATCCTGCAGTTCCAGACGTGTCCCCCTGCTTAAGCCAGTACATGTCCAGGCCCGTCTGAAGTTCGCTAGAGGGCATTTGGATGATCCAGAAGAGGATTGGGAGAATGTCATATGGTCAGATGAAACCAAAATAGAACTTTTTGGTGAAAACTCAACTCGTCGTGTTTGGAGGAGAAAGAATGCAGAGTTGCATCCAAAGAACACCATACCTACTGTGAAGCATGGGGGTGGAAACATCATGCTTTGGGGCTGTTTTTCTGCAAAGGGACCAGGACGACTGATCCGTGTAAAGGAAAGAATGAATGGGGCCATGTTTCGTGAGATTTTGAGTGAAAACCTCCTTCCATCAGCAAGGGCACTGAAGATGAAGCGTGGCTGGGTCTTTCAGCATGACAATGATCCCAAACACACCGCCAGGGCAACGAAGGAGTGGCTTCGTAAGAAGCATTTCAAGGTCCTGGAGTGGCCTAGCAAGTCTCCAGATCTCAACCCCATAGAAAATCTTTGGAGGGAGTTGAAAGTCCGTGTTGCCCAGCGACAGCCCCAAAACATCACTGCTTTAGAGGAGATCTGCATGGAGGAATGGGCCAAAATACCAGCAACAGTGTGTGAAAACCTTGTGAAGACTTACAGAAAACGTTTGACCTCTGTCATTGCCAACAAAGGGTATATAACAAAGTATTGAGATGAACTTTTGTTATTGACCAAATACTTATTTTACAGAGGAATTTGAAAATAAATTCTTTAAAAATCCTACAATGTGATTTTCTGGATTTTTTTTCCTCATTCTGTCTCTCATAGTTGAGGTATACCTATGATAAAAATTACAGGCCTCTCTCATCTTTTTAAATGGGAGAACTTTTACAATTGGTGGCTGACTAAATACTTTTTTGCCCCACTGTATATCAGCAAATACCTACAGATAAGTTACGCACCACTCCAAACAACAGTGTTATTTTCTGTCCTTTTGTTTGCAGTAGGTCCTTAAGCTCAGGCATTGGTCTTCCATATTTATCACTTCCTGTTTCATAAACATCAAATTTTGATTTTTTTTAAAGTTTGGATATAAGGTTTTCCATTTTGCTATCGCGCAATTGTTTTTGATAGCAATAGCTAACGGAAGCAAGAATGGGCATCAAGACCGTGATACGTCCCCTCAGTGATGCAGAAATAATTTCCTGTATTTGCAAGAGAGTTATGTAAATGTTGCCAATAAGATATGATTGGAGTCTTACAGATATGGCATTGATGTGGAAAATCGTAATGTTTATTTTATTGAATGACTGTTTGATTGTTCTGCCTTCCCTTCCTCCCCTGACCCCCTAAAGTCCTGCTGTTCGTAATGGTCTTTACATTTTAAACTCCATTGACATCCGTTGCAAAGTTTGGAAAACACAAACAACTTTTACAATGTGTCACAAACAGGTACAAAGTTTCCTTTGCTGAAGGTTATAAAACAAAAATCAAAACAAAAAACACGGTTAGATAACCATGAAACTTCATAGCTGGTCAAGATACAACAATAAATAGTCTACTATTTAAACTCAAGTAATCTAAATCATATCCTCACTACACGTGTTCAAAATCACAAACACACCTGTGTTACTGCTGTTGATTAACTCATGTAAACTAGATTTCTTTGTAAATATATATCGGACTGTGGGATTATCTAAGGTTCACTCACTAAATCACTTGCCTTTTGAAAATTAGGTCTGTTGTTGATTGGTCAGAACACTGTAAACCTGTGTAAACTGTGGTTAACCATTGTTAAACACAGTGCCGGTGTAGACAAGGTGAATAAACACAGAAAACACATATTCTTGGAATTTCTTTTATGTAAAACTAATACTCAGAAATGACAATTGAAATTGTACAGTGCAAGCTAAATGAATTAAACTACATTACTTGTATTTTATTTTACTTTTTGTGTGATGTAACATCATCCTAACACCTGTCTATTTCCTACTACTAAATACAAAAATAGATATATAGATGGATAAATATAGATGAATCTTTTTTTTTTTAAACATCAAGCAATGCATTGGAATCAAATAAGTACAGATTCATGGAAAAATAAGTAGCAGCATGTAAAAATAAATAAGTGAAGCGAGTATTGAAGAACAAGAAGAAGCCATAACAAATAATAAATTGTAAAAGAGTGTACATTGCACATAACAGTGATTATTGGTACAAGTTTGAACATTGTATACATAGATAGTAATGGAATATAACATTTAGCAACTGGATGAAGCTTACTGTTTCCTACAGGTCAGGCAGATAAGAGGGTTACCGTTTAGTAGAAACTAACCTACTCACTTCTGCACTGTATGCACTTCTTCATTAGAGTTGCAACTGGCCTGCAGCTCCCAGCAGCTAAGCATAGTGAATGTTACAATTATTAACTTAACTTTTCTTGCAGCTGACTATTTGAATAACACCTGCTATGCACAGCACATGTCAGTTATACATTCACCTCAATTTTGGCTGCAGATAGGTGATTCTGATAAAACTGCACAACTGTGACATCTTGACCTGCTGGTGGGTCTGTCATTTTTATGGTAGGTTTATTTTCACACTGAGAGACAGAATATAAAATTTTTTTTTAAATCCAGAAATGTAGATTAAAACAAATATTTATATATAAATTGATTTGCATTCAATTGGGGGAGTACGTATTTGATCCCCTTGCAACCAACAAAAATCCTGGCTCCCAGAGACCAGTTAAATAAGTCCTCTCACTTTAAGAAAGTGCTCCTGATGTCACTTCTTTACCTGGATAAAAGACACCTGTCCACAGTCAATAAATCAGATTACAACCTCTCCACAATGGGAAGACCAGAGACAGGTCTTGTGATCATGGTGGAACTAATGTCTAAGGACATCAGGGACAAGACTGTAGACCGGCACAAGGCTGGAATAGAAGACAAGACCACCAGCAAGCAGCTTGGTGAGAGAGAGACAACTGGTTTGATTATTAGAAGATGGAAGAAGCACAAAATGACCATCAATCGCCCTCAATCTGGGACTCCACCATCTAAGATCTCGCCTCTTGGGGCATCAATGATCCCGAGAAAGGTGAGGGGTCAGCCAAGAACTACACAGGAGGGACTTGTTAATGATCTGAAGGCAGCTGGGATCATAGTCACCAAGAAAACTATTGGTAACACACTGCGCCGTAATGGATGAAAATCCTGCAGCGCCCCTGCTCAAGAAGGCACAGGCCATCTGAAGTCTGGCAGTGATCCTCTGAATGATTCAGAGAAGGCTTATGAGAAGGTGATGTGGTCAGATGAGACCAAAATCCAGATCTTTGGCATCAACTCGACATGTCGTCTTTGGAGGAAGAGAAATGCTGACTATTACCCCAAGAACACCATCCCTAGAGTCAAGCGTGGAGGTGGAAACATGCTGTGGGGGGGTTTCTCTGCTAAGGGGACAGGGCGGTTCACTGCATCGAGGGGATGATGGAGGGGGCCATGTATCGTACAATATTGGCTGATAACCTCCTTCCCCTAAGTCATGTTTTGCAAGGGCATCAAATACTTATTTCCCCCAATTAAATACATATTGATTTATATCTTTTTTTTAATCTACATTTCTGGATTTTCTTTTTTGATATTCTGTCTCTCAGTGGGAAAATAAACCTACCATAAAAATTGCAGACTGTTCATTTATTTGTAAATGGGTAAACTAACTAAATTGGCAGGGAATCAAATACTTATTTCCTCCACTGTACATAGCTCGGTGAAAAGCTGAAACATGCTAATACAGAATGCATGATACTTTTGGACAGTGCAGATAAAGATGATTTAAGACGTCTTAAATCCCATAATTGGTCAACTTGCAAACCTCTGTGATAATTCATGTGATTGCCACTTTGCTTCTTCTATGAGCTCACTGTAACCCCATATCTCACCTTTAAAGCTTGCTAAGTAAAATGCCTAAGAATGATGTCAGAAACTACAAAAAATAACATCCAGCAGATTGCCACTCCCTCAACAAAATGAGAAAATTAGTCAAAGATGTTTCAGAAAATGTTTGATGCATATTTTCCTTTGTGTATAATTGCATGTCCATGACATCTTGTTATGGTTCTGAAAGCTGTCGTGCTACCAGCATGGCTCTGTTGGTTGCATTGTCAGTCTAATGCAACATTTCTGACCTCCTATAAAACAAAAGTACAATTAAACGCCACTCAAGCTCCCAGTACCAGCTTTTGAAAGGTGGAGCAAATCCATCTACCATGAATTCAAGGGCAAGCAGCTGTGTGATGTCACACAACAGAGGAGGCACAGTTTTTTAATAGTAAACCATCAATTTAAAAGAATTGTTAGTTTTATTTTTCTGTTTTTATTTAAAATAATACATTATATCGTATCGTAAAAACTGCTCTGCATGTCAAAGTGTCACAAATGTTTTTCGGTATAACGGAAAAAACGTTTGTCATGCTCTTGGGTCAGAAGTTGGACATCTCAAATCGGAAAATCCAACCTCTCATTTGGACTGGAAAGCAGCATGACTGTCAACTAAAATGGAGAACATGGTTAACATCATACCTGCTAAACGTTAGCATGTAAGCACAACAGCATATTGATGTCACAGAAGCACACATTGTAAATGGTAAACTATCAATTAACATCAATTTTATTTACCAGTGTTTAATAAAAAAATGTACGTTCTATAATATAGTTAAATCTGTATGTCTATTATAGAAATAAAATGCCAAAACAAAGTAAAAAATGTGGAAATATAGGGCTGCTGTTTAGCTCAGTTGGTAGAGCTGATGGACCATGAACTGGGGCTTGGTCCCCAAGCAGAAGACCTAGGTTTGAATCCATCTTGGGACCATGTTCTGCATGACCTCCCCTCTGTCTCCCACTTTCATATCTATCACTCAATTAAAGGCATTGTTTACCCAGAAAAAAAACGTTTAAATAAATAAATGAGGAAATGTAAAACTTTCAGGCACGTAAACAGATCAATCTCAAACAGGGCTTAAGTATTTGCCCTTTTGCCCCCCTAACTAGACAGCCTATGGTGCTGTATGACCTGCATTCTAATTGGCTAAGGTACGTAGACACTAACTCATGTAGCAGTGTTTAAACCAATCTCATTCATGTAAATACATACATTTTATTATCACAAAAGTGGTCATTCCAGACATAAGTATTTAATTAGTAAAAACAAATGCCGGAATACACTTTTATTCATTTCTGATCCTGCCCCTCTAACATCCTACGCACATACCTGGTAACATGTTCATAGGTTCCCTAATGTTGCTAGATGGAAACCTAGTTACATATATTAATTTCTCTGACTTTCATTAAAACAGCTATATTTTTAAATAACCAAGGACAGAGGTTCAATTGTGTGTACAAAATAAAACACATTTTCAGCCATGTTCTTTTGTTAACATTTTACATTGTGCTCCTGGAATACTTGGAGGTCAGAAGTTGGACATTTCAAACAGGAAAATCCAACCTCTGATTTGAAATGGAACATGACTGTCAAGAAAATGTAAGTGTGCTGACATATTAATCTAAGATGAGGAACAAGGCAAACACCATACCTGCTAAACAACAGCAGATTTACTTCCTCCTGCTCAGCTTTAACTCACCTACAAACACACACTGAGACTGGCAGATCATGCTTATGTTAATCAGTTTGATCTGCTCTCCAGCTGAGTCCTGGTACAAAGGTTCTCCTCTGCCAGCTTGTCTTCCACCATCCAAAATGCCATTCATACACAAAGGTTAGCACAACCCCGAATCAAAGCATTTATCCCGAAAGCTGCTAGGGACCATGCAGCAGCTGGCACATACTAGCATGGCCTGGATTGAAGTAGCATGCTAGCTTTAGCCTCAAAAAGGAACGACAGGAACCTTATTTTGTTTTTTCTCTAGACTGTAGACATTTTATTACTTTAAATAATTCTAGCTCCTAATGTTAGCTTAACACTTCTCATATACTGCCAATTAGTGAGGATTGGTTTAGTTTTACTGTGTGTGTAGCATTTGGCCTTCATGCTCTCTTGTAATATTGCCAGTAGAGGTATTTAGTTTAATTTGTAGCTGAGGAATTGTAATGTTGATCTCAATGTGAGACATTATAGATAAGAGCATTAGCTAAATGCCTAAACTGACAAATTGGGGACATTGTTTAGAATTGTTTAAAGAATACTCAAGGAGTACTTGATGTGGAAATTCAAATATTTGTAAGTATGATTACTCACTTTTGACCTGCCCCCAGGCAAACATTCACCCATACACACCCATATAAGACATTTAATTTGTCAGGTTTATTGTGTGAAGTGGCCTGTCAATTACAAGCATGAGGAATAAGATGGGGAAGAGAAAATGTAGCCCAAAGTAAATCATCTGTGGCATTGTAGGAGTTAAACAGCGGGGAGGAGAAACCACAAATACATCACCTTTTAACAAAACCCAACGTTAGCCATTTTAAGCTAAAGGGTTTGGCCTGGGACCAGGCCACAAAGCAAAACCATCCCATGGTGCATTGCTCACACACCCAACATCTCTTTGGTTTCATGCACATGTTTACACGGGCTTTGTTTTGGAAATACTTTCGGCCAACCATACATTAATAGACTATAAAAAGACGTACACTTGTGTAAGGTTTTACACTTAGCGGCCAGCTTATCTCCATCTGCAGAGTTTCCATCGCAGCGCTCAGATAAGCCTCTGCTCCGCCTCGCATTACAAGATCATGCAGGTCTTCTCATGGTCACATCGAGGCGATTCCGCGTTAATGTAAACCCGCAGGGCGCACGTCACCACACAGTTCACTGCGCTGTTGACAATGCCTCTATAGCAACACTGTCAACTGTACGAGGGTACAATCCAAGTGGCGGCAAGTTGGATATTTCTCACTATCTGGGGAATTCAAAACTTTGTGCATGCTTCCAAATGACCACAAGATTAATTTCTTGTCTTTCAGAATTGGGATTGCTTTTATTGAGTACATATACAGATAAAACCACAGACTTACCTTCCATGCTTATAAAGAAATCTTTTTTTGTCAAGTCATGTGGATTTTTTATTGTTCAAGGCTGATTCAGAATCCTATGGTATTGGAGCTGTCAATGGCTCATTCCTTGTAGCAAATTTGTATCAAGTCAGCGGACGTTAGTTCCACAAAAAGTAAATGTTTTAATTTCTGACTGAGAATAAAAGATTGTAAAATGTTATTGTGTTATGCATGTTATTTCAAAGTGCTCCATTGAACCCCAGATAAATGAAATCATTTCAGGTTTAGTAACAGCAGATACATCCACGGATTTACAGAATAAAACCGACCTCGTCCATTATTTCTGTAACTCAAAGCTCTTTATAAGCCTGGTGTATTAGATAAATCTCTTCCTTCCTTTCTTTACTTGCTCACTCCCATTTACACTTTCTTGTATCTTTCTCATGCACAGTATTGACTCCACATAGCTTTCCTCCCCAGTTTAAATGACAGCAGAGTGCTAACAGGTTCATTCCTGGAGCCGTTCTGTCTGGTCTCAACAGATATACACAACAACACCTTTCTGTGTGTGTCCTTGGGAAAGGCACTGTTTGTGTGCCTGGGAGTGTTTGTGTATCATGCACTCCTCTTGTGTATATGTAGAGTGACGACTTGACGAAGTGGAACAAGAAAAATTACAAGCCGCATTCTCGGCTGTTTGTTATTTTCCATCTATGGAGAATGCAAGGACATAAGACTAAAATACACATGCACAACACAAACAAATACAATCTTTAATATGCAATACACCCACAAGTAGTGTCACGGTACACAACATGGCACATATGAGATCTTTGCATGTTTGGCAGATTGTGGAAATTGTTATGAAAAAATCAGTTTTGTATGTGTTCTCTGAGTAATGTGCAAACAATGAATGTTAGCCTTAAGCTAACAAGATACAGATAGTGTCCAACAATACTGACTGAATGCATTGTGTACCTGAAATGATAAGAAATGCAGAGAAAAGAGGCCTTCAGCTTTCCAAATAAAAATGGGCTAGGGTTAGTATTAGGAAAATTGAAAAGATAAGAGTCCTAACATTATAACGGTTTAGGTATCTACATCCGGGTCAACTAGCCTGCTGGCTTTATTACCTCTGTAAAGGATGGTTATGGCTTTGGTTCAGGGGTTTGTTTGTCAGCAGGATTATGGAAAAACTACTGGCCCAAATTCCATAAAGCTTAGTTGTAGGGTACAGCATGGGCCGAGGGAGAACCCATTAAATTCTGGAGCAGATCCGAATCACGGGGCGGACACACACATTATTTTTCACTTATGGAAATGGCGGTGAAGTTTAAAGAGTGCCCTTCCAGTCTTTTCCTTCTGTAATTTCAGGGGGACAATATCATAACTAAAAGTAAAGGCTGAGGTGCATTAACTTCTGCAGTGATGAACTTCCTATACCTTTTTCTGCCTATGACGCACCTATTAAACCAGTACATAGTTCTAAAAATGTTTTCATTTGTTTTCATTCATAATATTTACCAACCCTAATCCTAATTCCAATAAGCAATAAACATGATTGTGTCCACATCTGGAATAACCCTTAATTAGAAGAATTTGGTTGAATCAGAATATTGAACCAAACCAAGCAAGTTTTTTAATACAAACAGCAGTGTATCTTGAGAGTTACAATAATATGTTTACAATTTCGTAGATCATTTATGTCAAGTAACAACATTTAGTGCTGTTGGCTGCTCCCCCCTTGTGTTCTCCACTTTGCTCTCTTTGCTCAGGTGTTGCTGATCAGCCATCATTTCAGATACTTTTAGGAGGGCTGGAGGTCTCCTAGGATTTGCTGCCAGACACCACAATGCTTTGGTTTGCCCTTATTTCTTTTTGTTGCTTCTTTTGCTTCTTTCGGGGCTGGTATTCACGCCTTTGTTATTTTGTTTAACTTTGGAACAGTGTCTGTGTAGTTTTTGCTCTGGGTATGACTGACCCTGGGTTGGCTAGCCCTGGCTTCCCTTATCTTTTTGGCTGGTGCTCCAGATTTAAATGTTATCACAAATAAAATTGTTTTGTAAACAGACTTGCGGGTTTGGCATCTCAAATATGTTGTGGTTCAGAAACTGAGCCATGAGTTTTTATGTTGTCTTGTGATCCTCACAAGAGTCAATGCAGGGAGTATTGTTCCCAAAACCTAAAATCTGTCCATTGTCTTCACACTATACCTTGTACATTGATATTTAATGTGCTATGTGTTGCACACTCATTGTAAATAATATCGTACTTATATATTTTGTGAGATTGGCCCTTCATAGTGTATATTAGACAGATAGTATTCAGATGTATATCCTCCACTGTTAATATGTATTTATGTATTTATACTCTATGCTTTATTTTCTATTTTGAGATGTTTATTTGTGATGTTAATGTCTGTTTTTTTTGTACTTCTTGTTCATTTTTCACATTGTGTGTGATGCCTTGTTTACGTGCTGCTGTGATGGAAATAATTCCCTAATTGATATCAACAAATTATACCCTTATCTTATATTTATCTTATAATGTGGCAAGACTGAAAGTTGTGTCTTAACAGTAACCCTGGATTTGAACAAATTTAACGAAAACACTTGTAGGACTCGCTGTCCCACGACCTATTCTTTCCTCGGCCATTCGATGCCAATGCTCAACTTTTAGCAACATCGCAAGAGTTCGTAAATTGAGGGTTTTCATCTGGACAAAAACAAGTAAGAGCTCGCTTTTTTAGAGAATGTACTCCCGAAAAGAACAACTTCATCAGTCATTTCAAATAATGACCCTAATTTGACATGTTTGCTTTCAAGTGTCAAAGACCACTAGTAGATTCAAGATTCAAGATTCAAGAAGCTTTATTTATCCCGAGGGAAATTGAGGAAGAGCGACTGTTGCTGGCTGCCGCTCGTAGCAGCGCCGGAACCGGAATGATATCCTACATAGTCCACCAACATCATGAACTAATGAAGCATAGAGAAAGTTCCATCAGAAATTCCCTCCGCTGTGATTCATTCACAAATATCTCTCTCCTCATCCCTCTCTGTGTTCTTACCAACACCCAAAGTAGTCATTTAATCATCAAGAATTTGCACTTTTCCTATTTTGACAGAATAAAACAGAGGAATGGGCGAATGGATTAATGCGTGCACAGATCTTTGAGGAACTCTCATATGATTTCTCATTGAGCAAATAAAGAGAAGAGACAGAAAAATAACACTGTGTCCTCTAAGTGATGATTATATGTTTTGTACTGTTCATCCTCAACTGGAGCTTGAACCATGGGCATAGTTTCCTTGTAATTTGTCATCCTCATCCACTGTCTGATGCCCAGCAAAAATTTGGAGGATGCTCCATTAATCCATGCAGCCTTAACTCCTTAATCCCGTTCATTATCGCTGCTCGGGTTTGGCCAAAGTAGCTCAGCTTTATGTCTTAGTTTTGCTCTTGACGGGTTCTACAGCTCCTGTTGGTTTTGGAGGGAACATTGACTCACCACAAGTCATTTCGGCCTGGAGTTAAACCATCACTCAGGGCATTCTGTGCGGCTGCTGGATTAATTTGTGACCTTGTTTTTTTTCTCAGGATTGGTCCCCTTTTTTTGTGAAAAAAGGAGTGTCCTCTCCAGGTGTTAATGGCTGAATGCAAAAGATGGGAAGTGATGAAGGCATGCAAGGGAAACCAAAGGAACAGCAATGGAAAAAAAGACAGTCCAGATATGTAAACAGTGGTTATGGAACCCCTTCGACATCCTCTGCAAACAGAGTTTTGAACAAACATGGTGTAACGGAACCGTTCAACATGTGCCAATTGTGGTGAAAACAAATCACATAATTCTGCAAGTAACTCCAAAAGAAATGAAACTCCCATGTGAATTCAATTTCATGAAAGTGACATTGTGTAATTATCAAGTCACTAATTCCATAGAGAACATTTTTGGTACAAAATCCTTCAAGATGCTCTATTTTTAGACAAAATGAGCACAGTGCTATAGTATGCTATTACAGCTATATCATTTTGTTAATCAATTTAAATATGTCCAGTAGTGTAATGTAACTAAGTAGATTTACTCAAGTACTGTACTTAAGAACATCATGTTTTTGCTACTCTGTACTACTTTACAGATTTGGATTAATAATGTGAAATATAATCAATAATTAATAAGACTTTGGTTCCACCTGGAGTAAATTCACAAGCTATCCTAGAGTATACTAAGTCATTCAAACTAACTGCACCTTTACCAGCTTTGAAAACACTTATCATTATAATCAAAACATATCATATATCATATTCTGAAATGGGTCAATATGTAAAAGGAGTACGTTTGGTACTTTAAGTAAATGCTAATACTTGAGTAACATTTTGAAAACAGGTGTTTTACTTTTAACAGAGTATTCCTACAATCTGGTACTTCTGCTTGTCTACCTCTGAATGTTTCAGTTAGTGTGTACAGAGAGGACATGTGAGTCAGCTCCGCTGCAGGGTTTATCATTGCTAACAGTGCCTTCTAGTGGTCAAACACTGCGAGTAAATCCCCTATCTGTGGATCCTCAGCCTCAGCATGGTTAGACATGACTTTTAGGGAATGACCGTGTGGCCGTTTATCAAGCCATGAGTGGACAACCGATACAGTTTCCTGACACTGCGCTTTAACTTGAGGAAGAAAAAGCTGCCCCCAAAAGCTGAAGAGATGGGAATAACAGCTCCCACCCAGGGCTGATTTAGAGTGCATATGTGGTGCAAGTTAGAGCACACGCTGAAGCAATCAGGCATTATTCTGCATGCAGGCTATAAAATAATAGAGCCCAGTTGCACTTAAGTTGTCAGGCTGCTGCTTCAAATCTCAAAGTTTGTGACATGCCCCCCCCCCCACCCCCGCACCCCCCACCCCCCACCCCCTCTGTGTGAAAGACAGAAAGACATGTTGGTGGAGTTCCCTTCTGACTACATTTGTAACACGAATGATGTCCAGTGGAAGTAACAGGTGCAGGATTCAAAGTTGACTTATAGCCCTGAGCAGGCATCCCTGTGAGTGTTAACCAAACAAAAAAGCATGGAAAGTGTAAAAATAATAATAATTGCAAATCCATGTTCCATCTATGAAAGAGAGTGATTCCATAATGAATACACATATGGTCAGTCCGGTTCTTCTTTCCAATCATGAATGCAAAGCAGCACTTTTCTCACTAAGGATACTTTTGCATTTGGCAGGGGGTTACTAAGGACTTATTTCTTATGAACTGGAAAGAATCATGATGGTCAAAAATGATTGTTCCTGCAGATATGAAAAGAAAAGTTAAATTGTGGCTATCCATGGATGTGAAATGTTCAAATTATTTTAAATTTGAGAAGTAATGTTGATCATTTAAGACAATACTCATTATTTAAGTTGCTTATCCAGGAGAGTCATCTCACTTTGTAGAAATAAGCTTGTTTGACACATTAGTGATTTTTTAAGAATGAGTTTGAGTGTGTTTGACTTGTTGAAAGTATACTTTCTTGCAGTGTGACGCACTTAAAAGGTATTATGAATCTACAGACATTGAAATCCTGCAGATTTGTGTCTATGCTGAAATGTTTTCACGAGACTTTTGTTTCTGTTGCCTCTTGCACCTCGGCATCAGTTCAGCCTTCAGGGTGAAGGAGCAATCCTCCTGCTGCTGAAAAAAGTGCTGGCCGCCTGCCAACGAACAAGTGCCTCCCTTGCTGTTTAGCGTATTCATAGTTAGGGGTTTGGGCTCGGCTGTTTTTATAAAGGCAAGGCAGCGCTTCAGTTGATCAGTCTGCTCAGGAAACTTCTGCTGGAGAAAGTACTGGAGTCCAAAACCTGAAGAGGAGAGAGATTTTGTGCAGAGAATTCTTGCTCCTGCCGAGGACAACACCTTGGAGAAAAAAAAGCACACATTTGAACTCTTTTTTTGCAGGGTGCACTGCAGAGCCTGTAATTAATGTTATTGAAACAGATAGCAACACTCTT
This sequence comes from Eleginops maclovinus, assembly GCF_036324505.1. NCBI lineage: Eukaryota > Metazoa > Chordata > Actinopteri > Perciformes > Eleginopidae > Eleginops > Eleginops maclovinus. Next base: position 21,697,423 of record NC_086355.1, on the reverse strand, counting down.
CTTGGATAAAGACTCTTGGCTTTAGCTTTAAAAAAAAAAAAATCGGATTATCTGACTGAGGCATTGTGCTCATTAGTCTACTTTTCCCCCTCCTCTTCGCATTTGAGGTTTTATGCTATAACTGAAGAACAATGTTTCTGAGTTTCTGCCTCTTGGTGACATTTATCTTGGGGCTGTCCGGGTGCTTGGGCTCATACGTGCCGTGCGAGCCGTGTGACCAGAAAGCGCTGTCCATGTGCCCTCCGGTCCCCGTCGGCTGCCAGCTGGTGAAGGAGCCGGGCTGCGGGTGCTGCCTCACATGCGCCCTGTCTGAGGGGCAGGCGTGTGGCGTTTACACCGGGACGTGCACCCAGGGGCTCCGCTGCCTGCCCAGGAGCGGTGAGGAGAAGCCCCTGCATGCGCTGCTCCATGGCAGGGGAGTGTGCACCAACGAGAAAGGATACAAACCTGCACACCCGCCCATAGGTAAGAGCGCACCGGACCACTGTCTCCCTGCATGCTCCGGATCAACTTGTGCAGTGTAAAAATGCATCATATTTTGGCATAAATAAAGCCACATTCTAGTGTTTTCATCTTAAATCTTAATTATTTTGCAGATATTACATGTGTTGCCATGTGGTTCCCTTATTTCTCCATGCTGTCTGTCCGAGCGCGTGTTTGACAGATGGTTTGAGGTGCTATATGATTAACTTTTATCAATTGATTAAACTGCAGGAGCTTATTCCTCCTCAGAAAATGCAACGCAGGTTCAACATCAAGCTGTAACCATGTTGCTTTGGTAGTCTGTTATGAATCATCACATTAGAAGCACAGAAAGTGGATAAATATTCCGGGTGTGTGCCCGGTGTTTGTGGTTCATCTGTTGCGGGTGGCTGCACGCTCCGCTGCGGGTAAAACGCATGAGGTGTCCCGGCTGATCTGAGCCTTTGGTGCGGGGCGGCGGCTGTCAAACTGCGGTCAACTGAGACCCAGGAGACCGTAGCTGACAATGATCCAGAAAATATTTCCATTTTAAAGGCAGAGCGGATCATTACACGCATTTTTCTTAAAATATTTGTTATCCTGACGCCAAAAAAAGGTTAGAACACTTAATGAAAAGGTGTGATAGTGTATTTATATAAGAGTATTAAAGGGTAAAATGTGGGAAACCCTAAAGTAGAGTTTATTCTGCAAATTGCTGCCTGTTTTAATATCCACTCGTGTAACAAGTGTCTGTCAAACCTTACTTTCCATCCCTGCGCCAGAGCGCAATAGCCTTTAAAAAATATATATCTTTCATGTTTCGCCTTTCCAATGTCATTCGCACCTTGAGACGTGAAGTCTACAGAGGCAAGAGAAAAATAACGAGTGAGAAGACTAACATTGGAAAGAAAGCTTGGTGCCTCTGCGCAGTGGAAGCTGAATCCAGATAGATTTGGGTCTTCAGGCTACCCTCAGAGTCGGATTACCTCTAAATCTGTATGCGTGAGAGAGATGCAGGGAGAAAGACCTGGAGATGTTCAGACAGAAAGAGAGTGGAGGCAGCAGCTTTGAGTGATTTCAGGTATTTCTCGGTGTAGCAGAGAGCTTCACTGTCACTCAGACTTTTAGCAGCTTGTCAACAAGCAAATAAGTAGGTGGTAACCACAAAGGGTTTGGCTACATGCCTCATTCTATAAAATGGGCTGCCACTGGGCTCATTTTGGCTGTTGACAGAGTCATTAGGCCATTTGCACCCAGTGAGCTGAACACCTCTCCTTGTAATGACATTACAGCACAATGTGGTTTGTTTGGGACTGCCATTCTTCCAATTGTTCAGAAAAACACAAATGGGAGCTAGCAAACGTCAAAAAATATGATCATTCCCAGTTGTGTGTGTGTGTTCGGGCGGGGCTGTGTGTGTGTGCATTGTGTGTGATCGTTGTGAATGATGACACCTCGGCAGTTTTTTCTCACTCCTGCTTTGCACACACACACACACACACGAACACACACGAACACACACAGCCAAACACACACACACACACACAGATTCTGACTTCTTTGTTGTTCCACAGACGTAATCAGAGCATCTTTTCCTGCCTCTGGCGATGCATTCATTGCATGGGCGCTCAGTCACAACGCAGTGATACAGCAGAATGCCTCTAGCTCTCTCTGTCTTCCCTCTGAAGGGCCTTCTGTCAAGCAGCTCCGCCCGATGGGTAATGGTGAGGTGAGCTTCTGGTTTCCTGTGGTGTGGGGTTGCAGCTGTCTGTGTGTGCTTTACCAGCTGAGCAAAGCCAAACACAGGGAGGAGGAGCTCAAGTGTCCGCAGCCTACTAAATATTGACTGGGGCAGCCAAACAATGGGAGAAAGGAATCTTTGCTATCCTACAGCCTCAACCCCCACCCTTCTTCTCTTGTAAGAAAAAGAGCCCATGCCATTTCTCTGCATCCCAGCGGTGCATTAATTCACGTTTTGCTCTTGGACTATGAGCCCAGGGGTTGCTTGGATTGTAAGGCTCAGGAGGTGGTATGTGCTATGGGGGCACTCAGACTTTGTTAGCCCCCTACGGTGAATCAGACCCGGGAAAGCTTGCCAACAGATATGACTTCATAGCAGCAGGCCCCTCGTCCTTCAAGCTTCTGAAAGGGCCCTATGTTTTAACGGATTGCTCTGTGCCAAGAAACAAAAGATGATTAGGGAGTGGTTCCAACTCAAGAATACTCCACGCACACGGGCAGAAATACTATGCCCCTTATTAGCATAGCAACAGGAAACCGGGTGCCTTTACTGACAGCTTTAATACTTTACATTTGTCTTGGCTCTTTACATGTGCATTTTAAACTTGTTGCCAGACAGTTTTCAGACACATTTCCATTGGTATTTACAATCAATCGAGTACATCAAGCAACTGCAGACTTTGCAAGGAGAACTCTACATATGTATGGCCACACTGCCTTGTCATATCTAAGCAGCATACAGAATCGCTTGTCATCACTTTAGTTTAGAAAGCTCTTTAACATTTAGAACCGCCATCTGCTTTTTACATGTCTGCAGCCTCACCGATGCAGCTGGTTATTGCGTCGCAACCGAGAAACCGAAGCCAGTGGTAAAACGCTGATTCTCTCCGACCATACACTCGGGCTAATGACAACCAGCCACCGTGCTCCGGCCCCTGTGGACGTTGCGTGCTCATACAGACATGCCACATTAGATATAGCCAGGTCACGTGTGGCCCCAGCTGCCTGACAGCTTCATGACGGGCTCATGCGAAAGGAAAGACTGTATGTGGCTTTCCATCCGTCTCACCTTGAACATCTGAGATAGAGCAGTGAAAGCTTAGCATGCTGCAACTGATCTGTTGCAGGTGCTCAGAAGAATTATTAGAAAGGTCACTTTGTCGAGGACTTCGGGATAGAGAAAAAGCATGCACTTGGTTGAAAATGTGATGCCAAGAAAATAAGGAGGACCTGGTTCCTTAGATGTGACATTGATACCAGTGATGTAGACCTGCTTTTGTCTGCACATAGCATTTAGATGCATGGCCATAGGGTGTACAGCAGCAGAGCTGTCGCTGGCAAGCGCAAAACCTTTTTGGCACACTTGCATGATTTCTCCCTGTAAAACTTTACGGTGGTATTTGTACAGCTTATTGGTCACTGACACCTAGCCTGCTGGTGGTAGCAGCTGTGGAAGAAATCAGCACTCACTGTAGTCTTTCTACGTTATAGGAGCATGTGATTCAATAATCACAGGGATGGCCTCATGCTGGGCTCACATGTTAACCTGACTTGAGTACTGTAACCTCGCAACCAACACCTTAAGGGCTGTACTACAAAACTACTTCCAAAAGCCAGGCTTTCTTTGCATTAGCTAGCTCGAAAAAAGTAAAGTAAAGATATTGCAGAATACAGCCACCTATTGATGCGTATTAGAGAGATTACATTTATGAGTAAGATATTTATTTTACCACTTGATTGACCCTCATTGCCTCCTGATCATTTCTAATATGGTAACGCATATTCTTCGCCACTTATACTTCACATTTCAAACATAGTATCTATAGACTATTCCATTTTGTAATTGGTATTCTTTTAGCTGAATATCGGCAGTGTTAAAAAGACCTAAGAAAATCAGGACTACACTGATGGCTGTTTATCTGGGTACATATGTCTAATCAGAAGGCATGGGAATGATGGGTTCTCATGTCGCTCTGGCCATAGCGTCCAGATATGTCAATCTGGACTCAGCAACTTGAGCAAGAATCGCAAAGAGCGGAACTGCTGAAGCTGAAATAAATCTGAGCAATTTTCGTAAGACTCCAGGTTTCAGCATCCACCACTTGTCCAAAGTATCTCAAGCTCAGAGCTTGGTCAGATGCTTGCTACCATTTGATTCATGATGGGGGCCAAGCCTGCCACGCTTTTACCAACTTTGAAGCTCAAGTCTCCCTACGCAGCACCACGAGCACCGGATAGAATGCTCTAAAGCAAGCATTCTCTTGTTTAGCTCGTAAGATCTTTCTCATCTAAGTGTCCAGAGTGACCCCTAGAAAACATTTGTTTGCCAGTGTCCAAAGGTGGAAAACATGCTCTTGGTCATTAAAATGCACGCTTGATAGGAATTTTGTAGAAACCAGGCCTGGTCTCCCATTTAATCGCAATTGTTGAAAAGAGAACGCAATTGTTTCCTGGACTCTCTTTTTGGTAATATTTGATCCATATGATATGCGGTATTGAAATTCTACCTTGGTCCACTCAGATGGCACACATTCAACATGCTAACATTAGTTTTCCTTGACACACACTGTTGGTTTGAAGGGCAACAGAAGTATAAGTCTCAATATTGAGTTTAGGCATGATAAAAGGAAAGACAGAAAAGTTCTTATTAGGTATTTGAAAAAGAGTTCCAATTATGATAAATAAAAAGGCTTAATGCTTTAAAGGTTATGCTGCTTAATATTTAACTTCAACTTCCACTATGTTCCTTTTTGGTAATGCATGGAGAAGAGCTTTGTAAATCATAACCAGAAGTTCCAAACTGTCGCCAAAATCTGTTTTTTATGCTGCTAGAGGGATAGAACATTGTCGCATCCAGCAATTGTGTTGTGGTGACGTTGACCCAAGAAGAGGTTGTGTCCATCCATGTTGGTTTTTCAAAACCAAAACTAGGAATGTATAGTAGATGAACTATGCACCTCTCCCTGATAATGTGCTTTTCACATGACTGGGTTGCAACATGAATCAAGCTTTTATACGCGGAAGCTGTAAACAGGTCAGAAGGTTTGCTTACCTACATCAGCATTTCCCTCTTGGAAATATTTTGCATCCTCTCATAAGTCCTGTTTTGTGATTTACAATCCTTGGATTGTTCTTGTTGCTATTTATACCGTGCATTCAGAAAAGCAGGAAACTTTTTGATTGCAACGAACATATTATGTGTGCACAATACCATGGGAAGAGTTATTTCCTGCATTTTTTAGCTGCTGCCGGAGACCACGCACTGGGTCAAAGAACTGAGATACAAAAGTACATAAGGGTCAAAACGTAACTCCCTTGCAGTCGGGGCTGGTCAAAGACGCACCCCATGGACACAGCATTTGAATAAGCCCATATTACACTACAGCTCCAACTGGGTTTGAATATAGGCTGTCTTCTCATGTAACCAGACTTTGTGCACTGTTGTCAGATGTTATCTTGTCGCTTCATCCATACCGTGACTCCAGAATCGATACTTACCTTGTCATTGCATCTGCAAATTATTCTGCTACTGAAGAGTTTTGGCAAAGGTTACTTGTACCCCATTTTTAAAAGGCCTCTATAACACATGTTCCTTTGGTCATTGGGACTTTTGTGCAGCTGTGAATGCATCCTCTGTGACTTGCCCAACTCTTCTGGTTTGTTCACACCTCCCTTTCTGCTCTAGAAACGGCAGGGTTATCAGGCCATGACCTTGCTTTCAAATATTTAGTAGTGGAGGCTGTCTAAGACGAAAGGATAGTTTACTCACGTCATGCTTTAACTGACACAGGCCCACAGGCTCATTTGTTCCTTCATTATCTTGTCCTACCCCCTGTTGAGATTAAACGGCACATCTATTCAAGCGTTTCTTACGTCTTGTAAAGATGTAATATCAGATGCAAGCGCACTTAATCAAAGGCAGGATATAACAACAAGTGGTGTAATGGTTGGAACTCTAATGAAAGGTCGGGGAAGCTATTGTCCTTTGATGCTTTTTTTGCAGTATTGTTACGATATGGAGGAGAGAAAAATCTAAAGACGAGGTAACTTATCTTTCATGCCTGGACTGTTGCCGGTAAGAAACTTGGGATATTCATGAAGCATAATTGTGTGCAGATGTTAATTTTTAAACAGAAAAGTATCAGGTGCACCTCCTTTGGCTACTCTGCTCCTCTCACCCTAATGAAATCTTTAGCATGGGCAGAGAGGGAAAGAGAGATAGCAGCACAGCTTTGGGCTCAGCTGAATGGTAGAGCTGCACATGACTTGGCTCACTTGGCTCCCGTCCAGCATCTTGGCTGAGTTTCAGGAGTTAAACACAGACCCTCTAAGCCTCCTTTACAAGCTGGGTACCCTGAGCATGGAAAAACTGAGTTTTTGTTGCTGCGCTGGAGAGCCCACTTCAGAAAAGATGAGTTTGGTGATTTTGTGAGTGGAGGAGAAAAAAAGTCACACACCATTGTCTTCAGAAAGGCTGCATTGTTTTGTTTTTTGAATCGAGACAAAAACGTTGTTCTGTCCTTTGTTTGAGTGACTTGTAAGATGATCGAGAAATATATATTTACTTTATTTATCCCAAGTTTGGAAGTTGTTTTGTCACAGCTGCCTTTTTACAGTCAAAAATTACAAAAATATAATGTGTAGATATTCTCAATAGAAAAAGGACATGTATTTCAAAAGACTATCTAAACACTTTCAAATATACAGATTATAAGAATACTTTCTCGTATACCAATATACTAAACATATGAAAATAATGTGCTTTAATACATAAAAAAAAAATAGTTTGCAATTGCTTTAAATTAAAAGTAAAATATATCCTGTGAGGTAAGATGGATAAAATGGATGTGCCGGGACCTTTATTAGCCTGGCCATTTATATGCTCAAATGAGATTACAAATGAAGCAGGAATGCACGTTAAAAAATAACACGGCCCATATTTTCGACAGCCAAATATGTGGCATTTTAATCAAGCAGTTATGGGACTGGACGGCTGAAATGAAGAGTTTTTCCACAGTGGTCACAGGCCCGGCGTGCATCGGAGTGCTTGTTTGACGTATTTATTTATAGCGAGTAATAGCCTCGTAGTCTGAGCGGGGAAGACACAAGGACATATCTAAACACAAACCAAGGCCTGCCAAGTCATGAGTTGTGCGATTAATTTCAAAGAGACGGCAGTTCAGCGCAGAAGCCAAAGACCCAATTCTGGTAATCACCCCCCCACCCACCCCCCTTCTTCCCCTCTTCCCCTCCCAAAGACTCCAGACGCTCATGCTGTGTCAGGCTCTTTGAACATCAGTTTCTCAGAGCCCGTGTCCTTGTTACGTCTCAGTGGCTTTCTCTATGGTGGCTGTGTACTCACAGGGCAGTCAGCAAAGTAATGGCAACAATCTTATTACCCCTGTTTTCTTTCTCGCCCGTATACAAGTATGAAAGTTGATTTGTCTTTCAGCAGAGTTGGCCTACAGTCGGCAGCCAACATTCCTCTCTGGTTCATTGCGTCTGGCCCTGTGCACCACGGCGGGTTTCCTTGTCAGATAAAAATAACCAGGGTCATCCACTGGCACCGTCGCTTTAGCCAGTTGGGGCCTGGCAGAGTCCCCACAATAACTCTGTACTTATGGTACAGCTAAGCCAAGGGGGTGGGGGGGCGGGGCTCAGGGCTTCTTTCTGTGCCCTCAAAGAACCTCTGGCTGGGGGTCCAAGCTTAAGAGGCTGAGCCCCAAACATAGGAGTAGTGGGGGCTACGTTAAGGATAAAGGACCTCAACCTGTGAACATCCTATCAAGAGACTATGGTGCCCCCTGGGGGAGCTGATATTACGTCTAAGAGGTGCATAAAATGGGACAGAAATGTTAAGGCATTTATACGAGTCCATGGAGCAACTGGATTTTCCTCAGCTTGACATTTAAATCAGTTTAATGTGGGCCACGTCGCTGCAAAGTTACGACACTCCGAGGCCTGAGTCCCTGTTGCAGTGTTCCAGATAATGTGTTAGCAAATTTTCCAGGCATTGCAATGCAACATATGATGCGGTTTTCCAAAGTTGTCGAGATATGTATGCTTACAAATATGTGCTGCCTGGTGCCGGTATATCTGTGTTTATGTGCGACCTTAACTGACTTAAAGACCAAAAATAAATCTCTATTTTTTATGGATGCAGACTAAGTGGTCTTACGTGGAGGGAAGTTTAGCACTTTTCAGATGTTTTAAGATGTAGGGTAAGGAGATTGGAAGGTAAAACTCCTGTGCTAGCTGTAGGAGTTCATCAGCTGTCAATTTCCCCACCTCTATAAACAAATGGCTAGCAACAGTTGGTGGCACAGACCCTGGGAAAAGCACCTGGGATTTATGGTAGTCTACCAACAAGCTGCAGAACTTTTTCTGAATTATGCAGATAGCCTTTTTTTAAGTGACTGTTAACATTGTAAACATAAATCCTACATCAACATTCTGCTGGTTCCTCATAATACTTAATTACAGGTCTATGATGACTATAATTAGTTAAGACATTACCCTTTCCAGAGACATTTTTCATTCCTGAATTTTATGTTCTTGTTCAAATAAAATGTTAAGACTTGTTTCATCATGAAATAATGACGCAAGGGATTAAATAAACAAACACAGGGGAAATTCCCACTAAAGTGGGGAACAGCTCCATTTTAAACACAGTTTTAAGGATTTAAACAGTAAGTTTGGTGTAAACCATTTTTATTGGTCTTTTCAATTACAAACTTTTATTTTGTCAATGTTGTGTTTACAGCTTATGGAGATTAACATGAGGCAGTTTTATTCAATCAATTCACACCCCTTTCCAAAAGAGGGCAGGCACAACAAGCCAACCAGTGGGAAACACTTTTCATGTAATGTTTAATACAAATATTGACGCAAATGCATTAATGTAAAGCTGAAGCTCGGTTGTGTGTTTAAAACTGTGACATTAATTGACTGTTTATTATTTGCTCTGCTGCAGATCGTGAGTCCCGGGAGCATGAGGACACCATTACCACAGAGATTACAGAGGAGCTGCAGCCCGCTAAAGTGCCACTCCTTCCCAAAGAACACATTGTGAACAGCAAAAAAGTCCACGCACTGCGCAAGGAGCAGAAGAGGAAGCTCGGGAAGCAGCGCTCTATTGGCTCCCCCATGGACTACTCCCCTCTGCCCATCGACAAGCATGAGCCTGAATTTGTAAGTTTTCATTTTCAGTTTGAACTTTCATCAAATTTAAGGTGTAGGTTGAACACCTTTTGAGGACTCCTAATGGTAGTATCTTAGCAATGCAAGCTACACGCCTTCATTGTTATATCTACAGTAAAATCACTTTGAGTTTTGAATTGCTAAGGGTGCGTTTTATTCCCTTTGTTCAGCATTTGTAACTCCAATCTGTCTTTCTGCAAAGGGTCCATGCCGGAGAAAACTGGATGGGATCATTCAGGGAATGAAGGACACTTCTCGTGTAATGGCTCTGTCTTTGTACCTTCCCAACTGTGACAGAAAAGGATTCTTCAAGCGCAAGCAGGTGGGTTTTCTTCAGGAAAGTGTTTGCACTTAGAAGTCCTTCCAAAAATGTTGTGGACTCTGCATCGATATCTTCTATTTACAATCATTGTTATCTTTTTGTTCGCCCTCTTTCCAAGTGCTGTGTCTTTTTAAATCATCATTTAAAAAAGGCTGATTTGCTTGCATAGGCAAAGTAAATTAGCTATATTGTTAGTTCCAACACATGTTGGTCAATGACCTGTTAACAACCAGTCAACAAGCTTCTTACCTTGTAGTAGATAGTTAGCAAGCAAGCTACATTTAACAAGCTTTTGTGGCCACCATTGTGACTAAATAACGCAAACATGTTGGCTACCTGGCTAGCATGTTAAGCATTAGCCAGGGCCAAAACTCTCCAGTTCATAATAGCCATCCATCTATACTGATTTGATTGAAGATCATTTCATGGGAGTTTTCATGGAGGAAAGATATACCAGGAGTATAGCTTTAGCAATAAGGTTATAATCTGCAAAAGAAAAAAGCAACATGGCACCAGAAGTGAGTTGAGTTGAGCAAAGCTAAAACCATGCAGTGGAAACACAATGTATGCTACCAAGCTACTAGCAAGGATGAGTTAATAAACTTTGCTGCACCATTTTCTAGGCTTTACCGTTTGCACCTTTTCCAACACTTGCACCTCACTACATCACAACAATAATTTTGTTTTCTGTCCCACAGTGCAAGCCATCCCGCGGACGTAAACGAGGCATCTGCTGGTGTGTGGACAAGTACGGCGTTCAGCTCCCTGGCACAGACTACAGCGGCGGGGACATTCAATGTAAAGACCTGGAGAACAGCAACAACAACAACGAGTGAAAAGGGGAGGACCACCCTTTACCCCCACCCCCCGAACCCTAACCACCACGTGACCCAGGGCCCACGCCTCCCCTCTGAATCACATCTGTTTGCTCCGCCCTCCATTTGCTTCAAGATTTTTGTTTTTTTCAAGTTGAAAAAAAAAAGGAAGAAAAAAATCCAAACGAAAGTACAGGCTGAAAAAAAGACACCTGCTTTTTATTTTTTTATTATTTTCTTGTGTTGACCAAGTACTCATCTCTGAATGAGCGGAACAGTCCCAGAAGATTTACTCGATCCCTTGACTCTTGCTCATGGGACCCCTTTGTCTGAGGCGGGTCCCCTGGCTGCAGATCAACGAAAATATATGCACAATGGATATATTTTTATAGAAGCTAGGGGTTTCAATACACGACTTTGTATGATATAAAATTAGAGCAAAATCATTGTGAAGAAAAAAAAGTATCAGGCACATTGGTTGATCAGTTTTAGGCTGTTGAACACTGTGGAACTGAAAATTGGCAGAGTAATTGGGTGTTATTCTAAAAGGAACAAATAATAGATAGGGATATGCTGTAACAGTTGACTCTATCTGGGTATGTGGTTCTGTCAGAGCACTTATGAATAGGGGAACCTGCTTAGATATGTGTAACTTCACAAAATGATGCGTGCATGAATGCGTGGATGTGTACAGTGCGTGCGTGTGGTATGTATCCGCCTGTGTTGGTGTATGATGGGAGTGAGCCTACTACGAAAAGATTGTCCTTTTTCCTGTCTCTTTTGTTTGATTTTGTCACAACAAGTATTGCTAGCGCTTGAAGTGGTCTTGGGGCTGGCCTTCTCTTTAACCGATGTAAAGTATGTCTCGGGGACAGTGATGGGTGGAAACAAAAGAGTAAAGCAGATCGTCACAGATGACCCTATACATAATGTGGCTCTTCGACAATGTAGCTAGCCTGATATGCCAACTGTGCCTATTGAAACAGACACTGCCATGCAGGGCGACACAGAACTTAGAGAGCGCTGCTGACCCTACCGGTGAAATAAAGATTTTTCAGCGATGGGACTCAAAGTTTGACTTCCGAGTTGAGTGCATGATCGAACTCGCCAGTCGGGCCAGTTGCTTCTCTGATCCAGTTGTGTGAAGTGTAGTTTTGTATGGTTTTTGTTTGTGCTGTTTTCTTTGCCTTCAGTGAAGTAAAGACCGCCCACTTTTGAGCCATGTTCCTTATCAAGTGGTTTCCCCTCAGTACTGCTACTACAGTGTAACCATGGTGTATTACTTTTAAATATAGTTATTGAATGTTGTTTTTTTCTTCCTGTAGAAACAAAGTATGACAACAATGTAATTGTGCTTGGGAAAAAGATATTTTTGCCCGTAAAGAATTTGTAATAGGTCCTTGTAGCCTTGTCAGGAGAACGACCCAGAGTCTTTAGACTACAGGGCGGTCAAAGAAGCTAACACTCTGCAACCCTTCGCTAACATGCTTCCATGCTAAGGCTATACATCTTAAGAGAGCATGATTTAAGGAAAAAGGTTACAGGTTATAACAGGGTCATTTAAGTAGAGTTGTTCTCTCTGTGTGCAAGTCACAGTGCCTTCCTTCATACAAATACATTTAAATAGTGACGTGAAAGTGACATGGATATCAAACAGGGCAATTTCCTCTTTTAGACAGTTAGCCTGTGCCAGGGCTGATACAGTGATCAAGAGGTCTAGGTTTTAGTTGTGATTAGGAGAAGAACAATGAATGTCCTGTAAATGACGTCAGCAACACATAACAAACCCATTAGTAATCTCTGTACCTCGGGGGCAATTCTGGATAAGAATGATGTTTGGGGAGATGCTGTGAAAAGCGCAGTCAGTTAATCTCCCCTTTACTCTCTCTTTGACAACCAATAAGCTATGATACTTGCTTTTTTCATGTAAATGCCAATGTATATGATTGCCAGAGAGAGGGAGCCAACGGATGCTAAATCAAGCATTTCAGAAATGCTATGCACATCCCCAATGGCTTCAGGTTGTGAATATATTATCAAGGTTCTTTGCCCCACTTCCAACACCAAATCCCCACTACCACTTTCGAAAAGAAAAAAAAAGCAGCTTGCACTTATTTCAGTTACTCATTATTGATATTGACACACAACGACGTCCTTAGATGTGGTATCATGAAGTTGTTGGAAACGGAAAAAGACAAAAAAAAAAAAAACAGCCACAAAAGCTAAATGTTGTGTTATCTTGTGCTAACCTTTTAAAGGTGGTACTTTGAGGTGATTGTTGTCGACAGGGGCTGTGCAGCCCATGCCTGGGACCTCCAATACAGCAACATCCTTTAGGGACAAATAGATTTAAAGTAACACGCAGCTAGAGATGTTCTCATGGCCAATTGCACAGTGAGTTAGGATAAAAGAGACGGAGGGGACAGAGGAAGAGTGAGCGCCATGGGCAGTGGTCGTAATCAGGGCCTAGCCACTTCCCCCGATATGGGTTCACCAATTGCATGACATTAGATACAGTTAGCAAGACAGTTGACAGGAACCATGGAAATCTGGGGAATGCATTACTTTAACCAGGAGCACTTTGATACTCTTGAGCGAAAAACAAGGAAATCTCTGGGACCGTTCACTGTCCGGATCAATCATCGGTGTGAATACAATGTTCCAGGTGTTTTTTATCTTTTGTTTGGATTGCAGGTGGGGGTTCAGGATTAAACAAGTCTAACAGTGACTTCCTGTTCCCCACGCCTGTTTGCGTGTAGTGACTTCCTCAGGTTTCTCGTTTCCTACTTGGTTTAAACTCATATTTCATACTTCTGTAGTACAGTAACACAATACAATACAGCTTTTTTCTGAGTACATAACACTTTCTGGATGTAATGAGTCAATACAATTGGTTTTCATAATTTGGTGTTCACTGGCTTGTGAAAAGGACCCATCGGTGGCAGGAGGACAGTGGGAAATAAAAATGGTCAGTATTTGGAACTACATAAAATGAATAAGAAAAAAAAAAAGAAAAAAAATCTCAAATTATTAAAGTGAATATCACTGTGTAATATTTATTCAACTTGTAATTTATGTACTCTTTTAACCTTTGTCTTTTTTTGTTATGACAAAGCATTTATTTAAATAAAGTTATGTATTCATTTAAGAACTCTGGTGAGGTTTTTTTATTTCCTTTTCTGAAGACGGGCCAATAAAACGGCTTGAAATGTACAGTTTGGAGTACAATCATCCTGCTAGTAAGCACTGACTAATCTCCGAGGCACGAGCAGATAAACCTCTTAGACATAAGTCTGAGACAACCAGGCTAGCCCACAAGGATCTCATGCAGCATGCAGGATGTGACTTTATAAAGCCTTGCCCGAGGGCAAGTCACCTGGTTTTCAACACCATAGTCAAGAAAGATTGCACAGGAACAAGGAAGTCATTTAAAATGAGTTTGAACTTCAAGGGGGGGATAACATCTACTGGACCAGCTCACTATTCAAATGACTAAGAAGAAGGGATTTGTAGCCCGGGGGGAATTCATCAGGTTATGGAAAACCTTTATTACCACTTAAAGGCAGAATGGACTCCTCTGAGGCCCGTCCATCCATAAAGACATGCACTAAAGCTTAAAGAGCATACATAGACACAAGGTGTGGACAGAATGTGCAAGGCAGAAAGGCTGTAGAATGTCTGGTAATATAGTCACTGATGATATAGTAAGACTAAGGTAAACTCACCCACAAAGACACATTATTTGCAACAGTGCATTAAGGCCATTATAGGCTTGGAGAAGAATAATTGAAGATCTGCCGGAAGGGTTTAATATTTTTAGAAAAAAACATTAAATATTATCAAAGAAACTAGTGAAGTTGAAGCTATCTTTTAAAGTTTGTTGCCTTGACACAAATACACATTTTTCTTTTTTCAATTCAAGCACTTTTATAACTTTGACATCAGAAAATTCAAGTTGGGCATTTTAAATCATTATTTTACCTTTTGAATCTATGACAAAGTTATTAGAATGTTGACTCTGAAATTATCCCCCAACCTTTATTTCTTTTTAAATGAATAAATAATTTATGACTCTAAATATCTGATTTAAATATTGTCCAAATATCCTTTTAAATAAACATGTTTGATCATCTGATGTACAGAAATGATATCAGCTACTATTGGCAGTTTGTATTTAATTCCTTCTGCATGCATAGACACTCTAACCCTAAGGATAACATTTGGAATGGATCTAGGAATTCTTGTGGGCATCTCCACAGGAGGATGTCTGGTCATTTTTCATTCCCTTATAGATTCCAGGAAGTGACAGAGTTGGATTTTTCTTTTTGGGGGGCCACCAAAGTCTTTCCCTGGGGAGCTCAGGACTTTGACCAACTACAGATGTTGGTGACGGCAGCAGGGCATGAAAGGGTGGAGGGCCCGGCAGATCCTGAACAGCGTGCAGATCAAGGGTGCCGTAAAGGTTGTTGTGGTGTGTGTACGTGCAGAAGGGAGGGCACAGACTTTGACTTCGGGGGAGGAGGAAACATGTGTAGAAGATTTGATTTGCGAGTCAGTGAACATGACAATTATTATTTGTCTTCAAAGAAACTGACAACTGCACTTAGGACTTCAAAGCATTTATGCCCCTTTTATTACATAATTAGGCCAACAACGTCGGATGGCTCCATCTGACATGGAATCACGCACCTCACTCCGTCAAAATGTCGCGTTGAGCGTTAGTGTGCAAGGCAGACATCAACTTTTCCCACCCCTCAGAATTTCTGTAAATATGTGAATAAACAAATGCTCAATCTGTAAAATCACATGCAATAGATTTGGAGATTGTTTCATTTGTTTGTGCATCAATTTGCCTGTGGCATATCATTAAATGTGACTTTTAGAAACAATGATGGGGCATTTAAAGACATCAGTGTACAAATGGCATGCAGATGTTTACACTGCATAATTGGGATCTTTGCCAATCACTGCTTGTGTTTTGTACTATCTCTTAAAGGGGTAATGGTGGCTCTTTTCATCACTGGGATGGAGATGAAAGGAGATTTGAAAGAATGTACAGTGCTCCGGAGTAAATCACATGACTTAGCGCTGGAATCCTCCGATGCCGGTGGTAGTAGACGGCAGACAAGTGTCTGCTAGTTTTCATCCAAGCCCTTTCATCAGAGATGGACTTAGACCCGGATCCCAAATAGAGGGTTCTTCAGCGTGGATCGGATGTGACTGTGAGAACCACAACTGCATGTTAAGTAAACCAACTTGGAGATTAAGATTTGACATTCTACAAAAATAAAAGGAGCATTTACAGTCACAGCTTTGAAACATAATGTTATGCCTTAGAGTATATCAGTATTAAACCAGTGGTCTAGTCATAAAACATGCCTCATGTCTGGAGAAAAAGTTGTAAGAATACAACTTAACATGTCATGAAAGACTGAGGTAATCCAAACCAGCATTTGTAATTTGTGTAATTCTAGCCATTGGTTTTGTTAGCTTTGTACTCACTTAAGTAATTGCTGAAATCCCAAAAAACAGCTAATTTGCTAAAAATAGGTCTTACTGGGTAAGAAACACTTGTGGTTAGACGGATCATAAATAACTCTTAGGTTAAAGTTATTTTTAAATTACAAACAACCCCAATTACTGACTGACTACCTGTTTAAATTTTACCTTTGACATTTTTTGAAATATTTTTGAGTTGTTGGGCCTTTTTTGGCTTTCTGGTCTCAATCCTATCATTGATCCCGGATGGATTGAAACATAGTGAGTTAAATATGTTAATTTAGGGATGCTAATAGTCAGCAATTGTCAGAAAAAAACATTAATGCTCAAAATATGAAGATTTCCTGCTTTTACCTGTGGTATCATTTTAAACTTAATGTGCCTGGTCTTTGACTGACAAGACATCTCATTTGTTTTAACATTTCAAAGCTCAAATCAGTAGTCTTGAAAATAATTAGCAGAACAGTGTACCATAACAAATATTCCAAGTAAAATGTTGGGTCCCTATATTAATGAATATTTATATGCTTACCCCTTTTGCACAGTGTGAATCAAAAGTGCATACTGTAGCAACAGTTTTTAAAGATTTTCCAAAGTATATAGGGCTGAAGTCTTTCCATACCTCCAGATTCCACATGCTGAAAATACACAGCCTATTTTTGCATAGATTTATTTTTTTAAATCAGTTTTCCAGCTGAAAAATAACACCAGGCCTCTTAACCCATATTCACAGCTAAATGTCTCTGCTGTTGTACTTCCTGCTAACATCGGAGCACCATGTCATTTCAGCAAAGAAAAAACAACAATTATTTTGTTAACATTCAACAAGTACAGCTTCCGCGAGTCTTAGACGCAGACCCACCATCAACATATCAAGGGAAGTTGTTGAATGCTAACAAAAGAAATACTAGCCTGAAAGTAGGGCAGATCTTAGGCTCTCCAGGCCAATACACGCACATGTGCGTTTGCACATACACATACACACATTCAAACACAATCACGAAAGCACACACATACTCACCCCCCCACTCTTATTCCCACTGCTAAACTACCCTACTCAGCCCATTGTGCCGGATCTATCAAACCCAAAACAAAAGACACTTGTTTTGATTTGTTTTCAGAAAAGGCCAGCCTTAAACTACCATTAAATGTGCTGAACAACCCAGAGGAAGCCTGAGATTCATGTGTAACACCGAGCCAAGCTGTCAAATTTTTCATGCAAACTGGTTGCCAAAAAACCCCAGCATTAATAAGATAAAATAAAAAGAAATTAGGAAGAAAAAAGATCCATTTTGTCACAAAAAAATGAGCAAAGCTGTAAAGCTGGAGTTGAAAGAGAGTTTCTGGGACGAGTGCTCAGCTAACTGGCACACTGGCACAGTATAGGGTTACAAGGCCAAAGCCAGTCAGGAGTGGTCTCATATGATACACTTTTTGGCCAGAACTTCAAAGAGGTCTTTCTTTACACCCAAGTCTTGAATCATTTGATCGCTAATCAATGGTGACTTTTGTTTGGGGACTTTTGAAGGTAAAATCTGCTTAGGCTGTAGAACACATAAAAGCCTAACATATGTCCTCAATGTTGCCTGAACAATATTATATTATTGAGTGTAAAGTCTATCCGACACAATCGTTTCTACAATGATTGAGACTGATTTAAGGTAATTCTTCATTAGGTTTTTACAAGTCTGACTTAATGCAATACCCATGCTATATGAACATGTAAAGAGCTATGGGTCAATCCCTCCCTGATGCAACCACACAGTAAAAGCTGTGGGTGGGGTCTTTTTTTCTGTGCAATAATACAAGGTAAAAGATGAATACCTTACTTTTAGAACATAAAGTATAGTTTGATTTGATTAGGGTTAAGGACGACTGAACCCCCTTATTGGCTTCATTAGAATGAGGGTGTAGGGTTATTATTTTGGTATCTTGAAATCTGTTTATTGTTTACAGTTTAGTTTAGCTGGGATGGTCATTTCAGTGTGAAAGGAAGGAATGACTAGAGGGACCAATAACTATTTACAGTACAGACATCTGGTATGTGAGTACTGCATTCAATCTGATTTGAAAATCCCAGCTGTCAGTCAGTTGGACCTAAGAGGATTTAATTTATTCATTTAGGGCTGTTACAATATCAAATGTTCAATACATGATTATTGTAGCCAAAATAATTTGCAATAAAGATATAACAGTAAAATATGTTGGAATAAATAAGTAGCATTCATCTTTTGTTGCCATTTTGGTGGGAAATGAATTACACTAACAACTTGAGTGTAAGGAAGGTGGTATATTTACACAAAAGTGTTCAAAATCAAACAGTTACTTACATCTGCCATCATGATATCATATGTGTGACTTGACTTATATACATGCCAGCTTTTAATTATCAAAGTTTAATATTGCTTTTTAAATTCCAAGTTGTATATACTAGGCTAATTTCTGTTGCTGGTGTTACACTTTGAGAGCTTTTGCTCTGTTCAAGCTATAATCAGGGATTTATAAAAACAGAAAATAATTGTAAAATGATCTATGCATTGTTATTCATGACCTCAGTTCCATTTTAAGTCCTTTGGAGGTTTGGAGAATCAACATGAGACCAGGATTCATGAGAATGTCACAATCACTTTAAGTTAACATGGACTTGTTGACAAGTACCCATTGTTCTAAGTCAAAGCAATAATCTCAGCATGAATATAAGTACATAACAAAACCGTTTCTGTTTATTCTGCTGGAAAATCAACTTGTGTGTCTGTTTTATTTTATTTTTCTTACAGTGGCTACAATGGATTATAGGTTTTGAAATAGGATAAAACATTCCATTTCAACCATTGCTCAGGATGATGGATGACTGTCTCAGGGACAATAACAGTGGATTGCGTACAGCCCACGGATGGCAGGGATGGTTCCAACCTGTAAAGTGAGACAGTACTTAGACACATTGTCACGATATTCCCAATACCTAGTACTGTCAGGGGCATTCACAATCATTAATAGCACCACTACGTCCCTCTGTCCCTTACCCACCTTTAGACCATGTGATCTGCAGCAGAAATATGTGCGTGTTAGCATGTGTGTCCCTGCGTGCTTTTGTACTTGGGTTGGTTTATTCATAGACACCTTTACCCACTTAGTATCACATTCGTCAATGTCAGCCCCCCATCGTAATCCCTCCTCGTGTCAACACTTCATTAGTAACCACAGCAACACACACACACACACACACACACACACACACACACACACACACACACACACACACACACACACACACACACACACACACACAGCAGTTTTTTAAACGTTATTACCACCAAGTGCCTTTTTTCTCAAGCAACATTTATTTGAAGGTGACAAGTGCTGATGGGAAAACTGCTGAAAAAACAACTTTTCTCTGCTGCTAACACATAGGAGGGGATTCATAGAAACATTATTACATCTTTAGTCAAGATTGTCAAAACAGAGTTAACTTTAAATACGTTGCTGACAATGATGTAGGAAGCAAGGTTGGTTCATTACAGGGAGATATTACAAGATGCAATCAGTGAAAAGTATGACAGAAAAAAACAACTTTTAATTAACTCCCTGCAAAGTGTTTATTGAGGAAAACAAGGTTACAAAACTTGTTGGCACCGAAATGAGATTGAGCACACATGTCTTGGATATGTTGATTTCCAAAAACAAATACAAGTCTAACTGCAGCTCAAGTATATTACAGGCTTGTTAGCTTTCAAAGGTACAGTTGCATCACATCTGTCGTGACTATCCACTTGAGGCAGGCAGCAATGAATTCCATTTATTATATATATATACAGTATAGTTGCACGAATTAAATCTATTCATGACAACTAATTCACTTTTGAATATACTTGTAAAAAATATGCTCAATGTTCTTATGTCAGTTTATGGAACAGTGGAAGTGTAGATTAGGTCATTTTAAAGGGGCCTTATTGAGCTAATTTTCAGGTTCATATTTGTATTTGTGACATGTCTCAATGCTTCAATGTTCAAAAAGCTCTTTATTTTTCTCATACTGCCTGTGCTGCAGAACCTCTTTCCACCCTCTGTCTGAAACCAGAGACCAGTCTGCTCTGATTGGTTAGCTGGGCGACTCTATTGTGATTGGTCAACAGCTTAGAGATGTCCCGCCCCCTTAGCCTATCACGTACAACTGGGAGAAATCCAAAAGTCTTGTATTTTTGTAGTACTGGACAGATGTTTCATTTTCACATTGTACATTTTGTCAAGATACAAATGCTAATTTAACTCTGTGTCTGCTGGAATGGACATTGGATTGCTAACATATATGTTAAAGGTTGGACTGTTTCAAATGTTGAGTTTACTAGAGGACTTAACTTTAGCTTGAGGAAAAAAAACAATTATTGCAGCTTTAAAAGACAAGGCTGTAAATATTCTATGTGTATGTTTTTTTTGTTAAAAAAAAATCCTATAGAATGACCCAAAGCAACCAATTATAGCCCATGCAGCCTAAGCATGATGCAATTTATCCCTCTATAAATGCACTGGCTGGCATGCTTCTTTATTACAATGAAAACTGTTCCTCTGCTATGAATCCATTAGAACTTACTAACATATTAATCCACAGTTAAACATAGTTCCCAAAATTAAAGAACAAGGTGGTTCAGTTGGAGTAACAATTGGTAAAAAAAACTGTGTCCAGATGTTCTAGCACATATCGTTAAAACAAATACATATTTTTACTTTTTCTCAAGATTAAATTCTAGTAGGAAAACATGGGCTAAGGTCCGAGTCCCATAACCTCCGGCCAAGAAAGTTATGTTTTCATTTTGGTTTGTTCGATTGTTGTCTGTCAGCAGGCTAAAGGAAAAAATATTGGCCCAATGTTCTTGAAATCGGTTAAAGGTTGAAACAGGGACCTCGGAAGAAACCCTTTAAATGTCATGGTCTTTAGAGTCTAAACTCTCTGATGTCAGTAACATGATCGTTTTCCTCTATTCTTAACATTGTGAGATAGGATAACGTATAAATTAAACAAGTCTTTAAATATAAGGGATTTCCTTTACATACGTACACAGAATAACTCTATTCATGTGAAAACCCTCAGAGACTTGGAACTTTCATGAAAACCCAAACACTTCTAGTACAAATCTGCCGCAGTGGGCTCCTCCTGAAACTGGTAGCAGTTGGGATCCCCTCTGACTCGAGGCGTTTCTGGAATCTGGACCCCGGTGTAGGGGTCAACACACCAGCACTCGCCCCGCTGGCCATGGTTGGACATGTTGCACTGGAGAGGAGGAAGAAAAACACAAGCTAGACAAGTTGGAAAACACTAAGAACGAGAGGGAGGGGTAAGGATGCACAGTGGGAAGCAGGGGGTGCGTTAATGAAGCATGGCGTACGGAGGCTTGAGATGTGTGTGTGTGTGTACTCGTGGATCTTCTGGTGGCGGGGGGCCATTGGATGAGAGTGAGGGCTATGGTCCGGGCGAGACGACACTCACCCAATAACAGCCCATCCTCAGGTCATGCCCCCAACTCACAACCCACAACACATGCATAGCCACACATGCCATCACAGACACACAGACACAGACACACACAGACACACACACACACACACACACACACACACACACACACACACACACACACACACACACACACACACACACACACACACACACACACACACACACCGGCATGCCAGTAGACCGGCCCCCCCGCAGAGCCCTCCTCTACTCAGAAATGAGGTCGTAATTAAAGTGGACACAGTTTACGCCGCGCACGCGGGGCGGCAGCGGAGGGAACGGCCAAAAGAATGAAGAGCTCGGGGGAAAGAAAAGACTTTCCATTTTCTTCCTTCGATGAGAAAGAACAAAAAAAGTGACAGTTACAGTAATTACCCCGCGACAAGGAGGGACAACTCCAAAGGGAGCCGAGTGTTGAGGAGGTACAGTGTTCCTCCCTGGGAACCGAGGACTCCGGTCCGAAACAATGCTGTTGTTTGTGACCAGTGATGAAAATTGGCTGAGTGGTTGAGAGCCCTGCTTTAGGAAACAGTGGCGCCTATTCAAATCTTCTTTTCTGCTCTACTATCCTCGTAAGAAAACACTGGATATGTGACCTTGTTTGTCCTCTGGTGCCTGATTTCTATGGAAGAGCAGAATTCAAATTCCGGTCGGAAGTGTGGTTTCGTTCCTCGGCTAAACAAAAGTCTTCCCATGAAGTACGCCAAACTGTTTTATTGCCTTGTAACCTTGAGCTCAGAAGCTGTTGCGTCATTCATGGTGACAACATTTCCACACGTATGTGTGTGTATGTGTGCGTGCGTGCATAAGGGCAGAGTGTTAAGGAAAAGGAGGGTGTGTGTGACATTATTAAATAAAAAGGGGGAAGGGGGAGTTGTGTTGTGTTGTGGTGGCAGGTGGGAGTGCATCGGGAGGATGTATTTTTGCCAGGTTGATTTAAATAGGCAGATACAAGAGTGTGTATGTGTGTGTGTGTGAGAGAGAGAGAGAGAGAGAGAGAGAGAGAGAGAGAGAGAGAGAGAGAGAGAGAGAGAGAGAGAGAGAGAGTATAAAAGCGAGGGGAAATCCAAGGGAGAGTTACACAAAATGATACAGTGTTTGAGGGATTTTAAGGAGGTAAAAGGAGAAAAGCAACACAGGGAGAACATTAATGAGATTAAACCAAAAACAAAGCTCACATACAGTTCGGATTACAATTGATGCTTTTTTCCCCCATGATTAAAGTCAGTGTATTATACAACGACTTCTAACCAAATTCTAAACCTGAGGACATTTGCAGTCGCTACGGTCTGTTGCTCGTGTGCGCCCCATGAAACAGTAGCTCCCTGCTGCTGGCCAAAACCTCACTGAATGATGTCACAGCAGGTGGTTCACCTTTGACAGCAGATGGAAAACACCTGCTGTGACATCACTGATTGAGCAACTGCCGGTGTGACATGCAACCCTAGAGTGATGCAGTGATGTCGTTTTTGTGTTGATGACCAGGAAGTTAGCATTGAAAGGGCTCCCTGTACAAAAATCCAATGGATTTAACTGGATTTTGGAAAATTGCAGAGAACAAAACATAATGTTAGGCTTTAAAGGAACATCACTGTCGCATGAACTCACGTCACTCCAGCTAAGCTAAAAGCAGCTAATGTGTTGCCATGAGGATGTTCAGTAGTCTCATGCAGCTACCTGTTAGCAAGGGCTGTGTTTATGACACATATAAGCTTCAGACATACACAAATGGGGTATTCCTCATGTATTTTATGTCATGGAACAAAATGTGAAAATATCTTAAACTTCTGTCAACCACCAACCTCATTTCAGGCTCAAACACACATTCAGAAAATATTGAGACGAGCTAACCGGAAGTTATATAAAGCTAACTGGTTATTAGTTTTATGACATTTAGCACTCATTACAATTGAAAGCTAATTCGAATATGATCCATTTTCTCACTGAAGAGTTGATATGAAATAGTAATGAGTGATGCAAAGCAGGGCAACAGTAAGTATAAGATTATGTTTAAAATAACTCAAACTATTGCTGAGATACAGTTGATAGAAGTTTAGTCCAACACTATTCTTACTAAATGTAGCCACCCATAAATGTAAACTAGCTACCTTTTGGCCACCGTAGTATTGCGCTACAGTGGTACCGCCCACTTCAGCATTCCATTCACTTGGTTAACAATATTTAAACAGCTGATACCTTATGGTTCTGTCCCGTTCGAGCGAGACGTTTCCGGTAAGTCTCCACAATCATCGAGGTAGTGGCACGTTAGGCTCTGGTTGTTGACTTTTATACCTTACTCCAGCAGACTGTAGCTTTGTCCGTGACGGTAACAAGACCAGCGGTACTGTGTGGGTTAGTGAGGGGCTGCGCTGTCCGAGATACATAGCTAAGGTAGGAGCGCTCATAGTTTCTATAAAGTTAAGGTTTATGGCGGCATTTCTATAACGTGTGCTTTGTTCTTTTTTAGATTGTCCGCCACTGCTGTTTTGTCTCCCTGGTTTTGATTTCTTAAAGTAGTTCGTCTGTGATGCCTTTGTTTACATTATTGTTCCAATTTCTAATCTCCCAAGACTATTAGTGTTTTTATTATCTGTATAAATCTGTATCCAATGAGCTGATATACTGTTGTGTTTTGTGTCTTTTACGAGGGATCCAGCCCCCTGACGTGAGCAGCAGCCCTGGGAGTTGGGATTCAGTGGTGTAAGGCCCGCACGTGCACTTCACTGCCCCTTAAGTGTGTGTGTGTGTGTGTGTGTGTGTGTGTGTGTGTGTGTGTGTGTGTGTGTGTGTGTGTGTGTGTGTGTGTGTGTGTGTGTGTGTGTGTGTGTGTGTGTGTGTGTGTGTGTGTGTGTGTGTGTGTGTGTGTGTGTGTGTGTGTGTGTGGAAGCTTATCATGTAGTACAGTATATGCTTAAATGATGCTTGTATGAACTAAAAGGTTCTAATAATAACAAAGTTGAAAAACATCTGTAATCATATGGCACTTTAGACTATTATATCAATACTCATTTGGAAGCTGATATATAATAGGGAGAGTATGTATTGTACACATTCTTACCTTACACAATGGATCATTACAGAACAATGCTTCCGTGTACATCCTACCCTACTGTAGGCCATATTGGATCAGCCCTCATTAAAGGAAAAGACACACTGTAATGAGCATGGCCACCAACTAAAGGTCCTGCGGCAAAAGGGAGCTGCTGTGCCACTGTTGGCACTGTTCCACCATTAGAACTAGATTTACACACTGGGACTCTCTTCAAGACAGGGCCTCAATGTGTGGTTAGGGGAAGTTTCCTACATGCCACAATTTCTCTTTAGACAAAAGGCTAAAGGCAAGGTATGCATAAGTATATATACTGTAGGCACAAAAGTGCTGACAGTTTATGGACCATGTCCTGCAGATGCTTGTTATAGAAGAATTCTCGGCATTAATGAAAGTGCACTAAGTTAAAACGACTGAGAAGGTCGACGGGTTTAAGTAATGATAGGATTGTGCAAATAGGCAATTTAAATGTTAAAATTTCATGATTAATTTCCTCAACAACCCTACATCCGAAGTCTTACATCTAGAAATTAAGACATTCTTGATATTATACTATTATATTATCACATTTCATACATGCTATAAATGCAGTTATTTTCAGTACTAAATATTGGGAAATGTAAAAGTCTTGTTCAGTCGATCAACCTGTAACTATTTTTCTTTGTTCTAAACATAGTTTGAACAATGTTCCATTATAGAACATGGTTACCTAACGTCTGTTTACGAATTATTTGACCATGACGTAAGATGATGTCGTTAGTATTGTGTTTATTCACTTTGCTCTTTGTCATTCCTACCATGTTGTTTATGGTGATAATCCTCCATGCCTGTCTTCCAAGCTTCGAATGTCAGAACACTCCCAAGGATGTTTGTTCATACGTAAAGACTAATTAGTGTACGTTCGTGTGATACACTGTAATCTACCAGTCACTGTGTCCTATCTAAATAAACAGCGTGATTGTTGAGGTGAAGTGTCGTGAAGTGGCCCAATTCGCTGGCCTTGGCTCACCTGTTTGAGGTTGTATAGTCCCTGTCTGTCACAGTTTGGAAATTTGAGCCCGTACAGGTTCTCCAGCGGGCCTCTGTTATCCTCAGAGGTCATTTTAGAGATCTCCTCTAAGACTCGTTCCAGCTCCTGCTCACAGGCGCTCTGAAAGGACAAGCAAAGAGAAAATTATGAATTCTTAAAACAATTAAATACTAGGCATACATAAAAATACATTTACAGGAGCAAGATTACTTCAAGTCAATTAAACTAAACCACCCAAAGACGAGTAAGTTTAAGTTAGACTTAAGTTGGAAGCCAAAGAATGTGGTCTGTCCAAGAATAAAATGCAGATCTGTGTCTCACATGTTCATACACTTAATACAGTTCTGACTATTCCTGTTGCATGGATGTGCTAATACACGCTTACCATGTATAGTATCCATTTGCACACACACACACACACTCACTATACTGTGACAAAGAGTGTATCAGGCTGCCACTGGGATCAAAGGAGACCGGTCTTATGATTAGTTGGCTGAAGATGAGAGAGCGAGGCAGGAGGCAGCCCTTATCAGACGTCTAAATGTATGGATGAGAAGTTATCTCTCTTTCTTTCTGGCTCTTTCTTTTACACATTTTTCCTATAGTCATGTTTTCACTCTCATAATGAAGACATGAACTAAATCCACACCGCAGTGAATGTACCCAACAGTCTCCCTGCTGTCATATATTAGAGTACAGGTTAAGGTCATTTTAAGTCACACAATGGAGTGGTGCAGAGAGTGTATTTTCGTTGTCAGACAGGAAGTTAGAATTTCAAGGACTCCCTTGACACAAAACAATGGGATTTAAGATTATTGCAAAAACAAAACAATGTGTGGTATTTGTTCAGCAGGATAATCATATTTTAGAGGCGTAAATGTAATCGGCAGAAGTAAAACACTTAAATTAGTCAATAAAAGAACTACAAGACGTTTGCACTGCTAAGCTAAAGGCTTATCTGTGTTTGGCATAATGCAGATATACAATCCTGTCAAAAATTAACTCAAAACGCAACTCATAAAGTTGCCAAACGGACTGAACGAACAGCAAATAGTGAAGAACACGTAGCCCAGATATCTATTAAGTGTTTAGGGGTGCAAATACCTACATGTTATTGAGAAGCTTAATGTTAAAATTACTAAATTAATGTGTTTGAAATTAGTTATATTTACTGAGAAAAAATAGCTAATAAATTGCAGTTACTAATCTCAAATTTGATGATTACCAAATTGTTGGTCGGAATATATTATTTTTGGTAAGAACTGTTGTTGGCGAATATAGCCTTCATTCTGCTGCTACGTTCTTATCTTAATTAAAGCTATCTTGAAAAACCTTTAATGGAAGTTGGACATAAATCAGTGTTCACTATTGTGAGGTTTACATTGCCAGGTTTAGGTATGCAGATTTATTTAAGTCAGACTGATGTTTAATACTCATGTTGTCTGAACTTGCTTAGCTACATTTGGTTTGCCAAAAGGTGGCGAACCAAATGTAGGTGGCTAAAATGTCCAGTTTGTGTGCTGAAAATATGCACACCAAATGCAGCTGGGACACAACAGCATGGGTTGGGTTGTTAGCATAGTCTGCGGGAGCTAGCATGCCCCCTAGGCTAGCAACAGCATTCTCCCACAGTTTGTCAAACACTTCACACCATTGCCTTTAACCAATGTCATTAACTTTGCTCTCACTGCGGTCAAAAACATCAGTTTCAACTCAAGGTGGAATTCAATCGGGGCTAGCAGTAGATATGTCTTGTCTTCTTCCTAATCAAAATGAATTAGCAGTGAAATCTGATCTGACCACAGCATAAGTATGGGATTGCTTCATGGCCAGTATTGAGTTACACTGGTTTTAGTCCCCAATATCCCTAGAAATTACAATACGATTTCATTTAGCTGATGCTTTCATCAAAAGTGACTTTTAAAAAGTGCGTTCAAACAAGTACATTAGCTTTCAATAAACTAACTAACATTGTAAGTGCTGCTGCATTGGCTTCAAATACGCCACATTGTGTACGTATACAACAGAGGATTAAGTATTTATTATTGCTTTTTGGCCAAGGTGCAGTGAAAAGACATGTAGGTTTTCAGCTTGATTTACATTACATGCTTCATGCTTTGTGAGTATTTTTAAGCTAAAGAAATCCCTTTCTCTTTCACTGAAATCTTCCATTTTCATTTGATTGTCCGACTCATGATGGACACAGCAGAATCAGAAGTATCCTCTATTTGTTTTCACGCTATCTTTTACTTTATTGTCCACAAATTGAGAACCAACTGTTCAGTCAGAGATTTCAGTGTGTTGTGAGGGGAGGTTAATACAGTCTTAAGCCTTAAGTATAAATGAGTGTCAGGCTACAGCAGCCTGATACGCAATTCTTTCATAGGTTTAGAGCTACAAAACACTTTCTTTGATTTTATTCAGATATGATTTACTTCACAAGACTGCTAAACAGACCTCAAATCAATTGTGTCAACCCCTTAAAGGTTATCTGTCCAATGAAAATTACACACAGTAAAATCTCTATTTACTTTTACTTTATACCATGAACATATTTTGCTTTCCATGGACAAAGTTAAAAGTAAAATATCTAGGTTATGCTCGATTAGCATACGTACCTAAAATTGATCATTGAGGGTTTAATGAGGCAACATATTAAGAATAAAACATCAAAACAAACGATATAACGGTTCTTTATGTGGGAACAATCATATGAATGTGATAAGAGGGAGTCTTTTAATTAATGAAAACAAATGAGTACGAGGGATAAAGTGGCAAATGTGACACGAGCCCAGCTGACAGTGAGGCATGTGTTTTGTGTACAGTATCTGACCTCACAAGAACAAACACAACAGAGTGCATCCATGCCTGACACCAGCTGTCTGCAGGTCCTCCCCCGGCCCAGCTGCACTTCTCCTTTTACTGCATTCTCTCTTTTGTTGCTTCTAATGATCGCCACAATTGTTTTGTACCCTTCCGCTTATGATTGTTTTGTTTTATTTTGTTTTGCTGCAAGCGAGTGAGTTAAGTGAGGGAGAAAATTAGCAAATGCACATAATTGTTTGCCATGTTCTGACATATATGGACGTCCGCAAGCATAGCCCCCAAGGGCTTCAGCTCATTTGCATGAAACAGAAAGAATATCTGCGTTTGTACGCCACCCCATTAAGGCGTTTTCTGGGAACTGTTTTTATTTTTTTGCAGAGCTGCGTTTAACACTGTGAAATGTTAAGTGAGTGTTTAAAGAATAGAGGGGCGGGGGGTTCTAATCTGTTGAATGTGTTAAACTGCCAAAACACATTCCACTGTAGACAGCCAAACAATATTACTTTTCATAATGAAGATGCTCATTATGGGCAATTATCAGAGTTTGGACATATTTTTCTCTCAATGCAACTAATGTGGCTTGTTTTCACTTCATACATAATTGTTAATGCATCAATACATAGAACAAATGCATGAGGTAGTGCTAAATGTGTTTGAAAGAGTAGTAATTAGAGAGGCATCAGCATATTGGTTAGTCAGTTTGAACCACAAGGCCACCGTTTTCTAACAAAGACATTCTGTGTGTATCTCTAAGCGAACTGCTAACAAAGCTTTAACTAAAATATAATTTAAAATTAGCATTAGCATATCATCAACGCTGTTTTCCTTATTCTGAGTAATCAAAGTTAACACCCTGTCACATTCTTGGAAAACAAACAAATGCACTTTCAGAATTCGACGAAACTTGATTAATTTGAGGTTGTGGTCACACAATCTGTTTACACAGTCATGCTACAGGTATTTATTTGATTTATGGGAACAAAGACCTGCTCCATACCAGGTAAGGCAAAGTGTTGAAACTTGCTTTTCTGTTAAAGTGAAGGTTCATTTAGGGAAAGAGCTGTGCTATGATGAATGTGCTTGTTATGATTAGGGTTAGGGGCCATTCACCATGGGAATGAATGGAAGATAAAAACAGTGTGTCTGTGCACGTGCGTGTGTTTGTTAGAGTGAAAGAGCGCCAGAGGAGGGCACCACTGTACCAGACAATGTTTTACCCACACATTGTTGACCGTTTGTCACGGCAGGCTTTTGATAGGCAGACATGTCACTGCACTGTGGCTTACACAACTAAGAGTGGTAGAAATATCTAAGCTGGGAAGCTGCTGTACTTTTTCATTTGTATTTGAGTATTGTGTAAGTGTTTTCCTTTTTTTTAAATTTGTTATAATAGATATAATGTTTGCTTCTTTTTTAAACGTATTCCTCTTACTGTGTTTATGTATGCACCATTTACCCCAGTGTTAATTCCTCATATGTGTTAACCTACTTGGCAAAACACCTGATTCTAATTCAGATTTTTAGGTAGGAAGTTTATGCAGAGTTACACCACACTCAGATTTAGTTTGGTTAGAATGTCATATAGTATTGGGCTATCGTTTCTCTACAACAAGAAAAATAGGGAGAGAATAGAGTCCTTCAGCTCATGCTAAATTAAGTGGTATCAGTTATGGTTCCACACTAAAAAAGTTGATGGTGTTATAGAATAAGACAACTTCTATTTAATTTAGTTCCAGTGGATAATTCCTCATGTGCTAGACCCTGCATTTTCAAATAAATCTACTGGCTTCAATTTCTTTTTTCCCTTGAATAAAAAAGTCCACATGATTAAACCAAATTATGGTTTGATGTCTGCTTTACAAGTTTGCTTTGATTTACAGTTCACAACTGAGACCTCCACTAAGGCTGTTTAATAAGTAAAACATAATGTGTTTATCCACCCTGTGATTTAGATTTAGAGGTTATTCCTTAGTGCTGGAACTGCTACCTCCACGACCCGACCTCGGATAAGTGGGAGAAGGTGGGTTGATGGTTCTTCCTTGGCCACTGATACACCTTTCCACCAAGTTTCATAAGAATCCGCAATTCACTTTTTAAGTTACCCTGCCGACAAGCAGACACACGGACCAGCCAACCGAGCCAAAAACAGAACCTCCTTGGCTGAGGTAATAATGAATACTGACTTGTCCTTTAAACAAAGTTTCAAGGTTGAATTCTGACCTTTAGTTCTTTCTGGGTTTGGGGGTACTCTAGTTGATTGATCCTCATCCTGGTTTTGAGATCATTCACGTGTTGTCTCTTGGCCGACTCCTGCCAAATCCAAAGGTCCAAGGAAGGTCTTTTGCCGAGTGGATTCTCGGTCCCATGTGCCTCTGCAATCAAACAAACAAAAACCTTCTCAGACATACGGTTAATCTGAAGCATCTGTACATAAAGTCTTCCAAGGCGTTCTTCAAAACAGACTTCACGTTTTACTCAAAGCTAATTCGACCTTTCGGTGTACTTTCTGGTTTTAATCCCAGGGTAACATTCAATACTTTAGAGGTTCCCAGAAACGCTTATATTGAATCAATTCTTTGTGCATGAAAGTGTCCTGTCTTTTAGGTATGTGATTAATAGACAGATGTTAGACAAACAACATCTCTGCTGCTTTCTAAAATACTCACATTATCTACTTGTATCCATTCTTTAATCACACAAGCTGTTATTGAAAGCTTTCTAATAACAGGCCCCTTTACAAGTCATCTTAATCCTGGTATTAGAAGACAAAGTCATTCTGTGTCCTGAAGGCATCCTGTGTCCCTCATACCTCATGTTACTAATTCTATACTGGACAGTCAGGCACTGCAATGGCTATAATTATTATGGCGACAGTGTGAACAGGCCTGCTAAGATCTTTGAAATAGTACATTGTTACATACAGCCCCTTTAGGCTTAGGACACAGGGCATATTACACAGTTTGCACAGGTTCTCTCAGCAGCTGGGGTCAGTCTGAATGTGTTTCCTGCTGCTGTTATACCAAAAGTATGCCCATCATTGTGAGATGGGAGAGACAAAACACAAACAACAAGCTAACACGGTAATTCAGAACAGACACCAACTAAGAAGGCAAATTAATACCCAAATGCAAAAAATGAGAAACCAATGACGGTAAAAAACAAATACAAAGAGAGGTGAACACAGTTTATCAGCAGAGTCATCACAGACATAATGATGTGAGATTGTCTAACACATTTTAACAGGGAAGCGATGGCTGAATTAAAGAGCCGAGCTCGTCTGCTAGTCATTGGTGGTGAGTCCAGACCTGTGAGGAAGCCTTTCTGATTAAGGCTTTACTTGCTGACTAAGGACTTTTTCAGGAGCCTAATCTACCTGCCAGAGGCTGTGTGTATGTGTATGTGTATGTGTATGTGTGTCTGCAATTAGCACTATAAACCAGGAGCAGATCTCTGGGATTGTAAATCATGGCCGAGTGGAAAACTGCTTAAGCACTCCTCACACATGCTGACATCTCCTGCAATGTTTCTGTGCGTGTTCACACGTGTCTGTGCAGTGTGCACACTCTGCCAGGTGTGGAAGTAAGCGAGGCTTCTACATTGCAACACACTTTCCTCTTGACATGATATTAATACAGATCTTATTATAAATGTGTCAACGGACACTTTAAGAACCATTGGTTTTTAGCTTTAATTGAATGTACTTACTGTACTTAAAGAGGCCTTATTATGCTTTGTTGTGGATATCCCTTTCCTGTAGTGTGTTATATAAGTTGTGTGCATGTAAATGGTCTGCAAAGACTAAAATCCCAGGTTCCAGAGGGAGTTTCTTTCCGACAAACTCCCCCCTCTCTGCCTGAAACACCGCCATTGGACTCAGACGTGGCTCTGGTTTCACACAGAGGTTGAAAAGCGTTACCTTTTTGAACATTAAAGCATGTAAACATGTAACAGTATTGGCACAAAACACAAATATGAAACAGCAAATTGATCATAATAGGGCCCCTTTAAGATTTGTTTTCTTAAATGTTCATATTTTAAGTGTATATTCTTTTTGGGAAAACAAATTACTTTTATTCAACTACCTTCCATAACAATCCTTTACTTTTAACTCAACTGCATTTCCATGAATTGTAAATTTGAAGCACAGATTTTAAGTCATTGGATGTTTTTTTTTATTTTTGTCACAAGAGAAAGATCTATCATTGTAAATTGAGGCCTGTCAAGTTCAAAGTGCTTTTACCTTTCTTTGAACTGTTCTTTCAACTTGGCAGGGGTAATAATGGCTACTGTAGATAAAAAAGACGATTCGTAACAAATATCTGAAGATTTTTTAAATGATTCAAGTACGTTAAGGGAACATTGAGCAAATGCCTATACGCTGTGTTTCAATAGGCATTACGCCAAGCTTTTCTACAAAGTTATTTTAGTCATTGTGGCTGTAAATGCATAATGCAACAATACATTTAGGCGTTGACATTCGTAAGACCTTTTACTTTTCAACACTCAATGTCGTCTTCCTAGTTTTAAGTTTCTGATTTCCTGTTTTATTTGGAAAATTCTGTATCTGTTTTACTTCCTGTGTTTTCCTGTGTTTGATTGTCTGTCCTGGGTTGCTTAAGTGCTGTGTTTTGAACATTCAACACTATATTAATCAAAAGTAAAAGTATGAACATTACTTTTTTACTGAAGTAATCAAATAAAGTCAACATTTCTCAGTGTTTACTGAGCTATGTGGTGTTTCTTAAGCTATGTAAAACATGTATGGTGATTTACACAGTGATAGGTTAAGGCATAACAAGTTTATTATAAATACATTTGTATTTATTTTAAAATATTTCACAATAAAAAAGTGTTTTGAATGTGAATTCATTTTCTTTTCTTTTTTTTCTTATGTTGTGCACCATCATGAGCGGAACAAATAAAATAAAATGTAATGAAATATAATCATACATATTGGGATTCATGTGGATTAATACGTGTGGACCGGAGGGTGAGGGTGACAAGCATAAGTTTCACTTTCCTTTTTTTATTTCAATTCAAACCCTGGTAATGAAGAACATATGTGTCACAGTTGTCCACGTTCATAAAATGTAAAATAAAAAAGGAAAGTGAAACTTTATCTTGTCACCCTCCAACCCCTAAATGTATATACAATGTCCTACTTTATAGTACTGCTTAGATCTGTTTATTTTTCTTTCATTTTGTGTTCATTTTGTATGTATATCTTAGACATTTGTTTTTATTGCTTATCTATCTATCTATCTATCTATCTATCTATCTATCTATCTATCTATCTATCTATCTATCTATCTATCTATCTATCTATCTGTCTGTCTGTCTGTCTGTCTGTCTGTCTGTCTGTCTGTCTGTCTGTCTGTCTGTCTGTCTGTCTGTCTGTCTGTCTGTCTGTCTGTCTGTCTGTCTGTCTGTCTGTCTGTCTGTCTGTCTGTCTGTCTGTCTCTCTGTCTGTCTGTCTGTCTGTCTGTCTGTCTGTCTGTCTGTCTGTCTGTCTGTCTGTCTGTCTGTCTGTCTGTCTGTCTGTCTGTCTGTCTGTCTGTCTGTCTGTCTGTCTATCTATCTATCTATCTATCTATCTATCTATCTATCTCTCTCTCTCTCTCTGTCTGTCTGTCTGTCTGTCTGTCTGTCTGTCTGTCTGTCTGTCTGTCTGTCTGTCTGTCTGTCTGTCTGTCTGTCTGTCTGTCTGTCTGTCTGTCTGTCCGTCCGTCCGTCCGTCCGTCCGTCCGTCCGTCCGTCCGTCCGTCCGTCCGTCCGTCCGTCTATCTATCTATCTATCTGTCTATCTGTCTATCTGTCTATCCGTCTATCCATCTATCCATCTATCCATTTATCCATCTATCCATCCATCCATGCATCCATCCATCCATCCATCCATCCATCCATCCATCCATCTATAGAAACTGTAGTTCCCCACAGCGGACGCACATTGATAACGTCCCTCATCATAAATACGTGGGATAGTGTAACTTCAGTCGGATTCTCAAAGCACCGCAGTCTCTTCTCCTAAGTCCTTTTGAATTCTCCTATCCTATTCCTTAACCCCTTGATGTTTCATACAAAGGTCAAGGAATAGTAGATGGGAATAGATGATAGGAGCTGATTTTTCGACAATTCAACCGTACCCTCAGCCTAATTCATTGCACCTGTTCCCCATCAGCCTTGAGTTCACCTGACCTCCTGTACACCAGCACTTCATCCCCTCATTAGTTTCAGCTTGTTTTTAGGCCTTGGTTTTCTGTTAGTCTTGGTTGGATCCTTGTGTGTCCTGCAATATGTAGTTTTGTTTGTGTTTTATTCATTTTGTGCCTTTCTGGAACAAGCCTTTAAATTAAACTAGTCTTTCTGCCTCCTGCATTTGGGTCCACCCTGCTCCATTACCCGGGAAATTTTATAGCTTTGAAAGCAAGTACTCATATTGAACGAAACAACTTTCTCTTGTACTGGCGTGATATATGACCAGAAGAACCAATATAAATAACTTTTAAGTTATAGAGTTGTGTAAATAGAAACTGTCACTTGCTGGTGGCAACATGTAACGACACAGGATCAAGTAAGCTGACGCGATTTATCCTGAAAACATAAATAGAAATCAAACATGTCATTCTCATGGTGCTTCAACAGTTAAAAAGAAAGGGGTAGAAACAACTTTGACAGGGTTTATCCTCTGAGGAACAAGAATGTATTTTTGCCAAATTCAATAATATCCATCCCAAAAAAAAGAAAACACACACTCTAGATGTATGTGATGGATTGAACCAGCATTGCCATCCTTGAGTTTGAAATTACCCGTAGATTAAATTAACCTTCTATGTGACTCAAGCTACATAGGGAGCACTCTGCAATCTGATAATCAAACTGTGTGGCCACAAACAAGACCTTAACATGTGTATAAGTTTAATTATATTCACTACAGGAACGGCCAACAGTCATAAATTCAAACATCCAGCTAATTCACAAACAGTGGAATAAGCTCCCACATGTAGTGAGAGCGTCTGCAGAACACATTAAACATATTCAAGGGAGCATGATTTACAATCTAAGTCTGTTGCTCTAAAAATAAAATGTACAGAGCAAAAAGTGATATATCTTTCTTTTCCCCTGGTAGTTGTTAGTACACCACACTGACACTTATGTTTCAAGGGGCAACACTGGAGTAAGACAGTTAAAATAGACTGGCACACACAAGTTGTAAAATGTGTTAAAATCCCAACTTTTTTCTATATTTTTATACTTATAGGAACTCATGACAGCATGCTCCAAGGAAAAGAAAAACTAAAACACGTCTTTAGCCAACAGCTGTCATCTAAACACTGTGTTGTTGATTCTGTCTTCAGTGCCATAGAAACTACCTGTCTCGAGCTGTTGGCTTTGGGTATTGCCTTTTAGGCAATGCTTTCACAGTTCTCTCATAGCACAGAATGAGTAATGTCTTTCCAGAGTTGCTTAGCATTAATGTATTTGTGTATTTGTTAATGTATACAGTGAAGCTGTGTCTCTAAAACTTTACGGTGCTTCCACAAGCCAAGAAAGTGGCCTTACAGTACTTCAAACTATTGTCAGTGCAAATGGTTCCTCTCAAGGCTTGGCCACTTCAAACACTTAACGGCTGGCCAACGGACAAAAAGCAATTGAATAATGAAGGTTTGCCTAGCCAGAGATCCCCTTCAAACCTTTTACGGTTAGCTGGTTCTTTCAACTCTTGATGTTGCTATGCGTACATGTGGCCATATGTGTGTCATCCAAACCAAATCAAGCTGCCTTTGTAGTTTTAAGGGGAAACTGTTACCAATTGTTGCTCACTACAGTAATTGTCAGACCTTTAAGACAATAGGTGCACTGTAAGATCAAAGTGGTTTTCTCTTACAAATGTATGCATTTAACCATCAACGTCAGTGTGCAACATACACCACAGATCTAAGGGGAGCTTATTTTGGCAACTAATTTAACTTCTTTTGTTGCGTGAGAGCAAAATCTGCTGTGACACATTTCGTTGGTACCAATTGTACATTTGATTGATTACATACATTGTTTTCCAATCGATGTTGACTTCAATATAACATGGGAAGTTAATGTTCATGTCTGTTGGCTTGCCACCTGAAAATACCAGCAAACAACTATTCGTCTGATTACATGGCGTAATTATGCTTTGGTACAGAATTTATAGATTTTGGTGCCCTTTGTCCTGAGCAGGCTCATTGTATTGTAAGTTACCAATATTGCTAATTTATATATTTATACTTTAATCACTCTCACTATCAAACTAATGGGTAATTGTTGGGTCTAAAATTCCTAGAAGTTCCGGAAAGAATATGAGCCACTTCAGGGTTAGAATGCCATTATGGGCTATCCATGCAGTGGGTCCAAAACTATGGGCAGCAATTCTAGCCCCGGCCTTTTCACGCAAAGAGTAAATGCTCTGACTGTCCAGGGGAAACAGAACTGTCAAATGCACTCTCCATCAAACACCGTTTGGTCAAACAAGTCGGGATAGAGATTATAAAATCAATCACTTTTGATCTCGTATAACCTTTGAACTATAATTGATAGATACCCAAATTTGGTGTGTATGATGCTCTTGTCCCACTCTCTCAATGCGCCATGTTGGTCTTGAAGTAGCGTATTGTCTTTACTGTTGGCTAGTAATCTAAACAGCGCATTAAAATAGATAAGTTGATCATAATATTTTGGTTAACTACCCTGAAATGGACTATAAAGTAGCACACCAGTGCCTCAAAATAGTACCTATTAAAGTACTTAAAGTAAATGCACCTTTCTTGTTGTGTAGTAAATCTAGCTCATTATGTTGTAGTGATAAAATGCAACATGTGACCCTTCAGCATGAACTGTTTTAACATAAGCACCAAGGCAACAGGCCTCCTATTAACACCTCAGGGGGAGTTTTCTCTGAAAATGCAGGAGCCAACATGCAGCCTTTACTCTAAGTGATCTCACGGCTTCATCTTTTCCTGTGATCTGTGCTGACACACATTTTGTGTGCACACATATTTACATAGCTAATTAAAGAGCTGACAGTGCAAGTGAAATAGTATGAGCAAGTCTCAGCAGAATATCGCCTCAAGGGCAACAAGGGCAGTCTTGGACCACCGCAAGTGAAGAAAGGAGAGACAAGAAGACAGATAAGTGATTTGCAATATGTGCAAGTGAGATAACAAAGAACACCTAGTGTGTTTGTATTGCAACATATGGGTGAGTTGGACTTGAGGATACTGTAGTGTGTGATTGTAGCTATCCTATTGGAAGGAAAGAACAATTTTGGCAACTCTCCAAACACCAGATTATGTCCAATACATTTTTTTCTTAGTCTTAAAATAAAAGCAACTATTAATTGAAATGGTTAATGCAAAGTTAAAACCCTTAGGCATCATTTAAGTCATTTGTAATAATACATAAGGACTACGAACCATTGATTCAGTATTGAATATTGGCATTTATTTGACATTGTGAAATTTAAGAGGGACACCAATTTAAATAAAATGCCACTGTCATGAGACTTGCTTTTGGTTCCTGTTTTGTTTTTGAAGCTTTCTCAATCTGTGTCATGTCTGTTTTTGTACTTCCTTTCTTTGTGTATTCCTGATTGTTTGTTATACTGGCTTTATTAGTTTCAGCTGTTCCCCATGAGCCCTGAAACTACCTGATTTCCAACACACACACACTGCGAGTTATGTCCCGTTCGAGGAGACGTTTCGGTAAGTCTCCACAATCATCGAGGTAGTGGCACGTTAGGCTCTGGTTGTTGACTTTTATACCTTACTCCAGCAGACTGTAGCTTTGTCCGTGACGGTAACAAGACCAGCGGTACTGTGTGGGTTAGTGAGGGGCTGCGCTGTCCGAGATACATAAGGTAGGAGCGCTCATAGTTTCTATAAAGTTAAGGTTTATGGCGGCATTTCTATAACGTGTGCTTTGTTCTTTTTTAGATTGTCCGCCACTGCTGTTTTGTCTCCTGGTTTTGATTTCTTAAAGTAGTTTGTCTTTGATGCCTTTGTTTACATTATTGTTCCAATTTCTAATCTCCCAATACTATTAGTGTTTTTATTATCTGTATAAATCTGTATCCAATGAGCTGATATACTGTTGTGTTTTGTGTCTTTTACGAGGGATCCAGCCCCCTGACGTGAGCAGCAGCCTTGGGAGTTGGGATTCAGTGGTGTAAGGCCCTCACGTGCACTTCACTGCCCCTTGTGTGTGTGTGTGTGTGTGTGTGTGTGTGTGTGTGTGTGTGTGTGTGTGTGTGTGTGTGGTTATTTTTGCACCTTTCCTAATTTATCACTTTCTTTTCAGTTTGCTGTGTCTGTACAGGGCACGTGTGAGTGGCGGTGAGTAATCTTTAGATTTTACCTGCTTGTTGCCCCCCTCTCAACAGTAATTGTCTGCGCTCGTTTAGTCAGTTTTTCTTGGCTGGATACCATTTTAAATAATATTCTTGTTGTTGATGAATTCCTCATAAATTGTTGCTTTTACTGGTTGAAGTACTGTTTGTAATGTATTAAATTTGTTTGATATTTATACATAAATATCATACTCTTGGGAGTAAATCCTTGTCTTTATCCTTTTTGTTGACTGCCAACTGTATCGTGTTTCTAATTTAATCTGAGGAGTTTGGCTGTTTGCTACATTTGAGAAAAAAAGGGCAAATTTGATCATTAGAACAGCTAACTTTAGGCCGTGTGCACGGCCGAGGTTACACATCAATCAAAGGTTAGCTACAGAACACTCGGACTAAATATTAACAACACTATTCTACTCGTAAAGGTGAACTAATGTTTGGCGTGATGAAGTTTAGTAGTCTCATTTAGCCTCTGCCTCTTTAAGACATTAACGTTTCCTAAGTCCCGAGTAGGGCACTTATTGACATTATACAACATTGTATAACACATTCTTTTTAAATCTCTTAAGCTTGTTTTAACCACATACTTTATAGAGTGGTGCAGTAAATGAGTCCTATAACCCCCCAAAATTACTTCTGTATTGTGATTTTGGTTGACACAAGCTTTTTGGTTATTTCAGTTTTGTTCAGTGACATAACATCTGCATTGCTAACAAGTAACTAAACTAACTACTTAACGTCATCATGCCCAAACAAGTCCGGTTTTAGTGATTCACAGCCATGTGACCATGATTTAGGTCGTTTGTAGCCTAAGGTTAGCTTGTTACTTCTGGCGATTGCATTTACACTTCTAAAAATACAAACTGGGGTCAATATGTAGAGATTATGCCGCTGAACAAAATGTGTTAGTATCATAAACGTGTGCTGGTCACAAAGCTTATTTTTCTGCAATATACTGAATTCCAAAAGGGAAATCCCATTGCCTTTTTGACATGCTAAGTCCCAGGTCAGCCTACAAAATTACATCATCGCTACACCACTCTTATTTCATGCATTTATAGAGAAGGGGGCAGGATCCAGGGTTTTAGGACTTATGCTTCAACACTTGAGGGTCACACCAGTCAAAGCTGGAGAGGTGGATGTGAACTATGGACTGTTTACTCAAGCTGTCATGCTGTTTACTTCAGTTAAGTTCAGCCAAGTCATGTCAAGTTTATTTATATTGCACATTTAAAGAAACTGGAGTTCCACTGAGTGCTGTTGAAGATGAACAGCACACAACAATAGCATGTGAAATATTACAAAATCAATTAAATGAATGGAAAACATAAGCTATAAATATCCTTTAACATTGCAACACAAAAAAACAACCAATCAACCACATCAAAAGGCTTGAATATCCAAGTGTCTGTTCTCTTTCAAGTGAACAGCAGTGTGGTTATTTAGCAGTGAGAACGTAATCTCATCCAACTACAGGAGACACCCCAAAGTGTGCAATTTAATGGTGACAAAGGAGACAGATGTTGACATCTGATAGCCAGCAGTTGCTCATGCTTGAAAAGCCAAACATAACACAGTGAACTGAAAGAAAACCGCAGTCTGAGCTGATGGTCATTTTCAGCTCTCCTTCATGTGTTCTTACCGGTTTGAACACAAAGCCAGTAAATCACAGCAGAGAGCTCCGATAAAGCCATCACGCTTAGATGAAGTTACACGGACTGGGATTGGGTTTGTTTTTACTACCCTCTCCCAAGAAAACCTGGACGTGCGTTAACAACAACTACTGAAAGAAAATGCCATTGTTGAGTCTTTTATTGTCTGA
Source organism: Eleginops maclovinus (assembly GCF_036324505.1). Lineage (NCBI taxonomy): Eukaryota > Metazoa > Chordata > Actinopteri > Perciformes > Eleginopidae > Eleginops > Eleginops maclovinus. The sequence continues at coordinate 21,656,777 of NC_086355.1, read as the reverse complement.
AAAAACTTCAGTGCATAACTTATGAAATGCATTTGTCACAGAGAATTTACCCAAGATACATCATTTAGATAATGTAAAAAAACTGGTTGATAACTCAAGTTGCACCTGTTACTGTTTGGGAAAAATGTATTCTTGAATTGAAGATAATTAACTATTCACAACTTCTAAATATAAACCTTTCCCCCCCCCCCAAAAAAAAACCTACAGTAGATACAGTGGTATGCAAAAGTTTGGGCACCCCTTAGGAAAACCACTGCATCAGTTTGTCACTTGCTGAGCTTTTGAAGCAGCAACTTCATTTTAACATATGTTATACCTTATGGTAACAGAAACATCTCAGTAGTGAAATAACTTTTATTGGTCAAACAGAAACATGTTTATGTGCATTCAAACAAAAATAGGCATGTGCATAAATTTGGGCACCCCTAAGAAATAATTCCATTAATATTTAGTATTGCCTCCTTTTGCTGCAATAACGGCCTGTAGACGCCTCCTGTAGCCACAGACAAGTCCCTTAAGCCTGGCAGGTGGTATTTTGGCCCATTCTTCCACACAAAACGTCTCCAGTTCAGTCAGGTTTCTTGGCCTCCGTGCATGGACAGCCTTCTTCAAATAAATCCATACATTTTCAATGATGTTAAGGTCTGGGGACTGGGATGGCCATTCCAGAACATTGTACCTGTGCTTCTGCATGAATTCCTTGGTGGATTTTGATCGGTGCTTAGGATCATTGTCCTGCTGAAAAATCCAACCCCGGCGTAGCTTCAACTTTGTGACTGACTCTAGAACATTCTTGTCAAGAATCTCCTGGTACTGTAAGGAATTCATGTGGCCCTCAACTTTAACAAGTTTTCCAGTACCTGTGCTAGCCACACAGCCCCATAACATGATAGATCCTCCACCAAATTTTACAGTGGGCAACAAGTTCTTTTCATTGAATGCAGTGTGTTTTTTTCGCCATGCATACCTGTTCATGTTATGACCAAATAACTCAATCTTGGTCTCATCTGACCACAGTATTTTGTTCCAAAATGCTTCTGGCTTGTCCAGATGTGCTTTTGCATACCTCATGCGACTCTTCTTGTGATTAACACTCAGGAAAGGCTTTTTGCACATCACCCTTCCAATGAGCTCTTCCTGGTGCAAAGTACGCTGGATTGTGGAACGGTGAACAACTACACCATCAGCAGCCAGATGTTGTTGTAGTTCTCTGGAGGTGGTCTGTGGCTTCTCTGTGACCATTTTCACCATCCTTCGCCTGTGCCTTTCCCCTATTTTTGTCGGCCTACCACATCTTTCCTTCACACGGACTGTTCCTGTGGCCTTCCATTTCACAACTACGTTTCTGACTGTGGAGACAGACAGTTTAAACCTGTCAGATAATTTTTTGTACCCTTCTCCTAATTTATAATGTTGGATTATCTTAGCTTTCAGGTCAGTGGAGAGTTGTTTTGAGGTCCCCATCTTGCCACCCCCTAAGAAAGAACCTAGGCCAGGCACAGCCAGCTATTACCTATGTTAAATAGCCTTTTTCATGATTGGTTCCACCTGTCTTTGTAATTGAAGGTCTAATGAGCTAATCAAAGCAATTTTGTGCAGCAACCTGTCAGCTATAAATCCGTACAGGTGTTGAAATGAATGCTATTTATAAGGGTGCCCAAACTTTTGCACATCCCATTTTTTGCATTTTATTTTATTATAATAAAACTATGTAATGCTACCCTAAGAATTTTGGTCTGGAAAACACTAAAACGTCTACATCTTTGTAGGAAAACAAATGTTGTTGCTGTGATCTTCTATTATAAAGGAAAAGCAAATTGTCATGAAATCTCAGAGGGGTGCCCAAACTTTTGCATACCACTGTATGTATTCATGTTACTGAAGGACAATTAAAGTCACAGAAGAAAATGACTAATTATTATTTTATTAATTATTTTGTGTAGAATATATTATTTTTTGGCAAACTCATTTTATTTATTTCATTTATTCATTGCAGCATTTCTAACCTTTTTTAAAAATAATTTGAAATCACCAACAATTGAAAAAAGTGCTTATTCATGCACAATTAGCCTCAATAAATGGTACATTTTTCCTTATGTTTGTCTTTGTGTGTTTGCGTTAGTCTAATCATTCCAATGTACTAAATAAATAACATTTAGTACATTGATACTCCCTAATACAAACTCAACTCTGCTTTTACATCATCATTTGCCATTCCATTCCCCTTTTAATCGAACACTATCGACTGGAGCAGATCCTAAAAATGTCAACCCGGTATCCATTTGAAGCAGGACTTTTTAATCAAATCGGAGAACCAAATCTTATGTGAGTTAACAAAACACCCTACCTTTCATAATGGACACTATTCTGAAGGATTTCTATGGTGTGTGTCTTCACTATAACAGCATGTTACAAGTTCTAAAATACAATCTTTGTTTAAAATGTGCATTAAATTGCTCATATAAAGTACCACTAACAACATCCTATCATAAAAGACTCCCAATAGAAGAACTTTGAGGATAAATGGGTGACAGACATGTATGGGTTCATGCACGGGGTACTGCTTGTTTGCACTCACAGATGTGGGCCTGTCACTGCATGCCAAACATACAGCATATGTCAACATTCAATTTCAGGAATCAATAGTGAACCTTTGTCCCTAATAACTTTAATGTGGGAGAACAAATCATAACATGTCTACAGTATGTCCACGTAGGGCTCCAGATACGTTTGATGAGGTTTTTCTGACATTTTTCAGTTTAAATGTTGTGCTGAGTCAATGTACAGCCTTTTTGACTTAATTTTAAGGTTACAGATTCAATATCATGCCGAGGTTTAATCATCAAGTCAGAACTAGCTTGCTTGGTAATGCTTGTACACAGGCAGAAAATAAAAATTGTTACATTCCCTGATGCATACTGGAAGGCTTTTTTTTTAAAAGTACTGTATCATGATGCATAAATTGTGCCCCTAATAAAGGAACATTTACCAGAAACAAGAGCTGCATGTCTAAGAATGTATCAACTGTTTTCATTCCCAAAATAAAACAACAGGACATGAGTTTTTTGCTTACTTAGCCCTTTGGTGTGATTTCATCAAAGGATTTAAGCATCTTATAAGCTTATTGAAACCAGTTTTAATGTTTCTGTTGGTCTAACAGAACCTGATAGTCATTACTAGTTTTGTGGAAATCAGATTGTAATCCCCTCACTAAATTTGATGTTATGTTAATCTGTATGTAATTTCCCATTTAGACACAGGATCCTTTGAAAAACCACAATGACATACTTGCAAGCTGATCTTGATTACAACAACAGATTATGTTCCTGAGAATATGAGTAAATGTCAGTTTTAAAAGTATAATATCCCTTCAAAGTCTACTGTTGCACTGGAAAGAGTATACGACATTGTGAGGCACTGTATACACTCATTATGCATCTATAAGGTTAATAAAGAACCCTGGATTAGTGTACCTAATTTATTAAAGCGGATTACAACCCCGTCACAGACTTTAAACCACATGAATTGATTTACTCACCCTACCTAAAACAGTACAACAAGCTGAAAATACAGCATCTTAAATTATACTATTATAATTCTGTATTCTAGAGGAATTGGCAACTTGGAAGCTCCCTGAAAAACTACGTACCTTCAAAGGCTTTTTTGTTTCTGAATTCGCACCACCAAAAGAGTGGTTCAAAGATAACAGGTTTTTGTAGGTCAACAAGGTAGTAAGCATCAACTGGTTCCTTGTCAAACAGCGAATGGTATTCATCCATTGGATTTTGGAGAATTGCAGAAGCTCTGTGGCAAACAAACCTATAATAATGTCATCCTTTTTTCCGCAGGATAAACCCCACCCCTTTTTTTGAGTATAATGCAATTGGCAGAGGTAACAACTAAAATATACAAACTACATCCCGATAGCATGACTTTACGTCAACAATGTAACTAGGCGGAGTAGTTTTAGCATGAGGACAATGTCTTTTTCAATTTAGCCACTTGTTAGCAATCATCGTTTTTAAGACAAGTAAAGTTAATAAATTCACAAGTAGGGTATTGATGTATTTCTTGTATAACAAAGGTTATTTTTTTGAGGCTACTTACCATAAACCATTTAGGATAATGGAACCATAAGTCCTAAAAGTTCTCGCGTTACAAACTCAAGAACTATGAGAGCCCTGGCTTTGATGATAGCCTTTCGTGGTTGTATCTGATACTTAACCAATACAGTAAGGGGAGGCTGTGTTAATAGTGAGCTGGAAGAGGTTAAAATGCTTAGCTGACTGGAGCTGTAGAGTCAAAATAGGAGTTCATGGCTAAATTATTTAACCCATTGTTAATGTAAAAATGATTGAGTACTGCAGTTTTTACCACGTAACAAAAAACAAAGTACGTACCATTTCTAGCCTGGTGGTACAGACTTGTGTCATCCATGTCTACTTTTCGTCCACATCGTCCTAAACCGTGAATGAGCTGTTGCAAAGGTATTTCAGAATCTGCGCTCGGATAGCACCTCAGCCCACTGGAGCATCTTGTCGTATAGACCCCGCAGAGTTCCCCCTCCAGCTTGGCACAGACCGGACAGCAGCCACAGCCCGGCTCCCTCACAATCTCTGTGCATGCTGCTGTGACTTCAGGACATGAAGCTAGTTGCTCCGCAGTACAACTTGGACAACGGAAAGCTAAATCCCCAAGTAAGATTCCAGGCAATAAAAAGTATCCAAACAGCAACCCGTAAGTAAAATATATGACCATTCTAACGTTTGTTAGGTTTAAAGGTGACTACTTAAAGGCCGAAATGAACGTTGGAAAAAAAAACAGGTACACAGGACCCTGAAGGTCAACTGTGTGTGGGTAAATATTGGATGCCACTGACAGGGTCCTATCTGCTCTCATTTTACTGCCTGACTAAACAGCAAGAGGGCAGATAAAACCAAAGAATACATCCTGCAATGATTGATTTTTGTATGGTTTATTTGTGCAGATATAAACATTACATGCAAGTTTTAAAAGTACATTTTACGATGTAGTAAAGTAAAATAAAAAGTCCATAAGAAGGTTACAGGTATATTCAGTTGTGCAAACATAGATTTATAAAATTGAAAAGGCATTTCTAATTTCCACCATCAAGACTGGTATGTTTTCAGCTTGGTTTATATGTCCATTTGTCAATAAGACTACAGTAGAACTACGGCTAATTAACATTACACTTGGTGGAAGGGAAGAGCATTAAACTCTGAAAGCTCAGAGCAATTTAGTACAACTATTTTTCTTTGTAGTTTACATGTTGTTTTCACACCAAAGTCCAAAGAACGATGACCCAACTTGGGTAATGGTACCATCCAAGGAGTAAATGATTGTGCAATAAGCTCTCCCAGAACCATTCACGTTTGTAAACAGTTCATGGAAATAACGGAGATGACATTCTGTACTACTTTTTTTATTAAGTTCATCGCACTGCCATGCTGGGATGACAAACACAAATACAACCGACTCGGCACCATGTACACTCCCTTAAAACAGAATCTTGAAGTTAAGGCAAACCACAGAAAACCAGGTCTTTCCAGGGGAATATTAAAGCTAGTGCAGAGTGTCTGTGATATGGCCCTTTCATTCGCTGTAGGTCAGCTGGCACTCAGTTAAAGCTGAGGCCAAGGGGGCTAAATTACTCAGAATTTCTTGCTTCTTGCTTTGTCAAATGTATGACTTCCAAAGCTTCCTGAAACATGACCTTGACCCACATGGTCTGATTGCTTTCAAGTACTTCAGTGTATCGTTGGTGTTTGTATGAGGTCCACGTACTTTTCTACAAATAATTCCGTGCAACTTAAATTGCCTTGACATTTTTGTATGAAGTACACCAAACAAAACATAAAACAGCAGGCCAGTAAAGGAATACAGGTGTTACCAACAATAGTAGCAGTGGTTTTACAAAACTTTCCAATTTCATAGTTTTCCTTGTTCAGTCGGATCTTGACCATGACTTTTAAATGTATGTAAATGTATTAGAATCATAGTTTCCATCTTCAATCTCAAACTGAAGTACCCTGTGGACCCCCTGAAGGCTTTTTGTATGGATTATTAGCAGATTTTGTAGCTACAACAAACACTGATCATATTCTTGTGGATGAAAGAAAGACTGGCGCTATCGGGGGCGAGTGTTCTGTGTCTGCATCAGCTCTATCACTTTGTGGTAATGATGTCTCCTCTTAAGGAGATGCCTTGACTCTCCAGCTCTGATTTTCTTTTTTCTTTAGCCCTTTCACAGTATTCAGCTTTTGCCTGGCAAACACGAGCATCATGGGAACCAAGGTTGATTGATGGGGAATAGTCTGGATAATTAGGATCCGTACTTACTCTTCCTGAAAATTACCAATAACTATATGCAGTCTAACCAGCTCCATCTTTGGATGTCACATATATTAAACTATCCCTGTGAAATAAAGTGAATAAATAAATAAACTTGATTAAAGCGAGCCATTACATTAATGACTCACTAGTTTTCTGGAAAAGTTAGCTCGCTAAACAAGTCTGTAGCCCATTTGAAACAGCCACATTGACTCACATCAAACATAAGCACATCTAAATAATTAACTTGAAGGACAATTGCTTTTCTGATTCTGACCTTCCTTACCTAAAATAAAATCCCTGTGACCAGTTCTTTTACATTTTCTCATCTCTTTAGCCACATTATTTGATTAAATGTTTATCTAGCTAACAAGCTAACATTTGTTAAGAACTTATAGCGTTAAGCCTACTTAAAAAAAAGAACAACATGTCAAAGGCATATCCTCACAGGCTATCACGTCACATCATTATCATGTTACATTGCCCCTCTCACTGACTTGCCCCTTTTGTGTGTGGATTTTTGTACTTATCTGGAAATTGAGGAGCAGACACCAGACGGAGAGCGTAGTGTACTAACACGTTTTTATATACCAAAGTATTTTGCTAATATATTATACTGCATAGTCACCCACTGTTGTTATATACATATTTGCCCTTTATTTTTACAAGGTAAAGTCACATTGAAATAAAAAAAACCTCTTACAATACATAAATTAGATGGACAACAGCCCAATGCAATTCACAGTAATACAAATAGCAGCTAGTTGCAGAACTATAGAAGTAAATGTAATGATGATTATTTGCATATTAGCAAAGGGGTGTAAAAAGAAAGGGTTCATGTATTCTTCAATTTCCTTCTTAGTCAAACATCAAGTGTACAGTACATGGTCTCCTTGTTCTACTTTTGTTCTTACCTGACAACGTATTTTCCATGACTTTAAATGAGAGACACATTCCAAACCACATGTGTGTTGTCTTTCACAGGCACAGAGCATTTACCAAACCCTGTCTTTCTGCTGTTTGCTCTGTCACTTGCACCATTATGCCTTCAAATTAGCGTGATTGAAATGTTTTCTTATGACCACTTGTCTGCATTTCTCCACTCATCAATGCATTATGCTTATATTATGTGTACATGTTGCTTAGTAACTCCAAATGAGTGTGCAATTGTTGAACAATGTTGGAACATTTAATTTTACACTTATGCGTAACAACCTGATAGTGCCATGATGAGAGATATTTTAACTGGGCTCCTGAAAGATCCGTCTTTCAGAGAGTCATTTAGTCGAGACAAATGGAATACCAAAGCAAGGTGGTCACATTTTCCGCAGTCAGTCGATTTCCTCACTCATGGATAATTCAAAGGAGAGGAGTGAAAGGAGGCCTATATTTGGGAGGATTCTGATACCCAGCACTAAACGAAACAGAACCGTTTTCAGAATGTATAAAACAGCAGGATTGTACAGGAGTTTTTGCTTTTTTATTTATTAAATTATAAAATACTAATTTAAACTCTCCACACAGGCTGCCAGATAGCTCAGTGATTAGAGCTGGCGGCAGCAGGTTGAGTTTACTCTATTTCCAGCAATTTCCTCCCCTCTATTTCTCCTTTTCAGATCTGTCTGTCCAATAATGGCACACTAACATATATTTTAAAAATAAATAAAAACTTTCAGAACAGGAGAATTTGTTCTTTCTAATATATATTGAAAGACACATATTTGACTTATGTAAGTAAAAATAGAGTAATGTGCTTGGGGAAGCAGGCTCAGTAGCAGATCTGTGGAAGCAGATAATCGGGTTAATACTCCAGAGACCCCAAAACAGCCCTGCAGCAAGATCTCTGTCCAGCATTTATTTAATAAAGCTGCTGTTCAAGAATAACTGGGCCTGAATGCTACTAAGTATTTAGTGCTTACCATTGCAGTATGCAAAATGAGATTTGCCATCACCGTTATCTCTGAGTACCTGGCTCTGTCCACTCCGGTGCTACAATGCTGCCACCATACGTTTGAGAGCCACACGGTAAAGTGCAGATATGATATTAAAAATACATTTGACTCATACACTAAGACACATATTTTCCTTCTTACTTGCGATGCTATTTAACAATTTATTTTGTCGACTGTCGCTGTGTGTCGGGGGTATCAACAGTAAAGATGCCTGCCTTTTCTCTGATATAATGGGACTGGATGGCACAGGACTAGTGGAGCTCGAAGCTACAAAAAGCAAACTGTGTAAACCTAAGAACATAGCCATATGTGTACTAATCCCCTTGTCAGATTTGGTAATACCCAATAACCAATAAGCATGGTTTAATGATTTCCCTAAATAAAGGTCAGGATTAATGTAATGATGTGACTAAATTTCATAGAATGCAATGTTGATGTTCAGGTTCACTTCTGCATAACTGTCCGGTTGTACACATTTTGAAGGGCACATTAAGGTTTCGGGCTACTTCTTACAGTCCACAGACATTAGGGGACATTAAATGAAATGGAAACTGTGGTCTCAGGTTGTGAATGTTTGATTCTATGTTAGTGTGTTTGCTAGTAAAAAGCAGACACAGATCCATTTGCACAGCTATATATATATATATATATATATATATATATATATATATTTAAATGTATTTATTTCCCTCAAGGCAATATATAATTATACAGTGCTTTCGAACCACAAACAAAGGTTGTGCAGAACAGAAGATCACAGTTGCCCCAACCAAGACGCCAAACTCTATTAGCTAGGTAACAGCAGTGTATACCATACGAGATATACTTTACATTCTCACCTTTTATAGTAAAGGCGAAGACATATTCACTGCGTCACTGTTTACCACAGGGAAGTCAAATCCACTCTTTGCTAATAGGCCAAATATATTCGAACCTTTTATTGTTGCAACTGTCATAGAATTGCATTGCTGCAGGTAATAATAGTTTTGAGGCAAAAGATTTACCAATATTATCCTTGTTGTGTCATTTATTGGTCATGGCACTGTGTAAAGGCTGTCAACAAAACGTACACGTTGTCTTTAAATATATGTCTTAGTTACCTCCCGTACAAGTTTGTTGACATTGAGGCCTCTTGGTTCAAGTGCCTCTTGGGGGGGGGGGGGGGGGGGCTGGATGTGGAAGACCTTTGGGTAGCATGGGAACAGCCAGGCTCACTCTGGGAAAGGAAGCAGGCTGTCCATTGCAGTTGCACAATCCAATTAGTTTCGAGTTGCACCCATAGAAAAAACTGGATCCGATCACACAGAGGCTTTCTATGACCAGTTGTACATCTGTATGTTGGCTGGTAATCCCTTTGATGCATCTTCAGGACAGGTTCCAATCGAAGCTTTTAACAGGGATCCACAACAACAATTCTGCATAAAACAGCAACTTAAAAGCTGAGGGTATGTGCTTATTGAGTTTTTTCTCTTAAAAAGTTTGGCTTTAATATGTGTGAACCTGCTTTATGTAATTTATACAAGTGTGGAAAACAATAACTGATGCTTTTGTTTGATAAGGGAAACAAATATACAGCATATTATTATTATTATTATTATTGTTATTGTGTATTTGTCTCATGTATACAAGCACAAACAGACATGTGTACTTATTAAAAAAAGGAACATCTTCCTCTGGGTGCATTCCCTGGTAACATCTGTTTTCAGTGTCTGCCTCCCACGAGATAAGTTCATTAATTTGAGGGAATGTCCATGAAACAGATGGCCACCACGTCTGTTTCATACAGAACGTATTGGTTTTTTTTCTGTGAAGTTGGGTTGTGTAGTTGGACTTGAAGATTTTTTAAATCATGATTAAGCAAAAAAACATTTGAGTCAATGTAAGGGTGGATATGTAAATGTATGCATTGCATCCAATAAGAAACAGATGTTTCCTTTGTGATTTGGTCATGCATTGAATTGAAGTACTCTCTTGTACATTATCACTTAAGTGGGGGAGAGGATGTGGAGAAAATAGTTTTTCCAGCTGGAAAGTGTGTCTGTGTTCCTGGACATGACAGATTTCAAAAATTGAGACAGCATCCCTTTTGCTTTTAAATGTTGTTCTTTGTACAGAGGAGCTATATATCACTCACTCCATTGATCTAATAGTTATTATGCACATGTGTATAATGCCTTTTTATGTGCATTGTTGTTTTAAAAGCTGTCCATACATGAAACTCTTGAGCTAAATGTTATGTTTTATTTTTGTTTAAATAGATGCTGTTGACTGCATACTTGCTGGCACTTATCTTCATCTGGACAGGTAATGAAAGGGTCAAAGGGAATTATACTATAGCCAGAGTGCTTGCAAAAGTTCAGTAAATATACACATGAGAAAATAAATCACGAAGTAGTTTTGAATAAGCATTATCATCATGATATGATATAAAATGTGCCATTCAAAGAGATTAAACACAATTTGATATGACAAACTATGTTGGCAGTGCTGGGTTAGATTCAAACCAAATAACTGTTATTTGCTTATTACTAATCAAAAGCAGGAACATTCTGTAAAAAAACAAGAAATAGAAGAGGACATTTTCCAGGTATTTCAGTATGGGCAAAGTCGATACTTAAACACATGGACACTGCATTTTCCAACTTAGCCTTTTAGTGTAGCCTTCTGTATCTGTTTGTTTTGAGTTGCAGGAGAATTTGGACTGTTGTTCTGTGTATTTTATTTTTTCTCCAGGAATGGCGGCAAAATTTGTTGTTCCACCATGTGACCATCCCATGTTTGATAGTGCTGTTCAAAACTGCTTGTCAGACTTCAACAAGAGCATGGAGACAACTGGCTATCAACACAGGTGCCCGTGGCCTACTGTAAAACGGTACATAAAATGGATTTTTTAAGTCATCATTTAACGAATGCAGGATACTAAAAATTAGTATCTCCAGTATATGCATAGGTTGTGGAATTAATTCTATAGACCGGGTATTGAACATATCCCTTTATACCACCAGTCAGTCCTATATACTGTACATTTATGTTGCATTGTTAGAGAAGCGAGGGACTTGGATTTTTAATGTCAAAACTACTCTGTAGTAGCTAGTGTGCATATGACTATAAAGCCTTTGAATATCTGAATAAATTAGATGCTAATTTTGCCTGTGAATAAAAGTAACTTGAATTAAATGTTATTCCTGAAAAAAAAATCACAGACAACTCCTTGTGAGTGTGCGTATAACACATGCCCCATGGTACTGTCTCTCTTGGGGAAACCAAACAGCCAAGTATAGACAGGACCGCAGAGTTCTTCCACTTCTTTGCTGGCTCTGCTGCTCACTCACTCCTTTTTCTCTATCTCCTTTTCCTTCTCCTTCAACTATGCGTCCCTGAGGACCGTCCTTTTCCTGCTGCATATCTCCACTGAAAAGAAACACGCGCACAAACATGAATCCATCCAGAAAAGCATAATGATGCATATCCTGCTTTATCATTAAATTACTTTTAATGTGACTATAATTAACAAAATGAAAATCCAACTGTATCAAAGACGACATGAAACTAGTGATGAAAGCATCAAGTCTTTAGGAAAATGTTTAATGAGGTCATAAATCAAGTGAGGAGTAGGTTCATTCTCTCCTAAAACAGGACTTTTTTTTGCCACCAGTGTAGTAGCCCGCTGCTAATCTTTATAAAGAAAGTCATTTGTGAATTTAACATTTCTGATCCCCAGTAAAAACTGGATGAAGTAGCCAATTTCAGTAAAAAAATATATGACCTTTAGTCATGGGAAAGTTAGAGACCTTCCCATTTCCTGGATTCTTTTGGTGCTTGTCAAACTTTAACTAATTACTCAACTTTTATGAAAAAGTGCTAGACTGTTGCTCCTGGGCTCACATTTCCAGACAGAATTTGTTTGTGGAGACTTTGGCTTGTGTCAGTACTGCAGTAGACTTTGAATATAGCTGTAATAATCCATATATTACTGTTAACAGGGTTTGAATACAGTGTGTTAGGAAATAGTGTCTATCATCATAAGGAGCCCGACTTGTTGATCAGTGTTCCAGCTGTCAGGCTCACTTGAATCTCATTTCACATTTTCCACACTAAAATGTCTTACTTGACAACTGCTCAAGCCATTTATGGGTGGTTTAGTGAGGCTTTGGTCGCTTCTCCAACAAGAAGACATGACACATCAAAACACGACAGTGAAATTTAAGCTGCCTCTTAAATACCAGTGGGGGATTTTTACATTTATAAAAACGGTAAAAGAGCAAAAGCTGACTGTCTTTGGCTCCGTTTGCATTATGTTAATATACTGAGTTTTAATTTTAAAGTTGCAGCTTCAAACGACCATGCCAGCTTTTTTTTATTTATTCAAAATCACAGTAGTACATTTGTGATCAATTTCCAAATACTGGGGTGTTGCAGCAGCTACTTCAGGAGCCCCAGCTGGAACTATTTTTAAATGGTTTTCTGCTTTCAAAATATTATTTTCCATTCATTTCAGGTTTAATACTAATGTATTGTTACTGTTTCATGGTCATGCTATTATATATAAATGTATTTTATTGACATTGACAGGGCATGCATAGGTCAGCAGTTTAAGTTTAAAGTTTCAATGCATAAAGGCACATATCGAAATATTGTAGGATAGAAAGTTAGTAATAGTGATAAATAAATATTAAGTTGGAAATGGACATTGGGAGTATTTATTGTCTTTGTAAAATTTAAAAAGTGAAACATGAAAATTAGATACTTTAGGCTACTGTGTAAAAGGATAAAAATGTGTGATTACCAATACTATTATTTTAATTCATCATTGTATTATTTGGTACTGCTTTTTATATTTAATTTAATGTATTGAATGTTTTGTATGTATTTATAGGGCTGAGGTAAAAAAAAAAATTAACCGGGACATCACTATTTATATACAGTCAGCATTAACAATGTTAAAAATCCTAGGTCTGGCATGTGTGCTGTTGCCATCTTGTTTTTTTGGAGCTAAAAGTGACCATACTTAGAAGAGAGTGGAGCTGTGGATCAGCAAGACTGACTGAGTTAGCAGCTAACGCTACAGTGCAAGCTAGCTAGCTAGCTAAGTTAGCAAAGTGTATCCAAAGTTCACGTTAACAGGGATAATAATATTTAATCACATTAAATATGGAAACTGCAACATTAAAAGTATGTAATCTATTTAAAAGGTCAACTTACTTAAATCATATATATTAAGATAAGATAAGATAAGATGAAATGCACCTTTATTAATCCCCGTGGGGAAATTCAAGTGTTTATGCAGCAACAGAGTAGATGAAAAACAGTACAGATTCATACAGGGGATATGAAACACAAATTAAATGTAAAAATAAAAATGAGATATTTCTAGAAAAAATATATACAGATAAGTAACGAAAGTATTGTTAAAAATATACACATGTATGTGTTCAGAAACAGAGTGCAGGTTAAAGGTATTGTGCAAAAGTGCAAGCTTGAGGTGCAGTCCGGGTTATTGTCAGTGAGTCACATGGCTAACCCCTTGTTGTGCAGCCTGATGGCTACAGGCACAAAGGAATTTCCCAGACGCTTAGTGCTGTGCCGAGGTGGGATGAGTCTGAGGCTGAACATACTCCTCATCTTCACTAGCTCTGCATGGGGGGGGGTTATCCAGGATACTGTCCAGTTTCCTCCTCGTCCTCCCCTCAGCTACCTCCTCCAGATTGTCAAGTTTAACTCCAACAACAGAGCTAACCTTCCTCACGAGTTTGTTCTGCCTGTCAGCATCCCTTTTGTTGGTGTTCCCCCCCCCCAGCACACCAGGGCAAAGAAGAGTACACTAGCCACCACAGACTGGCAAAACGTCTGCAGCAGCCTTGTGCACATGTTGAAGGACCTGAGCCTCCTCAAGAAGAACAGCTTGCTCTGTCCCATCCTGAAGATAGCATCAGTGTTGTCACTCCAGTCCAGTTTATTGTTGAGGTGCACTCCCAGGAACTTGTAGGTGTATATATATCTATAAAACCTCACATTGTTAGGAGTGAAATCCTCTGGAGTGCTGGGACTTTTTATAACTTCTCTTAACTCTGTGCTCTGCTTTGCTCTCTCTTTTGCAGCATCTACTACGAACTGAAGATTTGCACAGAAAGATGTGCAAAGGTGTCTTGGTGTAAGGGATATGGACATCTGGTAGACGATGTCTTCTTGGTGGTACATGAAACGTACTTTAAGCTGTGTGGACAAGTCCAAGACCCCCCACTCTTCACTCTCATTATGTTAATAGCAACTCCTATCATTACCACACTCTTCATGCCAATTCTCTGTGTCAATCTCACCACCTGCGAAACAAAGATACCGGGCGCTTTCGGGTTCTGATTGGGCTGAGTCGACAGGCTTGGTCTTCTCCTCATATTTCAGTCCATTCCGACAGTGGGTCATGCTAACTTTGCACTTGCCAACTGTGAGCAAATAGATATCATGAAATATGGACTTAGTGGGCAGTGCAACTGATTATTTTTGGTGTTTACTTTCGGCCAGAATCATGGATAAGCATTTCAAATCATTTATGAAGAACTAAAGGCTAAATAGTTTTAACCCTTGATAACCTTCGCAAAATGTTTACGGAGATAACAAGTGCAAAGTGAGTATCACCCATAGTAAAACATACACAATAAAGAAAATGGGGCTTAGGGTTAAGCAGTTTGCAAAATGACTGCAGTTTGCAGTTCAAGTACGACATGCACACACACGTATTACACAAACAACAATCTGCTGTTACAATCTGTTACAATTAACAAGTAAACATTTGATAAATGGAATAATGGGTTAAAAATGTCTAATGGATTGGTGCAGTAATGATATCTTTCTGTAGGTTGACCCTGAAGTAAGCCTTGCCAGGGGTCCGTCGTCAAAAAGCAACCTGATTTCTTTCCTTGAATTCGGGAAAATTATTTGACAAACACGATTATGATACTTACGCAGTTTGTTCTGCGGGATAATCTCACAAATGAACACCACTTTTATGATTTTATAGTGTGAATGCATCAGCAGAAGTAAAATGCTAACAATGGGCTATTAACAAAATACATCACAGTTCGCCTGTCTGCCAGCACCTTCTTAGCTAAAGCGGCTAGTGTTCGGTGTGATGACATTATGTAGTTAATGCTGTTTGTATGACACTTAGAAGCTTCTGACATTCATTAGGGGTATTTACTGACATATTTTATGTTATAGAACAAAACATAAAAACTGTTAAGCTCGTGTTAACCACACGTCTTATCAAGTGGTATAATAATATAGTTAATTTATTCCCAGTTTTAAGAACTAATTTCTGCCCAATTCTAATATGGACAATGTTGTCCACCAATTTTTATATACGATCCTTCGTATTTTTCATCCTAAAAATGCAGATGATATCAAAGCTGCACAAAAAAAACTAGTTCTTTTAAATGTGTCTTCCAAAGCAGCTGTCAAGCCTTTTATTGTTGACATATTTCTTCCCCTCTAACTCTCAAATGTTCTATATCTGTCAATGGCAGGGTGTGTCATGAAGTTCTGTAAATCAGCATGCATGTCATACATTCTGTAGGCAGACATTAACATCTGAACTTTCTGGAACTCATTATTCTGTCATATATGGTGAACACCCCACCCTTCTGGCACCTACAAAAAAACAAAGCTTTGACGATTTACTGCACTCTTCCTCACCAACTCCACTCCAGCAGTCTATGCAATACTTTGTACATTTTTAAGATGACAAAAGAAAAATGATTCTGTTTGTATTTGAAACACATAATAAATATTTATTTCAGACAAAAAATAATGTTTTACAGTTGTTTGAAAATCTTTTTTACAACAAGATGGCCCTGCTATACAAGTATCCACGCAAACTAAGTGACAGTCTCTGGTATGCATGCGAACATAGTGTATTTTATCATCTGATCACAATACGTTGTTCTGCAACCCTCATGAAGACTGGCTGTGTGTCTAACACATCAATGCAAAGCTCCATTAAGCAATGTTTTCAACATCAACTTTGAAGACAATGTGAAATTGAGGTTAGTTCACAATTGCACTGAGAATCAATCAACCAATCTGCAGCTCTGTGCTGAGTCCACTCTATCTGCACAGCATAGCACAGACGTGAAGAAAACAAGAGGAAATGCAAAGGAGCATATACTGTAGCAATCCAATGGAATTGCCATGTTGCCTTCTTTGTACTGGATGTGTAGCATATTATTGAGAGCTGGTTATAAAGTTGCTTAATTTGCTGTAAAAGTAAAAAATGCTGCTTTAACAGTGCTTTGAGATAAATACTGAAGTTTTATGGAAATTATGGCTTTAAATAAGGCTTGTAAAAGTCAAAGTTACTTCTGAATGCCCTTCACAATGACGAAATACATGTTAATGAGAGCATTCCATTGACTCAAGGATTAGTCATTAATTTACAACATACAAAATCTAATGTGAAAATGAATACCTAAATGAGAAACTAATCCTGCTGTGGAACTAATCCTTTGGTATGCAGTGTAATTGAATACAAATGAACGGCATTCCTTGGTATCCAAAAGGTACTATAATTATGTGCTCTTATATATGGGTGAATAGACTTTCTTATAAAAGTGGATTTGGTTTCACACGTATCAGATTTATAGTCAAATAATGGGTCGAACCTAACACACTATTCCATATGCTCCAACATGGCCAGACGTCTTTACTCAAACGAATGATGTTGAATTAAAAGAGGTTCAAGAATAACAGGGCAAAGTCTTAGATTTGGGTGGGTGGTCTGCCCTGCTACCATGGTGGTATAAGGCGACTAAATGTGGTGCACTCAGAACATTGACATGGCAGGACTTTTTAAAGGGTCAAAAACACTATTTTTCTTTCATCTCGCGTGTTTCAACATCTCGCGCCCAGACGGGACAGAGCGGCAGCACCGCACCTTTTATTATCTTAAATAATACCCACAAGTCCACTTTTTCTCTTGTGTAAACACTGAAAGGATGTTTTGCTAAGTGTACGCTCGCTGGCTCTGTCTAGCCTTTGACTTACACAGCTCCACACATACTCAGACAGAACGTTTTTTGCCATAACATGAGCACGTGGATTTGTTACACAGACTTGTCATGTCAGACAACAAAAGACATAGAGTGGTGCAGAAAGGAGTCCTTTAGCCTGGAAATGAGTTAGCATTTCGCCATTTCCTGTTGGTGTCAAAGTCAATGTTATTTTGAATGGTAAGATGCCTGAAACACAAGCTTATGAAATTGTCACGTTTTATTCTATGATATAAAATACCTTAGGTAATACCCAACTGGTGAATTTCAGCCTCTTTGTGTAATCGGCAGTTGCTAACAAGTGACTCAAAACCACAAGTTAAAGTCAGCACCCCAAACAAGAATCTATCTTTAGCAGCTGTGGGACCGGCGTGTCCTTCGTAAACAGTATAGCCTTAAGGTCCAGCAGTGGCTCAGTAAGTAGGGGCTTGGACTGGGAATCGTAGGGTCGCCGGTTCAAGTCCCCGAACAGACTTGAAATATGGAAAGTGGACTGCTCTTGGAGAGGTCCCAGTTCACCTCCTAGGCCCTGCTGTGGTGCCCCTGAGCAAGGCACCGGACACCTCCAATCCCCCCCTCCCCATTGCTCCCTGGGCGCTGCACAATAGCTGCCCACTGCTCCTAGTACTAGGATGGGTTAAATGCAGAGGACCAATTTCACTGTGTGTGCTCGGCTGTGTGCATGTATGTGACAATAAAGAGGGTTTCATCCTCCGATTCTAAACAGTTAGCTTTTAACTTATGGCGATTGCATTTACGCCTCATAACTCGTAAAGTGTAAACATTTGAAGATTATCCCGCTGAACAATATGTGCGAATACCATAAATGTATATTTATATACACAGATACTTTTTTCTGCTATATTCCCAAATTCAATGGACAAATCCCATTGCTTTTTTATCGTGGGGACCCTTGAGATGCTAACTTCTGTATAGAGTGACAAAAATGGGCCAATACTCCGCCACTGTATTAACCTTTGTTACTTTCCTACCACTAAGGGTCGACCAGCACACCACATCTTTAGTTCCATTGGATTCAGAGGGCAAATTCCAACTACATGGGCCAAAGGAATACTGTGCAAAGGTATCATCAGATGTATAATTGAAAACACAATATGTATCCCTGCTCAATTATTATAATCATGTCTGAATAAGTATTTTGTTCTCAGTAATCTTTGTCAGGCCAAAATGAAGATTAATTTGGGAATAAAACACGACATTTGGGCCAGTTTTACATTCTGTGTGAATATTAGCCTGTGCTGTAAAACATTACAGAGCTATTTATCGAGCAAATGTTTTGTGTAAAACATTGTTTAAAATGTTCTTTCACAACTCTGTGATAACCTTCCAGTGATGTATTTTTAAATTTAAATTTACAGTAGATTTATTTAATTTCCTTGCAATAATAGTATATTGCCATACTTTCCTAATTTAGATAGAAGTTATTTGTATTGTTGATAAAGCAGCAACACTGTTAGCATACCATTTTACCCAGATTGATCCATTCAGAAAACAAAACCATTATCAGATGTTAATACAGCATTTTACATACTTTTTAATTGAATTTGGTCTATTAAACCACAGTTTTTCTGAAAGTAACATCTAAAACATAAACCTTCTTGTGTGATAACTTCTGTAAAAGTCAGAAGCTTCTGGGTCATAAAAACTGCGCTTGCTAACAAGATGAGTCTACAAATAAATAACTACTAAATGTCATCAAGCTGAACACGAGTCTGTGATTTATAGTAAAACATTAGCCACTTATTACTGGGGATTGCATTTACGCTTCAAAATCCTAAAAAATGTTGTTTAAATGTTGAGATTATCCTGCTGAACAGAAAGTCTAACTATCATAAGCATTGCAAACCTTCTGTAACACTGAAATCAAACGGAAAAATCCTATTGCTTTTAGTCACGGGAGCCCTTGCAATGCTAACCTCCGGGTCGGCCTGCAAAAATACTGTACGTAATCACTGAACCACTGTATGGCTTTGTCGTTAGTTGACTTCCATAAATCGGAATCAGCTTTGCTAAATAGCACATGCCATATCATGTGCCAGGAAACACAGGCAGCCAAACATGTACATTCAGTAACGTCAGGAACAAACTGGGGCCAAGTATAATGGAGATAACTTATCAGTGTCATTGACCTTGAAGTTTCCCTTCCCGTCTTTTAAACGCTGAAACATAAACACATGGTTGAAAAGATCCACTGAGAATATTTTAAATAAACCTTTATAGAGTATAAAGCACATTTAGTATCTCATTACCAGGGGGGTGCAGCAGGATTAAATACAGAACACAGCAGGTGTGTGCTCCACATCAAAGTGTGGCTTCAAGAGTGGAACAATGGAGGATTAATTTACAGTCACTTCACTGGAGTAAACATATTATTCTCTTCACTTGGCCTCCATTTCTCCTTTGTGTAACACAAAAGCTAAGCTAAATATTTTTACATTGCAAGTGTTGGATTGCCTTGGCCGCTTTATGTACACACAAGAGACAAACTAAAGGCTGGGAAGTGATATTTACAGATCGAAGGTGAGTTTCCCCTGAGACAGAATTCTTGCATGGCTCCTAATGAAGGACATGGTTAAACTCATACAAGTGGTTAGCATACAAAAACTAGACTACACTGCTGACCCTTACACTTTTTTTTAATCTTCTTGTAATATGTCATGTGTGCTTCACTTTTTAGAGGTTTGTTTACGTGATCGTATGCCTGCAAAAGTTATAATAATGATCAGGTGTATAGAATAAACATTTATTTTTCTTATAATTTCATATTTAAAAGTTATTTACAGAAACCTCTTCAGCTGCCGCTATGTCTCTTTACTGATTCCATTCAACATGTCTTTGTATTTTGCAGTAGATACATTATTGAGGTGAACACGCAGAAAAATCAGAGGTACACGGATAAAACATTAAGGGATTATGCATACTATTCACTCCAAAAGTGGTATTTTTAAAAAGAAAATATTGAATTTAGGAATATGACGATGTGCAGAAAACTTCTTCTATTTTGAATGCTTTTATCCTTTGCATCTGGCACATTTTTAGAATGTCATCTTTACTACAACATTCATAGAATGCTCCAAAAGTATTTTGAGTGGAAATGCCTTTTAGTTAAATCACCTGGATTTCTTCTTCTTTTTCTTAATTAAGAGTGTCACAATTGTGGGCATAAATTGCTTCTAAAATATTAAGTATCTTAAAAAAATGTGTATTAGCTCTGTACAGTAGGTCTAACAGATGGTGTTTCTGTGTGGCAGAATAAGGTTTCTGATTACAGGTGTCATGACTGAACAGCTATTAAAAATCTACAGTGGGCTTGCAATATAGTAGGTGAAAACTAAATCTCTGGGTATTTTCGAAACAGCTCTGCACACAGATGGTACATTGTAGTTCCAAGCTCACATACTTACTATACAATGCATCATTCATACAATCCTGCCAACACTCAACTGTTCCCCGGCGTTCTCAGTGCTTGTGTGTTTGCTTAGTTCCTATACTTTTCCAGTCAAGTGTGTTCTTATTTTATTCATGACATCTCTGCAAAAATGCACTGCGGCGTGGAAATATCTCAGAGAAGATGAAAGAACGCATGAATAATGACTGAATGTGTCAACCTACACAATGTTCTTTTTATTTTTTACTAACAGCAGTTTGAGTTATTTGGAAGTTAGAATCTCACTCCAAATCTGAGATGGCATTAATCCAAAAGTCATAAAATAAAGAATTAGATACAACACAGTACAAAAATAAGGTTAGCTATTTACTTATACATCCAAGGTCACTATAATGGGGTTCAGTGGGCTGGCATTTTGGGCATTAAACACCTAACAAAGTGCAGTAACACCCCTTAAAGAGGCTTGCACAGTCTCTGTAGAGAATTTGGCTTTGAGAGGAGACTACATTAAGAGAGGAGGCGTTGTGCCAGGGAGCTCGGTTGGCAGCGACGAACGTGAACTTTTGCCCAGTCAAAGTGCTCATTACTAAAAGTCTGTACAAAAAGGAAAAGGACTACTTAACTCCTTGTTTGCACATCATTTCAACCTATAGGCAATGGCAGTAGTAGAAAGGAAAATAAGGCAGCTAAAATACACAGGCAGTGGTTTGAGATTCAGCGTAACGATAATATTCACCAGAACCATTATGGATTTTGATGAAAATCTGCTTCCTGAAATAAAGCAGATAGACCCCTATTTTTAGTTCTCAGGACCAAAATAAGTTGACGTTTTCTTCTGTAGTAGGTCGCCATCATCATTGCACATATGCCCAAGGTAAATAAAGGGATCCATAGGATAGAAAGTTGGATAAAGTGTTCAGCTAAGTCATGTGTTTTGCTAGAGTTGCACTTCAGGGAGGGTTATTTTATGGACTCATGGAGTAAAAACACCACCCCCACCGCAGACATTTAACATCAGTTGTGCCATTATACAAAACTGTAATAAACAAAGGTAAGAAGTGATTATCCAGCTATAGCTTTTGGATACATTTACACCGTAGCAGTAGCTCCTTTGTCTCCGCTACCCAGAGACACTGAGATTTCCGAAGAGGCTCGCGCTGGTTGGCTGGAGCTGGAGGGTGGATGAATTCCTACTGGCTGGGTCCAATTTAAATTTACACAAGCATGTGGATCTCGTTGTATTCATCTCGTCCATCTTCGTCGAAGTTGGGAGAATCCTCGTCACAATCCAGCTGTGAAAAGACAATTTCTCTTTAGTGATTTTTATTCAAGCCATGCTCAAAGGTAAAAATGATTGATGTGTGACTTGATGTGTACTGTTTAACCCATTTAGGCCTAAAACGCCTGTAAAACCTATGGGCGACATTAGAAGAACCCCCTAAAACCTGACGTTTTTCTGGAAATTCAGCAATTGTGTCAACGCCTACTAAATAACTGATTTCTCAGCCTCCGTAGCAGATAGAAACAAAATTCAAAAAGAATTTGAGAGTTTATAGCTGTGGCTTTCATGAGTGGCCTCTGCAGGTAAATCGACTTTCCCCTCTGGGGTGTGGTTGAAAAAACTCTGTGGATTAGAGTGGTAATTCTCCGTCCTCCACTCAGTTTCAAAACCTTCGAACTCATGGTCATCATCGTCGTCGTCTTCAACCATATGTCTTAACCATAAATCCCGGTCGATTGGTTTGACGGGTTCAAAGTCGTCAGCAATAATGTCATCAGCGCTGTGCAGATCGTCAATGTCACTACCTTCACTAACTTCAGAATTCCCTCTGCAGTAGAATAAGTCTGCCATGATTGCTCGAAACGAATCCAAACAATGCCACGTGTACATTCTGATGCATTTCATTGACTAAGAGGCCGATAATTAACGTAAAAAAATACCACAGAGCTCTTGTACCAGAAAATGACGTATCTGCTTTCCCGGCTTCAATGGTAGAATGACGCAACAGTGCCCCCGGTTGTAATGGTAGAAATGCGGCAACACTTTCCCGGCTTAAATGGGTTAAACAAACTCAGATTCACTTTGAGTGCTGTCAATTTCACCCATTGGCCTGAGACCATATGAAAGGTGGGTTTTGGTATAGTTCCAGGTGGATTTAATGAGAGTATAGTTTAGCATACATCAACAGCTAAACTGGTAATTTCGAAAGACAGGGTTAGATCAAATGATCGATACTACTCTCACGCCTTGAAGTCTTGAAGATTAAAGCTACATCCAGTAGCAATTTAGCATAGCTTAAAAAAATCGAAACAGTGAAACAGCTAGCATAGTGCAGTCCAAAGCTAAAGAATGTAACCACAAGCAAGAATGTTATTTGTTTTATCAATATAAAACCAACAGTTTGCTTAGGGGATAATTACCAGATTATTTCTAATCTTTGGGCTTTGTGAGCCCACTTGCTAGCTGTGGCTTCATTTTTTAGCATAAAGACATGAGAGCAATATCAATATTTCTATCTATTGGTAAGAAAGCAGAAGTATTTCAAAAAATGTCCGTTAATCCATTTAATACAGAAAGCACCGGCCCTTATTCACAGAGATATTTTTAGAAATGTAACAGTTTGAACATGAAGAATGAAAGGTTAACAACATACTGTAAATTCTTCTCCCATTGGTCTGGACCAGAAACAAATTGTGAAAGATAAAGAAATATTTGGAACCTAAAATAGTTTGATAGAGAAGTGTCATGAACTTATGTTTTGTTTCCTGTTTTATTTTTGAAATCTATTTTCTCCTTGTGTCTTGGCTTTAAGTTGTTCCTGTCTTTGGGATTTTTGCTTTTTGTTATTATCTGCCCCAACCAGATCCTATCCACCTGCTGCCCTTGAGTTTTGTGCTACTTTTCCAGCTGTGTCTTGTCAGTTTGATTAGTCCTGTGTGTACATATCCCTGTCTTCCCTTGTGTCCTCTGTCGGTCTGTTGTTAATGTTTCCCCGGTGTGTTTCGGTTTTTCATAGTTGCTGGTTTCCTTGCTAAGTCTGATTTATAACTGCGTCCCTCTTTTGTCCTTCGTTTGGGTTCTGCATCCCTTGACAAGAAGAACAAAGTGAAGAATAACAAAGTCTTCTGGTTTATATTGCAGAAAGGTTAGAGATCTGACATCATAGAGGTCCAATTTGTTAGTTTTCGTGTTTAAACGTTATTTTAAGGCCTGCTCTAGTTCGATTCTACAGTGCCTCGAGTTCGTGAGACCTTTGGCTGAACACACAGAGGATGGTGGTCAAGTTAAGAACAAAGCTATTTATACAAGCTCCTGAAAAAGTGGACAATTTGGACACGGAAGGTTTTAATCTGACAGTGTTGACATGTGTGGGTTTAGGGGATCTAACCAAGAAAACATAGAGCCCGGTTTCAGGACGAACTGTGATTCTTTCTGTGGTCTGAACGCACGGCGAAAAGAAATATTTGCATAATCATCTAAAAATATTTGGAGGAGAAAGCTGTCCGTGATCACAGAGGAGAAAATCATTGGTTGTTGACCTGTAGGAGTGATGTTAGACAGATATGAACACATGCCAAGATCCAACTCAAATTAAATCTGCTGGAAAATAAGCATCCTGAGGCGGTATGGGATCAGATTATAGTGGCAAAGGTTCAAACATTCCTAGAGTTACCAAACTTACCGCCTGGAGCTCTCGTTCTTCGAAGATCCGGGAGAGGATGAGGCGGCGCAGCGGCACCGTCATGATGAGGACGAAGGGGAACGCCAGCGAGGCCTCGGTGGACTTCACTACCCACAGAGCCACGATGCACCCCAGCTGGATGAGGGTGAACATGTTCATACGCCATGTCTTCACCTGAAGACACGTGTGACGGTTAATGGGACGAAAAGCAGTAAGCCATATACACCACAGTACAGACACACACAGTGACATAGACAAATTATACACAAACGGTTCCCCAACATTAAGGAAATATGACATATTGTTGGCTCCATCTAGTGGAACATTCAATTATGTGTGATACATATCCGAGACAAACTTAATATTCTGTAAAAAGTTCCCGTTTAAATCTGATACTAGGTCATATCAGGACCAGAATGGCCCCGTTCCATTCCAATACTGTTAATAGGATACTTCTGAGAAAAAAATAATAATTTAATGTTTCTTTGGGTTGGATTCAACTTATTTTCAAGCATCAACCTCAAAAACAAAATTCAAGTGATTTAGAAATGCAACAAACTTAATTAAATTGTCAACTATATCAATAACAGATACATTTGTTCTAAAGCATTTGGAAGAAAAACCTGAACAATTTGGTTTAACAATAAAGTTGTTGTGTATACTACTAAAAACGTCTCCTTTCCGGATCTTGTATTCAACAAGGGTTTGAATGTTATTACAATATCAGTCAGAACATCTCATGACATTATTGGTCAATTTATTATTGATATTTATTACATTTTAGATCAAGTGCAAAATGATAAAGATATTTTTACATTAATGGGTGCTACAATCCCTACTGTCCACTACGATGTATTCTATACCAACATGTTCATTAAGTTAGTTGTGGATACTGACCTGTAAGCTGCTTTGTTATGTCCTCCGCCTTTGATTCTACATTGTTTGTTGAGGTAGGTAGCTCAGTTCAGCGTTAATTTGTTTTCGTTAATTATAAAATGTAACTCTAAAATAACAGTTAGTCGTTTTTGCTGATTATGTGCCTCACTATTTCAAAATGTTCTTCTAAATGAACAAATAAGCATAAGGACAACTAAATAATATTGATATTGTTATGTTACTCTTTGCCAAAGGAACATTTTGGTGATGATAACTTATGTTTTAACTTGTTTTCACAGATCACCTTTTGTTTCAACAACATAGAAATATTATTATTTCAAACCCCATTTTCCACCTTATCCATCATAAGTCAATAACACAAAAAGTACATCCTCATTTTCCTTTCACAGCCTTCGTATAACTCTAGGGTCATAATTCAAGCAGAACTTTCCCTTCTCCAGGCATCTTGGAAGTAGGTGAAATCCCTACTCTGTCATTTCTTTACTAAAGGAGAGTTAGACACAGCTGTAAATCAAATCACTAAAAGGAGTCATGCAGGATAAATCTTCAAACCTGCAAATTAGTTAGCATTTCACTCCCTGCCTCAGAGACAACGTTTTCTTGAGTGTATTTCTGGTTCAATGATTGAAATGCCGAAAATGTTAGCCGCATTTAGCTTAGCATTGATGCCGTGCAGCCATGTGACTGTGATGTAGTTCATTTATAGCCCAACGTTAGCTTTTTACTTCTGCTGATTGCATGTACGCTTAAAAGAAATCATACAAATTAATGTTAATATGAGTAGAAGTTTGGCGTATTATTTGTTGCAATATTCGACAATGGACAAATCACACTGCTTTTTGTCAAGGTATGCTAACTCTGGGGTCGCCCTAAAAAATACGTCATGACGGCAGCACTCTATACTCAGGTCTCCATTGCAGTTATCACTGCAGGGTTTGTCTTCTCGTTCTCACCAAAAACTATAGTATACTTGGGCATGTCAGCACTCATTTGACACATTGCGTGTGTTACCTTGGTGACGTAGATGTGGTCCGGGTGATGCTTGGCGGGCGTGACCATGAGTGTGATGCGTTCGTACAGCTGGATGCCTGT
The DNA here is from genome assembly GCF_036324505.1 of Eleginops maclovinus. Lineage (NCBI taxonomy): Eukaryota > Metazoa > Chordata > Actinopteri > Perciformes > Eleginopidae > Eleginops > Eleginops maclovinus. Next base: position 21,630,352 of record NC_086355.1, on the reverse strand, counting down.
CAGAGAGGTGACCCCCATGTACAGGAATATACCAAAGAGCACTGCCAGAGGGATGAGGCGCAGCACGTCAGTCATCACTATGGACAAACCTGATGGGTAGACAGGGGTTCAAGGGGAATTAGGGTTAGGGTTAGATTTTGATACACTGCAAACATCAGAAGAATCTGAAACTGTTGAGCGAATTATGTATTGACAAAGAGAACATCCTTCATGAAAAACACAGTCAATAGTGTTTATTTGAATCATATTCACTATTCGTCTGCCTTGGTTGAAAGGCTCTTTGGGCTAATCCAAAAAGTCTTATTCCTAATCCCAACAGCATTTCAATCAAACAAAAGCTCAACAATCATGATGACTCATTATGGTTGTATACCCAAACAGGATCAAATACTTAAGTCAGTGGATGAACACAAAGTTGCCATGTTGGAAATTGCTTTTTACGTTTTTCAATTGGAAAAATGTGGGTTTTTGGTTCATTTTGAGGACAATTTGTAAACAGAATATAAAATCTTTGAAAGCTGTTACGATGGCTGATTCATACTCCAAGAATGTCTAGACATGCAGGAGCTGCAGAAGTGGCACTCTGTACCTTTAGAGCTTATGTTTTCTTTCAAGACAAATTGCCTGGAAAGTCCAGCACTGTAATAAGAAAAATACAACCCCAACAGCCAGATAATAAAATAGAATAGTTGCTCGGGAAGTGGTCAGTAGTTCAGATTCCTTTTCTCTTCCAGCTCCTTACAGATACACTGTTGTGTTGAAAAAATATGTTCATTGCAACTTTTACGAGATTTTGTGGAATTAAAATGTTTCTTAATGATTTCTTAGGTCGATAATTGCATTTACAAAGAAAAACTCCCATTGCACTCAAAAAGAGCATTCCACCAACCACTAACCCTAAACCATTTGCTAGGACTCATCACCCTTGGTTAGCTTCACTCTGTCTGTCAAGCTTTATGTTCTAGCATTGCACGAATGAAGCTAACGGTGGCAGATTTACTTTGCTAAATTCTCGGTTCTGTAAAAGTAATGGGTCTCCAATTTACTACTGTTGTAGACAAAAGAAGGCTTCTAGTTTCTCCCCAACGACGGTTGATTTTGGCTGAAATCCCAACTGTCGCTGGCAGCTTTCCAACTGTAGCTCCTGTAAGCTAACAATAACACTATGACTATAAATCGGTTGAAAACTCCAGTCTCAAGCTGAATTTTCTCTGATATACTAGCATCTTGGGCTGAGGTTAAAAACAGTCAGAAAAGGGGTAATCTTTTCACAGACTTCTGTACAAAGAGGTTGAGTACCTCCCTCCTGGCAATCAGAAAAAGTGCAGATACAATGCAACTTATACTTTATATTGAAGGTATTTTTCTGACATAACAGGTAACACAAACATATAATGAAGTTGCTAATGCCTTTGCTCTGCTTTTTGAAATAATGCTAAGCGCTAGTTAGCAAGCTAGTAGAGCAAGCAGCTAAAGAAAAACACACGTTTAATGCATTCCTTTGCTGTATATTCTTATGATTTTGGTTCTTTAAAGGCTAAATAAAGATACCAGCCCTTCAAACTCTTGAGATGATAAGTACCACTCCTACAGTACTTCTGCCTCATACATCAGTTTTCAGTATATATATAGAAATCTAAAGCTCGATATGCCTGCATGCCCATAGTTGCTAAGCTATAATTGAAAAATCTCTTTTCCCCACTTTCTCTTTCCCCTTACCAACGAGAATAGCCACAGCAAGCCCGGTCAGCCTCTGTTCTTTCACCTCCTGGATCATGGGCTTCTCGCCAGGGGCTGTGGCTTTGCTCATGACGGTGAGGGCGTTGACGTGAGTGACGGAGCGCACAGTGGCAGCGGTGAGCCACGGCAGGCCGAAGAGAGGACAGATGGCTCCCAGAGTGACGATGAGCAGAAGATCCAAGTGGAACCCTGAACCTTTAACCAGGCGACGCTCCTTCTTACTGACTATCAATCTGATAGAATTGGAGGGAGCATTTGTAAAAACTAAATGTTACTTTCAACACAAATTTTTCACCAACAACATTATCAGTATATAATAATACTGTACGTACGATGTGATCTGAGTTTCCATGAAAATAAGGATGAAGACAAGGATGGCAGGAACAATAGAAGCCCCCATCATCCAGGCAGGAAAGGGCTGCTTGTCACCAAAGGGACTGATGAGCCAGCCTCTCTTGTCAGGTGAGGTGACTGAGAAGCCAGATGGAACGTTGAGTTTCTACAAGATTACAGAAAATGTTAAAATAATAATAAAGGGACATGATTTGTTGAACCGTAATAGAAATGAACAAGAATTACCTGTGTGTAAGTGTCAGTAATGGAGTAATCAACCAGCACTGAAACTAAAATTGAGATGGGGATGCCAAAGTCCCCAATGATCCTTCTTGCCTGGGGATAAACAGAAACTAAACATGGATCAAATCAAGTCAACCCTTGTCAAACATCTTATCACATACACAGTTATATAAGAAGCCTGAGATAAACCAAGCAGGAGTAAAACATACTAATCCCTACATTCAATTCAAAGGGAAATATCCACTATTGGATGCATGAATATTATTAAAACTTTGTTACACATCATCTTTTAGTTAATTTTCGAAAAGGTGTTTGACCTCTCCCATCCCTCCAACTGCCTCCTCACCCTCCTGCCTTCAGGAAGAAGGTTCTGCAGCCTGAATTCGATTTCCACCCGACTAAAAAACTGCTTTTCTCACCAGACTGTCAGGAGGGTGATCTCTCTCCCCCTCCTCCCACATCTCCCCCCTGCCCTCATTGGACCTGGACACTTTCTACACTGCTCTGAAAAGTCTTATGCACTAATGTGAATTTTTTACTGCAACATATTCATCCACATCCGGTTTGAAGTGACACTTATTTTGTTGACTGGTGTGTTTTTTTATATATATACATATGTATTTGTATTTTTGAATCCTCGGGATTAGGGGAAACAGTATTTTGATCCCTCTGTCTGGACACACCAATTGAAAGATTAACAATAGAGTTGACATTGACTTTTTGACTTAACATAATTGCCCACTTTCACCAAACCACCATGGTTACAAAAGGTTCAATAGAAGTCCTTTACATTGTTATGTTTTGTGGGTTATTTTCATATGTGTCTGTAGGGGCAAAAGCTTGAATATTAGTGCCTCTTTTTTAAGGTACCGTATCCCGTTTTTTATTGATTAGTGTCGCTGGTTTAATAAAAGCAGCACAAAATTGAAGCACTTCTATTAATGTTTAGTCGCTTTGTTAACAGAATATTAGATGACATTTAGCATTTAGCTTTGCTGATCTTACCTTTGAGATTGACTTAAAGTGGACAGATATTCAGAGAGCATAATTGAAAATGGTAATGGGCAATGGTAAGATGGAGGAATATGGGTACAATAGTTCTGCAATTAATGACATTCTTTAATACGTGGTGTGCTAAATGGTATGGATGGATGCCAAAAGACATGTTGTAAGATGTTTGGAGTAACCTCAAGATTTAAGTATTGATGCCATGTGCGATTTCAGTGATGATGGTCTGGCTTCCCCTACTTTCCTTGCCAGGTGGTAGGTTCAGGTAGGCTGAGAACTTTAAATGCCATTTCATGGAGTTAGAGGAGGTTTAGCAGTGGATATCCAACAGCTTTCTTTGTTGATTTACATTCAGTATCATTAGATTTATTGACGTTCCCAGAATTCTCAGTAAACCTTTATAATTACCCCTTTCCTTTCTAATGACCTAGTTTTCAACATTTAAGTTGTATGTGTTATGTTGCAGAACCGTCTCATTTTATATGGGGTGGTGGCACATCAGTAAGAAAATACACAACCCAAGAGAAAAATGGCATGTGAATTGGCAACAAACTAAATAATTGTGTTGACTTTTTAAGTTAAAGAGAACTAAAGGAACCCTGTGGAGTTTTTGAGCATGGCTACAGACCCATATTTTTAAAAGAGTTCCCGGGTTTGTTTGTTTCCCGCGCAATAAAGGAAGGATGCACTTCCCCAAGCAAACGCCACAAGACAAGTTCTTTCCAAATGTTTGTTGTTATGCCACTAATCAACAGATGGTGGTGGTAATGTGCCAAGAGAAGTCCATATTGGCTTCGCAAATACTTTGATGACACCCTTGTTTTTACCTTGAGACTACATTAATTAAACATGACTTCTATTAACTGTTCAGATGTAAGGCTTTTAATAGACTGAGTAAAGCAGGTTACCTTGCCACCTAAAAAACGACTGTTTCGGAACTTCCTGAGGAAGAACGCCACAAAGAAAGTGCCAATCATGAGGACAAAAGATAGGAGAGCAGTGTTGGGTTGGTTGTGGAGGCCGCCATCAATTTCTTCAGCTGAGTTTGGGTCACTTGAGTAGGTAGCCATCAGTGGATGTTCCCTAAACACCTGGAAAAAAAAGACAGTCATTCTCTGTTGATGGTTTGCAATGGCTTTTTGCAGATAGGATAAAAGACTGACAATTATAAGGATTGTGTCTTTTATTGAAGCTAATTTGCATTAAAGCTTGCCTTTATTGTCCAAATTCTAGTTCAGTGTGATGTCTGGCGTTGTTACCTTGAAGAGTTTAGAGAAGGTCTCATAGATGAAGATCAGGGAGATGAGGAAAGCGAAGATCTCTTGGGTAAAGGGCGAAATGAAGCGAACGAGGAAACTTCCCTCCGCTGCTACAATCACTAGGACGATGAAGATGAGCCAGAAACCAATCCACACACGACCGGTCAGGTACTCAAAGTTATGGGCCTGACAGAACTGAGTGAGAAGACAAAGACATGGTATTTATATACAGAGGCCTGAAAGGCAAAAGAACAAAAGTGTGCTGGTCAATTTTCCAGTGTGATCTATATTGGTTTGATCAGGTTACAGCAATAACCAGCAAACATAAATCAATGGTAACAAAAGTTAAAGCTGTTTATCATAAAGCTTCACAGCAAAAATGCAGCTGAAATTGCATACTGTAAAAGCGCAAAAGCAAAGAAATTGCTTTGACTTCTTTTCACTCTCTTGTAAGTAATAAAAGGTTCATTGTAGTTGTTGTTTTATAACTACCTTATGTCAGATACTGTTTCAAGGTTTCAAGGTTTCAAGGTTTCAAGGTTTTATTTGTCATATGCACAGCAGATACAGCGTATATGTTGGCATATAAATAATACTGTTGATAAATCCATTTGTATGCTCCTCCAAACCGTGTTCTATTTAATCCTAAAAGCATTAATGTTTTCAAAGCAAATAAAGTCATAAGACTGCACATGGATAACTTCTGTTAAGTGCAAGAAATTGAAACTCACCAAGAAGAAAACATGAACGGTTTAATTGTATTTGGAACATGGTATGGTGGTGCACTTCTATCCCTTGTGGCCAAGATGAGTATAACAACAACAAACACCTTTTTCAACTTTATTTATTATTTATTTATAAATAATAAATAATAAACTGTCTTTAAAGGTGGAAAAAATTATATTTTTTAAATGATTCCAGCAAAACCGTTTTTTTCAACCCGGTTAACGAATTAAAAAAAGGAAAACCTGCAAGTAACTTGCTAAATTATCCTGGCAAAACTCCCTTTTTCCCAACTATACTTAAGTCATAAACACAGGAGAGAAAATCATTTAGACTTAGAAATTGGTCACTTCTCCTCACTGGGCTTTCTAATTTATATGTTTTGGTAAAACAAAAGACAAATGACAAACTGGGGTGTGTGATACACAATGTGTATTGTAAGGTAGTTACTGTGTATCAAATGTCTATTACCTTGTAGTAAGCTTCTTCAAACACCAGTAATGGACCAGAGAACCCTATGATGAGGAGGGGCTGACCAGCAAGCAGTGAGAATATAACTCCCAGAGTCGCAGTTGACACAATGAGCTCAGTCACTCCCATCAGGCCCTCTGTCTTCTCTCCTGTATGTGAAAACAACCACAAACACACCTTCAGAGCACAGGTATATAAACAATATGGTATCCAAATGTCTTGCTTCTCTTTTTGGTTTACCCAGCAGGCCTCCGAAGGTGATAGTGGGCGACAGAGCAGCAAAGTAGATGAAGATGACGGCGGCGATGCACTGCATGTCCACGGAATCCTTCAAGTCACTGACGTAGTGAGGGTAGCGGCGGCGGATGTCGTGGATCAGGCCTCCAAATGGGATCCCCGAGCGCTTTAATGGGTCCACCTCCTGGTCTCCCTCCTCCTCTTCCTCTGGACTCACCTCTGGGGGGTTGGTAGCAAACGAATATACAAGTCAGGACAATAAACAACATAGAAATGAATGGCACAATCTGAACCGGTAATGTGAACACAAACTAAATCCTAAAGGGGGCTTTTTCTGAGCGCCAGCATCATTTTTCAATTGTTCCTAATTATGAGAAAACAGATGGCATTGCATGCAACTGCAAATAGACAAAAGGATGCACACAGGTTTTTATTAATGCTCCAATGTTCTTGTGCAGTTGCTCGAAGTGCTTCAAGTTGGAAAATATTTCAACTTTTCAGAAAAGCGTTGTCATTGGGGAAATTGGAGGAAAAAATTGTTTTTGGGGCCTGTCTTGAGACCTGAACTATCATAACAAAGACAAAAGCTTGTTTGTTTGAGCAGATCGACAGGCGGACCCCCAATGTTGCTGCCGGTTGGGGTTCTGATTGTAGTATCTTCGCAGATCGGCCTACGGCTGGCAGATTTAAGCTTATGTTTACAAAGTGTGAGGTCCATTGTCATCCGGTTGATCGTAATATAATGGTTGGTTAGCACTGCCGCCGGCTTTACGGCAGAAATATGCGGACAAAGACCCCAACTTGCTATCAACTGTATTTCTTTGTATTTTGATGAATTCAAAAGTCAGGTGCAAGTCTTGTCAAAGTATCAAAGGCCTGATACATACTGCTGCTGGACCATGTTCCTTTATTAATATGAACACAGGTACTGAACTCATCACAGTGGAGGCTACCTTAAATACTCACAAGATCAAAACATTTGTATTAAGCCTTGGCTGAAAATAGTCTACAAAAAAATAATTGTGTATACCTGTGTGAGTGGCATTTAAAAAGAAATAGTGCCAAGGTGATTGGCACTACAAAGATTGACCACTTTGGTTGGAAGGCTTCGGTCTGACATAGTTGGGAAATAGTTGATAATACAGGAAATTAACAATACTGTGCCCATGTGAACAATGACAAGGCCTGCCTTTGGATGTAGCAGCTTAAAATATATATTGTTATGTATAATTTGTTAATTCAACCAATCCTACCTTTAGATCTATGGATTTTTGTCTACTGAGGCGGTGGTATGTTCTAAATGTTTTGTTCAGTTTATTTGTAGTTGTTAAATGTTTCAAATCTATATTATTAACAAGTCGGTGGTCTGCCCACGACTCAAAAGAAGTCTGACTTTAACCAATGAATCTGTGTTTCCATTGCAGGACACATTTTGGTGTGCGAGTAATTGAAGATTAGCCTTGGCTCTTCAGGGACTTGACAGAGTACCTTTGTTGTTGAGCTCCATTCCAGGGGAGGATTGGTGCCTCTTGAGTTCCCTCTCCTTCCTCTTGCGCAGCATCTGCTTCTGGAAGTCAGCCACCGTCTTCAGGAGGTCTTTGCCCTCCACGTCTGAGGGGGGGATTACAATGCTGCAGTCCAAGAACTCGTTGATACCGTTCAGGAGGTCCTGTCTGTCGTCAGCGAAATAGGCCACCTCATGGAAGCTCTGCAACGAAACACAATCCACTGTCATCACCAGAATGAATAACAGTCAAATGAAAGACTTCCAAACGGCTGTTACATAAATTATTTTGATGGGAACAAGGGGCGGCTTTGCTTTGGCACAATCTCTTGACTTTTATACACTGGCACCATTTTCTAGGCTGTGCTCTTTGCAAGACCTTTTTGGCAAATTGGTTAAAAAGACTAAGTATTATGTCTTAGATGTCCCCCAAAACACAGAATAACTACAAACACATGCCCTGAAAGAACATAACCACTCTATTTTGTACTTATTTTAAAGGCTCTTTTTTATATATCACAGAAAAACAATAGTGATACATTTGTGTTAACCGAATAAAAATACTTTAACAAAAGAAAAAAAACAGATGGGGAAAACCAATCACTTAAATAAATACAATAATATAGTTATTGCTTTACACATCTTTGTTAAGCCACTATTCTAATGTTTAGATTTTTTTTAAAGCCATGTCAATTATAAATGACATTTTTTACTTTCGTAACTGAATCTGATTGACATTGTATTACATCTATGCTTGTAATGTTATAGTGTTATATCTACCTTATCTGACATGAGGGTTGAGAAGGATCGTCCGATCTCATGATAGTCCACGTTGGCCTGACTTGGGCCCAGCAGGACGAAAATGAAGCGAACTGGGACAGGGACCTCCAGCACGGACTCCAGGAGGACCGCCTCGTTCAGCCGGACAAAGGCCATGGCCGGTTGCTCCAGGAACTCAGCGCTGCCTGACAGGAATTAAACGACAATAAAAAATGTAGTAAGTTGAGATTTTTCACATCTCTGCATGAAGGGGTTTGGCAGGGGTTTTCTGGAAGAATATAGTATGAGGTGATACTGTGGTGCTGATCTAAGATATATCAATTCTGGCGAGAACATGACGCCGTATAAAAGATGGCACCGGGGACGATAACAGCAACGCAACGTCGGAGCGTTTTAAAAACAAAGCTGTCTCTGCCGTCTGAGGGTCTATTTGACGCGATCTTCATACTTTTGGAGTAATAACACAGCTTTTATCAAACAGAAATATCGTTTTCTGGCATCCCTTAAACGTTTTATGGGGAAAATCTGCATTTTTGTATGAGGGCGCAGGCCGAAAGTAAGAGGGCGCGGCGCCACAGTTACCCGGTTTAGACAAAACCCTGGCTTTAGGCACATTTCTGGTAACAGAATCTGGAATTGTACTTTATTATTACACAGGAAATATGAATACTCAATTAATTTGGAAATTTGACAGTCCAGTAAAGAGAAGTAAAAGAGAAGATCAAGAGTAGAGAGCAAGAGAAGGTAAGAGACTCAGAGAGCTGGAGGACAGACAGGAAGTAAACATTAACGGGAACATGGTAAGGGCTCTGGCAGTACCTAGTTAATGGAAAAGAAAAAGTGAACAGACTTGGACGGAGGCAGAAAAATCAATCAGTGCTGCCGTCTCTTTAAGTTACGTTGCTGTTGCTGCAGTTCCGACCGCTGCTACGCTGTAGAACTGACTTTCTTGCCTTTGTGGAAGCAATACAATTATTTTTAAGTTGATAAAATCATGTTTCCATCAATATGTTCTTTCAAGTTGTATATTTGGGAAAGGAACTCCGACAGGGTGAGCAGGACCCCCTCTGCGACCAGCATTACTCTTCAACCTTTTGCTTTTGTTTAAAATGTAAATACAAATGGATCAATACAATGACTTTCCTCGTCATTAACATATTTAAGAAGTGCTATTTTGCTGTTGTCTAAATTCTAAGACATAAAGTGTTGACTTTACATTAACAGCAGCGAGTATGACATGACTCTGGTGTTTTACTGATTGTATAATGACTCTTTTTCAGTATTTGAGGCAAAGCCTTATGGAAAATGTAGAACAAGTCAATGAATCTCTAAAAACTGGATGAAAGAAAGACATTCCTCTAACTAATCTACTTTGTCGAAAGTCACGGAGCTCACCAACTAAAACAATGACAGCTTCGGCATCTTTGGGAATCTTGGCGAGGAGCTTCATGGATCTGGCTGCAGCTGGATGGGACTCGGGAGGCAGAGGGTGGAGAGATTTCTTGGAGGAAGAACAGAACGCAGATTATCCACATTGTTGCTCCGAACCAACGTGATGTGACACCGTAACATAGCGTGGGACCAATAATGGGAACTTTTTGTGGGAATGGCCCTGTATGTGTGCATAATAACATTGTTATGGCCCTGCAGAATTCATTTTAAACCCAGCACAACTGGACCTCGGGTTCTTTATGTTTGAAAGAAATGTCTTTAATAGGCTGCTTTAAATTTGCCAACATTTTAAGCCGTGGGGAGCATTAAGTTTTCACAGTTAATGCATCAAGAAGCTTTAACTAGAAGCACCTGTAAGTCGACTAAGAACATAATTCAACACATGTGGCGATCAGAGGCATGCTCGATTAGACTTCAAGAACTACCTACATGACTTCTGACCTCATGGAGGGGTGTTTCAAAGCACCATGCAAGAGCCACAGGCCTCACATCGGGAATATGGTGTAATCACGCTTAAAAGTATGCTTACTGCTGACTCTTAGAACTTAATTCAAACCATAAACTAGAACAAGACAGCTCAATGTGGCTTTTATCTTTGTCCATTTAGATAGCTGAGTTCAATTATGCTTGTGGATTCTTGTCAAAGCTGTTTAATCACTTACTTTGGCTGTGGTGAAACATATGAACTTATGTCTGCCTGCATTGTTTCAGCTAGTTAAAGTCTATCAACAACTAGAACTCATATTTGTCACCAGATTCTCAAATTGACACGAAGAGTTAAGGTGAACAGAATAAGGAATGATTTAGAGTAGAGATGTCAAACTCAATTTCGTCCTTGGACATATCAGCTCTATGGTTGCCTTTAAAAGGTTTTGGTAACATTTATGACATAAATCCATTTTATTCTGAAATGAGCCGTTGACATTCAAGTGATTTTGATAGAGCGCGTCACGTGTTCTGTTTAGAATGTAGGCCTTTTAATTCTTGGACTTTTTGTTGCTTTTTTTGGAGGCTTAGGTTAGCATAGTTGGCTCCGTGTTCGGTATTGTATTCCTAGGACATTGCCAAGACCTCCTAGCGAAGAAGACATAAGGGCTTCTCTCAATCAAGCAAACAAATGTATTTGCATTCCTTCTCTCATTTAATTGCCTTCCCTCTGCATGAACTTTCTTTTCTTGGACCTTTTGAAACCATTACATATTTTTTTACAACCCCATTACTTGGCAAGAGTTCCTCCACTGGGAATGGCTAATCATAAGAAACTTCAGTGCGCAGGTAACAAAATCCAGAGGCATTGTGCGATATGTCATTTTTAGAGTTCTGTAAAGCGACATAAATGATATTATTTGCAAGCCCTAGTAGGCTATCTAAAATGAGTTTCCAGGCTTTAGAGGGAAGAAAAAATGAAGTAAGCTCAGGAAACTTACAAAGAGGCTGACAAACACATCCTGTTTTGGGTCGTATACCGGCCCTTTGTTATCCTGGTGCTCCTCCAGCTCTTCAGCCACCAGCGGCAGGCTGGTGTCGTGGTTGTGATTGAAGCTGCCATGAAGACTGCTGGAAGACTGGTGGCGGTGGAAACGATGTTTCATGTCACTCGGATGGCTGCGGAAGAGTGCAGAAAATACATGAGTGAGAGCTAAATGCTAACACTGGCTAATACTTAATGCTCACACAGTTACTAGCCAACACACTGAGGTTTAGGGATGTTTACCAGGGTCACCATCCTTGTAGTCTTTAAGTATGTTAGCATGCATACATTTGCCGAAAAAAAACACAGCTGATTTTGTTCAGTTAATCAAGCAAAGTAGGATAAGTACTAAGAAGTTAACCTGAAGACTGAACTAGGTGACAGGTAACAAAAGTTAAATATTTAACCTATTGATTATTTGAACCAATCCATTCAGTTTCTATAAATTTCTTCACTGTTCACACAACAAGTTGAATAGGGTTGAGTTAAATATATTACTCCATTCTCGTTTTGATTGAGCATGTTTTTGTTGAAAGTATACTAAAGGTACACAAAGTTGGGACTCACTTAAAACCTCATAGAGACTTTGCAGAAATCAACCCAATCCTAATCTGTAGTTTCTTTTATGTGACATAATAGATAAACCATGTAGACAGTACTATACTGTAGCTTCAGTCAATTCTACATCCTTGTACTTAATTTCCCGTCATAGATATAAATCGTTACATATTCAATACAGGATGCTCAACAAATTCTTCTAAACACAAGGTCCAAGTTTTGAAGTAATGTCATGGCCTCCATCAACAGAAGATGTATGTCTTTTGATTTTGAATAATTTGGATTATTATGGTAGGTTACTCTTCCCCAGCTCAAGTAATTTCAATTAATAGGGCTGCAGAATCATTTCCATACTACGCATGACAGCAGGTAATCCTATAACAAATGTACCTCAAAGAGCTTTATCTCATGAATTTGCAATGCAGTCATCCACAAAAATCCTTCCAAATGAAACCACCTTTAAATGCAATATTAAGAAATATCTAAAGAATCAATCTGAGTTGACACCTTCATTTAAAAAAAACATGATATTTGCATTAGAGCATCAATACAAAAGCCGGATCCCAATCTGTGTTGCACATTTCTCTCCCTCAAACAGAAAAGTATTTAATGTGTCACTCCAGCCAGGACTTTTTAACACATTACATCACTGCTCAGCCCAACAGTGACATCACCTCATTAGGCCCACAAGGACCAATAAGACGTCGGCCAAATTGGACGCAACAGCACCCAGAGACAAAAGAACGAGGTGTGACACTGTAGTGAATTGTGCTCGAGACGGTTCCAAAGGATCTTTAAAGTGGTCTGAGTAAGCGATGACTTAAATCTTAGCAGCACCTCGATGTGTGCCTCTCCACGTCATAAATCTGATATCTGGTGATGACTCTAATGACAGTGTTTCTTACTCGTTTGTGGAAGCAGCCAGTGACATGCTGGTCTTTGTGTGAAAAGGCTGTGAAAGATGGAAAAAACTCATGACAGCATGCTGCTAAGACTGGACAGCTTATTCTGTGTGCATCTGTTGTTTCGCTTTGTGCGGTAAAAATACATCCATTAGGTTTTAGTCAGACAACACATTTGTCACCACAGTGTTAGTAATATTGGATTAATGGCATCTACTGGCATAACCCAAACTTTTGAAGTTATATCACACTAAAACATTATCAATGCAAGATATCTGTTACTGATCAAACCCAGGCTGTACCATTCTGGCGTATAAGAGGGGGGGCCAGAGAGAGAATGCTGGACCAGAAAAGTGCCCGGAAGAAATACGTTTGAACACCCACAAGTCTAAGACAACTGGGCAATCTCCATCCCTCACGAATCTCAATCTGAATATCAAAAGCTCCAGAACTGCTTATAAATAATGATGACAGAAAATAAATGAACTTATTTTGAAGAAATGTATAAATGTGTCCAGGTAGGAATTAACAGCAACCTTTATGTGAGGCTTAGAGTCTATGCTAAATTCTAATGTCAGCATGCTAACATGATCACAATGACAATTTAACAAGCTGATGTTTTACAGGTATAAAATATTTATGTCCACTAACTTAGTTCAGCGTGTAAGCATAATGTGCTAATGGTGACAAGCTAAGGCTGATGAGAATGTAGTTTGGTTAAACAAATCAGAATAAAGGACACATGGATTCATGTTTATAAATGGTTATGCATGTTCTAACCCACTTTTTTGCAGATTAAAGTGAAATGTGACCAAATGTCCTTTTTAAACCAGTATCTTGAGTGAAATTCAGCAACATCAAAATAACCTGATCAGATTGAACCTACCTTACCTGGGTTAATTTTGCTCAATCCGTCTCAAAATAGCAGCCAAATTGAAAGGTAAACCTTTACTTTAAAGTGAATACTGAATCACATTAGCTTAGTTATTTTGGGTGCGACAGTTAACAGTTAAAATATTGTTTATCTTTTTTTAGTTTTGGGGTGTATAAAATGTTGTCGAAAATAAATGCAAGTCAAACCATAATTCAATTGAGTATAAAAAGGAATCCTTGTCCAGTCATGCAGTGCAAATTATCTGTTTTTAATGACTATTAAATACGGAATATCATTTAAAGCGAACCCTGAATTGACACAAGGTACAAACTGGGGAATGAGTCAGCAGGAAAACAACATCTGTATTCCTGACAGGCATGGCTTAACCTTCTTATGTTGATTCAATTTGACAGCCTACATTTAGTTCACTTGTTTTTTTGTGTTATGTAACAGTGAAAAATCTATGATGCACTACTCTCATTGACCGTAATTGTCAGGTCAGTTTAGCTAGCTTGTCAATGCTAGTGCCAATCTATAAGTGGGAACCATTTGAGAGAGCTGTCGAGATGACATGTCATGCTGATGTTAAATTTAGCAGCGTGCAGGATGTATTCTAACTACCCCCCCTGGTAGTTTGTGAACACTTGCTTTGAACGATAATGACATGGAAAGAATTGGTGTGTGCTTACTAATTCCATTTTCATATTAAGATCGACACCTTAAAAACAAGTTGTGCGGTCCCGTGCCAGTCCCTATCCAATTCTACTACCAAGCACTACTGCTGTTTTTACACCATCACACCCAATAATTTCCAACAACACACCAAACTTGATACCAACAGTGGCTAACAAGGTTAGCTGGAAAAAAAACAGCACATGCAGAAAAACCACAAAGCGAGAAAAGACAGAAAAGGCTGAAATAACAAGTTCTGCTGTCGCTCTTTCTGCTTTCGTCCTATATCCTGTCTTTTAAGTCTGCCTGACTCCAAACCAAACACTGAACACACATAATGAGGGAAGATTAAAAGGGTGGTTTGATGCTAGTTAAGATGTTTAACACATTTATATCACTGTGGTTTTTATTCTTGGTCTGTAGTAATGCACAGGCCTGCTGTTAAAGGTTACGCTAAATGTTAACAACAAATCTGCAGTAGGACAGCTAGCTAGCATTAGCTGTTAGCACCGGTGGGAAGTACTGTCCTGCTTGGCTAAATCACAACGCTAACGGCTAATGGCTAATGGCTGACGTTGGTTCCATTGAGTTACAGTATGATGCGTTCACTCTATATTCAGTAGAAATTTGTATTTGATGAATGTAAATGATAACGTTTTGATAGTTGGACAAATTAAATAGTGTAAGTTTAGTTTTTGGCAGAACATTTTAGACAAATACAGCTGTTTCAAGTCATGTTTTTACATAAAAATAAATATAAAAATTGGGATTTAGGACATGTTTAACAATCTAAAACAATTTTTCAGCAGCTTATAAAACTTTTTTTAAACTAATGGTGCTAGTTTGAAGAGCCAACTGCTATAATTGAAGATTTACACTGATTCTCAAAGGTTGAACATATTACTTTAGGGTGGTCAGCCGGTCCATAATTTCTTGAGGCTGGCCTACTTATTACAATCAGATTGAAACCCCCATTGTTTTGTGTATGCAATGGAAGTAACTCTTGCAGACATGCACATAGTCTTACAAATAGTATGCATTTAACACTATCAAAGGGCCAGGATTGCTCACACGCTGGAGACTCACACTTTTAATCAGAAGACTTTAAGGCTCAGTGCAGCTACAGTCTCAACATTTGCAACTTTAGTCAACCCCGGGGAAGTACACAGATGATGAGCCAACTGTTGTTAAATATCACAATTTGGAATTTCCCAGTGCAGTTTCCCTTAGCCGCTGTTTTTATCACTCCACCTCGGGAATATGTTTACTTAGGAGAAGGAGAGTAAGGTTGGATTTCTCATGCTGCCATACCTACAGCACATTGAAATAGTTAAAGCTGCATCTTCACTACAAGACCCTGACAGGTCGGTACATACACGGATAAAGAATCACCTGAAGTCTTCTAACTTTGGTATTAAATGGGATGAAATCAAGATATGTTGCCATGGTTGCTAACACTACAGACACACCCTGCAATTAGAAGTTCTGGTTCAGGCATTTAGATCAAACCTATACAGAAAAAAGAACCTCATAAATCAAGTCAAAAATAATGTGCCGACATTAAGCTGACAAGTAATGACATGTTACGTTTGCTTATTGATATTAAAATAATAATCTTCAGGGTTAAATGATAAGTCACTCACTATTGTTGAATAAGGTTACACCATAGTGATTGTTCCCAGTTAATAAACGTATTGCAGTATTTGTATATTTTAAGTTTCTGAATTGGGACTCTGCTGTATGAAGTTACTGCTAATACACACTGAACATGTCCAACTTCTGCAGATTCACAATTAAAAGCACTTTACTGGCTAAAGATGAGTTGACTTTTATTATGAAGTAGTAACAGGAAATGCAGTGCTATTGTTCATTAGAAATGTGTCAACTAAACACTAGTTGCAAGTATTATTAATCCAATATAGTTGAACTAGTGAATGCCTGATTTCTTCTTCAATTATCAATTATCTCCATGACTTTGTATTAATGCATTTTAAACCTTTGCAATATTCACTTCACAGTTTGACCAGCTTCATGACATGATGGTTACGAAAACTGTTAGCTCGGTGACTGACCTGTGTTTAAGAAGCAGAGCCCGGAGGACACTGGCTCTGTCCTCAGCTCTGATCTGATCGGAGATGATCATCGTCTCCACCACCAGGTGGGCGATGCCGGGCAGAGTGTTCTGCTCCAGGTCCAGCAGGATGGCCCCTGGGGAAGGAAGAAACAGGGAGATAAGGAGCTGAACAGAATGCTAACTTCAGATTGTTTAATAACTGTTCTAATGCAGTTAAAACGTTAGGCCAGGAACATTTTGTAAGTCATTTTTCTTTTCATGTATGAAAACAGTTGTCGCAGTATATTTTTTGTCAGTGCTTCAGTTTAAATAGTTGTAGTAATTTCATCATTTCTTGAACATGTGATTCAGAACTAGTTAGTATTTTAACACTTCAGGCTCCATTTTATCAATGTCAATGTTTTTTTCCAACTTGTTTTCGGTACATGTCTGAAATACGGAATGTGGTTAACACTAGCTTAAGAGATATTCAAATGTTGTTTGACGATATACAGTGGGGCAAAAAAGTATTTAGTCAGCCACCAATTGTGCAAGTTCTCCCATTTAAAAAGATGAGAGAGGCCTGTAATTTTTATCATAGGTATACCTCAACTATGAGAGACAGAATGAGAAAACAAAATCCAGGAAATCACATTGTAGGATTTTTAAAGAATTTATTTTCAAATGATTGTGGAAAATAAGTATTTGGTCAATAACAAAAGTTCATCTCAATACTTTGTTATATACCCTTTGTTGGCAATGACAGAGGTCAAACGTTTTCTGTAAGTCTTCACAAGGTTTTCACACACTGTTGCTGGTATTTTGGCCCATTCCTCCATGCAGATCTCCTCTAAAGCAGTGATGTTTTGGGGCTGTCGCTGGGCAACACGGACTTTCAACTCCCTCCAAAGATTTTCTATGGGGTTGAGATCTGGAGACTGGCTAGGCCACTCCAGGACCTTGAAATGCTTCTTACGAAGCCACTCCTTCGTTGCCCTGGCGGTGTGTTTGGGATCATTGTCATGCTGAAAGACCCAGCCACGCTTCATCTTCAGTGCCCTTGCTGATGGAAGGAGGTTTTCACTCAAAATCTCACGATACATGGCCCCATTCATTCTTTCCTTTACATGGATCAGTCGTCCTGGTCCCTTTGCAGAAAAACAGCCCCAAAGCATGATGTTTCCACCCCCATGCTTCACAGTAGGTATGGTGTTCTTTGGATGCAACTCTGCATTCTTTCTCCTCCAAACACGACGAGTTGAGTTTTTACCAAAAAGTTCTATTTTGGTTTCATCTGACCATATGACATTCTCCCAATCCTCTTCTGGATCATCCAAATGCCCTCTAGCAAACTTCAGACGGGCCTGGACATGTACTGGCTTAAGCAGGGGGACGCGTCTGGAACTGCAGGATTTAAGTCCCTGGCGGCGTAGTGTGTTGCTGATGGTAGCCTCTGTTACTTTGGTCCCAGCTCTCTGCAGGTCATTCACTAGGTCCCCCCATGTGGTTCTGGGATTTTTGCTCACCGTTCTTGTGATCATTTTGACCCCACGGGGTGAGATCTTGCGTGGAGCCCCAGAGCGAGGGAGATTAGCACTGGTCTTGTATGTCTTCCATTTTCTAATAATTGCTCCCACAGTTGATTTCTTCACACCAAGCTGCTTACCTATTGCAGATTCAGTTTTCCCAGCCTGGTGCAGGTCTACAATTGTGTCTCTGGTCTCCTTTGACAGCTCTTTGGTCTTGGCCATAGTGGAGTTTGGAGTATGACTGTTTGAGGTTGTGGACAGGTGTCTTTTATACTGATAACGAGTTCAAAAAGGTGCCATTAATACAGGTAACGAGTGGAGGACAGAGGAGCCTCTTAAAGAAGAAGTTACAGGTCTGTGAGAGCCAGAAATCTTGCTTGTTTGTAGGTGACCAAATACTTATTTTACCGAGGAATTTACCAATTAATTCATTAAAAATCCTACAATGTGATTTCCTGGATTTTTTTTCTCATTTTGTCTCTCATAGTTGAGGTATACCTATGATAAAAATTACAGGCCTCTCTCATCTTTTTAAATGGGAGAACTTGCACAATTGGTGGCTGACTAAATACTTTTTTGCCCCACTGTAAACACATCAGTAAATACCCCACTGGTGAATGTCTGTAGCTTCTATATATTCTAAAAACAATGGTGGCTAAATGCCAAAACTTAATCTTTATTTGAGTTATTTCAGCTGCACATTAAACCATTAAACCATAAAACCACTGGGAGCATTCAGGAGCTGTTTACCGTGTGTGATGGTGCGGCGGAGCTCCAGCAAGCTTCGGAAGGACAGCGAGGCCACGTGAGGTTTGCCCCAGCGATCCGTCTCCTCCTCCACATCCTCTTCAAACTTGATCCAGCGGGCGCACTCCTTCCAACGCATTTCATGGTCCTTCACGATCAGCTCGTTCAGCTCCACAAAAAGCTGGAGACAGAGCAGAACGAACGTACAAAAGCTGTGAGAATCCTTTCACTTAAATATTAGGGAGGTATATAGAAGTTAACATCTATACTAACAATTTTAATTTAAAAAACAGCAGTACAACGGTTTGGCTGTTCGTTTCTTGGATATTTTTAAAAACTAAAACAACATAAATTCAAAGACAGCTAATCCAATGACACAGTGGAAGCACAAGTTTATGGGGAGCAACTTAACTAAGCGGTTTGGATCCAGCCGAGAGTGGTTTGGACTCAGAGGATAACCAAATGCTTTGGAGAGACATTTATTCTCTCTTTATCATATAATTCATTTTTCGCAAAGACTTTTCAGAGCAACGAAGTAAAACAATCATTTGATTTGTGTCTTTTTTTTTCAGTCAAACTGAGGTCGAACACAAGTTCAGGTCTCATAATGTCACTGCATGTGAATGTGAAACTGAGATTGCACTCCAGGAGATTTGGCCTTTGTGAGACCTATCTATATTTGCGTCATACTTAACAACACGTATGCATATACATGTATATCCACAATGGATGAAGAACTGCATGTATTGATAACAAGAAGAAAAAATAGCATCCAACAAAAGTGTTTCAAACTATTTAGCCTATTTCAGCTCATTGTTTTGGTATTAGACAAAACACTACGAGCAAAACCATGTTTTTCCAAGGTTCATTTTGAGTTTGTTGCAAAACCCATGGACTTTTGTGACATTTTTGCTGTTAAACAAAAATGAAACACAAGGTGCAAGTTCAGGCTTCTTTAGGTCATTGCATGAAAATGGGCTAAAAGACCTATTTATATGTATTTATATAGAGGCCATCTTTATGTTGTGATACACAAAGAAATTATTATTACCAACTCAGTATTTCGAACA
Source organism: Eleginops maclovinus (assembly GCF_036324505.1). NCBI lineage: Eukaryota > Metazoa > Chordata > Actinopteri > Perciformes > Eleginopidae > Eleginops > Eleginops maclovinus. The sequence goes on along the minus strand of NC_086355.1, from coordinate 21,610,726 downwards.
GTTTACCTATTTCAGCTTATTTTTTTGGTTATCTCTATTTAGTTTAGTGGAAAGAAAACATCCACATACAGTTAGGTGTTTTTTTTTTTTCATTTGACAATTTTAGTCTATGTACTTCTCCTTAATTCACCTACATTTAGCATGAAATAATGCTTAATTTGTATATTTAAACAAGTATTTAAATTCAATTGGAAAAGTTAAATGGTGATTTTTGTATCCTATTCACTTGTAGAGTCTCCCCCTAATACTGCTTTAAATATGATTCGATTAACAGACAATTTATGGTTATATGATGCCTGCATATCAATATGTTACATGTAGCATGTGGGGGGGGTTCAACCTCATGTGTTTTCTTATCTGCTGCTCTCTTCTTCTTCTTCAGGCTGCTCAGTGGCGTGGAGCCGCTGCTGTTTCGTGTCACCAGACATCGTGACGACTTCTTCACCAGGTGGCGCCTCACCCCGGGGTTGTCCTCAAATCTGTGACCTGAACAAACACAAAGTGTTCTCAAGTCAAACGGCCACTAGGTCAGCATGGCTAAGTCCTGATGCGTCAATTTTACGAGGAGGAACTGCATTCTGTAGCCTGAAATGACCTTTTTAGCGGGCTGTGAACCAAAACTAAATTTGCCCCACGTGGAAAAACCTAAATCTAATATGTCTGTTTACTTTTCCAGCGGACAGGAGGACATCCAATAACAGAAGGTAAGTGAGAATCTATGTAGGCCATGGGAAACTGTTGCAGAGGAGAACATTTTGCCCCCAGACATTTGTCAGTGCAAAAACACTCATTTCATTTCCAATTTACTCCACCCACAAATGATACTTTATTGAATTTAGCTTAATGAGGAGCTACTTGCATTACATAGAGGGCATGGCTATCATGTAAAGAAGCTTGGGAAGCTTGTGAGGTCCTAAAGGAAATGTGAATAAAAGTCATGTCTTCAGAAAGCTTCAAAGTGATGGTTATCATTTGGCAAAATCCTAACCACACAAGAAGAATGTAGTGTGACATTTATGTTGAAAGACATTGGAGATGATTAAAGGAAAATGGCTGTAGTTGTGCATGTTTTAAATGTAAGAATCAGGTGTGTATACCTTTCTGTCTCATTTCCCAAAGCATACTTAATGTGTTTGGATTGATTTTTCACTTTTCAGGCAGTCATTTAAGATTATACTGGGTTTTATAGGGTTACGTTTCAACATGGGTTTGGTGTATTTAAGGTCACGGTAAACATCTGGGGAACGGTTTAGAAACTGACAATTGTGTCCAGTTTGGAACAAAAAAAACCCAATTCCTAATGTTTCACATGAGCAGCAGTAGGTAACTGAAGTGGAGGTGAGAGAGAGTGTGTCTGTAAAAAACTGCAGTAAGTGTTCCATTTTCCTGCGTCATGCCTTCCTCAGGGAAACACAAAGAAATGGAAATGAAGATGAAGTTAGGCTGTATTTCAGCTTGTAGTCTCCTAAGGGAAAGTTCTGAAGGCTGTCCTTTTTTGACCTGCAGCAGCTGTGTCATGATTTTGGTTTTTGCGCTTTTAATGTTTCCTGTTTTATTGTGTAAACACATCGTCCTGTGTCAAGTCTCTTTAAACTTCCTGCCTTTTTGTTTTTTCCCCGCCTGTTTTGATTGTCTCTCCTGGCCTAATTAGTTGCACCTGTTCCCCATCAGCCCTGCAACCACCTTGACCTCCTGAACACCTGCACTTCCTCCGCTCATTAGGTCAGACTCTATTTAAGTCCTGGTGTTCTGTTCAGGATGATTCTTGTTTGTGGCATGTGTTTCTTTTCTGTTTTGCCTGTTTATACCTTATATTCAAATCTTATGTTGAAACTTCCTGCTGCCAGTAAACTGCTCCATTAGGGTTCACACTTATTCTGCTTTCACAAGCTGATTTGGATGAGCTGTGTTTCTCACCATAGAACTGGGCAAGGACAGGGAAAGAAGAGGGCAAGGACAGTGCAAAGACAGGGAAAGAAGAGGGCAAGGACAGGGAAAGAAGAGGGCAAGGACAGTGCAAAGACAGGGAAAGAAGAGGGCAAGGACAGGGAAAGAAGAGGGCAAGGACAGTGCAAAGACAGGGAAAGAAGAGGGCAAGGACAGGGAAAGAAGAGGGCAAGGACAGGGAAAGAAAAGGGCAAGGACGGGGCAAAGACAGGGAAAGAAGAGGGCAAGGACAGGACAGGGCAAGGACAGGGAAGCACAGGACAAGGACAGGGGAAGCACAGGACAAGGACAGGGGAAGCACAGGACAAGGACAGGGGAAGGACAGGGGAAGCACAGGACAAGGACAGGGCAAATAATTCAGGGTGAAAACGACTTATTTTTGTAACCTCTTGTCCTCCTCTTGAGCTGGTATCTGACTCGGTCTAAGACCTTTAATATTAAGCAACCCATGCTTAAAAAACAATGAAAGCCATCATAGAGCCTTATTATTTTTAGGGTTATAATCCAGCACCTCGTAAAATGTTTGAGAGTTTCCTACATGTTCAACAGTTTTGAAAAATGTGGATCAGTAACCAAAAGAAAGAGCATCAATTTGGCTTTTTCAACATCGTCTTGGCTAACCTGCACTGCTGCCTCCCTTAACTTTACATGTCTTGAGAAAGTCACAACTAGCTCTAGGAGTGGCACTGTATTTTGTACGATAAACAATTTCTTCTCATGTACATTTCGCTAATATGTTTTACTGCTAGTTTTTTGTATTCCATCTGGAGATGATGGAAATAAATTATTTACATATTTGTGTACATCAAAATTTGGTATTTTTTGCCTTGTACTGATACTTTTTAAATTATTTTGTTCAGCATCTTTTTTTAAAAAGGAGAAACTTGCAGTAAACAAGCAACAAGTTAATTGGATAATGCCAAATGCAAAACACGTAGTTTGTGTCTACTTGTTCATTTTATGGGAATACATTGGTTAGTAGTATACTGTTTACTCTAGTTTACTGATGTGTGAAATTACGTTTTTTTCTATTATTGAGGCTTCCCTGCACCAGCTGCCCTAGAGAGAAAAGGGAATACCTGATGTGAGGGTGCTTTCATAGATACAGCCTTTAAAAGTCAAGGTCAAATCGAACCAGAATTGTCACATGCTTTTCTTAAATCTGACCATAGAGTTTGTGTCACATTCATAGATCATTATTTCACTCTTTTGTAATGAGCTGAAAGAAAAACACTTTGACTTCGCTCTGTGATGGGACTTAACATGGGCAACATGAGCATTCCCATTACTTGTCTTGATTGTTAACTCAATAAAAAGACACACATGTTGTAGATCATATTGATTTAGATAAATACAAGTCGGGTAACCCATCCCGTGTAACCAACAATTTCATTACGATAAAATGAATCGGTGTGCATTCTGAAAATCAAGCAAATCCCAAGAATGACCAAATCCCTTCAAAATAAAAACATCATAGGGGAACTTGTTTGCTGGCCAGGTAACATGTTGTCCAAAGATCTGTTTTCCATGGCCTTGACTATATCCAATTGATGTAGAAATCTAATTTGCAACATATTTGTAATCAAATAAACCAAAATCTAGCTTGGACTGGGATCTGACCAGGACAACCAGTATAGACAGTGAACCATTCATCTTTTAAAATAAGGGATAGTGCTTGAAAGGAATGTTTGCATCAAAGAAGTTGAATTAGATATCTCAACAGGAAGCATACATGCTTAATCTGTTCATGAAATATGCAGTACATCATCACAGTTGTCCTTCTATAGATGTCACATAGTCTTCAAAGCTGCAAATACCATGTTCTTTCAATGTGAATTTCACTCTAAAAGGGTTGTTTCTTATTATTAAGTCATGATGATTTAAAGACATGTTTATGCTTGCTGAACACAGAGTAGGGCTCAAACATTCAAGTGGGCTTTTATGAGCAATGAATGAAGTAGCCTTGAGAAGCTAGCTTGAAGCAGATATTAGCAGAGGTGAGACAAGCTCACTTATTTCTAAACCCAAACCTACAGGGCTTTATTTTTTATTCTTGTGGTCCTCAGACTCAACTGGCCAAGTAAGCATCACTTTTTTTTTTTTTTCGCCTAGCCTAATCTTCTAGCTAAATCTTACATTCCAATACAAAGAAAATACATTGTCAATTCAGATTCAAAGGAAAACTTCTGGGATAAAAATTGTTCTTAACATAAATTAACGTTCTTATCAAAGTCCACATTTAGGGGACGTTGGAGCAGATGGGTCAACAAACTTGGAACACTAACCCTAACCCTAGACCCTAACCCTAAACCTAACCAAGTCATTTTGTATCCTAAACTTAACCAAGTCATGTTGCATTTTTGTTTTTCTTTCAATTTACAGTTGAACGTCAACCACGTGTTTATGACATGTAGTTTAGTTGTATTGGAATATCATTTTGTAGAAACATTGGTTGCTTTTTCAAAAATTAATTACATTTGTTTTTGACAACAGGAATGTATGGCCTGAATTCCCCGGCTCTCACTTTGACAAAATATTACTGTTGGTGAAACAAACTCAATAAGGGGTGTGGCTTCCAGGACAACAGAAACCCAAAAATGCTGACTATCTGATAATTGCACAGAGCTTGCTGTGGATAAACAAGACAATGATTCTACAGTCACAGTAGCAAATACAGAATGCAAATAATAACATGTATAACAGTATTGTAGTTTAGCACTGATATTTGGCTTGTTAGCACTAAACACAAAGTATAACTAAATCCATACGGCAGTTGCACCGCCCTCAGCCGTAAGGCTCAACAGAGGGTGGTGAAAACTGCACAGCACATCATCAGGACGGAGCTGCCATCCATGGAGGACCTCTACACCCAGCTGCTCAGGAAGAAAAACCCCCATCACCCGAGCAACAAACTGTTTCGTCTGCTGCCGTCTGACAGGCGGTACCGCAGTATCAGGACTAAAACCACCAGACTCAGAGACAGCTTCATCCCACAAGCAATAAGACTATTTAACACCTGAGCTTTCACTACTACTACTACTACTACTACTACTACTACAAATACTACTACTACTACTACTACTACTACTACTACTACTACTACTACTAAATGACACCGTAGTTGTGTATAAAAACAATAAACCTTGAACCCTAACCTACTGGATATGTCTTTAGTTTAATAGCTACTTCATTAGGATCTACACATTAACCTAATGACATCAGAGGATCTCTACAGTCATTACAATTCCTCCTCACGAATGTCATGGGTATCCATGCAATAGCTTTTGAAATATTTTCATGGGGACTAACCGAGATCGCCATCCATTTTGCCATTTAAAAATAGATTTACAATCAATTCCCATGGAAAGCATTTTGAAAATGGATTCGGGAAAGTTAAAGGCAGTGGGATACAGGCTCAATGCTCCACTTAAATGTACATTACAATGGGATTTGTTAGCCACAGTAATCACCAGAGGTTCTTAAAACTACAGTGAATCTGTCAGATTGTGGTTTTTTTCCAGGTATCCATTTTGTGCTAGTTTAAACCAGCTATGATTGAACCCCACTTCCATGAGAAATTATACCATATTCTCTATGGAATTGCTGGCAGACCATCTTCATAACATTTCCACAACTTGGAAACTACCTCCATCACAGAACTTGTCATGATCCAAATAGTGATAAAAATAGAGAACACGTTGCTGGTCAATGGCTTTCCGCTCTAGCTGTGGCAAATGGGGGCCACTGGATCAATAAGAAAGCAGGAAACAGCAGTAGTCCAGCAGTTGTCAATTCGCTCAATACCTTGGACAACTCTGCTCTGTGTGTGGATGAGCATGAGAAAGCTTCATATTGCCATAAATTAAGCAAGTGGCATGCTACATAATCAATATAAACGAGTCAAATCCCATCAGCACGCTCATCCATGTGAATATCTCACTGTGTTATGACTGCATCAAATTGTCCTGGGTCAGAAGCTTCAGGTAACTTTCACTTCAGTCAAATGTAAATGAAATAGAGCTCTTTGTCGAACGGTCAGAAATGAATGCATACAACTTACGAGGAGTCTCGGGCGACGACCCCAGTTGAGTGTGGATTGACTCGAGCAAGTCATAGTCATCAAAATCCAAAACAAACTCTTCAAAGTCCCCTTCCACGTTCGGGATGCCGAAGCCCTTTAGGACACTGCACCGACGTTCTGGTTCTTTATGGACGGCGACAAGTTTGTTATCAGAGGTCTCATACTCCTGGTTCTTCTGTTCCTCCATATCTGTCATCTCCACAGTCGGTACCTCCTCCTATCCTCCTCTCTCCTAGTGGACACACTGCTCATCCAGGGCTCTCGACTCTTAAACGCCGTGGTTTGTACTGGGTCGCTGATCTGATGAGCCTGGTTCTTTGCAGCGACTACCTCTGCTGTATTGCAAAACAACGTAAGGGTATACTTTGCAAACCAACCCCAAAATCTGATGATTTTTAATTACCTTTCCCTCAAGCAACCAAGAAAAATAGCCTGTGCTCATGGAGTCATAATTCTGAAAAGTAGAAGCACAAAAATGTGTCCAAAATTATTACTCTTCCATCCAGAAAAATACAAATCACAATCCTTTGCCTTAGACCCCCTGCTGTATCCCCGATGAGATAGTTGCGTAAATGTCAGCAACTTTCACTTAGCTGCAACTCCAAAAGGAAGAATTGATAAGGGATGGTCTAATTTGTGGGACTGAATAGTAGTGCCGCCCTGTTTTAATGATGTCCACTGCTCATTGATCTTGGTGGCTGTTGGAAAACCATCATCTGAGTAAAAGGGTTGATGCCATTTGTTTCCATCGTGTTGTCATCTCTTTCCAACCATGTGATGTACAGAAGGGGTCAACGTTGAACGTTGGCCTTTTCACCAAAATTGCATTCATCTGAATAGGCAGAAACTAGAGTAAATGATAAGAATAGGACACCTAGGAATCAGACCCTGCACTCTGCTTAGTGAGATATCATGGTGTTAATTACCACACAAGTTGAGTGAATCTGTATCTTGACGTGGAAAAAGGTAAAAGTCCTGATAGAAGTCTGCATTCTCTCATTTCAATTATAGTATTATAAAACAATTGACTATACATTACACCCTGGACCAATTGGTGGTCTCCATAGTATTAGATTTCCAGCAAATATTTTTGTGTAGTTCCATAGAATTTAAAACACCCTAGCATTACATTGAATAACATTCCCAAATGTTATTCAATGTACAGACTTGCCCAGGAAAGTCAGTGGAGATGTGCCTACGCATAACCATTGCTCATATTATTTTGGTCCCTAATAAAAACGCTCTTCATATCTCCTTCTCATCTCTTGACACATCCTTTTAAGCGTTCATTTTAAAACACCTAAAATGATGTGATTGAGTCAGCAGGTTTTTGTAGAGAATCTCTACACTGCAGGCCTTTTCAAAAGCAGAATCATAAACTGTGCATTTCATCATCCTTACAAAACAGTGTTGTTTCCTTTAAGAAATATATATTTGACTAAGAAACACTTTTACCTGTTAACTCTAAGGGAGATTAAACACATTGAGCATAGCGTTAGTTCAGGCAGGCCACAGATTCAAGCTTGGATGTCAAACTCTGCTCTTATTTCCCACTATAAAAGCTTATTTAAAATAGATAGATGGATGTATAATTTATTTATTTATCCCAATATTGGGAAATTATTTTGTTTCAGCAGCAGTGTCAAGCATTACACCAGTAAACATATACAAATAAAATACAATTCTTATATATTTACTTGCCACTAAATTAAAAGTAGTGGCAAGTAAATATATTAAGAATGAAATAAAAAACATTAACATGCAAGTAGATACAAATTAACAATAGAAAAGACATATATCAATATACAGTCTCACTAGGCTACAGGAATATACAGAAATATACAGGCACATAATATTCTGCAAATATCTAACTTCCGATTCAGTCTGCATCTGATCAACCTCAAATAAGTGTGCATATTTCAGCTGCTTAGCATTTCTACCACTGCTTCTTCCTCTGCTATCCACTGAAAATCCACATCAATCAATGCTCTGCCTTTCCCTATGCTGTATCAGACTTATCAAATTAAATTTCTGATGTCATTGTTGCCTACTATGTTCTGTTACTAAATGGGGGATGGGGTATTTGGCTTCTGGCACTCTCTACGCATGAGAGTGTTCTCCTGAGCACATGGAAGGGCGGGGATTTCCCTGAACTGATCCGTACCAGCAAACATTACTTACTGCAATGAAAATATTGTTTTTGTATAAAGTGGTCCTGACTGAAATACAGCTGTGATAAACATGGCCTGTCAATGCAAAGCATCGCTCTCTACAAATCCGATAGCTGGTTCCGAATGACTCGAATGCCCCATTTGCTGTTTCCAGGTTTGTGAACAGTCATTGATTACCCTGCTGTGGTGAAGCAGGAAAGGCCAGAGGCAGGGTTGCAGCTGAAGGGGGAATCAATGTGAATCAATGCCCTGGATGCTGGAAGAGAGGATTCTGCCCTGGATACGTGAGGTGTGGGACATTTTCAATAGCTATTACTGTCATTGTGAGTATGATTATTTACAGGAATCAGAGTAGATATTGAGCTTTCTCTGCCCTTCATCTTTTGTGTTATTTAGTTGGATGCTTGTTGCTATCAGTGAATGTGGGGGTCTGTGTGGGTTGGTGTCAGGAGACAGAATGTGTGGGACGCCCACAGTGGAGCCAAGTTACAGGCAGCAGTGAGAGAACATGTCACTGGTCAGCACCAGATCAGCTGGGGAGGCAATACAGGCTTTCCAGGATCCACTATTTTAAACAACAATAATAACAGGCCAATGTTGCTAATCTAGAATCCGTGACAAAATAGGCTTTTAAGTAAACCTATTTCAGATGACACACTCCCTGTGATAATCCAGATAAAGGACATTTTGAATTAGGACTGGACACAGGTTTTTTTCTGAATTTGACATTTAAAGAAATGCAACTGACCTTTGCTCTGGTAAGGTTTGTTGTATACTTCATGTTAAAATTGTTAGAGAATATTGTTTTGTTTTGTATTACTGTTAATAACGTGCTATTTAAGACAATGGAATAGATGATGCACAGTAAGCACAAACAAAAAACACTCAAACTTTAAAAGTCAGTTTATATAATTTCTTAAAGTAAAAACTGTGACTACCAGCTAAATCTATTTCCTGTTTTGTAGAAAGGATGCTGAGTTATAGTCATGGAAAAGGATGAACCAAGAACATTTAACCATAGGTCCTTGACTGATATTTAAAAAGACAAATGTTTAAACTGTTAAATTAAATCAGCCAGAACTTAAAAATGATTAATGTGTTCTGCAGGCAGATGTATTTTTTGCTGCCAGCAGAGGCTGCTGAACGCTTTATAAAAATCCTGAATCCAGCCTTAAAACCAAAATGCAATATTCTGAGACAGACTGTTTGATGTTGTTACTATAACAGAAAAATAAGCCTGTAACTAAGCATTTATATTGTAATCAAAGCAGCAGGATTCTGTCTTTCCCAACAAAAAGTCAAGATAATGGCACCGAGTTCTGTTAGGTACACTGGATGAAAGAGCCAACATTGTGAAGTCATTTATATTCAGATCAATTCCAACTAAAATTGCTAAGTCCTTTCTTTCTTTTTGCGTCAGAAGATATATAAAACACATTTTCAAATGAACCCTCCAATTAGCTCACTTATCTACTATCACTTATCTTTTAATACTGATATCCCTCCAAGCAGACTAACTCACTAACCTAACCCTAACTTCTAACATTAAGCTTTACCTTTAATCTTAAATGTTTTAGGTGTGACCCTATTGTCAGTGTAGCATTAGCCAAGATAGCCACTTGTAGACGATCCAACAAATTAATAAATAACACAAGTACGTGGAAAAAGTAGAAGAGGATGTGAGCTTTACATTTTCCGAAAAGTATACGTGTATAAACAGAAAAGCTGAACAACATGGGATGGTTGAGAATAGCTCATGCATGACTTCTTAAACTGCTATAGGGACTTGGCAGTTGTATCATAAATACCCTAGCAACAACAGCTGGTGTGATCATGAAGGTCTGTTGGAAGAGGTAGAGCACAGTGACGCTAGAAGAAAGGCACTTCGCAAACAATTAAAGCCTTCATTTATTATTCTCCTTACTTTTCATGTCATCCAGGTCGGCGCTGGCCAACATCTGGGCCTCGGCCTCATCAGTGGGCACCTGCTGGTAGACGGCGGTCTCCAGAGCGGTCATACTGCCGATGCAGATCCGCTCCCGCAGGTCATAGTTGCTGCGCTGGGCGCCCGCCAGACGATGGTGGACAGGCCTTCTACGGAACCAAGCACGGTTTTTGGTGGAACTTGAGGGATTTGATCCTGAGGGAGCACTGAAGAAAATAAAAAAGTTGATTAAAGATATTCAAATGTTGTCGAATTATATAGAGGTAGATTTTCCTTTATTATTTGTATGAACCGACCAACAGAAAAGGGAAATCTGTGAATCTAAAACACCTTCCACAAATGCAATAAAGATATGTAAACTCTAAAAATGATATAAAACGGATCAACGCATATACAAACAAATTCCACAAATAAAAACTAATCTGTGAGATTTTTCGAAAGCACACGATGGCCTGCCTTTTAAATGGTTTCCTTATTTCAAAATAAGAACAAGCAGTCTGGTTATTATTCATACAGTATATAATTACTTCCCACCTGAACGAGTACATGAAAGTTAAGTTGGTTGTTTGTGAAGTACAAATTACACATTCAGACATGGATTGTTGACCTGTTCATACGAATCACTTTGAGACAGTTGTACCTCCAAAGAATGACATTCTTATGAAATAAAATGACGTACAAAGCTTTGCAATGTATTGAAATAGAAATAACTCACTATAAATTCAACAGTACTTATAACTGAAATGCTTATTGCATTTGGGTTGCATTGCCGTCTCTTCGCCAATAGAGGGCTTCACAACACAGCGTTAGGACCAGCCCTGTTCACTAACCCTCTGAGTCATCCCCAGCTGTGTTCACTCTAACAGCAACACTGTCTCACATGCATGGTGGGGTTTCTGTGCTTTCATATAAGCAGTCAGAGACAACACCTGAATCACCATGGGGCCCTTGACCTCCAGCAGTCGAATCCATATTCATTTGTAATCATGAATTAATTCACACTTTGATGGTTATGCTTGTGCAGGCCAGATGGTCTTCTAATATCTAGGATTTAGCTATCAGTTAACCATCAAAGCCTAAAGAACTGCACTTATTGGTTTTAGGGTTGATTTACTTAATTTCCTGAACAAGATACTTATATAAAGTTAATTTAGAGTCGAGGCAACTCTTCTTGTCTGCTTTATTCTGTATTGTGCTGCTTGTTTCGCTTGCTGTTCAGAAAAGCTCCGTCCATGTTAATTGTTACAGACACATTTGATGCAAGGGGTCAGCTCCAAATTAAGAATAATTTGAATATGAATCAAATTGTTTTAATCCAACTTTGTTTTCTCCTCTTATATGACCAGCAAGATACTCATTTCCTTCTGGCTGGCAGTTGGGCGCTATATTTGGAAAACGGTACAACACGAAAGTATGTCTGTTAGTTAAACTAATCAACAGTAAACCAGTCCACCAGGCATACTAAACTGCAGGTAACCATAGCAACGTACTGCCTGGTAATGTGCAATTCATGCTACGATATCAGTAAACAGTCCCTGGCGAAAATGGACTTCAAGTAATAAAAGCGTAAACTAACAACAAACCGTTAAAGCTGCATAATTATAGTTTTATATCAACCAATAACAATGGATTTAAAGACGGTGTTTACTGTGAAAGAACTCATAGTACCAAACCAACAGATAATTAAAACCCAACTCTACGGAGCGTTTTAGCATCTTCAAGCTTAATTGTTTTAGTTTTATGGCCCACAGCTTCATTTCATTCTCATTTCTCTAATCAAACGTGTTGCCAGCCACAGCAAGCAGCTGTTAGCAGGGAAAGTGGCTTGATGAACCCATTGTACGCTGCTAACCCAACCCCAAAGGAAATATAGACAAAGTTATCTAATAGCTTTTGAACAAAGTGCACCAATTAGCTGTGAATGAGCCACATATTGGATGAACACATTACAACTTATACAACACGACGGCAGCAGAACACTGACTGATGATGATGTCATAAAGTTCTTCGGACAAAAGCTATACAAAATGATTGCCTAATGACTTCATACACTCAGTATTAAAATGAGTAGCTCTGCTACGCCAAATCTTAATGCCAATATCTTACACTGTAGTTGCTTAATGCTAAGTTACCATCAAATGCTGGCTTGGTAAGCAAAGTTCATGCATATTTTTTTATAATTTTTAACTGTGATATTAATTTGGAAAGCAAAAACCAGGCTTAAAACAAGGAACATTATGACTGAGGTTATAAAGTTAGTCAGAAGTTCTGCCATTTTTTTCATAGACTTCTAAACAATTTAGAAATGCAGGTTTAAGACACTTCTGCATTGTCTTCATTTTTCAGGTTTCCACTTTGTATCTTTACTATGATCATGAAACCGTGTAGGCAACAGTTTTCAAACCAACAGAACCTGAGATTGTATAACCGCCTACCTGTTGCAAGCTCCTTCCTCTCCATGCACCTCATCCTTTTGTTGAAGAACAGTAATTCCTCCATTATGAACCTCCCCCTTTATCACAGCAGGAGCAGCTTTCCTTGACGATGGATGTTCTTCATTTTCAGTGTGGAAGGTAGAGGGGGCAAGGGTTTCCTCCAAGTCATCTTGGCTCCCCAAACTAAACTGAGAGGAAGAGGAAGATCAGTGAGAGGGGAGGAACATACTTGGACATACCAAGTTCAAGCGGGGTAGTTAAGAAACTTTACATTGTACAGGTCCTATGGTTCCTCAGTCTTATTTTACCTGTGGTTGGATATGATGTAGCTCTGTGGAGGTGGCGGCCAATGCTTGTTTGTCCGTCTCAGAATCGGCGTCTTCCTCGTCTACCTCATGGATGGTGGGTGTTTCTTCGGAGGGGGGAAGAGAGGTCCTTCTTTTCTTCCGTTTCTTTTTGTGCCGTCTGTCCACGCTGTGCACCCTCTTGCGTAAACGCTGGGGCAGGGGTAGGTGGGTGGATAAGGGGTGGTGCGTATGGGGAAATGTGTGTCTGTGATCTGTGTCAAAATTAAGAATCAGATCAGAAATACATCACGGTACCTTAAGTTTACTGAATATGTGAAGTGCCATGAAGAGTGTCTGGATGCCACAAAAAAAGGAATTTCCACCCAGAAGACCGGGGTTTACGTCTCATGTGAAACCAATAGTCAACGTTAGCTTGACAGTGTGTGTACTTTTGTGCATCTCAAACTAAGTCAAGAACTGGACATAAGTAAAGTATGTTACGTCAACCTGCATGAATGTAGTTATACTAAGAAACGTGAAACTCTGTAAAAACTCGAAATCTTGCCAAGTATACGTATTTGTCTAATTTCTTGTCAGAATATGTCTTTACACTTGATAAAAGACATAATAACTTAAGAACTAACAATGCAGTGAGATATAGGGTCTTGTTTTCAGACAATGCATCTTAAGTATCTTCAAAACATATTATTTTGAGTTGTATCTCCGATGACACTAGTTTTTTTTAAGCTGCTGTGGTATTTTTAAAAGATGGATCATGTTGTTTCAAGAAAAAAATGTAACTTGATTTTCAAAAACACATTTTTCTTGGAAATAACAAACTAAGATGAGAAAACAGAGCATTTGAGGCTTATTTTGTACCACAACATTTCCTGATTCTGGTAAAATATAGTTTAAAATAAGTTTCCCCTGCTAATTAAAAGATGTCATTTATCTAAATATCCCATCTTATTTTAAGAAATCTTACCAGCACATTTTCACTTGTTCTATTGGTAGATTTGTTTTACTTATTACAAGCGAAATCACCTTGTTTTTATTAAGTTTTTTACTTGATTTTGGAACAGAATTTTTTCGATTCAGTAAGTTAACCTTTACTTACGTTTTGAAAATAACAAACTGAACCACATAACAAACATATACTAATTTGAAATATTTTCCTAATCCTAGGGGCTTTTCGTAGTAATGTTGCCTTGACCGCACCAGGTTTTTTCCTGTGAACACAGAAGTTTATTTAGAAAAGACAGTGCATGTAACTGTTGTGTTGCCGAATATGAGTTAGACAGTGCTAGTGTTTGGCTTGGTTGCTTTTTGATGTATGTGACATCTAGCTGAACACAGTATGGGATAAGTATATATTATATTCCTCTGTGAACAGATGGTACATAATTGTTTTTTTGGGCTTTTGAAAAGAAACAGGGTTGACACTGCAAATAGTAATGAGCTCTCCTCAGGATGACAGCAGCATCATCAGGGGAGGTTATTATTCTGTGCTTTTTCTCACAGCCTGTCACTCATCTACTGATGTTCCACCAAACCCTGTGGATTTGAGATATAAACAGGCTGAGACATGTATAGAAAATATAAAATAATTATACAAAATAACAACTGTTAGGACAAATATTAATAACAAATAAATTGGAAGAAAATCTTTCTTACTCGGTTCAGCTTGCTTTCTGATAATAATGTGGATCAATACAGAGCACAGCAGTTATTGTGTAATAGATAGTATACTGAGTGATAGTATTTGTACAGAGAACAAAGTAGCTCTGCTTACATTCAAAGTCTTTCTCTGTGTAGTTCCGGCCCATCCTGTCCCCGGAGGTGGAAGCGGTGTCACTGAGGATGTCAGCGAAGCGCTCCACAGACAGAGCTTTCTCCCAGTTCTCCTCCTCCTCCTCTTCCTCCAGTTCGTCCACTGATCCTTCATCATTTTCCTCCTCCACCTTCACCGGGAGGATGAAGACAAAGAGAAAAATACACTTAAAAAAGGGAGAGTAGACAAGAATACAGGTAGAATTATAAGAGTAAAAGGTGAAGTCTGTTAAAGATGCCCTATTGTGCTTTTTGGGGTATCCATTTCCTGTAGTTGGTTATTTAGGTTTTGTGCATGTAAATGGTCTGTAAAGCTTAAAATCCTAAAAGGTTTCTTTTGTTTCTCATAGAAAGAAAACTCAAAACTGTATTGAGCAGTAATTCTGTTTCAGCACAACAGGCACATAGTGTTTGTATAATGTACATCCTTCACTTCATGTATAGAGGACAATAAATCAATACAACAAAGCGCTAAGCAGCAAAGAGCTAATGCACTTGACAGGCCCTGGAGACGATGGAGGCTGAAGGGGAGGGACGGTCCTGCCAGAGCCGTTTGGGGCCTCTGATAGGTCAAATCAGCGGGACAGGCCTCCCCCTCTGCTTCAGATTGGTGCTGGCAAGGTAAGCACTCTGGCTCCGTGGTGTCCGATTTCTCTGAGCCAGGGCTCCATTACCCCCTAATTACCAGTGGGATGAAGGGACAGGATGCGTTTAATGATTGGAGCTACCTATCCACACAAAGCCAAGGCAGATGAAGCCAGACAGAATACAAAAGGGAGAATTTAAATTGAGTGAGCAGTAAAAGCCTTGTTTTCACTAGGCAGACAGCTCAATTTTGCTTAAGGTGTTCTATATTCCCGAGATCCAGTTTAATTTCAACATCTCTGAAAAACCTCCCCACATTACCTTGCTCTGTTAAGCCCTGTGTTTCAGCGCAACACTATGAATGTAATAGCCCTGATGTAATGCACAAGGGATTGTTACTCTGAGCTGTGGCAGGTATTACAGTCAAGGGATTTCTTCTAACCTGCTTTTGCTTTTCACTAGCTCTATTGATGCAAATTGCTCTTTCATGTCTGCTTTGAAGTCAGTGGAGGTGCAGGGACACAGGAGGAGGTCAACCCAAGCACCAGGTGGCCGAAGCACTGTGTTAGTAGG
The DNA here is from genome assembly GCF_036324505.1 of Eleginops maclovinus. Classification (NCBI taxonomy): domain Eukaryota; kingdom Metazoa; phylum Chordata; class Actinopteri; order Perciformes; family Eleginopidae; genus Eleginops; species Eleginops maclovinus. The sequence goes on along the minus strand of NC_086355.1, from coordinate 21,594,872 downwards.
ATTAGGATGATGGACAATGGAAAACAACGTTTCAAATATAGTACAGTTATCTATAGTAGGCAGGAAATGTAGCCATTGCAACACGCTCTGGATGCTAACAAAACCCAATTTTACCGGGGATAAATAAAGTATTCTGACAATGGTTTTGTTTTTTTGCGCATCAACCTAATTCAAACAGGGTCTTTTTAAGCACTCCCTTTCATTTAAACACCAGGATGTACGTGTTGCAACCCCATGTTGTCTGCCCACTTTCTGTAATTGATTGGATACATTCATTTTGTTTTAACCAGGAGTTCATCTGTCGGTGAATTAGCCCTCAGTTAACTTTTACCTGACAATTTTATGGTCTCAATTGCTAGTTTCAGGACTTTTTTAATACAGTGTGATGTTGATTTTGTAAATGATGATCCCAATTACAGTTTCATAGACATTGAAGATGGATATGTTCAAGGGCGTGGCATCCTAGAGCGTGATTGACAGGTCTCTATCACGGTGTAGTCCATGTGTTGTACGTGTTTTCGTCTTACAACTAGTGTAATACCTGTTAAAACAGCGTGTGCTCAGTTAACTAAAAGAGAAATGTAAAAAGTATTTTTCCCTAAAATGTCTGCGTTTCGGTTTTATTTGGCTCCACCCTCTATTGTCAAATGTAGTTCCAGAGAAACATGAAGGCAACATCCAAAAACCAAGATGGCAACAGCCTTAATGCCAAACTCTGGCATTATGGGGATGTCCTGGTGACTACAGTCTACTTTTAACTGACGATGGTGTTACCATTATCCCTTACATCAAGCCTTCGGCTATTCAAGCATCTCAAACATTTATATTGCAAATATAATAGTTGTATTAAACGTGGAAATATTGACCACTGTCAAAATCTGCTTTGCTGTTTTGGTATAATTAATCATTGCACAGAAAGGGAATTGCAGGTATTTTAAGAATTGATTCATTCTTAAAAGCAAGTTCAACCACAACATCAAACATTTACTGGTTTTTATTACTTAAATATGAATATTAGCTGTTTTTTCTAAATCTCTTTCAATAATAAACTAAATGTTTAAGTATTGGTTGGACAAAACAAGCCATGGGGTGACCTCACCTGGGACTCTGACATCTGTTCATCCTTCTAAAGGAGTGGATCTCTTGAAATGATGTATAAGCCCATTGGTACACAAAACATTTATATAATACATTTTCAGTCAGATGTGTTGCCACACAGATTGAACTCTCTCCTTGTGTTAATATTGTTATAATGGATGCTGGATAAGAGCTCTCATCTCATTGTGTTTATTGTGAGTGTCAGCACTGTTGGTTACCATCAAACACAATGATATTAAATGCTTAACAGCTCAACCTCTGTGGCTGGTTTGGCCCTGTATCAATTATGAGGAGTGGAGGCTTCAATTAAAACAGCGTGATCATTCTGAGCCACTGTTGGGTTAAAAACCTGCTGCCCAACCTTTCATCATGAACAGCCCAATTTCTACAGGCACATTAATATTTCATATTGAATGGAATGCTGAGCCAGAGAGCAGTATTGAAATATTCATCAGCTGCTGACTCATATGAAGGAGGGTGTGTGTGTCCCTTTTTTGTGAGGATCAAATACTCTTACAGCAGTCATCAGTGGCATAAAAAGATATAGTAGGGATGGGTATGGCAAATCAATTATATGATTTTATTCATACCAATTCTATTATTGATGGTCAGAATCCTGATCGATTCTCTTATTGATTCCTGATAAATTGATGACTGGAAAAACCGCACATACACAAAAAAACACGGAAACTTTGACTTTAATTAAATGTATGATGTCAACACATTTCACATACTGTAACTGTTATAAGATAAGAGGTACGTAATTGATCCCAAACTGGAATTTGTTTACGTTGCAGCAGTATAAAACAAAACAAGGCAGTAAAAAGCTAAAATGTTGAGTTGAACCTAATATTCTTTATTTAAACTTAATATTATGGCTTTCAACTAACCTAATACAGTCGTGAAATCTCTTGACATCATGCATTTCATTACATTCAATGTTTCAGTTGTTTTAGTGTACAGCTAAGGCTTTTTATTTTATGTATTAAACATTTTCTTTTTTTGTTATTTTTTGTGTAGTTATTGGCAATACAACAAATCATTTAAATGAATAGTAAATCAATTATTGTATTTTTCTTTCAATATTTGCATCGAATAAATTATTGGCATTAGTATTTTTAAAGTGGCAAAACCCTCCATCATTGATCTATATATATTTCTGGATATCAAATCCTTGTTCCGTCAACTGGGATACATTTGTATGTTAATACTGGGCAACACATTGAGAACATTACCTGATCTGACCGTGTCAGTGTCATAACAATGAGCATTGTACACACTACAAAATATCAAATATGAAATATCCTTTTTTTCCCTATTTTCCCCGGTAAAAGTTCCTTACAATGCAATACGCTACACTTCCTTTTTAACTAACCAAACTCATATTTTGTTACAATGTCCACATTCATTTAGTTGGTTTTGAATTTGCAGTGCAATGCTGTGAACACACTACATTCATACACACACTACACATATACAATATTCAGCTGTCAAGGACGAAGCTCTCGTTGCATACACCCGGAAGTAACATATTCTCACTCCCAATTCATCATATATTGACGTTTGGTCAGGATCCCTTCTCGGGGTTACTTTCAAACACACTGGGAAGCCCTTTAGCGTCACAATTATTATTTTTTCTTCTTTATTTTTATTGTATAATGTCAGACTTTTCACCGTCAGTGAGGAAGAGAGTCAACAAGTTGGATCATCCGACCGTCCCTTTTTCGTTACTGGTTTCTTTTCATTTCAAAATAAAGCTTATATTGTGTTTGTTATGATTTTTATTTAGACAACTTGGTCATGTTACTGTATAATAAAATATATCAGTCATAAACTAAACTGGAAAAAGCAGTGTATTGTTTGTAATTTAACCTATTTAGAACTTACAATACAATACAAAAAATCTCTTGAAAAAAAAGTTATGAGGAAACATAAAATGCGTACCAAGGCTACTCAGAGCCTATTACAATCAAACTTAGCCCTCTTCAGTGCCCTGCAGAACATAAAACTATAACTCAATACAACCTTACAACCTGTTAAAGACTTGCTTTTACTATCTCTATCCTTTCCCCAAAATTGTTGATTTCCCTTTTTTTTTCTCCTATAATCATATTTCTCCCCTATTATCTGTATCATGCCTACAGCAGGATTTTTACAGTTAGAACAAAAGTAAGAGATCATACAAAGGCTCCAAAAAGGTGACCTCTTTTGTCATTTGCAGACACAAATGACTGGCAAATCTCCCCTAAGTCAAGTTTGTCAAGATGCTCCTGGTGGATGTGGCAAACAGCCACATTGTTCAAGCGCTTTTGAGACATTGAAGAGTGCAGCCACGTCTTAAGCCTTCTCAAGGCACTAAAACTTCTCTCAGCTTCTGCTGAGGAGCATGGCACAACAAGAAGAAGCCTGACCAACACTTCTACTTGAGTGAACAAACCTCGAACCTCTGGCAGCATAGCTCTCAGGGTATCCACCACTTCACTGGCCGTGCTGCAGGGATACTGAAGTTTGAACATTGCCAGCTGTACCTCCAAAGAATGCTGGTCTAGTTCTGGGTAAGAACTGACCACATCCACATCCTCCACCTTTCCAGTTATTAACACCTTTTCCAGTATGTTGAGTGTTTGGAAGCTGCTCTGGTCAAAGCGCTTTGTCAACTGGACCTCAACTACATCCAACATTTTAAAGAATTCTATTCTGTAGAACTCCTCAGGGGAAGTAGGTTCAAGGTTCAAGGTTCAAGGCTTTATTTGTCATATGCACAGCAGATACAGCGTATATGTTGGCAATGAAAATCTTATGTCGCGTGCTCCTCCAACAACTCAACATACATGGTGCAAATAACATAAATAAAATAGTGCAAAAAGAGAGAAGAATATTTACAGTAACAACAATAAAGATTTGAGGATGTGAAATATATACATATGTGGAATACATTGAAAGTATTTAAACACTTTACACTGTTGAATGAGGAGGTATGGACAGATGCATATATTATGTATAATAGGTCTAAATGCAGGTGCATTTCCGGATATGAGGAGTCTGGATAGCCTCAATGTCCAACTCCTGGATCATATCACAGGCTTGGGTATATATACGATGAAATGTTTCATCAGATCTCTTTACTTGAATTGTGTTTTTCACACAATCAACCGCAGCCAGCATCCCTGAGACACTCACTGTCTTGCTCTGAAGGAAGCGGTTGAGACATTCAAGTTCTTTTAGAACTTCAAGGGCCATAATCAGGCTGAGCAAAATGTGCCCCTTCTGAAACCTCTCCAGAAGCCCCCTTGCAGTTATGCAAGTGTCAGAGGAACCAGATGCCATTTCCTCAAGACTGACCAAAATCTTTTCATATTGATCTACAACTGCCTGGATAGCTACCACCCTCATGAGCCATCGTGTGGGGCAGAGGGGCCTCAGAGTTCTGAAACTCCCTTCTTCCGACTGGGCAACCTCCTTAAATATTGTCTTATATTTCCCAGATAGATGGTACAGGTTGCCAAGTGTGTGGACTAAATCCAGCACATCAGACACAATAGTGCTTGTGCTACAGGCTGTCTGAGTCACCAGATTAATGCAATGAGGACCACAATGAACGTAGAGAGCAAGAGGCTGTGTTTCCTTTATGACTGCCTGAACGCCTTTAGCTCCACCTGCCATATTGGCTGCCCCATCATAGCTCTGCCCGCGAAGGCAGGATAAGGGCAGGTTCAATCGAAGGAGGACATCAGTTGCCATCCGAGCCAACTCTTTCCCTGTTGTTGAGGAGACTTGATAGAGGCCTACAAAGTCCTCATGAGGTAGCAAATCACTATCTACATAGCGTAGGCATATGGCCTCTTGTTCATTCCCAGACAAATCTTGTACTCCATTTATGATGGAGTACATGAGTGTGGACACCTCATGTATTTCCTTTGATATTTTTCGCACAACGGAGTTGCCCATAATATTTAGCATCTCATTCTGCACTTCTGGACTTGTGTAATGGTTACAGGGCTTACTGAGCCAACGCTTTAGAACATCATCCTCTGCTCTAAGCTTTAGTAGCTGAACAAAGTATATATACAGTGGTATGCAAAAGTTTGGGCACCCCTTAGGAAAACCACTGCATCAGTTTGTCACTTGCTGAGCTTTTGAAGCAGCAACTTCATTTTAACATATGTTATACCTTATGGTAACATCTCAGTAGTGAAATAACTTTTATTGGTCAAACAGAAACATGTTTATGTGCATTCAAACAAAAATAGGCATGTGCATAAATTTGGGCACCCCTAAGAAATAATTCCATTAATATTTAGTATTGCCTCCTTTTGCTGCAATAACGGCCTGTAGACGCCTCCTGTAGCCACAGACAAGTCCCTTAAGCCTGGCAGGTGGTATTTTGGCCCATTCTTCCACACAAAACGTCTCCAGTTCAGTCAGGTTTCTTGGCCTCCGTGCATGGACAGCCTTCTTCAAATAAATCCATACATTTTCAATGATGTTAAGGTCTGGGGACTGGGATGGCCATTCCAGAACATTGTACCTGTGCTTCTGCATGAATTCCTTGGTGGATTTTGATCGGTGCTTAGGATCATTGTCCTGCTGAAAAATCCAACCCCGGCGTAGCTTCAACTTTGTGACTGACTCTAGAACATTCTTGTCAAGAATCTCCTGGTACTGTAAGGAATTCATGTGGCCCTCAACTTTAACAAGTTTTCCAGTACCTGTGCTAGCCACACAGCCCCATAACATGATAGATCCTCCACCAAATTTTACAGTGGGCAACAAGTTCTTTTCATTGAATGCAGTGTGTTTTTTTCGCCATGCATACCTGTTCATGTTATGACCAAATAACTCAATCTTGGTCTCATCTGACCACAGTATTTTGTTCCAAAATGCTTCTGGCTTGTCCAGATGTGCTTTTGCATACCTCATGCGACTCTTCTTGTGATTAACACTCAGGAAAGGCTTTTTGCACATCACCCTTCCAATGAGCTCTTCCTGGTGCAAAGTACGCTGGATTGTGGAACGGTGAACAACTACACCATCAGCAGCCAGATGTTGTTGTAGTTCTCTGGAGGTGGTCTGTGGCTTCTCTGTGACCATTTTCACCATCCTTCGCCTGTGCCTTTCCCCTATTTTTGTCGGCCTACCACATCTTTCCTTCACACGGACTGTTCCTGTGGCCTTCCATTTCACAACTACGTTTCTGACTGTGGAGACAGACAGTTTAAACCTGTCAGATAATTTTTTGTACCCTTCTCCTAATTTATAATGTTGGATTATCTTAGCTTTCAGGTCAGTGGAGAGTTGTTTTGAGGTCCCCATCTTGCCACTCCCTAAGAAAGAACCTAGGCCAGGCACAGCCAGCTATTACCTATGTTAAATAGCCTTTTTCACGATTGGTTCCACCTGTCTTTGTAATTGAAGGTCTAATGAGCTAATCAAAGCAATTTTGTGCAGCAACCTGTCAGCTATAAATCCGTACAGGTGTTGAAATGAATGCTATTTATAAGGGTGCCCAAACTTTTGCACATCCCATTTTTTGCATTTTATTTTATTATAATAAAACTATGTAATGCTACCCTAAGAATTTTGGTCTGGAAAACACTAAAACGTCTACATCTTTGTAGGAAAACAAATGTTGTTGCTGTGATCTTCTATTATAAAGGAAAAGCAAATTGTCATGAAATCTCATGATGGGGTGCCCAAACTTTTGCATACCACTGTATATATATATATATATATATATAGCTGATCTAGCTCATATTTAGTTGATTCCAACGTGCAGTGGGTGGGCGCTGCGCTGAAGGATCTTTGTGACTGACTAGCTAGTATGCTAATTATATTGCTAATATTGCTAGTTAGTATGCTAATTATATTGCTAATATAGACAGAGAATGTCTCATAAGGGTGCTAACATTCTTATTAGAAAAGCTGGCTGTGTTTGACCATGGAAGAATGCAGTTTGGCTGTTTGGCCACTCAAGGGAAAACTCAGACTTACTTTCCTCTTCTTCGAAAAAAAATTCGTGCGTGTCCCCCCCCCAATACTATTGTTGCGACGCGCATGTTCATAACAATAATCCAAATCTGCAAAGAAACTAAAATAAATATAGTGGAGTAAAAACACAATTCACTTCTGTATTGTAGTGGAGTAGAATTACAAAGGAGCATGAATTGAAATATGTAAAATACATACAGAACTTACAGTACTTGAGTAAATGCACTTAGTTACTTTACATCACTGCTGCCTATCACCTGTTCTGCAAAGTCAAGCGAGTTTATCACAAGAGGCTTATCTTTTAAATACACTTGTGTATTTAAGGTTGTGGTCTACTGTTATGATTTTGCTAAAACAGTTATCAAAATCAATAATATCTTAACATCATGTTGATCTGAAGATGATAGAAGATGGCTACTGCCATATTTGCAAAAGGTCCCTCTGAACCTTGACAAGTGCATGTTTCAAAGCTTATGCATTTGACAACAGGAGGGGTCAGAGAAATAGGAACAGCTGTTAAATAAAGCTCTTTTTCACCCATTTATCAATTATATTTTTTATTAGATAACACCAATGGGCTTCCCATCCCATAAACAGTAAGGGGCATATATAGTTTAAATACTGGCAACTTATAACTATTAGAAATACACAAATAAAGTGTTTAATAACTGATAAACCTCAGAAGGATTGCATAATAGAATATCGTAGGTGAGAGCGTCAGTACATCACTAACAAGATGGCGACGGTGACGTCATAAGAGGACCCGCCCCCGACGACGTCAGCCTATAGAAGAATCTGGAGAACCACATGTGACAAGAGACCAACAGGATCCAGCCCGCGCTACCAGCCAATGAGAGCACGAGCCCGGAGCATGTCTTATTTTGAAGTTGTTTATTTTATGGCCGGAAAGGAATGGTTCTATAAAACATGTTTGTATTGAGAAATCGTTCTCTTATGTTCCGGACCGCCAGACAGTAGCGGTGCGTGGCCAATTTTACAGAGGAGGCCAGAGAGATCGTAAGCTACTGAATGACGTCATACCCATGTCAACAATGTGACTAAAAGTAGCATAAATAAATCAGGACAAATGATTGCAGCTGCTGCTATTTATTGACACCATATCGCAACAAGCTTAAACAAACACAACACAACACAAAACCTTACACCCATATTTGTAATCTCAATAATACACTGAACTGTAGCCTACAGGTGGCCTCACATTCTAAAAGTCTCTGACGGGTTCACACCACTGTCCGCAGGATGCTAAAGTGAAAGCCTCGGCTGTCACACTGCGTAAAGAAATAAAGTAAGCTTACTCACTATTTGTAGAGAAATGCCATTCTCCTATCCTTAATGGTGGCGAAATGATCTGTTGGAGCGGTCAAACAAGAGGCATGGCCAGCAGAAAAGACAATTTAGCATTACACTCCCTGTTAGCCAGTCCGTTCTCGTATAGTTCCCTTCACAAAACGTCCGGGTATTTCCTTTAGCTCTTCCCTGAGTAAGGTCGAGATTCGGAGTGGACCTACCCTTCTGTTTTATTTTTAACTGAATTTCAAACGGTAGTTTAGTGAAATCGTTTCTCTGAAAAAACTCTGGGTCTCCGTCGCCATCCATTCTTACTTTCTAACCTTCCTTCACGGTTAGCAACAGCATGGTTGTGTGTGGTTACGTACTTACGTATTAGTGTAGGAGGCACGTACAAGCTAGCCTCCTCATTTTTTTAATTTTTACAGTTTGATTGACCTTGATGAGCGTTCGGTGACAAGCCGAGCTTCAATCTGATTGGCTAAAACCCTTAGTAGTAGTGGAGGCCAAGTTAAACGGGCCTCCTTAGATGGCAGTATTTCACCTATAGGGGCGCTGTTTTGCTCGCTCAAAGAAAAACATGACATCAGGGAATTAAACACGGCATATTTGGAACCTAAAATGTGCGTCATGAATCCCAACTCATGGATATTTTTTTATCGAATATAAATGAGGAGGCCACGCCTCCCTTGGCCTCCGGGAGAAAACGCCACTGTAAATACTCCTTTTAAACTTTCATGAGGAGCTTCACTTCGTTTTGTTTTAAATTGACTCCTGGGCTTAGAAGAAAAGAACACTTCCTACACTTGATATGCACGCCGGTCAATAGAAATGAATGAAGGCAACAACGTTTCAATCTAACGCACAGGGGTTGCGCATAGCATAAGTTTGCCTGGCGAGACCTGAAGTAATTATATTTACCAAACTATAGATCCTACACATCCACTGGACTTAGATTCTGAAAGTAGAATATACACTTCTCGCAAGAAATGTAATCATAATCAAGCATTATAATGGCCAAAGTATCCTACAATTTAGGATTTTGCACTAAAAATGAGTCGGGTGTCGGCCATGTTTTTTCTTTTCACACCGGGAAAGTTGACGATTACGTGACATGGGAACTGGCAATGGGAAAATATGTATCCATGTCACGTCTTGAGAGGGTTATTCGTTAAATGAGTACGTCTTGCCCTGTGGACCAACGTAGCTGTTACACGTTTATGTGTGAGACTGTTTTGCATATATCTACCCTCAGCACCTTCAAACACTTGACATTGATTGTGTTGTGTAAAAGCTGTCAATCCTATCTCCTATTTTGCAAGTATGACAGGGCCCTTAAAATACTGAAATTGAAACTAAGGATGAAAAGATTATGCAATCAGTTTGTTTTCCTCCGCAGATTTCAATGCCTTCAGTGGCTTCCTGCTCTTTTTATTTGGCAGATCTTAAAATGTGCTTCCCACTCACTTCACCCCTTCATCCCAGCGTTTTTAACTGAAGGAGCTGGCATGCTTCCCAGACAAATCACAACTAACATATACATCAGCATCAGTGTCTTTCATTGAACAGATGATGTTTATGAGCAATTATTTTAACATGTTTGCCCTATGAGTGAAAGTGATTTTATTACTGAAGCGATCCAATCATCGCGCACTCAAACCTCTTACTGTACAAACACAAATATTTCTAGTATCTCCTCTACTTTTCTAATCTGCCAATATTCAAGCTGCAATACAGAGCAGATTTCCCAATGTTTACACATTAGCTTTAAGGTTTTTTTTATTTTTATATATAAATTATTTTACACTGTCTGAGAGTATTGCATATACTCTGAGCTGTACATTGAAGTAATAGAGAGAAAAACGCACAAATAAATATTTCAATAAATATTTTTACTGTCTGGTATGTAGTGTGTAACTGTCAGAGTAGTCATGAATCCACTTCTTAATAGCAAACCACAAAGAGACAAAAAACAAGATAATATCATAGTTACTGTTTGATTGAGGCAGCATATGTGCAGTTATAACAGTGTCACAGAAAAACTGAAACCATATAAAGAGGTGCATGGATGACATATACAGTATGTGTAGGTCAATCTTGACCTCAAGGTAATTCACACAAAGTTAACATGATTTTTCCATATGATTTTTGAGTATTGCAGAAAAGTTGTCGAAACCCTTACGTTTATGATACTCACACATTTGTTTAAGAAGGATAAACTCCAGGTATTGACACTACATTGATATATTAGTTGAGTGTACTGTACGTGCAATCACCAAAAGTAAATTGCTAATGTTAGGCCATAAAGGATCTACAGCATGGTTACAAGACTTCACGTCACCACCTCTAAGCTAAAGGAGGCTAATGTTTGGCATGACGTATGATGTTTAGCAGTCTTATTTATAACCTGTTGAATACTGCTATTTTTAAGACACGTAAAAGGCTTCAGACATTCACCGGTGGGGTATTTTCTGATGTATTTATGTTGAACAAAACATTAAAATCTCATAAGCTTGTATCAACTTCAGATCATATTTCAGGCCTCTTACCAAAATCTAACCGGACAAGTGAGCCTAGGGCTGAACGATCTATCGTTTTGGACCGAAAATCGCGATCTCAGACAACACGATTTTGGGATCGTCAAAGCTGCGGTTTTTGCTTGGTGCATATTAATAATTATGCAGTCCTCGTGCTGCGTTCTCTAGCTTGCAGAACTAGACAGCTAGCTAACAATTTGTCGTCTAATAAATAAAGTTGATGAACTCAAGCGAGGCAAGAAGTGTTGGTTTTTCTTCCGTTTACTTTGTTCACCAAGCAAGTATTTATACAGGACATTCGTTTTTGTAAAACTGAAAACAAACAGAAACAAAGGATACATAAATTTCGCGAAGATAATATCACAGTACATAGCAGTTAGCATGATACCACGAGAGCTAGCATAGCTAAGTGACATTATCATAGAGCATGTAGAAACTAATATTCATCGTATATTCCTAATTATTTACATGGCATTGAATGTACTAACAAATGATAGACACTTACAGACTAATAATGTCCAAAGCTCACGCGTGAAAAGGTAGCTCTTCGAGGAGGAATTTCGGCAGTGGCTGAATCCATGTGCTCTTCTAACTGAGGTCAACTCGTCAATGAAAAAGAAACTAAACCTGCGTGACTTTGTAAATAATACTGTCCACTAGGTGGCAGTATTTCCCCACATATAAAACCCAAAGCTACCAAAAGCTTATGGAGGGCAGAACAATAATAATAATTTTGTCAATAATTTCACATGAATGCCCAAGGCTCTGTGTCAGCTACCGATCAGAAAGCTGCAGGCTGCGCGTGACCAGATCACGTGTTCGCCACCCAAGTCAGTGTGTAGCTCGTCATTCAATTTCAAGCATGGCTGAAGCAGGAGCAGAAGCGGAGCCGGCGAAATGAATAGCAAAGAAAAACAGCACGTCGGTCATTTGGCAGTATTTTGGATTTGAGGCCACTGATGAACACCAGAAACAGGTGTTGTGCCGAACATGTCGTGTAAAAGTGGCTACATCGGGTGGCAATACCACCAATTTACATCGCAACTTGAGAATTCACCACCTGAAATTGTATGATGAGTGCATGGCTAAAAAGAACTGTGAAACATCAAGCAGCAGCGATACTTCGGCAAAAACAGCCAACAATAACATCATTGTTCGCCAGTGTGACGCCTTATGAAAGAACTAGCAGAAGACACAAGGAGATTACCACTGCCGTAACGACTTACATATCGAAGGTGTCTGTAAACACCGTGACCAAAGACGCATTTAAACGTTTGCTACGCACAATGGATAAGAGGTATGTTCTGCCCTCCCGCACATACTTCAATCAAGTTGCCATCCCACAGCTCTACGCAGAATGTAAGGCCAAAGTTGTAAATGAGCTGGAAAACACGGAGTTTTATGCATCAACTACTGATCTGTGGTCAAGCAGAACGACCGAGCCCTACATGAGTTTGACCGTGCATTTCGTCAACGCCAACTTCGAGTTGTGTAGTCGCTGCCTGCAGACAGCATACTTCCCCACTGACCATACCGGGGAGAATATGGCCATGGGGCTGAAGGAGTGCTTGGCCAACTGGGGTCTAAAAGAAGAGGCCCAGACGTGCATAACAACAACAGACAACGCTTCAAATATGGTCAAAGCAATGGGACTTAACCAATGGACCAGACTGCAGTGCTTCGGACACAGGCTGCATCTTGCAATTGGTAAGTACAAGAATGTGTGTTTGTGCGAGTGTGTATGTTTACAAGGTTACTACAAGTGTGAGAGTTCGTATTATCTGGGGATGAAGCGCCGAGAAGTTTGTTGTCAAGCTGTCGTTAGCTGACCAACTGTTAGCGCAATGCTACTTTAACATACTGTTTATCCTAGGGAGAAAAATGAACCCTTTCATCGGTAAACTTTGTGTGTGTGTGTGTGTGTGTGTGTGTGTGTGTGTATGTGTGTGCACGTTTTAAGGATTAGGGATTAGTGAGGCCATGTAATGTGTGTTTCGGTGCGAGGGGGAAACGTGTTTTTGGTACAATAAACAGCTAGCGTGTTTTAGTAGTAGCACATGTCAGGGTGGTGCAACATCAGCTGATGCCACTATACAGATTAAATGATTTTTTGGTTTTTAGTGGAATATCTAAGAAGCATATTAATTGCTGGTACATTAATTACCAATTACAAATTAATTTATGGGCAATAACTTACTGTGGTAGTACCACCTGAAGTGCTGCTAAAAAAAAACGTCATTGAACTAAATACATGACAACAGATGTAATCAATGGTATGTTATGAATACTGTGTTATGAGCTATCCTTATGGCTTTTCATATTGTAATACATGTAATGTTTTCCCCCAGAAAATGCTGTCAAAGATGAGCAAAGAATCAAACGGGCCACAGGACTTTGCAAGCAGCTGGTTGTGGTCTTCACTCACAGCTGGAAGAAGAAGGCGGCACTAAAACAGGCACAGCAAGACTTGAACCTACCTCAACAGTCACTGGTCACTGAATGTCCGACACGATGGGGCTCCCGGCAGAAAATGATTGGGAGGGTGTTGGAGCAGAGCAAGGCACTGTGCCAGGTTCTGTCTGAAGACAGGAAGACCCGGCACCTGGTCCTCACTTGGCAAGACACAGATGTCCTTGAATCTGTAAACAATGCCCTCGGTCCTCTTCAGGAGTTCACAGACGCCCTCTCAGGTGAGGACTACGTAAGCGTGTCATACCTGAAGCCAGTGCTCCATCTCCTCAGAACAGCAACGCTTGCTGAAACTGACCAGGACACGAATCTCACCAAGGAGATCAAATCAAGAGCTCTCCACTACATTGAAGAGAAATACAGCGACCCAGTGACACAGGAGCTCTTGGACATCACATCCTTCCTTGATCCAAGATTCAAGAAGAGCTACATAAGCGAAGAGAATGTCCCATACATCAAAGACAGAGTGAAGATGGGAATGGAACAGGTGGCACAAAAGGTAAGCTTTCCTTTTTCTTTGTTGTTTCAAAATAAAACAAAGTTGTATTTGTGTTTTTAATTTTAATTTTTGAACTATACTCTACTGACATTTTAAACTTTTAGACAAAATGCCTCGTTGGTCTTAATCACAACTGATAGCAAAACATTGATGCCTCTTATTACTGTGTGTTGCAGGAGCAGAGGGCTTGTGTCACAACCCATCCCATGCCCCTGAGTGCAGAAGAAGAACCACCATCCACCTCTACAAAGCGAAAGCGGTCACTGGGCAGCTTTTTCAAGACCAAGGCGGGTCCCTGCTTCCTCTACTGTGCAGTTGGAGGATATCATTAAAGCAGAACTGGACAACTACCTCATAACTCCTACCATTGATGGAGAGCAAGATCCACTGGCCTGGTGGAGAGTGCACAATGTCAACTTCCCATGGCTTAGCAAGTTGGCTTGTAAGTACCTTTGCATACCAGCAACGAGTGCACCATCAGAGAGACTGTTCAGTGCCAGTGGCAATATTGTCACTTGTCAGCGTGCAAGTCTGAAGCCAGCAAAGGTTGACATGTTGGTTTTCTTGGCCAAAAATCTCTGAAGGGATGAAGGGGGAAGATTGATTTTTGTTGTTGTTCTTCTGCACCTTACCCTGACATGTCTTTGTTCCATTAAAAAGGTGTTCACTCTTTTTTACTTATCTTTTGTTTACAGACTAGATGTTAAATAATGTAACCAGTTGGACATCTTTTGTTGATGAGGAAAATGTATTTGTTTTATTATTATTATTATTTAGTTTTACTACCTTTACATTTCACTTCCTCTTGCCACTTTATTTGAAGAAGCACAGGTTTCTGAATAAACGGGTTGAATATCTGTAACTGCTGCTGATGTTGATGTTCATAAGCTAAATCCTTTGAGCCATTTTGCACTACTTTTAAGATAAGACTTCTTTTTTTGCTCAACTTTGTTGTTACACTGAAACTTGTTTAAATAAAAAAAATCGTGGAGAAATCGAAATCGCAATCTCTGCCAGAAAAATCGCAATTTCAATTTTTTCTTAAAATCGTTCAGCCCTAAGTGAGCCTCAAAGTGCTCCACTAATTTCTCAGTTTTGGACTCCTTTATGCAACACTTGTAACAACTGGCAACCATGTAGATCATACATGTTTGCCTTTATTGTATCAATTAGGTTCAAGGTGGTTTAAACCTTTTCAAAGAGCTTTTAATGAGGGTTTTTTCTACAAAGCCAAACTAAAGCAAATTGTACTATTTAACCATCAAAATACAACAGCTACTGTATTATTTCAAATAAAGCATATATTCATCTTAAGCGAGAATCAAACCCACCACCACCATGAGAGGAGCTTTTCAAAAACATCAGCTGTTTCTGTGGCAACCCACACTCAGCTGGGCCATAAGAGTTTGCTTTAATATCACACACACACACACACACACACACACACACACACACACACACACACACACACACACACACACAGAGTGCCCAAGTAATTGCAGGTAGGTTCCACTTATGTAGCCAAGCATATTATTTTGTTCAAACCCCCATCATAATATGCTATGCACATAATATGCTATGCACTGAATGGCATGGTCCCCACTGAGCATAATGACACCTACTCAGTTGGTAGAGCTATTTCCCCTCAAGAACACTGCAGGCTAATCTGTTTCAATTGAAAACCGATAGAAAGCATTCTGGTGTGCAAGACACAAGCGATTTGCATCGATCAATCTGTGACTCATCCCTGTTGAAACGGTGGAGAACCAATTCAGTCTTGACGGCATATTAGCGCTCGTTTTATTGAAGATACTTATTATACTTCATTTTGAAATATTAAAATGAGGAACACTCCTTTTTATAGCATGTCAACTGATTGTCTCCTCAGCGACGAAGCTAATTTGCTTTTTAAATGAAAAGCAAGCCCTGGGTGTACGTTAACTGACAAATAATAGCATGTGTCTAGCTGGCTAGCATATTAGCATATTAGCAGTTGGCGCATCAAGCAGTAGTTAACTAGAGAGTTCTGCTAGAACAACAAGCCTTTACAACTACATAATTACCACATGGAATCATTGTGTTGTGGCACTTGCAATATTTGCAGATAAAAAAAAAAAAAGAAACAAACAAACAAACAAACAGGCGTATAGTTTGCAGATTGCAGCACCAGGTGCAGCACTTACATGTGTTGAGTCCTCTTCAATAGAGTCCGCCATGTTGCACAGCCATGTTCTACAATAGCCCTGAACAAACAAGCCAAACCAACTTTGAAAAAGACCTTTCAGGATGTTGCTGTTTGCTGATGGCCACAATAAGGTTCTTTAAACACTTGTAGTGGTGAGCCAAGCAGTATTCAATATTCTGCCATCTCACCACTGGATGCCAGTAAATCCCACAAACTGCTCTTAAATGTTAGGAGTTAGCAGCAACAAAATCAGTATAGGGAAGAGAGCCGGGAGGATGAATGGAAGAAACAGACAAAGGACTTTCGCCCTGTTGACCAGTATGTCCCCTGTAAAGCCTACTTATTTTGACTTACAGTATGTGTTTAAATTAACTTATATTTAACTTACATCACATACAGAATGTACTTCTTATGTACGTTACCTAAGTGACATGACATACAGTACTTGGTTCATTTCAAGCAATAACCTTTTCAGATATATTAAGAATTAGCTTTGTTTCAATTCACAATGTTGAATCAATCAATCAAATAAACAATAAATTTGTGTTTAAAACGGTGACAGTTTCATGACATGCACCTGTTGCTGGTATTCTCCAAAGCTCATACATATTGTTTTGGGAGTCATTGCAAACATCTTATTGGTCAGTAGAAGAAAGGAGAATGTATTGCATAGTTGGTTTAACATTATTTTAGAAAACTGCATTTCTCATTGTCGATCAATGTCATACTAATGCTAAAATACAGGCACAGCTTACTTTAGTTCAATCTGTGTTTTTTTACAGTGTTGCATCAGTATCACTAAAGCGCCATTTAAGAGCGAACTGCAGCAGGCCCGTTGTTTGACATTCAGGATACACAAAAAGTTCAAAGGGCAGCACTGGCCTGAGGGTTAGAGAACAGTTACAGCGTAATGCCTCTTTTAGAAATATAAAATCCAGATGGGAAAATGCTAGAATAGGGAAACACAGGAAACGCCACATCCACCAAATATTTGTTTCTTGAAATACATTCTGGCTCACTGGCCTTTGATGGACAAGCTGGCAGCTGATTGGTGTGAAAATGTGAAATTGGTGTTAGAGATTCTTCAGCTAAGAATTATCACAGGCACAAAGCATTTTCTCAAAGCTACCAGTCCACCAGGCTTATGAAGTCATTGTTCTCACTCCACTTCTCAATCTCAAGCTTCCAGACACACTGCCGGCATGAATGTCCCGACTGAAAGGCCACCTACTCTTAATATAAAGGACTCTTTTATTGGCTCACTGAGACTCCATTGTACAGGCTGACATAGTCATGTGGACATCTGCTACACAGTCATGTCCAAATTTCTGTCTTCACATATTTTTTACAGTAGTATTTCTCATGTAGAGTCAAACTCTCTGCAATCCTCAGCAATGTGCATTTGCATTTTAACATGACACCTGTAACTTTCCAGAAATGATCTATTTACCTTTCATCACTTTACTTCCCTTCCCTATATCTATAATGCAAACCCACACACTAGGTGAAAAGGACAGATTACACCATTTTGATTGCATTCAGTGGATTTGAATATTGTAAATGGTCTTGCAGTAAGAATCCAGTCTCACAAATGCATCGCTGTTTGCTGACAGCATAACCATATTCCTCAATTCTTCTTAAATTTCGTTAAGACTTATTTAAAAATATTAAAAATGAACATTAAAAAGAGCCGGAAGTTTCCCCCTACTTTCATTTTTTTGTTAAACACTAAGATACAGTATAAACACTTTACCCAGATTATCCAGCTATTCTTTTGAAAAGGCCTTGCTCATTCAATTAAATGAATACACAAAGCATAAGGCTGGATGGATAACCTCGTGAGAAGGAGGCTGGCCAAATGTTATGGAATATTTCTAGCTCAGAACTGACAATCTCTGGGTTTAACCTTTAAATGTTATAAACTAAAACAAACCAAAAGCTCCTCTTTTTTGTTGAAAATAAAACACCGATAGGACTCCACAAATGTTGGTGGTTGCAGAAGGGTTGAAGGTATAACTGGATAAAGGTTAATTTATAAGACTTCATAATGCCAGACACCAAAGAACTGTACGGTTTAATTTGATCTGCTAAGGAGGCTGTGTTTCCACCACGGTTTGTTTGTATGTCTGTCAGCAGGATTACTGGCCTGATGAAACTTGATTCAAGGCTGTAGCAAGGGCCAAGGAACAACGCATTACATGTTGGCACAGATCTGAATCACACGGCAAAAACTCTTATCATCTTTCAAATAGCCTTGGCAGAGGTCTGCGCTGTCCACTCCTTTTAAAGATCTTTTTGTGTATGTTTACTTAACTTGTGTTTCAATTATTCATATCTTCCAAATTCCAGGTTAACGTAAGTAACATCTTGAAATGATTCTTACCTGTTGTAGGTTGATCAACACATCTATCTCTTGGGCATGACCTCCTGTAGCCATGGGGCCAGGCGTGCAGCCAGTTGGAGAAGAATAGCTCTATTTTCGTGGGCAGGGGGCCTGAAGGAAAGAGTGTTGCGAGGGTATCGAGTGCTATTGGGAGGATTACTTGGGAAAAGATACGACCACACCAACGATTCAAGAGGTTAAAGATGACAGGGGTGGTAGGGTCAGGTACTGGGGTCAGGTAGGGTTAGTACGGTTTGGAGAAGTTAATAAGCAGGGGAAAGGTGAAGGGGAAGATGAGGTGCAAAGCAGCAGGAAACTGGGGAAGGACAGGGATCAGCCCTTCTCTTTCACGGTTGGGGATCCAGGAAGCCTTTGGGGTGGCATAACCTGCAGGAGAAGGGACAGGTGAGACAAAGGTTATAAAAGGTGAACTGAGGATGATATGCACAACTGTTGGATGGTAACCAGGCACACCAATCAGTTAACTTAGGTTTGGGAGCTAGGCACCGCCTTAAACACACCTCTTATCACATGCTAAGATATTTTTACCTGGTCAGCAAATATGACCTTTGTTTGTCTCTGATCCCTACATCCCTGCATCCATACATACTTTCCACCCTGCATCCTTTCATCCCTTCCCTACATCCCATTATCCCATTATCCATTCAACCGTCATCCCTTCTCCCTTCATCTTGTCATACCTCCCTCCCTATATCCCGTTGACCCTTCATATATTCATCCCCTCATCCCTTCGACCCTACATCACCTTCATCCTTCCTCACTACATCCCTTCTACCTTTCTTACCTTCTACCTAAAGCTTTACGATTCCTCATCCTTTCCTCCCTAAGACCCTTCATCCGGTCATCCCTTTTCCGCACATCTTCTCCTCCTGTCTCCCATTATCTCTTTATATTCAATCTGATGCATACTTTCAGTTTTGCCTTGACTTAAAAACTTACATTTATCATTGTTTGACATCCAATACTTCCCATAATGAAATGTGACTTGTTGTTGTAGCGTGGTCCTTGTTAGTGAATGTACAAACACTGTAACCGATCACTGCATGCTGAGAAATTTAGCAAGTGAATACTTGTGGTACGCTACATTTAGTTAAAATGCTTGACATGTTTTAGCAGTATGTTTTCAAATTAAAAATGAATTTACTAGATCATATAATCTACAAGCTCTTCAATCGTATACCATGTCATGGCATTTCACTGGTGCTACCCACCCACAAAATGGTATTTGTGTTTAAAAAAAGGTTATAGTCATCTCTTATGGTCCACATGTTCCCTGTGGTGCGTTTATCAGCTGCCATGGTGACAGAGAGGGCGTTGACAATGTCTGGACTCAAAGCCACTCATTCTGCCACATCCTCAGGAGTATTCCTTATACCAATGATCTTCTAAGAATACAGTAAGTGACATTTCATCCCATTCCCGATTGTCACTTCTGCTCCTATGGTGTGAGTGCCGTATTCAAACATTTGAAAGACAACTTTAGCAAGCCTGACTATACATTTTCATAGCAATTAGCAAATTAACTTGTCTGAATCCCTGGATGTAGACTGTGGGAAGAGGCCTGCTATTGGTCGCTTATTTCCCAAGGTATTTCCATGACCTTCCACACTAATTTAATCTGCATGTTACCGTTTTGCAAGGTCAAAGTCCTCTGCTTAGAGACGCTCAAGATGATTTTGTTTTGTGTACTAAAATACAAACAAGCCACAGCATCCCCCCCCCCCCCACAATCAGAATGATTAGTGTAGCCAGACTTTAATCCAGTGCCGACACAGCCCTGTGAAGATAGCTCTGACTATGTGGGTTGAGCAATTTAATAGCTTTAGATTGACTGATATATTTATAAAGATAAAACTATCCTTTTCTAATTCCATGAGCTTTATTCAACTCATTTTTATTCTCATTTATAAGTCTAATTTGAAAACAACTGCAGCACACACTAGCTTAAACAAACAAGAGAAGGCACCTTGGGGCTGCTTAATTATCCCGATGATGCCAAAATACACACAGTGCTGATTATTTTCGTTTTTCACATGGAAGAAAACAGGTGCCTCTCATCCATGTAAACATGCCAAGGATTTTTGGTCTGCAATTATTCTGGGCAGTGTGAGAGAGGGCAGGCCAGACCATGGCCATTTATCATTGTCATTACCTCCAGTAATGTTTTAGTCACTCAGAGTTAGTGTCCACAGTTTTAAAGGCAGGGTGCAGTGTTTAGCATTCTGCAAAGATTGTTGCCCTTTGCCATCTAAACAGGCTGCCCGGTCTCCTAAGACATACAGTACTTGCAACAGAGAGTATTGTGAATAACATTAAAAGAAAACACATTTTCCCGTAGATTCACTTTTTTTTAATGTCATATATCATATATCTTATATGATTCCAGTCATAGACAGCGGAAGTTTGCGTTTAGAGAAGATCGGGGTGGATGGTTGGTTCAAACAAACACAGGACTTTCAACCCTCTGTACAAATAAATCCAACCTTTGTATACAACTTAAATAGCAGATGGTACACATATATTCTTTATGAAAAATTATCATTTTTGCACAACCAAATACTTTTATTGAGTTTTAAGGTTGGTGGTTGAACCTACTCGTTAACTTGTATGCTTTGGCGTGTCTTAAAAAATGGGGGTTGCTAACATACACTAAAAGATTCTACTAAACGTCATCATTCCAAACACTAGTTTGTCTTTAGCTTGGTGGTGTTGACCTTAGCTATGCAACGGTGGTGTTGTTTGATTATGACCTTTGCTGCCTTACACAATCAGTAGAAAAAAGGCTCAGCCCTGATGTTGCCTTAGTGTTTCTATGAAGATAGCAGTCCCACCAAATAGGCGAAAATGCTACCTGTGCATTGCACAATGCTCAAAATTGTCGCCCAGCGCTACGCTAGAAGCTAAGCGGCCAAAAGGAGCAGGGCAGGTAAAAATAGAAACAAACAAACTGCTTATCATGTGAATGCAGCTAATGTTAGCTTTTTTATTGCTAGGGATTGAAATTACACCTTAAAAAAATTATAAAAGGGGCTTGATTCGTGAGGAATTTTTTTCATAAACTGTTACATTCCATTTTAATTCTGAGTGAAAAGCAAAAATTCCATTGACATTTTGACGACGGAAACAGTGTGATGTGGCCTACAAAAACAAGCCATGCTTACACCACTCTACTAAGGATGCTATTCAGTTGTATGGGAACACAGTCTTGTAGAACACAGTGGTGAAATAGGGGTTACCAAAATGTGCTGCTCCTTTTATCCCTCATTATAAAGTTAGAACCGAACATGCAGTGATGAAGCAAAACAAAAACATAATAGCCTCAATCAAGCATACATGTTTGTGAATATTAGATAGTGTGTACATAAAGAAGTCAAGGGAATTGATGGAACAGATTCAATAAATCCCAAGTGACCCATTCTGTTTGGAGCTGCTGTTTTTCCACTGTCACAATAAGACACTCTACATCTGTCTCCGTGTAATTTAGCTGACTCACTTGCTCCTTCAGCGACATTTACAGCTGGCTCGGAGCTCGAATATGTCTGAGATGGGCCTGCAGAGATGCACTTAGGCAATTACTTTTGCACAATATGGGATTGTAACACTGTGCTTAATCAAGTCCAAAGGTTTAATACAAAGCTTGAAAATGAAGACACATTACATCTTTCTTCAAAAATGACGGTCGTATACTGTATGCAGTTTTACCATGCTATGGGAGAATATACCCCCTACATACGTTCCTACCTTGTATTGTGTCTGAAGGCCCAGTGTGTCATCCTGATTAGCCTTCGGTGGTGTGTGTAGTGACCTTGGCCAAAGCTGCCCAAGCTCCTGCCCACCACCACCACCCACCTCACCGCTACAGTAATATCCAATGTCCCACCCCCTCCATACCAGCCGTGTAATCAGAGAGCTCTGAATGGCTCGCCCTTTGAATGTGTAAAGGGGACGTTGACATACATTAGTGACTGACATTGATAGTGTTGTGGTGGAGGGGGGGGGACAGACACAAAAAAAAGGAAAACAAAACCACTGGTGAATGACAGGGCTACAGTACAAATGGTGATGGTGTCTCAGGACTGACCCGTTTAAAATAAGAAATACTGGCCCGAATGCTCAGTCATATGCACGAGAGGGCAGCACACTCACCAGCTGATCCTTAATTTCACCCACCACTTAACACAAAATATGCTGTTGATGATGGAATACTTATGTAATTAAAATATAATATAAATAATGACTGCAGATTTTACTTATGTACCTTGTCTTAAAGAGCAAGTGGTAATGAAAGATACCAACGACAAAAAAACTAAGAACAACACCAATATTACATATGCAGAAATATGGATTACATGACTGGAGATTAAACATTTTATTATTTAAAAAACATATAGAAAGGAACATAAAAGAGGCCAATAATACTTTCACAAATCCAATGGTAATTTTGTCAAAAGGTTTGTATGTCAACAACAGTCAAACACTGAAAAATATTCAGTGTAAGAATTATCAAATTAAACAAATAGAAGCAGCAATTGGCTGTTATATAGGTAGACATTAACAGCATTCAGTGAGAATTACCTAGAAGCCTGAATCTGGAGATATTTGTCATTTCTCAAGCAAAAAAATATTAAATAATCATTAACTACAAATAGTTACAGTTTGTTTTTGATTCATCTCACAACCAAACCACTACTTTCAATGAACACTTCAAGCCTTCAAATGTCTCCTTGGGGAAAACTGTGTTTGTTTGAACCATCCAACCTTGTACCTTACTCCTCATCACTTTATTTCCCCCTTTGCTCCCATCATAATAATAACAGCCACCAAAAGTCGCCTTACCATAAATGCATAAATTGAAACTTCCGAAACTATTGAGGTAGTTAAAACTTCCCATAAAACGTTTCACCAACTATCATTTATTCTGAGTTTTGGAATTATTATGGCACTTTAGAAACCAGATTGATACACTTTGATTTCAAACTTTACAAGAATGACTCTTGGCATCAATGCGGCAACATCTTGCTGACTTTCACAGTACATAAGGGCAAACATGGAAAGGACCTCACACATTACAATGCAGAGGAAGAGTGTAAGATCACAAGTCACTGCGTACCATAGTTAGCCTGTCAAACCACACATCATTCGGTCGCACCCTTACACAGTACTTAATAGCCTTGCATATGTGCACAACAGGCAGCACTGCAAAAGTATGCTATCTGTGCAAACACATTCATGCTGGACAGAAAGTCTCATCAGAGGCCACCTGCATAATCCTCATTCTCAGGTGTTTGCACCGTAGCAACTACCCCCCCAGGCTTAAAGTGCATGCAATATAACAAAAATCACTATATTTATGAGTCATTTAATACAAGCACAATAGTATCTATTCGAATCACAGAAAAGGCTGACATTACAAGTAATATTATAAGAATAACTCACCCCAATTACTAACGAAGTCCCCTTTGCCCAGACTTTAAGATACTTTATCATAAAAAAAAGACCCCATGAGTTTTCAGATTTTAGCAGTAATAGGGACACTTATTCTGGCAGGACATGCAACACTTTTTTAATTTAGGGTCACGCACATTTAACGTGTTACAGTCAGGTGAAAAATAACTAACTAATATGTAATTTATCACGTTTTAAAAATAATCTGACAATCACGTATCAATGAGATCATAGCCTGGCCAATAAACTAACCTTGGGCAGTAACATTGAGTAACGTGTTCATTTTTAAGTAACTAGTGCGTGGGATTACACATTAGTACACAATCCAAGGATGCTCTCTAATTTTAACAATCGGGGTCCGTTTGTTCACTGTCCTACAAAGAGTTTGATGGAGGGTTAATATCAGTTTGTTTTGTGTGGATTCATTTGAGAACACTTCCAGGACATGTTAGCTTGGAGCTGAGAAAAAGAAAAGGAGGAGAATGGGACTCCTGCTAATAGTAATGTTGTCTAGCGTAAATGGTATGTGTTTTTGGCAGGCAACAAAGTACTGTAATGAATCATTTATAACAATTTTCAAGTAGCAGTATGTTAGCATGGTCAGTGTGTGCTTATTAGCATGTTGACATTAGCATGTAGCCACAAGTAGTGTTGCTAGCATCACTGTAGATTCCTAATCTTGTTGTAAATGACATTTTAAACAAATAAATCAACTTAGTTTGCATTAGATTTGAGAAAAAAAATCCTAAACATGACTCAGGAATAATTAAAACCCAAACTTCTGTATCTGCACGATGTTAAGTTATAAAATGTATTTGTTTATATGTAAATATTATGACCTGATCCTTTAATCACTTGGCACAAATAATAAAGCTTTAGTCATGTACAATTAGTAAGATTATTATTATATGTAACATGAAAACAAATATGGGTTTAAGTCTCTTGAAAGATGCTATAGTTTAAATATGTTTAGCATACTCCCCTTCAGGTTTATGATGCTAACCCTACTGGAGGAAATGCTGTGGTTTACACAGCTTTATCTAGCCCACTCTCTTGCTCAGACATACAGTAAGTGGTGCAACAATCAATACTTGCACTCAATTCTGAAATTCCATATTTATAAAACACTGACACTCAAATGTGTCGGGTTACCACAGTCATTCAGTTTCCACATAACTATACATCCAGCTGCTGTAACATCATTTTATCATGTACCAAACAAAAATAACCTGTGACGCACCATTAGTTTACGCTCGATATTTGCTGAGTCATTACTATGTGACCTTATCCAACTCCAGATTGTGTTTGAACTTCAATCTCAGACTCTTTCACACCACTCACAAATAACATATATAGCTTCTGGTTCTTTTTTCATTTTTTAAAGAATACGACACTTTATATAACACTGCTGCACAACAAACACTATCCACACACTACAACCAGTATGCCACCGCCTCCAGAGCCCTGCTGCTCTGACTGTGCACAAAAAAAAGATGTCAATGCATTGCCGTGCATCTATAGACATGGCCATACCTGCAAGAACACACTCTGTAGCAACGATTCACTATGTTGCATATCTCAGTCTGTGCAAAAAAAAAAAAAGTCATTTCCTTCGCTTCCGCACAGTGTCTTTGTTGCATAGCAATTACACAGACAGCGAGTCAGCATCATGCGTAGACGCTCATTAAAGTCAGTGCATTTGTAACCCAGCGTATAGCTTACCTGCGATTTCAGAGAGCATTCCTAGGTTGGAAAGCTAAAAACAAGCGATGCTGCGACTATACCACACAACAGCAGCAACCCTGGTCCATGATGTAGTGGAGAGCATGCAGTCTGTGGTGGAGACACGCTGCGCACTGTGATGCCTCTGCAAGGGATGCTCAGCAGGACCACGTGACTCTGGAGGACAACCTGCCAATCTGAAATCACTGATGGAGGAATCACAATAACATGCTGCCTCAACAGTGTGTTGTGTCTAAAGAGGGGGGTAGTAGGAAAGATGGAGGAGAAGTTGTAGAAATTATTATTGGGGAAGTAGTAGTATGGTAGTAGGGTGTGCTCAGCCTCAGGGATGGAGTATGTGTACATTTGTGGCAGGCAGTAGTATGCTAATATATGCAGATTTATCACAAGCTGTCCACTTTTTTTTTTTTTTTTACTGCAAGTATACACCACATGCATACACTGTTTTAAGATTCAAAATCAAACAGTTTTTGCAAAAAAAACAGTAACAACAAAACAGGACTGCTTGTTTGCAGTATAGAGCTGAGTCTTTATTCAGTAAGAACATTTACATAGAAATAAACCTGTAAATAACCTTAAATAATACATTTTCAAATTACAAATAAAGCGCCACCTTTTTTACAAATGATGTATTCTGTTTTCTACTTCCTTTTATTAGTTACATGCATCAATGCATTTATGTGTATGTCAATTTCTCATTCCATTGCCCCATCCCATCACTGCAACATACATTAATATTCAGCATCATCTTCACTCAACATTGATAGCAGCATTCCACCATAGCTGCAGTTTAAGAAAATATTGTTTTATATCAGTTTACAGCGTTTTTTTTGCATATAATTAGCAAACTTTAGCCAATAAGTTGTACACCATGTGAGTATGACGGTTTAAGGAGAAACAAGAAATAACTCCCACTGTATAACAGCTTTGTTATTGAGGTTTAAGTAAAGTAAAATGACAACCACTATGTGGCAGCAAAGTTTCAAACTAAGTACAGAGATAGATAGAATCACAATGCTTGACTTTCAACCAGGCGATACAGCCCCACAACCCCAGGGAGCCCTATTGCCCAATGTTCACTGTGGCATTCTTTTTTGAGGTAATTTGAATACTTTTGTTCGTACTGTATTATGTAGTGCATAGTTCACTAACAGCCGGCCACGCCAACCTATACGGACCCGGACCTATAATCAATACATTAATAAGGGATTTTCATTTTGACAGGACAATTCCATTTTAACCGGCGCCAACAGGGCCAAAGAGACGAGTGAGCGATACAGGGAGATAAACACAAGAAGAAGAGACAAGTCAGCGGCAGACAGAGAGAGAAGATGGAGAGAAGAGTGAGGGGAGAGACGAGTTAGTGGGAGACAGCGAGAGAAGGCGGAGAGAAGAATGAGGGGAGAGACGAGTTAGCGGGAGAGAGAGAGAAGAGTGAGGGTAGAGGGGAGTTAGCGGGAGAGAGAAGACGGAAAGAAGAGTGAGGGGAAGGGCGAGTTAGCGGGAGAGAGAAGGCGGAGAGAAGAGTGAGGGGAGAGACGAGCTAGCGGGAGAGAGAAGAGTGAGGGGAGAGAGGAGTTAGCGGGAGAGAGAAGGCGGAGAGAAGAGTGAGGGGACAGACGGATTAGCGGGAGACAAAGAGAGAAGCCGGAGAGAAGAGTGAGGGGAGAGACAAGTTAGCGGGAGAGAGAAGATGGAGAGAAGAGTGAGGGGAGAGAGGAGTTAGCGGGAGAGAGAAGACGGAGAGAAGAGTGAGGGGAGAGACGAGTTAGCGGGAGATAGAGAGAGAGAAGGCAGTAAGTGGAGCACCAATGAGCACCTTCACATGTGTATGAGAATGGTCCTGACACCATTTCAGCCCCGATTTCAAATCATGGCCAGACAGGCTAGAGCTCAGTTCTCTCACTGAACTAAAGACAGTCGGTGAGGGAGTGGAATATAGGGTCAAGGTTTCAAGGTTTTATTGGTCATATGCACAGCATATACAACGTATATGTTGGTAATGAAAATCTTATATCCCATGTTCCTCCTACAACTCAACATACATGGTGCAAATAACATAAATAAAATAGTGCAAAAAGAGAGAAGAATATTTACAATATCAACAATAAAGATTTGAGGATGTGAAATATATACATATGTGGAATACATTGAGAGTATTTAAATACTTTACACTGTTGAATGAGGAGGTATGGACAGATGCATATATTATGTATAGCAGATGTATATGGCAGATATGTATAATATATAGATATGTGTACTATAAACAGATATGTATGGCAGATGTGTATAATATATATATATATATATATATATATATATGTATGTGTGTACTATAAACAGATGTGAGTAGACATTCACAGAGCTCAGGAGTTCAGCAGTCTTATAGCCTGTGGTATAAAAACTGTCCCTGAGTCTGGTGGTCTTGGTCCGGATGCTGCGGTACCGTCTGCCAGACGGCAGCAGACAGAACAGATTGTTGCTGGGGTGATGGGGGTCCTTTAATATCCTACCGGCCTTCTTCCTACACCGCTGGGTGTTGAGGTCCTCCATGGATGGCAGCTCCGTCCTGGTGATGTGCTGAGCAGTTTTCACCAGGGGCGGTGCAACTGCCATACCAGATGGTGATGCAGCCAGTCAGGATACTCTCGATGGTGCACCTGTAGAAGTTGCAGAGTATCCTGGAGTCCATGTTGAACTTCCGCAGCCTGCGGAGGAAGAAGAGCCGCTGTCGAGCCGTCTTGGATATGACCCTGGTGTGATGTGTCCATGTCACATCCTCACTGATGTTTACCCCGAGGAACCTGAATATAAGAGGGACAGAAAGACAAACCTCAAAAATGTTCAATTGTTATGATGTGTTCGGGCTGATATGTTATATAATTAGCTGAAACTGTTAAGATGTGAAACGGTTAACAAAGACAAAGGGAAACTCAAACTGCTGCTGCTGCACTTTATTTCCTTTTTCTACACACATTTTCAAAAGTTATTTTATTTATTTTCTCTATTTTATTTTAAATGCAGCCCGAGTGCAACTGTAGCACTTACTACAAATATTAAAAGAGAGTTGTTGTTGTTGGACCAGAAACTAGGTTCGTAGGAAGAGCAGTAATTGGTTAAAATAATAATTAGCAAGAGAACAGAGAAAACACCACAGACCAAAAGATAAGTTTAGAATTGCCGGCTTTATCAAAAAAGGAAATAGAAGTAGTAGAAGTATTATTTAGAAAATGGTACCTTTAAGACATTACACATACAAAACATAAAACCCGGTAAAAACCATTTGCATAAATGCAAAGTGATTCAAAGAAGAATCTGAGTTTTACTCAGTTACCCTTTAAGTAAAGAAAACTATTTTGAATTCTTAATATCTAGTTAACTTAAACTCAGTCAGTTTCAGTAATTTAGTTAGTATCTCAGTTGAGCTCTTATAAGTGTTCTAGTATTAGTTTGTTATCCAGTTAGTTTGCAGTTATTTGGTATAACTAGTTCTTTAATTTTCCATCTTAATTATTAATCAATTTAGGCCTATTTTAGTTTTAATTAAATCAGAAGCATTTGGTATTACCCTCTATCAGTAGGTTATTACAACCAAGAAACTTAGGGCATCTTACTAAGCCCACAAGAGAAAGTTAACACCAGTAAATGCAGTATCAATCAACCTTACAGTTAAACACATTCACAGTATGCACATAAACATCAACACAAAATGGTTAACTGTATCAATGTCCATTAAATCAATTCCTTAGTGCTAAACAGTCCTTTAGCGAGAGAAAGGGAGAAGTTCCCTTTCACACAGCAGCGCGGAGCAGTCCACGCACTGCTCACTTGATCCAGAGGGGAGAAGTATGGCGGCTACTACTGGCACAGTCTTACCGCAGTTGGTGATTGATTCTCGGCAGGGAAAGGAAGGGAAAGGCTGAAGCACCCGGCCCTTCACTACAATGTCCGCTCTCCTCGAATAGGAGAAAAGATGTTTCTTTCGACGTACAAACACAGTTCAACGTTGCTCCTTCCTCGGGTGACTCGCCATCCAATGTCGTTGACCACGCGCTGGATGCGTGATCTTCAAAAGCAAACTGTATCTCCGCGAATCTCCTCAGTAACTCAAAAACTAAAACGCTAAACAAAACCACAGTCTATCGACATAGACAGAAGGGTAAACAAAACACTCACAGCAAGAAAATAAATCGTCAAATACACTTAGATTTCTTAGCTCTAATATCTTCTTACTGGAGCTACTCTCAAGCGTGACTTCACCTGTTCTTGCTTCCTCGATTCTCACGAGAATCTTCCGGAAGAGAATGACTATCAGCACTGTGATTAGCTGATAGATATGACCTTTCAACTTCAACCAATGATAAAATAAATTACCAAAACCATGAAATAATGTTTTTAATCCTATTTATCTGTTTAAGATGTTTTTAATATCAATAAAGTAAATTATTTGAAATGATGAAATTCTGTTTGATATTTATTCTTATTTATTAACTATTTAATAACCATGTCTATTTTCACCTGGGTTACACAACATTAAAAATATCTACAGTATTATGCTCTATACCTGTAAATATTGTTGTTATTGAGTTGTACTTTGTTTGTTTGATGAGACAGTAAGTTGTTGATTACATGCAGACGTTGACACAGCTTCTAGGTCACAGCTAATGTATATCACACTCATTCATAGTTACACATTTTGATGTTCCGGACCTTTGCTTGAGGAAATTTTCTCTAACTGGACCTCGTTAAATTTTGGTTGAATACCCCTGATGTAGTGTATTGTTTTATCAGTTTGATCATTAATAAATAGAGCAGCCTTTTCATTATGTATTAATTGTATTGGGAGGCTGTGGCGCAGTGGGATAGCGGGTTGGATCAGGGGAGCACTGGTTCAATCACCACTGCAGTCACCATGTCGCTGTTGTGTCCATGGGCACGACACTTCACCCCATATTGCTCATGTGGGGATTGCCCAGATTATTGGGTTTGTAAGTAGCTTTGGATAAAAGTGTTTAATAAGTGACAGGTAATGTTAAAAATGTAATGTAATTAAATACATTGTGTCTTGTCTTTGCCACACAACCTTGACCGATAAATACAAAGAAATACATCCTTAATATTTTGATTTAACTGTCATGTTTAAAGTAAGGTAACCAATTTGAATTAGTTAAGGTTATATGCTAACTTTACCCAATGAATGTAACGTTAGCCTCACGAAAACAATGCAAAAAACTGTGAAATGTATGATTACGAAGACAGATACAAACCCACTCCCTCACAATTACATGAACATTAAATGTTTACTTTTGTTGTTTATGTGATAGCAACAGTTATCTGAATGTCTGCTGGTTAACACACTTTGAATTATTGTGTTTCTTTTAGTTTGCCCTCTTAGTAAACTCAGTTATATGCTTCATTATACAGTATTTTCACTTCTGCAGTGTTCTGTATGTTTTGATGATGAACATAGAAATTGTTTGGTCTGCTGTCAATTATTCAATTAAAGGAATGTTACAATCTCAGGGTTTTGTACTTTGACAGATTTTAGAAGACATACAATATTTTTTCTCCACTTTTACTTCTCATTGTCACAGTTTAATCAACAACAGGAAATTGACCATACAATATATACAAACACATACACCTACCTTCATGTCATTTGTTATAATCTTAATCTGTAGACTCCTGTATGAAACTAGTTGTCACTATGCAATATGGATTCAATCCACTAGAAGGTGCTGTAACTTCAATTATGAAAAGACAAAACACATTTTAAGAGTTACGTGTGTTTGATGTACAGTACCTCAGTATTATTACACAAGTTTGCTTAAAACCTTATGAATATAAGAAGGAAATAGAAGGAAAATCTTGTTTAATAGGAGTAAACATGTATTTTAATATGAGTAAAAAGTATTTCAGTTAATAGCAAAAGCAGTAAGGCTTTTTTTGTTATTCAAAATTAAATAAGTATTAGTATTGATTTATTGCAGCAACATATCCTGTTAAAAGACATAATGTATGGCTGACTGGTGTCAGGAAAGCCTGTTAATGTTTAACGTTCAAAGATGTTTAAATCTGCGGGACAGACCCTTCACAGCTGGACGACCATCCAAACGGAACATTTTCCACTGCCATTATTTTTTTGAGCAAGAGGGAGAATTTATAATGTTCTTTTGCCCTTCGAAGTGGAGCATGTCACTTATTGTGTTCAGGTTTTCAGCTGGGACTATCTTTCAACTCTGGCAGCGAAGATGATTTCACCCTCCCCTGCCTCAACACAAGTTAAACAAGACGACCGCCATCTGAAAATTGTTACAGGGTGAAATATGAATGCAGGAAGAGATTTAGGAGGAGCTAAAAGTTGAGATCAGCACTTCAAAGTTGGGATTAGTTGTGGAACTAAGTCAGCGGTGCAAAATACTGAATGCACGTACAGTAGAAACAAAGCCTGCTCACAGTGTAGTAGAACTGCAGTATGTAATCACTTGCTTCGAGCTTGTTTCCTAATGTGACCTCAGACAGACCTCCTCAGGTGGTTTTCCAGGATGTTTCATTTGGCTGCGTCACTACCTGAGGCTTTGGATGTTGTGGACAAGGGGCAAGGCTTTAAGTCAAGTGCTTACAGGTCTCAAAGAGAGAAATAACACAAGACCAGCAGTCATTTATTTCACTTGGTTCTTCTTCTGAGACTGACAGCTCAGTCCAAGTTTTATCCACTGTAGTAGGCCTACAGGGTATTTGATGCATTTGCCTATTGCTGCCCTGCACATTTTTTTTAACAAACATTCTATGTTGGTTTTAACGTATCATAAAAACATCAGGAAGTGAGGAGTGATGGGTGGGTAAAAAATTCTGAGAGAAGTTTTCTTTTTTTAAAGTACGTCCGTAGCTCCAATACTTTAACAAATGTATTAGAAAATAAATTGTATAAGAAATTAGTTTTGTAGGAGACATGGTTGCATTTTTTTAATACTTACAGTTCTCCTCCACAAAATTTAGAATGGGTGCTATTAAGTGTATGACCACTAATGTCTGTATTGATGCAAGTTTTATAACTAGATAGGTGTCTTCACATTCCTTGTGCCCTCCCTAAATTAGAGAAACACACCACAGACGAGCTAAGTTGTATAGGCTACACTAGATGTTCTGTAGGCTATATCCACTGTCTATCACACAAATGCGGACACACATCGACGGGTAAATCGTCTTACACAGTTGGCATTAGGATAGTAGACGTTTGGACATCAAACATAGTGTGCATATTTCGGATTAAGAAATCCATTATACTATACTATTATATTTCTCACATTACGCTGTCAGGTGCTTCCAGTTATAAGCTAACTAACAACATAAACAAATAGAAGATACTAACCAATTAGAAACAGCTCTTAAAAATAGCAATGTAATAAAGGTTTCTCCAGTGGAATCTCCAATACAATGTGATAGTTCCCCCCTCTTGTTAGCCCGTGTTTCCTTTGGAATTTGATGGAGTCTATTAATTTATTTTGTGGGCAGATTTCCTGTCTGAAGAGCAAGTCAGAGCTTGCCTCTCCTACTTTCTCCATGCTGTTAATCTGCATCTTTATTTGGCACACATCTCATTTGAGGGAGGCATACAAACACAGAATGCAGAGTGGATTATTTGTGTGTAACCACGGCAAATCCATCATCTGTTCATTAGCAATGTTAGCATGTTAGCTGTTTTGTTAACTGAATGTTTCTATAAATGTTAGTGTATTAATTCTTCATTAACTTAAAGAAAGCACTGCATATTTATTTTATTAGCACTGCTTTACAATTGCAATTCATTATTCATGATAATATTTTTAAAGAAATGCCTGTACTGGAAAATGGTGAAGCTGAAGCAGACATTTTAAAAGGGAACTGGCAGGATCGGGTCTGCAAATGTGCAGATGATGAACAGCAAGCCCCTTGGGAGCCCGGTTCTACGGAGCTAAACATCTTAAAGGAACAGTCCAGCAGTGAAGATAAATTGTGATCTGGCTTATAAATCCAAAGTTTCATAAAATAAACAGTTTGAGAATGTATTAGAATCTGATCTTATATTAGAAAAGAAAAGCTGACTACTCTTTGTGGGTAAAAATAATGTCATCCAACCAAAGTACTGAAAAAATCTAAGTGAAAATTAATCTTGTTTTAAATGCAGACGCAACCCACAACATGCAAGAGGAAAGGCTCCCTGGACAAGAAAAGAGCATTGCTGTGGTTGAGCCACACGATGCAGGGAGTAGAACAGTAGAAGAGCGGTAACACAACTCAGCAAACAACATCTGTGTTTCCTCAGCTCTGACGAAGACCAAGAGTGCTTGATCAGTCTAACAACTGAGCGCTCTGTTGAAACGGACAACTAATCCGTTAGTGACACTCCTCCAAGACCACGTGAAACCCCTCACTCTGGAGAGTTTCCCAGAGGTCACAAAACACTGGATGTAGGCTGTTATAATTATTACTTCCTCAGTTTTCTTTTGTGTCACATCAATAACGCACTAAGATTTGTGCCAAATATGACCCATATCACTCACACAAATGAAAAGTTCCATGAATAGACTCCTTCCAACTTTTTAATATTGCTTCAGTTTCCTGTCTGTGTTACTGGACTAATCACTTGATCAAACGTAGAGGAGGAACAATGTAGAGGAGGAACAGTGTGTGTGCCTGCGTGTGTGTGTCCAATAAGGAATGTACGCACACACCAAACCAACTCTATCAACCATGAACAAGAACAAACTAGTTTAAACATTTTTGTAAATAAATTACTCTGGCAATAACAATAACATAATACATAGAAACATTTCTTATAAAGTACAAACGTCAAATTTGATTGTGGTGACCCTTTAAGAGGAATGACAGGAAGATGTGGCTCTGTTTGTCCATGTGGTCTTTTGAAAAAGTCTATGAACACAACAGCTGCTTTTTCCCTTTCCATTAATTTTCCTCAACTGAACCTTGACGGACACATTTCTGTAAGTAATGGGCATATGTGTGATTTTAAAAGTTACTGTTTTTGGTACTTGTGGGTCATCTGTAGCCACTTTTTTTACGCGTTGAGGCGTAAAAAAGCCGGACATTACCACAATGGATTTTCTGAGGAATACGAAGTTTGTTTCACGACATTCGAAGGTCCAGGTAGGTCACCATTGTGACCCACCTGGCCGATTTCACGTGGAAAAGCAAGCTACTCGCTAGAGTCGACCCATTCGACGGCATCCTCCAAAAAATAGTAGGCCTATTAATGTTTGTTATTTTGAGAAATACAAATCATTTAAGAAACAAATAGTATATTTTGGGGGAAATGGCACATGATAACACACATCTGTATTTGTGAAAAAGTTGGAAAATTAAATCAAAAAGTGGTGACGGATAGGCTAACCCACAAGTATCCCATTTAATAATAATAATAATAATGGCGATGCTGATCGCGTTAGCTTGTGTTTGGTGTTTCCAATATTAAGTTAGCATTCAAGCTAATCATTGCTTTTCTGTAGTCAGTTGTGCATGGAAATCTCACGTTTGGGTAGTTATGTTGACTACAGTCATTGATTATGTAGTGTTAACGTGACAAGACTTTTAACTCATTACAATTTGTAAACTTGTGTTTCTTTCAGCATTTGAGCTTTACAATAAATAACTTTTGATACATCCTGAACTTACCTGCTGACTGCTGTCTGCTGGGTGTTTATAAGGAATGGGAATGTGACGTCATCAACATCAAGTCATCCATCTTAGAGGAGACAACGGCAACCTGTTGACTAACATGTTGGAAGATTTGGGAGTTTTTAAGTTTTTAAACATCGTCTGAAGGCACTGTTAAGTTCCCGGCTGTAACATACAACAAAAGGACCATGGACTACAATTTATGCTTTAATACTATTATGGAAAACAA
This sequence comes from Eleginops maclovinus, assembly GCF_036324505.1. Lineage (NCBI taxonomy): Eukaryota > Metazoa > Chordata > Actinopteri > Perciformes > Eleginopidae > Eleginops > Eleginops maclovinus. The sequence goes on along the minus strand of NC_086355.1, from coordinate 21,559,292 downwards.
GAGAGAGTTAGTTAGTTTTATTAGCATACAGTTAGCAACACAAGCCATTTTGCCACCTTTGCCTGGATGATCATTTTGGGCCTGTAAATATTTCACATGACTGATTAACAGTACCTGGGCTAGAGTGTTAAACTAAGCTAAGCTAAGCTAGCTAGCACACCCATAACCCCTAAAGAGTTTACCTTCACGCCAGCGTGATCAGATCACGTCAACTGTTCAAGCCTGTGCCACATAAAAACAACAATCCGCACAACATTGCCGGCTGCTTCTGTCGAAAGTACTGGCTTGAAACTCTATCTATGCCAATCTTTTTTGTCATGCAAATAAAAAAAACGTAATACGATGATTTAAAGTTTATAAAATAATACTTTGTTCAAGCACTCAAAAGTATGAAAAATGGAAGCGCATATTTTAATATTTTCGCCGTATTTTATCATTTTACGGAGCGGAAAATGATGCTGGAAACTTTAGACCCTGTTCAACAGGATGCATTTACCAAAGAGTGAGAGGGGTATTTAGGTAAACGGAGTTACACGAAGAGACACGGCAGGAGCCGAACAGAGACGGTGAGAGATCGAGAGAGACGAAGAGAGACGGCGGGAGATCGAGAGAGACGAAGATAGACGAAGAGAGACAGAGAGACGGCGGGAGACGAAGAGAACAGCGATTGAAGAAAAGTGACAAACATTGAGAATTGAGATATTCACCCTATTCTCCATGGTTACAAGGGCGGAGCCATCTTGTTTATTTTGTGCTAGTACTTCCGGTGGAACAGCTGAGGCGTTCGCTAACATTAAAAGCAAGGGCAAAAAGAAGTCAGGTAAAATGACGAGTATAATTTGTGCAGTCCGTGGTTGCCATAACAATTGGAGAAAAAGAAGATTGTCTCTTCAGCAAGAGTGTTTGGCCCTGTCTTGATTCGCACACTTCTGCCCAGTGCCGCCGCTCCCATAACGCGCATTACGAGCTGTGCGTAGGGCACCAAGTGTCGAGGGGGCACCACCAAAAATAGCCTAATGAAAAATCGTCATAATAATTATAAGGCCGAAATTATTTCAGTAGACTATAGAAATATGAGGCACTTTTTAGGCATACTACTCAAAGGTACCGATGGTGCCCCCCTCTCCCCTCCCCCCTCCCCTCCCCACTCACACAAACACAAACGAAAACACAATCTGCACAATCTGCGTCCCAAGCGCCCTGTGGGTGCCCTTGCTGTCAGTGGTCTTTTGGATTACTCGACATTTTTGGAAATGAAAAGGCAACAGGAGTCAGGAGCAGAAAAAAGAAAAAAGAGGAAACAGCGAGATGATGCCCGTGCATCACTTGCAGGTAAGTGTCCACGTTTAATCTTTCTTAAATACGGGAAATATGTGCAGCTAGTGTAAAGCTTAGCCTATGCATACACCTTGAACTAGCTGACGTTATTGCTAATGTTAGCAAACTCAAATATGTGTTATAACTTAGGCGCAAGCTAAATTGAGATTTTGCTGTTAAAAATTATAACTGCATTTTGCAAGTAACTGATGCCAGTTAGCCGTTACTTTACTTTAGATATTGAATAGTAGACAGTTTATGGTTTATTTTGACGTGACGGTGGCCAATACTTTCTCAGTAACAGTTAGCAGTCATTGCACTAGGTAGGCTAACAATTCTGGCTTCAGACCATTTATCACTGTGTGGCGTGAAATTAATAGTGTTTAGCCAGGCATTTAGAAAAGTTTACATAGCATTTGAGAAAGTATATTTTATTTTGGAGTTTGCAATGCCAATGCATAATAAACCCACGGCCATCTTTAGGATTGTCATTCGGTAGAATTCAGCAAAATAGGCTACAGTCTCACATAAATAAGGTTAGGTGTTCTATGTGCAATGGGACAGAAAATGGTTCGTGATAATGTGAAGCCTGTAGCTACTGCTACAGCTAGCTTAGCTATATCTGAGAGTGACAGAAGATACATGACTAAATTAACTGGCGTTTTGATTGCATTTATATCGGCATGGACGACATCTGTCGGTGAAATAGAAAAACGTTTTGTAGTAAACAAAATGCCCTCCTAACCATATTGTATTCAATTAAATGTAGAGTTTAATAGTCTTGTGTAAGGTGTATCATTTTGCTTTTATTCCTTTTATTCCTGTTGTTAAGATATAAATATAAAATATCCATTATGAATGATATAAAGCAAACATTATTATTAAATTGTGTACAATATTGCAACTCATTCTATAATGTTTTTATATTAGATTAGATAAGATTGATCAAATAGTTGATATATAAGTAATAAAGGGGGAGAGCTCCTTGGTTGCATGCTTTCAGTTTTAAATCTTTATTTTCTTTTTTGGTATAAGATTCTTTATTTGAATATTTTGTCTCTTTCTATACTGATCTTTTTTCTTCGTATTTCTAAATTAATGCAGGGTCAATGCTGAAATACGTTCAAGCGGGAGCACGAGGCCAAGAAGAGGTGCATTGAGCACTTTCAAATGTCAAAAGTTCAGTGGCGCGGGAAGGGGGGTGCTGAGGGTGCTGCAGCACCCCCTGTTTCACCCTCAGCACCCCTCAGCACCCCCTGTTGGCAGGCGCTGGATTTTTTTTTTTTTTAATTAAAAAAATAAAATAAATTACTAATTCGCTTTATATTTTCGTATATCAAATGATGAGGCAAATAGCAAAAAAGGGATATGGATAGGTTCGAATATAGGCTGCTAAAAATAAAATTGACTTGTAGAGGTGAACGTGACGGTCGTGAGTGACCTCTCATGACATGACTTACTGAGTGAAAGCAAGCAGGCTAGTTAGCTGGAAGTAAGTATGTCGCAAATAAGAATACACGATTTTTTCAAACGCGCTAAAATTAGCAAGCTCTCACCTGATGTTGATGTTGATGTTTCCTCGTCCATCGCAAACTCTGTTGGGGCAGCAGCAGATGAAGAGCCAGAGTCAATAACGGTAGCAAGCAACTCCGCTAACGGTAGCAGCACAGTCTTAGCATCTAGCACCAGCAACGTAGAAAGATTCGAAAAGCCATGTCAGCTAAGTGACTTCAGTTATCCTGGAAGGAGGTTCGGGACAGAAACCTTTGAAAGGTCTTTCCAGCCAAGCTGGATTTCAAAGTGGCAATGGCTACACTATGTTACCGATAAGGATTATGTGCTGTGCTTTGTGTGCTGCAAAGCCAAAGAGAAGGGGTTCCGCCATTCAGAGGGAAAGAGTTCATTCATCAGTGGAGGATTCACGAACTGGCGCAAAGCTACAACCAAATTTGCCATTCATGACGTCTCTGACCTTCACCTGGAGTCGGTGAGAATGCTGGCATCTCTGAACCAAAAGCCGATATCCGCAATGATATCCGAACATGCAGCAAATGAACAGAAAGTAGCGAGTACTGTACTGGAGCTGCTGTTTAGATCTATTAGGCTACTTGCTCGTGAAGGAATTCCATTGAGGGGGCATAACCATCGGGATGGCGTGCTCTGGCAGATGATGTTGGAGAGAACGTACGACAATCCCAAAGTACGTGATTGGATGCGGCGCAGAGACAACTGGATGTCTGACACAATCCAGAACGAGATTTTGGAAATTCTGGCACACGCTGTGCAGAGACACATTGTGTCAGATGCTAGAGGAAGCGCTTTCTTTGGACTTACGGCCGATGGAACCACCGACGTAAGTTCCAATGAACAGTTTTCATGCAGCTTACAGTACGTGGGGAAAGATCTTTCTGTTAATAATGTTTTTCTTGGATTCTATAATGCGCCGGATTCCACTGCAGACACACTCTTCTCATGCATCCGAGACTTTTTTATTCGTCTTAACTTGCCCATGGATCGTCTTCAAGGCTTTTGCTTTGACGGCGCCAGCAATATGTCTGGCCGCTTTGCGGGTGTCCAGGCAAAACTTAAAGAACAATGTCCTGGTGCACTATACGTTCACTGTGCCAACCATGCATTGGATTTAATATTGCAAGAGGCTGCAAGGGAGGTACAACTAGTCGCTGACACACTCACATTTGTTCAGAATCTTTCTGTGATAATAGGAGAATCAGCAAAGCGCAAGGCAATCTTTCAGTCATGTTTTGGAGGTGATGACGTTGTCTGCAACCTGCTGTCACTGTGCCCAACAAGGTGGGCTGTACGCACAAAGGCTATCAAACGCGTGTGTTGTTCATATGGTGTGGTTTTAGAGACAATTAAAGTGCTGCAGCAAGACAAATCGATGAGAGGTGAATCACGTGCTAAGTTGGCTGGTCTTTACATACAAGCAACGAAGGGGAAGACCTACTTTGGCCTTGTCAGCTGTGAGGCCCTTTTTGAGCCATGTGAAGAAGTGGCCAAAGTACTCCAGCACAAGAAGGCGAATGTTGGGGGTGCCTTGGAGTGTGTCAGTGTACTTAAAAAACAAATGTGTGCACTGAGAGAAGATACATGTGTGAAAGACCTGATCAGAAAAGTGGAAATGTGTGCAGCACAGTATAACTTGAAAATGCCCCATCCACCCAGAACCAGCAAAACTCCAGCTCGTCTGAGAAACACACAGGTAGCGGAAGACATCGCACCACGCACAGGACACCAACAGTGGCAGCGGGAGTTCTTTGAGGCTGTGGATATTGTAACATCAGAGCTAGACCGTCGCTTTGACCAGCCTGGGATGAAAACAGCAGCCAAGAGAGAGAAAACTATCACTGATGCTGCCAGTGGACTTTATTCAGGTCTGGATGACATTGCCCCCCATCTCCCTACCCAGATAGACCAGTCTCGCTTGCACATGCAGCTCACACTGTTGGGTAGTCTTACCAAAGACAAAGGGCTCCGAACATCTACAGACATCGCAGAGTTTTTGGGCAAACTGCATCCTCAAACTAGAGAATTGATGAATGAAGTGGAAAAGTTCATGGAACTTTGTCTCTCGCTGCCTGTGTCTGTTGCCTCTTCTGAAAGGTCGTTCTCCACACTCAGGCGGCTAAAAACATGGTTGAGGAGTACGATGACTCAAAAAAGGCTCACACACCTGGCTTTGTTGCACGTCCATCAGGAAACTTTAGATATGTTGGACATTCAACCTTTGATGAAAGCCTTTGTTCAAAACACAGCAGAACGCAAGGCCACCTTTGGTATCATCAATTAAAAGTAAGCTGAGTCCCACCAAGTTGTCTCCCACCAATCAGTTTGATATGCAATGTATAGTTTTGTCATTGATGTCTTTATTGTGTGTTTATATATGCTTTTTGCACTATGAATACCTCTATATAGCATACCTCTATTGCAAATGATTTTGATGCATACCTTTGTGCTGCCACTTAGTTAAAATGTCAAATTGTAAATATTTTAGTGTTCAATGGATTTTACTGCTGCCTACACCAAATGTACTGAATAGCTACTTGTTAATTTTTTACTCAGTTGGCTCTCATCACTCTATATAGCATACCTCTATTGCAAATGATTTTGATGCATACCTATGTGCTGCCACTTAGTTATGATGTCAAATTGTATTGTTATTGTTTTTTTAGTGTTCAATGAATTTTACTGCTGCCTACACCAAAATGTTGTACTGAATAGCTACTACTTGTTAATGTTTCACTCAGTTGGCTCTCATCTCAGATCAGCTGGGGTGTGTTGTTATAAATATGGTTACATACCATTGGCTGGCTATATACCATTCAAGAGCTAGTTATTAACTCTTAATAAAAGTATTTGTAGCAAACTTGAAACAACTATTTGTTTAATTGAATCATCATTTCCCCAACATTTCCTTCATATACTGTTATTTACATGTAATATAATATGCAATGCAATAGAAATGCAGTGTCCATGAGGGAGTAGGCCTAATGGGCTATTATACTTATTTACAACACAATATTGAGAGACACAAGATTAAGAGACTGTTTTAATTTAAAATGTTTAGAATGTAAAGGTCATAAAGGTAACTGACAGTGCAGACAAGAGACTGGTGAGCTGTCAAAACGATGAAGATCAAGACAATTGTATTTATCATGGTCTTAGTAGACATGAATGATACACATTAGGCTAGCTGATGAGCATGAATGACAAGCCGTTTTTTGTATTAGAGTGCCATCTATTGGGCACAATTGGTAATTCGCTACTTGCATTAAGCTTTGTGACGTACTTCCGACTCTGTATTTTTACTGTAACGTTAGGCTACTTTTTAAACAACAATGCGTCTGCATGACACTAGGCTACACATTAACTTTTTGTATTAAGTCCCTGAACCGTCTGCACTGGACATGTATGCATCAGCTACGGAAGACCTGTCCAAAGAAGTAGAGGATCTGAGAAAGGAAATACGGGAGTTACGTGCACAGTAAAATAAAGGTCCAGCGAGATATTGGCGCAGTGGTTTGCTGGCTCCGACGCAGACATCAGATTCTACTCCAGGTAACGTTAGATCTAAGTTGTGCTAGTCAGCTAACTAACTGTCTGACTTTGACCAAAGTAGGCTAATAAACATCAGTTAAATTATAAAGAATCCTATCGTAAAACTATCGTAAAAAAAAAAGTTAATGTGCCTAGGCCTATGGTTGATGACATATGCCTGCATATGTTATCTGAGTGTAGAATATTGAAATTTGTGGCTGCAAAGGACATTTCTAAAACGTCTCACCCTCAACCGTACACCGCGCTAAAATTACGTATTTAGCAGTCAAAATTCAAAACATTTATAGGTGGAGAAATCGTTGGACATTCCTTATTTTTTTCTTATTCAGCACCCCTGGTCAAAAAGAGGTTCCCGCGCCACTGCAAAAGTTTGTTGTTTTGCTGTGTGTTTGCTGCTGCTATTGTTTTATATGTTTGGTAATAAAAAAGTTAAACTTTTCCGCGAATGTTTTTTTATTGGGGGGGGGGGGGAGGGCATCATGAAGGAATTATGCTTAGGGCACCAAAATGGCTAGCAGCGGCACTGCTTCTGCCCTTCGGACACTGACTTTGGGGGCTTAGGGCGTTCACACTGGCAAAATCGGCAGAGTTCAGCGCACTAAAAGTACCCGGATGGTGCCCCTCAGATGGAAAAAAATTGAGTGTGAAACGATGGACACTTCGCGCACCTCACGGGCGCCATCTTGGCTACGTAGCGGAAGAGGAGGAGCGCTGGGCTGCTTTCATGCGTGTATGCTAAATGTTTACGCACATTCCCCCTCCCTCCCCTCAAAATGTCAAATTTGCATACCAGCTCGCGTTCAGCAAGTAAACGCAGTATCCTCCCACGACTGCGGAGACGGTGAAGTTTCCACATGGGGTGGAGAAAGGGGTAGACCAAGGAGAGAAAAATCACCAAAACCACACTCATTTTTAATTTTTGCTCATGTAGGTTTGTTTACAAATGTAGTTTATTTTTGCTAATGTTTCGCGGGTTTAGAGTCGCAAGCAGATTTGCGTTCGTCACTTCCGCCAGGTGCTTAACGTTAAGTGCTGTCCCGAATCGAACACTTATCAGCCAAGCTGCGCACCACAGATGTCAGTGCTCTGCAATGCAGGACCCTGAACCTGGGTCTGAAGTGTCCGGTTCGAGACATAGCCTTTTACTCACGGGAAGAAGCAAATTGAATGCTGTGGGCCATCGTTTCATCTATATCCGCCTCCTAGCGTTGAGGAAGACCGGCGTCTTTGGCTGAGGGCACTTCACTTAAAAAAAACTCCAAAAAGACCCTATGTCTGTTCGTTTCATTTTGTGGATGGTAGACCTACTACCCAACACCCGTATCCCGAGAAATGGCTTGGGTATGAAGCTCCGGTGCGACGTCCGCGACAACAGCTTGTTAGGCAATCAGGTAAGTTCTCAGAACATACTTTGCCATAACGCGAGTTAGTAGCTGTGGTAACATTCTGTTATTGACTGCTTGTCAACACAGTTTTAAACGATTGTAGTTTAGGAGTAAATGTTTTCAAAATAGTGTTAACCTTAGTTAAGCCATGACAACACGGATACATCTTAGTTTTAACTGAGTCATTATTTTCATAGAGGCATCAACCAGCAATGCTGCTGAGGCTGAGCCTGAGCTCGAGCCGGAGGGTGATGGACATCGCGACATCTCCTCATGTCGTCCATCCACTCTTTTATTTGACTAGGGTGTTGTAAAATTTCACCTCCACTACTACGAACAGCATCGCTTGTCTCTGCCCAGGTAACATCCATCTTAAAGGTCACACTAAAGGTTAGGTTACACTAGCTAACCGGAACTAGCTGACCGGAAGATCATACACAAAGCGGAAGAAAAAAGCCGTTAAAAATGGGCGGGGCGTAATAGGGTGAATAGTTAGATTGATTTAGAGTTTTGAAGATACAATATTCTACAATACTCTGTGTCATGGTTGACAGAACTTTGAGTAATGAGTGAAAAACGCCTATTGACACACTTGCTATTTGTTCATGAGATGTGTATAGGTTCATGATACCTCAATCAGACATTTACATTACCATAGTGCAGTGGTTCTTAACCTTGTTGGAGGTACTGTACCCCACCAGTTTCATATGTGCATTCACCGAACCCTTCTTTATTTTCAAATTCAAGACATACTTAGCTATATGTTTTACTGGTGCACAAAATGAACCGTGCATCAACATCACTGTGTTCCAAGAACAAAACCAGCAAAACATGATTTTCACACAAAACAAAAACATAATAATGAATACTTACTGCAAATCAGTGCGACTTCTGCTGTTGCCTTTGAGAGACCAGTTCAGAAATGCGCGGCTTCACTTTGGCAAGTGCCACTCTCAAGTCATTTTCGCAACAAAGTCTGTTCCTTTTCTTCGTTTTTATGTCCAGCATCCTCGAAAAGGATTGCTCTCAAAGATATGTTGTAACAAACGGTATGAACATCTCCAGGGCTTTCTTAGCAATAACAGGGTACGTTACCATTTGTTGACACCAAAACATTGAGAGCGTTGTTTTTCTGAAGAGTTGCTGTTGAACCTGGCTCTGCTTAATTTCAATGATTTCGTCGAGGTATTCATCATTGACACCTGCTGTCCAGCACCAAACGTGAACGGCTGTCTCACCCATGCTGGATATGACTCTCTTGTAGGGAAGTATCCGTTGAGAGACTTTGTAAGCTCATCCAAGTGCGTGGCAATTGCTTGCTTCAGTTCCGCGGGTACAAAAATGTCTCCGATTCCAGACAAATCTTCGATCTTAGTTACACAGTAGTCCAGCAGGGAAAATGTGCGAAGTTATCGTTCTCTGTTCATTGTTTCCATAACGGTAGCTTTTTTTGAAAAGCCTTCAGGTTTTCTTCTGCTTCGATGATGTTGACTCCATCGCCCTGCATCTGCTGATTGACACGATTGAGAGCTGCGAAGATATCAGCCATGTACGCTAAAATGAGAATGAACTCAGAATTTTTGAAGCAATCTGCATGACAATGTTGGTGCTCTTGCAAAAACAGGGCTAATTCCACACGCATGGCAAAAACACGATTCAGCACCTGTCCCCGGGATAACCACCGAACGTTAGAATGGTACAGAAGTACCTCGAATTCAGAGCCCATTTCTTTACACAGCTCACTGAAGATAACGGTGCCTCAGAGCACTATTTCGCACATAGTTCACGCATTCCACTACAATTTTTAATACTTCTGCCAGTTTTGGAGGCAAAGTTTTTGTTGCCAACGCATGTCTGTGCAGAATACAATGCGTAACAATGATGTGTGGTGTATCGGCTTTCACTAGTGCACCAAAACCAGACTTTCTTCCCAGCATGACTGGAGCTCCGTCCGAACAAACTGCAGAAACCATATCCCACGAAAGATTGTTGTCTCTGAAGAAGTCATCCACAAGTTTCTTCACATCGGCTGCCTTAGTTGTTGTTGTAAGAGGCTTACAAAATAAAACATCTTCCTTTATCACGTCGTCTTTCACATAGCGCACGAATACAGCAAGCTGGCTTAGATTGGAAACGTCTGTGGTCTCAGTCGAGTTGGAGGCTGAATTTTGCCGGGCTTGAAATCAGACCTGCAACTACTTGAGCCAAGATGTCTTTGCTCATCTCCTCTATTCTGTCGCTGATGGTGTCATTTGAAGGAGGAATTTGGGATAACTTAACTTCAGCCGCTTTTCCCAGCATGATATTCACCATCTTCAACACAGCTGGTTTTATGAGTGTTTCACCAATGGTGTGTGGTTTGCCCTGCTTTGCGATCAGGTAAGCAACTTCGTACGATGCTGTGAGGATCAGTTTGTTGAAAAAGCCGAGAACAGGCAGAGTAGCCTTTTCATCGAATCTGGCTCTCTTCACCTTGCATTTAGCAAGCGTTGTGTTCTTGTATTCCCCATGTCCATGCTGCTTAGGAAGTGTTCCCTTAGTTTTGCCAGTGCTAGACTAGAATTGCTCAACTTGGCATTGCAAATCATGCAGTTAGGACGCTGACTCCCATCACGTTCCGTTATACATGTGAATCCATATTCGTCCGACCACTTTCTCTTTTCGCTCGACATAGTTAGTATGAAGGGATTAAAATATTAAGAAAGAGATCAAACGACGTACCATCACAACAGTCAAAAGTCGACTACTGAGCGCACCAAATTCCCTGCAGCACAGATAGGCCAAGCGATGTAGTGTGATCACCTGCAGCCAGTGATGGCAAAGCGGGGCGTGTCATCACAAATCATATGAGTCGGGTGTGTGTCTTGACCTCCGCCGAACCCCTGAGACTGACTCACCGAACCCCTGGGGTTCGATCGAACCCAGGTTAAGAACCACTGCCATAGTGACAATCCCTGTTTATATGTTCAGCTTTCAAAATGTTGTTGTGCATGTTTGTGTTACCCATATAAAAAATAATATCATTTTCAAAATCCGTGTGATTTTGGGTCCAAAATGTTCATATAGTATGGAAAAATGAAAAAAAAAAAAAAAACCTTTCAGGTCATACAGGTGAGGTTGTCCTAAAAAAAGGATACTAAACATTGACATGCTAAATATTTCTTGATGGGGTTTAGTAAGACAAATCAACAGATAGAAGTAGCTTGAAAACTTCCAAATTAGCCCAGGGACTCTAAAGGGTTAAGATAGTAGAACTGGTCAGAGTTCAGTTAAAAAACAAAGCTGTTTTACACTCATTAAAATGTTCTTACTAAAATAATTTGTTTGTATTATATTATATTTAAGTATGTATACTGCCTTATTTTTATTCTTTATGCTGACTTTAAGAAACAAATGTACACCTTAAATGAATATAGTCTGCTGAATTGTTCATTGTAATAAAGTATCTGGTAATGGCACTTCAGCCTTAAGAAGAAACATTTGCTGACCTCAGTTTCTTTTATGAGTGAACCCAAATTATAGGGAACATTGATGACAAACGCTGAATGCTACTTTAAAGTGCAACTTTTTCACCACTTGAGCCATACATCAAGGCGTCAGCTGGATTCTGACAGTTTTTACTGGGATGGCAGTATAAAGGCCTAACCCCTGCATAAGCACAAACCCAGACACATCTACATAGAGAAAAAAATGGGCTGCTGCCAGAGAGTAACTGTGTAAACAGTGTCAAACTACCCCTAGTCCAAATGATGTTATGCATGGTGTGGCACAGCCTCATATCTGCTCTGGCTAAACAAGGCTAAACAAGGATTTGAATTACAAGCCTGTCTAGCAGTAACCAAAACATTAGGGAGTGTAGAGTCTCAGAACAATTTATATTGTCATGTCAATCTTAGGAAGTACTGACAATATGTATTAAAAAAATGAAAGTAAGGGAATGACTTTCAAAATGTTCATGGCATTGCACTTTAATACAGTGGTGGGCCGTCTGCACACTTTCAGAATCACTGACCAACCTTTTAGTATAGTTTTTTTGCCAAACATCATTAATATTTCTAATAGTCTATTCAAGGTTATATTTAAGTCAGAATGTGTTGTGGGTCAAAGAAATCTGCCCTGAAGCCTTCAGAATCAACAGTGTGACGTTGGCATTTTCACGTCCTTTAATTGTATTGTCAGCGCTAGCAAACATTAGCTTGTGTAGCGACCTGCTAGCAAATGGCATCTGTAGCGTCTTTAGCAACCTAAAGTTGCAACACATTTTTGTTTAGATTTTAACACATAATCAAATGTTTTTTGTATTTTTTATATTAACTGGTGAGTTAATATACAATTTAACTCTATTTCTGCTAAAGATGATGTATGTGGCTGCAGTTAAAGGAGACTGGTTGAATTGTGTTATTTGGGTTTCTTGCTTTGTCATGTAATTCATTCTCGATACATTACATACTGTTCTTTGATGAAACGCCCTGTTAAAGTGAGTTTCTGTACAATAGTAATGGTTTATGTATCTGACGTCATGATGTGGTGGTATTAAGATTGTGGTTTATTCAGGTAGGACACTACTGAAGGCCTAGGTGTGAAATGCACAGCCTGTTACTTTAATATATCCATCTGGGGGTGGGCCACTTGGAACATTGTGAGGATGAGGAAAAGATGTGAGACTGGTGCAGTGAAGACGTGTTTTTGTAGTCTGACCCTTAAGTAAGCATCACAAGGCCTCCCCTGACAAAAAGCAATGGAATTCTTGTATCGGATTTCAAAATATTGCTGAAAAATCAGATCTGTGATAAACAAATATTTATTTACTTACATGTTTTGTTCAGAAGGACAATCTCCACATGTTTTGGCTATATTGTTACATTTTTTTAAGCGTTGATGAAATTGACAAAAGTAAAAAGCGCTGGGCTACAAACCAACAACATCGCAGCTGTATGATGGAGCATTAATACTGCTAAGCTAATGGTGGCTAATTTTTCGGCTTGTTGAGGTGAAGAAGTCTCATTAATTTACTAGTTAGCAACTGCCATTTTTATCACACAAAGAAGCTGTGGATATTCTTTTCAGAGTGGACCCCACTCTAAAACTCGAGCAGCACATGCAGTACGTCCTTGTACAGTCACCCACTCTCTGGAATTTGACTCAGCAGTAAAACTCATCGTTTTAGGAGGCAAGTCTTCACCACACTGGGGGAGTTCGGTCAAGGCCCCTGCATCTCCAGGAAACAAGGATAATTAGCCCAGCCTTTCCAGTCCAATGTGGTGAACAGATCTGAGCTCTGATGTCATCGTCGAGGATTCATCTTGGAGAGGGGGCTTCCTTTTTCCCTCTCCGTCCCTCTTTCCCTACATTCTCAATATTTTTCAAAAGCTTTTCACTACGCAGTACAATAAAAAAGATGTAAAAGCACGAGTTGAGTGAGTTGTAATATGATCTTCACTGATAGTGTTTTCCGGACAAAAAACTTCTGAAGCCAGCCAGTGGGTTTAAAAACAGCAGCAGCAGCACAATTTATACAAAAAAAGCGAGTTTGATGAAAGACTGAAGTGAAACGGTGCCAAGTAACTGAGAAAAAAACAAACACAACTTAATTTTTAAAGATACAGTATTTCTAGTGACAGGCTATGAGGAGGCTTTAGAACTACAACATAACCCAGCTGCTATATTTTGACTTCTAGGTACAAAAGAAAAACATTACAATGCATCTTGAACTCCTAGCAGATGTTTCGATGTCATAATAGTATGTATTAGTCTACACCCCGAATCCAGAGTAGAAAGTTCATGATGTACTTATGTAATTTGTATGTAAACATAGCCTGAGAGATATAGTCTATTCATTTAAAAATAAGTCAGATAAATCCTCAACCAAAGTGTCTGTATTAAAAAGAATCTGGAGTGACTGAAAGTGGATGCTGTGTCTTAGTATCTAAGTAGTATCTAATTTCAAACTGCATGTCAGTATACTGTACATATTCTTTACTACAGCTGAACACTGTTAATGTTATCTATCAAAACACTTTTTGTAGCAGCATCATTCTGCAAATTGAATATTATACATGTCTTGGCAATCATTTAATACACATTTTCCAAACACTTTCTAATAACTTTGGGGATCATAACATTCTGTGGCTTTGAAAAATAGTTGGCTGTACAAATTGCGTATGAGTGGTCTTGCCAGCAAGAGAGGGGAAGAGTAAAAGCAGACTTTTATTTGTTCAGAGGCTTTTTCTGTCAATGCGTGCACACATGCATGCAATTGTTTATATGCATGCCTGAATCTGCATCCACGAAGGACAGCATTTTCTGCAGACACTTTACATCCTTAAGGTAAATAAATGCATGTTCATGAGTAGAGTTTAAGGCTGGTATGATGGCCAGATCAAAACATGCTTGCAAGCTGAAGAACATTGCTTCAGTCCAAAGTCATTCCAGCAGCACACATTTTAATATGAAACACATCAAATCAAATGTTGGCTTGCTTCACAATGTGACAATAAAGGCCATTTCTGCTAAAACAATGCATGTATAATTAGGTGTACAGAACATACTATGAGTTTAAAAAAAATCCATGTCAACCATCTTTTTTCAAGGGGTCAACTGTTAAATGCCGGACATGTTTACTTTGTGAAGAATGTAAAAAATAACATGTAGACTCCATTTGAACTTGATTTATCTCCATACAAGACAAAACGACACGTTGAACTTCTCTCTCCTTTTTGAAGCTTTACAAGTCAGGACAGGATGAGGAAGGTGTTCTCCCTGAGTTATTGGCAACTGGCAAACTCAACACATCATCAATGCCTAGCAGTTAGGAGGGAAAAAAAAGGTGACAAGAGACACACACACACACACACACACACACACACACACACACACACACACACACACACACACACACACACACACACACACACACACACACACACACACACACACACACACAGATATCTGCAGGCAGGGTCGAGGAAGGCAAACAATCCTACCTACCTGTACCAACTGCAGCCCGACATGGTTGAATAAATACATTTATGAAGAGCTGTCATTACTCAGCTATCAGCTATTTGTAACATGACCTGCCCCGGGTTAGCTTCCACTCTGCATCACTCCTCAGCTCTATAGCATAATGCGAGTCATTCTGCTTTAAAGCTTCTGTATACATTAAGAGGATTCTGCACAGGCATGCAGCAGGCATGTTGCAAAGAATCAAAACAGATACTGTTGTCTTAGGAGTCCAGGGAGGTTGAGGGGATAGCTTTAATGCCGTTGCTTTTTCAGAATTGCCTTCCATCTTTTTTAAGAACCATGATTTACTAGCAACCTGAGGTTAACAGTGGATTGTGGTCAGCACGGCTTTAGTTTGGGGAAGCCCAGCCGCTAGGAAGTGTGACAGTCTTCATTAGTGGCCAAACGGTGGTACTACACTAATACTAGTCTGACTTTATTTGGGCCTAAAAACACTTCTTTCCATTCACTTACATTGGGAAGGAGACATCTGTAAATCAGCGTATAATTAGTTTTTAGCATAATCAACTAGCACGCACAGTTTTATAACCCTTTTTTGAACCATTAGGGTTAAAAAAAAAAAGTTGTAGAATGCACTGAAAGCAGAATATTTGACTGAGCCTAGTCTAGCTGATCGAAGGCACTGATGTGTGCATGCTCTATTGGCCCAAACCCCTAGATAATCTAAGCAGGTACTTCTGAATTCCCATTCTGTCTATTTTTGACATCTAGCGCCAACAATCTTGATGGTTTAATTGGGTATCTTATGTTTTAAAGGGTTAGTACATATTCACAAAAGTCAAAATATACCTAAATAAAACCAACCGTTTGAAACAGATTCATTCCCTCGTTGAAAATACAGCCCATGCTTAAACTGATATTGATTGTTTTAGGTGGGAGTTTATTTTAGGTGGCCAAAACATGCTTGCCTTCCTCCGTACACACTTTTACATCACTTAGCTTTCTGTTGGTACTCCTGTTTGTTTCTCCATATTAGGCCCGTATACAGAGGTGGTATTTATGTAGGCTGACCAGAATGAGTATTGAAGAAAACAAGATATGCGGGCTACACACATTTATGATACTATGAAGTGTCTTTAAGCAGGATAATCTTAACATATTAAAACCACTTTTATAATAGTGAAGTGTAAATGTGTGGCAGTGGGGTGTGGTTAGGGCGCCGGCTGCTGGAGTGGCGGGAGTGGCCCAGCCGGAGGCCAGACAGCTGATCAGAATCAGGTAATGAGTCACTGAATAAAAGCATGGTTGTAACCTGGTTCTGGGCTCTTTGCAGTAGACTGGGTCCTGAGTGAGGACTGTTTCCCCTCCCACACCTGACGAGAGTGACTAATTCCGAACCTAAGTTAAAGTGCCCGTTTTGCAATAAAGATTTCATTTTGTTAACACCATTCCAAGCAGCCCGAACGCTCAAAAAATGCAATCACCAAAAGTCAATATTTTGCTATTAACAGACTACATCACGGTGAAATGACCTCAAATCACCAACGCAGGATGATTTTTTATAGTCTTTTTAAGTTACTTGTCAGCGACTGCTTTTTTATGACATGTAACATCTCCACCAATGGGGTATTTACCAATACATTTTATATTGTAGAACAAAATGTGAAAGTGTTTTAAGCTTGTAATCATCCGACTAATTTTATTTGACAAAAACATTCAATTGGACTCAAGAGAACTCGTAAGCACTAATTTGTTAACTCAATTCGGGTTTAGGACTTATTCCTGAAGCACTATTGGGCAACCTCAAGTGAAGGTAGTAAAATAACTATTAAGAACTTCATTCAAAAATCCAAACTATCCCTTTAAGAGGTGGCTGGAAGTTTCCATTTGAGTTCTTCCTGTTGATAAAGAATATCAGATGAGTTGCCCTTTGCCTCCGTGGTATTTCTTGTTGTATTAGGTGCCTTTGTAACTTTTCATCATAAAACGCTCCACATATATTTCCTTAACCATTGCTTTTTTTTTGTTCTCTCTAAGGGAATTATACATCTTTCCTCTTGACTCATAGACCTCGGAGTGATGAATTACTGGTTACATTCCAGTTTGGACCCCCACTCACCAGACACACGCGGGGGGGGGATGGGTTTGCCCATCTGTAGGATCGACTGGAATATGAGGGCCAGGATTTTCTTCTCTTTTTCCCCTCTCGGCTATGGAAAGAAAAGGCCCACATCCTAATAAAAGCGTGACATCACCAAAGTACAATAATTTATTTTATACCCAGTAATTATCCCTGTGTTAGAAACCATAACTTTCTCATGAAAAATCTTCTTTCCTCTCACTTCTTTTGGATTCAAGAAATTCACAACCAGGATTTAGGTGATCTCTTATTTGTATTTGAATGCAGTATTAGGAATATGTGAGTGTTGTATACATCTCTTCCGTAGAACAGTTAACAGTCAGGAGGGTTGTAGTCCTACATAAGTTTGAGCCAAAGGTGTAACTTTTATTCAATAATTTCCCATATTCACATTCCCGGTGACTATGAAGTTTATTCTGCCTCATCTGCAGTGCATTGTAAGGAGAGATGGCTTTATTATCCAAGCTCCACATAGCGTGGAGGCTTTCTGCCTCAGTATGCAGAATTGCTCCCCTGCTTGTGGTCACTGGGGCCTGGAAGAGAACGTCATCTGCTATTACACCAAATACTTCTAATTGGTCTAGGCCTCAGATAGAAGAAAATCTTTCAAATCGCTCATATTTCTAAGATGAAATGGAATGTTTGATCCTGTTAAACCAGTTCTGGTGTTTCAGAGGGTTGGTCACCATGATGTGATGCAGTGATATTTTGTATTAATCTTTTGGACTTTTCTGCATCTGGCAAAGCAAACTGTCTAGATTCTATCAGATGAAACGAAGTACGGTTCCTTTGGTTCCACCCTTATGGCTCTTGGATGTTTCTTAGTGGAGATATTCTAGGCTAGCTGTTCAAAACGATTGGGCTGCAGAGGTGAAATGGAATTGCCAAATGGAAAATGATTCCGGTAATTTATATATATTTTTAAATTAGCTAAATTGTTGTTGTTGCTTAGCACTCTGATATGTGTATAAGGCAGCTGCAACCAAATTCCGTCAGTAAAAGTTTGTCTGTTGGCAGCAGAATATTTATTTTGATCATCACAGCTGAGAGTATTAAACAAACATTTAAATCGTTTTTTTCATTTATTTCGGAATGTCTCCTTAATGTTTAAGCAATCAGAAATTGGCTTTAACCTGATTTGTTCCACATTATAATGTGAGAAGACCCAGGGACAGGCCCAGAAAGAAAGTGGAGAGATAATACAGCATATTTGATCTGGGAACCCCTTTGATTTCTCTAGAAGTAGTTGGAGGAAGTAGCCCCAGAAAAGGGACATGTTTAAAGTGGTAATTGATACCATTACCACTTTAAACCAATTGGGAAACTGAAAATGGATGGATTGATATTAATTCACACAGAGGTCAATGTGTCAGCACATTGTTGTGAATTCTTATCCTTCTTTTCATCCAAGCAGATATGACAGCAGATACATGACAGAAGATACATTCTCTCAAAAAGGGAAACGGACACGATGTAGAGTACCCTGATGGATTGCTCTCAAACACATTGCGATTAAATATCAAAAAGTTCATATAAGTATATATATAACAGACGTGCCAGAAAAAAAGTTACGTGAAATATTCTCCAAATAAATCATGAAAAATAAATAATTTTCATTGCAAATCATTAAATAAACATAGCAATTATAAAAATACAAACTGAACTCTTATAACACCAATGCCTACTGAGAGCGACTTCAAGCTGTCTTCTTCATAGTTCTTTAGTTTTAAAATGCGATCTAAGTACCAATGCATTTTACTCTTGAAATAAGGAGAGCTGAAAAAACAAAGGTATTTTTTGTGATAATATAAGTGCCTCTTAACATGAAAAACAGTGCTTTGGTGCTACAGACTTTCCCTGATATGTTGGTACATTCACATCTATCATTGTTTTACACTCTCACTACTGCATCATCAAGGCCTGGATGCCTGTGGGACACAGTGTGTCAGATTAAGTTGAAAAGTAATGAACTCAAGTATTTCCTCGTCTCTTCAAGTCAAGTTTGAGCTCCCATCAAACATCAGCGAAGAGTCGTGTTGCCTGCCAGTTTCCAAACTGTTTGACGGCCACGCTGCGAGCCCTGAAGACATGCAAAATGCTTGAAGTGGATATAAAGCCTCCGCTGCACTCACAAACATGCAAGCTAAATCTTGTTCCATTTTAAAGGCCTTAAGTGTGATACTTTGGCTAGAAAATGTAAGGCTTTGGAGTTTCTGAGTTAGCTTTAGATTTTTTCTCGAGATCAAGAAAACATTTTGGAGAGTGGGAGGTCATGAAAAATAGTTAGGATTAATTCTCTGCGGTCATAAAAGTCCACATCGAAGTCTATATTTTACATGATACATAATTATGGATGACGGGTCAGATGGTCATCTAACTTTTTAAAATGATACTCTCATGATCATGAATACAGCAGTTGTCAAGACTGACTAATGCTAACGTGTCATCAATCACTAGGAGAACAATAATAAATTGCATTGTAATTGTGAATAAAACGGTTTATTTTTATGCTAATCATAAGACAAAACAGCCATGCTAGTAGTCCTGTGAGGCTGTACAAATTACATTGTGATACTTTGAGCTTAAAGGGATAGTTCTGATTGTTTGAAGTGTGGTTGTACGAGGTACTTATCCAAAGTGTGTATTGCCTACATAGGATGGCGGTCAACATGCCCCTGGAGAGGATTACCGGCACGGAAGTAAAGCAATGTAGCCTACCTCCTACTAACCTTTGCTTATCGTCACACACAAAACCTCTCCTCTTCACATCTGATATTCCACATAAATATTTATATGCAACACTAACTTAACCCTTCTGCTAGCCTGATTTTGGTGTCATATTGTATGTATTTTGGGATTTGCACCCTGTGGTATTGGTATTATAGTCCCACATATGAACACTTCCACTTTGTATTGTAACTGCTACAGAGCAATTTGCCAGATAAAGTTAAGTCTTTACAGAGGTTATTACTATTCACCCTCTGGGGACCTTGACTATCTATAACCAATATCCTAGCTATCCAAAGGGTAGTTGTCAGGATATTTCAATCCAAAACCAAAATATGCAGCACAAGTTTGAGAGGTAATGTCTTAATCCTCTGCTCACCTTGAATGTTTCTACAACATTTCAGAGCAATCCATTGGAAAGTGTTTGACATTTTTTCAGTCCGGACCAAAGAGGTGGATTGACTGACCCAATGTGAAATCATCATTGTTGTTGCGGCCACTAGTGCATATAATACAAAAGGCATTATTTGTGCCTTTTGTATTATCATATTTTTGTCAACACAAAATGTGGAAAAAGGAAAAGCAACAGATTACACTTAATTAATACAATGACTTGATCCTTTTACTTTTGAAACAGAACATCTTTAGAAAGTAGTGCATCAATAACGGTTAAAGACTTTAAAGCTAAGGTTGGGAATCTTGAGAAGCTAGCAAGAGTATGGTTAATTAAAGTATAAAGGTAGTAAAGTTTTTTTTTAAAAACCAGCCCAGTGTTGCAAACACTTTCAAATGAAATTGGCTACAAGCACTAACTCCACAGAAAAGTTCTCCCTCAATGAAAATGATCATTATGAATGAAAACACATCATAAAGAACATCAAAACAAACTTGGCAATTGTAAGTACTTAATGTCTGTCAAGCTAGCAGCTTGTGGAGGCCTCCGATGACGTAGTCTTTAGACATGCAAGAAGGGAAACAGGTGGGCAGAACACCAGTTTAATTCGACCAAATGAAATGGTTGGATGGACTTATTTCAGTCATGCAACAGCCACAGATTCCCACATTAATTGCTGTAGGGATGTAGAGAGAGAGAATGCCAACATAACTCGGCAGCAACACCAAGGACAAATGCTGATAGGCAGAAACACATCTCAATCTTCATGGAAATAGAGGCCAATATCTTATTCTCATATGAAGTAATGGTAATAATTTACTTTGTTAAAAGACAGGGCAAGTGTCACCATTCAGATGGATGCATGTTCCTTGAAAGTTGTCAAATGGCTGCTCATCACTAAAGACTTGGGTGAGCTTCTGAGAGGTGGTCATACTTTCCCCCATCTGCTGCATATTCTCTTTTTCAGACACTAAGATCATCTGACTAGCCATGATCTCATGGGAACTCCATCCACAGACGCCAACTTCCGCTTTAAAAAGGGGATTTGATTATGTCTTATAATATTTGTTATCTTTTATTATAAGTTATTAGGAAAACAGCCTTTTTTTATGAAGGCATGATAAAAAGTCTTAATTGTCCCAGCTGTTGAGGTTGGTTCAGGGTCAGTGCAGAGTCATTTTTGTTTTGATCTGATGTCAAAAAATCTAATGCATTTACACTTTGAGTTCAGTTCACAGAGACCCTTGTACCATTTCTACAAGTTTAAGTATTTTTCCACTCTTAAGCAACTCTGTAAGGGATTACAGTCGGCTGATTTTTATAAATTTTGCAATGTAACAGAACTTTCTAATGGAATTCTTAAAATGTCCAAACTCAATAGTCTTAATAAGTACTTTAACTGTACGAATATTCAATCAAAACCACTGAAATGTGTTACGTGATGCTTCAGCTTTCCATTTTCCCCTCCGTGTGCCTCTCAGCTCCTTTCTCTGGGAAGTAAACAAATGTCTGAGTCCGGCACTCTAAGGCAGGACTTCCATCCCCCTCAGAGATAGCTGGCCAATGACTCATGCTCAGCAGCCTCAGCTCTCCTCACATTTTCCACAAGGTGCAAATCATTTTCCCACAACCATGTAAAACCAAATGAACATGTGGTTAGGCATTAGGCCACTCTGAAAACCTTTTTGCCACTTATTTTCTTTGATTGTTCCAGTTCTCTGGTTGTTCCTGCTCATTTGAAGAAGCAAGGCACTAAAAAGCTAAAGCAGTCAGCCTTCAGTGCAACCTCCCATTGTGGAACTAACTTCGGCAGAGTAAAAAAAGTATTCCATTCCATTTGTGTGTGCAAATGATTGGCATTCTAACTCCCTAAATAAATCTTAGATCATGACAAATGTATGAGTCATTTTTGTGTCTAACCATATCAGGTCTCAACCAGGGCGTATCATACACTACTGCCATCTTTTTTACCTTTTTATGGTTATTCCTCACAAATTTACATTGGCCATTAAAATAAAGTACTTACTGAGCTTAGCCCATTTGTATCTAATGGACCAGCCAGGTTTGGCTTATTTGAAGCGAATATACCTGCACTTTTGTTTTTGTTCTGAGTTTGTATCTTTATGGTTTACTGCACTTATTGTAAATTGCTTTGGATAAAAGTGCCTGCTAAATAAGAAATGTAATGTAAGAAATAAGACAAGAATAAACAGTTTCATTTCCTGTGCAACTGCAAATGTTGAAATACACTCCTTTCTGCGCTTCCCTTCAAACATATTCTTCAATTTGCATGTATTAGAACAAGGTAATAATAAGCTGACATTTAGTGCTTTTATGCAAATGAGCTTCCTTGATGAAACAGTCCAAATGACAAAGATCAGCGCTAATAGCCCCACAAAGTTCCAGTGAAATTATAAGCATCTTAGCGAGATGGTTAAAACAGACATGCATTAAGTGTTCTCCTACTTAAAATTTACTATTTTTATGGTCTTGAGGCGTGCACATTAAAACACAGACAGCACTGACAGAATCCGCATATGGACTTAATCACCAAGACTTTCTGTCCCATTTAAATTCCCTGGCTGATGTTTAAGGAATGCCTCAGCAGCTTGTCAGTCAGCACCTGTAGCCCACGGGTTGAGAATGTCATGTTTTTCTTTCCTCTCTGCCATTGTCTTGCCTACTGGGTTCTTGGCGTAAAGGCAACATTTCTACTTTTTCTACCAGAAAGCGGTTGCAAGTACACAACTCATGGTTCTGTCAGAAGTTGCAATCCATTCTTAGTGAATTAGCCCATCAGTTCAGTTGATTTAGTCAGCATAAAATACATATTTGCCATCCTTTTTTCCACTAGAAGGCAGCGTTCTTCATTATCTTTAACATCATAAATATGTGGTTGCAATAATGATCTACAGTGCATGAAGTGATATACACCCAGACACTAACACACTGTGGAATGGAGTCTTTCAGTAATGCTCTCAACTGAAGAGAAATTCATTTTTTTGCCATCAGTGAAATGCTTACTTCCCATGTTAGTCCTCCCACATCACTGAGGAAATCCCTTCCCCAGATCTGGCCCTGGTCGTCTAGAGGAGCTTGTCTTTGTCTTGACTGATGACTGTTGTGTTATGACTTAGTTTTCTCATTTTTCACCCGGCTTTCCTATTGGTTGCTCTGTTCGAGGGGTTTGTCAGGACTTGTTCTGGCGGCTCCTCGACAATCTATTTAAGAGCATTCATCTCCATTACAAAGTCAGAAAGCCTGTTGTCAGGAGAAAGGGCAAAGGGCCGGTAGCTTCAGGTCTACCTCCTTAAAGGGGCCCAGTGCAGTTATTTTGTAAGCAAATAAAAGTTGTGTTTATGCTAATTTTTACTCCGCAATATGCTTTCTGTGAGGTCTCACAAGTAAATTAAATGTGTTTTCCTCTTCATTGATACATTCATTTTTTACATCGTTGAGCATTTGCTGGCCTTTGCTGTTGCATTGCCACCTTTTTGGCGCATTCACATCTTGTAGATCAAAACAAGTGTTTGAAAACCATTGGACAGACAAAAAAAGGGTGATCCAATGATAGAAATGCTCCATGTCAAAGTTTTCCATAGATCTATTTTTATTTATTTTGTATTATTACACAAGGTACCTTTTTAAAGAGGTCACATTGTGCTCATTACAATACAAGAAAGAGAAAAACCCCCAGAGCATGAGACAGCCTCTTTAAATGGGTCAGGAGACTGTTTTTCTATTTAATTAATATTTTTGTAGAATAACCACAGAGATTTATTACCCAATTAATCTACTACTCCCATATTTACTACATGCTTAGCCTCCTTTTGCGCAATTATTTTCTTGCCTCATAAACCTTGTTCACAGCTGTAGCAGACATCCCTTTTTAAGTTAAAAAGGGTTGAGAAATTCAATGTACAATACCCAGTCAAACATAGCCATTAGCTGTGTAACATAGGAGTATCTAGCAAAGTAACGTAGCTAGAAGAGACCGAGAACAGAGCTGAATAAAGATGCATACTGGACTGGACTTCAGCTTACCAGAAATTAGCCTCCATTATCCTCGGATCAGCTTGATGTAAACAGACACCTGGTTGTTAACTCATCCAGCATAAACAACTTTTAGAAGGTAATAAAATGACATGCAGTGTTTTTGGCAGCACAAAGAAAAAGACTATAGCTAGTGAAAGTAGTGGAGAGGTTAGCAGCTAGAAAAGCCAGGTATATGTGTCAGAAATGGGTGAAGACCAAAACAAAGCAAAAAAACAGTTCCTTCAACTGAATGCTACTATTGCTATGTCTCAGGTCGATGTGTACATATCCAAATGTTTGCTAATGTCTTCATTTTGACACTCTCAAGTGTCCAAATCTTGCTTTAACTTAATTGTATGGCTATTCAATCTACAGTTAGTCACTGTCTAAACCGAAGAATGAAAAGTATGACTTTCGTAGTTATTTTATGAGACTTTCCATGAAACTATAGGAGAAGCACATTTTTATTTAACAAATCCCCCCTTGCTAAGGACCTTACTATATTTACTCCTGTATTAACTGACAGGGTGAAGTAGAGACTTAGTTTTTGTGATTATTAACTCATTAGCAAACATTCCTGCTTTCTTCAGGATATCATACCTGTCACAAATGTATGCTGACATTATTTGTCTTACTTTCTGCTCTAACAGTTTTAAAACCATTATCTGTATATCGTTTTTATATTTTTACTTTTTATATTTGTATTTTTATTTCATATCTTTGTGTGAATCTGTTGTGTATTTTCTTATCTCTATCTGTTGCTGCATAAACTCTTGAATTTCCCCACGGGGATTAATAAACGTACGTCTTATCTTATCAGAGGTCAAGGGTTCAGAGGGAAGGAAATTATTCATTTCTCTTTGGGGTAAAGTAGGTCAGCCCCGGTTCACTGCATCATACGGCGTTCATATGTGGGCGCTGAGGAGGGCCCCTGATGCACGTTACAAAGTTTCCTTCACTCGTACTTGCCGGAAATGTGCTTCATGCTAAACACAACAGTCCCCTGCCGCCCAGATGAGTTTCGAATTACGTGATCAAAGAAGCTAATTTTGTGAGTACACTGTTTTATCCTCAGTTACATTGAGAAAAGGAGAATTTAGCTCTAAAAACAAAGTGTGAATGTCAAAATATGTATACTAACTAAACTCAAAGCCAAATTGGTCACACAGCTTTTGAAATACAGTATTCATTGAGCCCTAGCTGCTCATTAGTCCCCTTTGACATAAGAGGATAGTACCATGAATCAGGAGGACATATCTCTCCTAATTTGGCTCATTCATCTTAGAGGATCAGATGACAGGTCTACAGCAGTTTATTCGTCAAAACAGATTTTCACTGATGTTTGGAAAACTGGCATTTTAATGGGATCATTGTGTGTCTTGAACATTTTGTGCCTTTGTTTTTGTGCTGTTAAGAAAATCAGATTTCTTGTTTCAAGTTTTCTCTTGTTATTGCCTCCGTTTTATTGACTTCAAATGTCTGCTAGGTTTGGTTGAAGGGGGGTTGGGGAGAGATGACTTTAGCAGATGAGCCCAGGCCACAAAACGGCATGTTAGGAAAGAGTGGAAAATCATCAGAGCCTTGGCAGTCAGAGCTTAGTTTGGAGTGGTGGGAGGATTTCTGAAGTACAAGGAAGAGATAGCACAGAGGGTTTTCCACTGTAGGAAGTTCGCTCAAAGCTTACATTGCCTGAGAGAATTCTGTCAGGGCTAACTGCCCGCCTCTGTCTGTCACATCAGCTCCCATTGAAGCACAGGTTTTGTGTGATTTTTCCTTAGACGGACATCAAATTTAACAACACAAAACTTAATGTCATAATACAAACATACTGTATATCTACTACAATATATCTGTTTATCTTTTCAAACTAAGGTTAAGTCATTCATTTCATTTCATCTCACCTACTCCCGCTTTATTTACTCTGGCGTTAGCTCCTGTTTACAACTGGCGCAATTGAGTGGTGCAGGAATGAGTCCTAAAACGCTCCAAATAAGTTATCATTTTAGAACTTTGGGTTCCCTAATTTCAAAGTCAACTTTTTTTGTACTTGTTTTGGATTAGTTGCCTGAAATATGATCTGTGGTTAACATAAGATTTTCACATTTTGTTCTGCAACATAAAATATCTTAGCAAATACCCCACTTACATATCGGAAGCTTCTATTTGTCATTAAATCACCTGTTGATTATACAGTAGGTGACTAAATGAGAGTGCTACACATCAACATGCCAAACACGAGTCTAGCCGTGCTTTTTATCTAATTTAATATTCTGAAATCTTGTGGAAAAAACCTATAGCTTTTTATTAAGACAGCCCTTGCAATGCTAACTTCTTTTTCATCCTACAACCATTCATTATCATTATCCCACTCTATACACAGCAGCCAGGCTTTCAAATGCCTCAGAAAGACAGGTTTCCTACTGAATTGGATTAATGTCTAGATTGTATAGCAGTTAATTACATTAAATTACATGTCACTTATTAGATACTTTTATCCAAAGTGACTTACATACTCAATACTGTGCACAATCCCCACAGGAGCAGTTTGGGGTGAAGTGTCTTGCCCAGGGGCACAACGACATGCTGAATGCAGTGGGGATAGAATCAGTGTAGCCCTGATCCGAAGATCAGCGCACTACCCCATAGCTTTACCTTTCACGTTGGACTCCACGCGTTAAATGTATCATTAGATCTGTTTATTCTTGATCTTCCTAACATTCAAGAGGTCCCTAAACTGGAACAGCCTGCTTAATGTAAAAGATTACCCAATAAATATTGTACATTTAATTGTTATTAAAGTAGGGTATCTTAGGCCTTAAATAGACAGCCAACAGTAGAGAAATTACAGAAAATGAGAGGATAGGAATGACAATCCAACACAGGTTCCCAGTCTGTCGTAACAAGGATATGTTGTGTTTATCTTTGCAGTGCAGGTTCCCTTTGAATTTATCCACATGTCCAATGACTTCAAATGACAAAAAAGGGGCTCTTTTATTCTGGGTTAGATTTTTTTTATGATGTAAGTTTTAGGAAAGGGCTACATCAATAAAGACATCATAAACATGATCATCATAATACAGCTGTGTTAAATTTTTGCAAATCCTCTAGAGGTTTCTTTTTTAATTACTGTGATCGTTTGACAACACCATATAATACAACGACATACAACATGGAGGTCTGCATTTCACAATGGATTCCATGTGCATTCCATCTGCTCTAACATTCTTCCTGTCCAGTGCAAAGGATGAGTTTACAAGAAGTTACAAAAATTAAAAGGAATTATGCTCTGTGGATTCAAATGTGATTTTTGCAACCCGAGGTGGTGACTATGTTAGTTCTTGGTTATGGATGGCTACTTTGTCCAAGGTGAGATTGCTGACAGCGCTCTAGCTGGAGAAGCTGTTTATTGCAATATTCTGGCAGGCGTAGCCTTGGAGACTCAAGACACTGATAATTATTTCCAGTCTCTGTTTCGTTCCAAAGCTAAGGTTATTTGGGATCAAAGAGTGACCTGATATCTGAAAGCACATAATGTACAGTTGAAGCATGAGTTGTCTTTTTGTGCATCAGCCCCAAAACACAACACACATATGTTTAAATAAAGAACATGGTAATTTAAAGCATAACGCCTTTTTAAAAAATGCTGCATGTACCATTGCTTTAGTCCTCCATTAGAGCCATTGTAACATCATAATGGAGGAGGGGAATATGTTGAGCACAGTTTTAGAATAACTAAAAACAAAGCCAATAGGAGGAGTTTATCACTGGAGATGGAGGAGTGAAATGGGGGAGGATTCCAGTGTTACCATTGTACACGTTTTGTTAACTATTTCCTCCCACAGCAGCTTTATCAAGAAAAACATTTGGATGCTGGCTCTCACTAAAGTAGAACAGGGTCATCCTGAAACTTATTTGTAACACCAGTGCTCTAGTTAGAAAAAGCCCACCCGAGAGGTTTGTCTCAGAATGGGAAACAAAAAAATGAGAGAAAGCTGCAGCGAGAGCAAAGCTCTGATCATTGAGAAAGAAGCAAAGATAACTGCAAACAAAAAGATATGTTACAAAAAGAAAAAAGACCAATAGTTTACATGATTACACAAATAATTTGTTTGGAAGTTATAGTTTTACTTTTAAGATTACATTTATTTTGCTTGACTTTTTTTTCTCTTAAACTCGTATTTCTTTTTGATACTGAGAAAGTTTTGTTTGAGTTTTTTGACCCAAAACTGATTCCATAGTACCGTGGTAACATTGTGGATTACAGCAGAAACCAGAAACACACCACACCTCGAGAAGGAAAAGTCGCAGCTATAAAGCCTGCCAGTTGGTTTTCTTCACAAGACCAAGGGAATATGTACTTACTGTCAAAGTGTCAGTGGAGTTGTTTTAATTGATTGACAGCCCCTTGAAAAAGCACTAAAGACACATTTTTTCCCTGCTGACTGAATGCTGGATAACGAAGCTGTTGATGTGAGTTCCTTGCCTTTATGTTAATTTAGGGTTCAGCAAGTATTGTGCCAGGTATTTAGTAGCTTAACCCGAAATAAAAGAGACAACATTTTAACAGAAATACTCTTTGTCATTTTACTGGTAGATCTTCTGATGACCTAATGGAACTAAATGTAAGACTAGTGTTGCTATGGGTCCTGGTGCTGCACTGTGGCTCTGCTGAAGGCAGTTTCCTGTACAGTGTCCAGGAGGAGCAGGCCCCCAACACTCTGATTGATAGCTTGGCAGCAGACCAGGGCCTGCCAGACTTGGGCCATCTCTACAAGCTGGAGTTCGGGGCCCCCTACATATGTGTTCATGTAAAGACAGGGGGACATTTTCACCAAAGAGATTCCCATTGACAGAGAGACCCTGAGGGGATTATAGGATGTATCGAGGTACAGGACATCAATGACAACACTCCACATTTTCCCTCTTCTGTGCTCATCATCTCAGTCCCTGAAAACACAATCATGGGGGTTGTTACGTGCCGGGCAGGCTGTACTTTTGTTTCTTGCCTCCTGCTCTTTCTCTACTCCCTGTCATTCGCTACAGCTAATCAGCAGCTGATCAGTACCTGCCTGGGCATCTCTGACTGATGACTGATTGGCTCCTCCCACCCTCAGCTGACCAATCAGCACCCAGGACCAGCCATAAAGGAGACAACCAGGAAGCCTTCTCGGGGGTCTCACTGCTGGGCCTGCTGCTGACTGGAGAGCCTCAATTTGACTGCGTGTTAAATTACTGTGACAATCGTGTATCCTGTGCTATATGTTGTGACTGTGTGTGTGTGGTGGGAGGTGGAGGAGTTAGGTAAGTTTGGGGTTCCCTTTACATCTCATCACGTAGATAACATATGTTAGAGACACTAGGTTAGCGGATTGTTGCCACCCCTGTATTTTGCTTTGTCCACTTATTAGTAGTTCAGGAAGTGAGGGTTTTTGTTTGAGTTTGTTTCAGAAGAGATGTAGGGATAGGCCTGGTTTTTGTTATATTTATTTCTTTTATTTGGCACAATCTCCCTTGTCTCCTCCTCCTCCTCACCTGAAGAACAGTTGTTGTTCATTCTTTAGTTATTAGAAATAAACATTGTCTGTCTACATTTAATCTGACTTGCTCATTAATTGGTGGTCGTGTGTTACTGTCTCCAGGTCCCCTAGACTTTAGTGGGGACGTAACAGGGGTGCTATTCTCCATACCTCTGGCTACTGACAGGGACTCAGAGAGGAATGGGGTGGCGGATTATTCTCTGACTGCAGGGCCAGATGCAGCAACCCTATTTGGTTTACAGGTTGCCCAGCTTATTGTCCTGGGCAACCTAGTTTGCGAGTTGAAGGATTCCTATGACCTCACCATCAAGGTGAAGGATGGAAGAAATCCACAGCGACACAGCAGTGCTCTGCTGAGAGTGGTAGTCACTGATGCCAATGACAACTCTCCCAAGTTTGAAAGCCCAACGTATGAGGTGGAAGTATCCGAAAACAGCCCAATGGGGCACTCTGTTTTGCAGGTAAGATTTGGCACCAAATAAGCTTGACTTCAAGAACTTAATTTAATTCAAACTGCAGTCTGAAGGAAAAGTACAATTGCAAAGAAAATTGTTTCTGCTGCTTGATGTACTACTTGAATCATATATTCAGCAAGTAAACACAGACTCAAAGAAAGAAACTTACAAAATTCTTCAACACATTGTATATCCAGGTAATAAGCGCATTTTGTTTTTGGTGCTATCATACTGGCCTGAAAATATTAAATGACTGTAGTCAAATAGTATTAGGATTGTCCTTGTCATGAAAGACAAAGCAGCCTCTATATTTTGCCATTTGGTTCTTTGTGAATCTTTTCTCTTGCCTATTTCTATAATAAAAGGAAGGGAGGGGGCATAACCATGAAAAGCACAGAGGAAGGGCAATAATAAAACATGCCTAAATAAAGCTGTTCACTTGCTTTGCTTTGAAGTGATCAGGCAGCTGTTGATTTTCATTCATTCATTGACCAATCATTTGTAGAGAAAATCTTACAGTGACTTCCTTTAATCCTAACCACACAGCGCTCCACATAAATCATGCCTTTAACCACAGAATTCCTTTCATTGCAGGTCATAGCGAATGACTCTGACATGGGCCCTAATGGAGAAATTGAGCACACCCTTCACCAAGCAGCAGACTCAGTGCCGCATCTTTGACCAGTCCACCGGCGTCATCTACGTCAAAGGACCCCTGGACAGGGAAGAAATAAGCAGGTTGTCCTTCTATGTGGTGGCGAGGGATAAGGGTCAACAACCTAAAAGCTCAAAGACATTTATAACAATTGAGGTGACTGAGCAAAATGACAACGCTCCAGTTGCGGGGCTAGGGGAATTGGTCTTGTGACACACAGCGAAGGAGTGGCCAACCTTTCAGAGGACATGCCAGTTGGAACAGCTGTTGCTTTAGTGTAAATGTGTAGTGAAATTGTGGTTGTTGATTCTGGAAATCTGGCACTCACTGGCACAAATTCTCTGAAGGTGCAGGTTACTGATTTGAATGACAACTCACCAATATTCTCCTCAACATTGATTGAGGTAGATTTTGCAGAAGGAAACCAACCAGGGGAGAACGTATTGGATGTCATAGTTTCAGATGCTGGCAGTGGCACTAACGCTGAACTCCTTTATAATATTGTTGCAGACTCATTCATCCAAGGGTTGCCGGTTCAAGTCCCCGAACCGACTTGAAATATGGAAAGTGGACTGCTACTTGGAGAGGCCCGAGTTCACCTCCTGGGCCCTGTTGTGGTGTCCAGTGCCTTGCTCAAGGGCATTCTGGGGTTGCAAATGTGTCCTCTACACCCCCAGAATGCAGAGGACAAATTTCACTGTGTGTGCTGTGCTGTGTGCATGTGTGTGACCAATAAAGAGGGTTTCATCCTCCGATTCTAATTCTAAAGTCAAGTCGAGTTGAGTGTGTGGTCAAATGTTGCACATGATATTGATTTAACAACAAAAACCTCTTATTTATCCAACAGTAGGATGCCAGGCTCCAACAAAGCGCACATGTAAACTATGAGTGTTTGAGTATATTTAACCTATATATCCTAATCCCAAACACCCAGGGAATAATGGTGGAGGGAGTGCCCTCCAAGCCTTGGAACCTAACAACTGAAGGGGTGTGAAGGAGGTGGTTTTGGTGGAAAACACTGCGTTACTCAGGCACTATGACGCTAATGTAAAAACATCGCCCAAAACCATATAATCCTTTAAAACAGCCAGGTTAATGTGGTCTCAGAGACACTTTGTGTGTCATAGCTCTAGCAACATTCACTGTTACCTTTTGAGTCCTAGGGGTGTACGAATCCTGTGAAATATTTTGCTTTTACTTACAGTATGTGATTCGGAAATGATCAAAAGAGTGGAATTGTAACAGGAAAATATTATACTCACATACATACTTTATTAGTATCATTGTGTGATTAATTTTTTCTAATGTTTATCTCTATTTATGGCTTTCACTTCTTTGCTAAGCTTGGGAAAATTCCTTATTATGAAGATGTGTTGCAATGTTGTTAGTTACACTCAATGTGCACCAACAGTATGACCTTCAACTTCTGTTGAACTGAGAACATCCTGATACCTCCCTAAACTTCCAGAATGCTCCTTTCATTTTTGCCATGGTTGACCCCCCCTTTCTCCTCTCTCTGTGTTTAAATATGCAAACTCTATTTTTCGTCTTTCACTCTGCAGACACTTAGCTCTCTGTATGACTGACTAAGCTTTCTTGCAATAAATAAAATATGAGAAAGACAGTTGAATGGTTTGATTATGTATCCACATTTGATAAATATATTCTCACCACAAAATAATGACATCACTATGTTACACTTGTGCTTCTATTGGCTAGCGCTCCAACACATTGTACATGATAGGCTAATGGGTGGGACATCTTTAAGTGGTTGACCAATCACAACAGAGTAGACTGGCTTACCAATATACTATGCTGTAGCATAGGCTGTATGAGAACAATAAAGCACATTTTGAACATTAAAGCATGTAAACGAGT
Source organism: Eleginops maclovinus (assembly GCF_036324505.1). Classification (NCBI taxonomy): domain Eukaryota; kingdom Metazoa; phylum Chordata; class Actinopteri; order Perciformes; family Eleginopidae; genus Eleginops; species Eleginops maclovinus. The sequence continues at coordinate 21,526,727 of NC_086355.1, read as the reverse complement.
CACAGTAGAAGCAATAAAAAATAATTATATATATATATATATGAACCTAAAAAATTACAATAACTGGGCCCTTTTAAACCATGTTACCAATTAACTCCAAGTAACATTGGTAGCAGAGTAGTAGACTAGTTTCTGCAGAAATTGTAACAAAAAAAAACCATCTACAGTCTTTTTTACGTTCCTCTTATTGTTCTATCATTGTGAACTGAAATCCTATAAAAGCATGAATTAGAACAATCATGTTATCATTAGAGGTCGGGGAGGAGAAACTACTTGCAAACACAGCACGTAATATTAAGAGATTTCCAACCACTCTAGGTAACAGGAAGTATTGACCCGAAATGCTCCCAGTAAAATAAAACCTCCAACTAGACGGGATGATCAACTTGGTGAGGACAAGAGAGACAGCAGAGAGACAAATGACTTCAATTAACTGCCTTTCCCCATTATAATGATAGAACCTTTGAACTTAACATAAGGATTGATTCCAGTTGCACCTCACTGTTGAATGATTAGAATTGGCCCATACATTTATAATAATTAAACAATTATTATTTATAGTAAATACATAATTTATTGTATATAAATAAAAGAATAGTTTATTTTTATATAATTTATAATAAACAATCTTTATAATAAACATTCATAATTTTCAATAATTATAAAATGATTATTTATAATAAATAATGAATGTATTATTTATTAAAACCAATCATATTCAACCACTAATAGAAACACGTAAAATACCATGTTAAGGTCAATTTATAACAGATAAAGCAAATAATTTGCGATTAATCGCGATTACTCACAAGTTAACTGTGGACAATCAAGCGGTTAATCGCAATTAAATATTTTAATCGATCCAGAGCCCTAATAATAAATGACAAAGTTTTTGTTAGTAGACAAAGGGTAAATGTCACAGCTGTAGTCAAAAATAAATAACCTTTTAGCATTGTATCTTAGATAATACTAACATGAAATAAGCTCTAAAAACAGCCTCTCAAACTATTTGCTAACAATGAAAGACATTAACAATGCTAACGTTAATGGCTACTGTGCAAGTTTAGCTAGTTTTCTTGGGTTATTATTATTGTAAATTTGTAATCTGATGGTTTTATACCAATAGGTTGGTTTCACGTGACGTCACATTGCTGCATCGCGAGAGCGCAAAATTCTGATGGAGGGCAGGAAGTGATGTAGCTTCTGCCATCCGAAAAAATGCCCATGTTTTGTGAGGTTTACGGCTGCTCCAATCGTTCTAACCGAGAAAAGGAAAAGGGGTTTTATAGAGTACCAAAGATTGTCGTTCACAAAGGTGAGAAATGTAAAAAGCTCTCAGAACAACGCCGTAAAAAGTGGATGTTAAACCTACGTCTGCGGTCGGGAGGAGCAGAGTCTGCTAATGCCTGTGTCTGCAGCGACCACTTCGTCAGAGCTATGTTAGCTAGCTAACTTGGTTTTTGTGGCTGTGTTTATATAGCATTAGGTTGTGTAGAAGTGTTCTTTCATTTAAAGTCCAGGAGTAGATAAAAGAAAACAAAGTGAAGCTCCTCATATAAGTTTCAAAAGGAGTATTTAATAAAATGATGCGGCAGTAGGTTTTACAAAAGTTTCACAGCTGTGGCTCAATAGCTCGGAACACGCTTCCACAGGCCACAGATGAGTAGGAGCTCATAAGTATATAGCTTTCTGGCGGTGAGCGGACAAAAAGAGATCGATTTTACAATACAAACATCTTTTGTACTACTATCCCTTTCCGGTCATAAAAATAAACAACTTCAAAATAAGACCAGCTCCGGTCTCGTCTTCTCTCATTGGTTGGTGGCATGGGGCTGGATCCTGTTGGCCCCTTATCGTCACATGGGTGTTTCCCGGTCTCTTCTATTGGCTTACGTCGTCGGGGGCGGGTCATCCTATGACGTCACCGCCGCCATCTGTTGGCGTAGTCGTGAAGCTTCCACGTAGGATATTCTATTGTGCAATCCTTCTGAGGTTTATCAGTTATTAAACACGCAATAGTATTATTGCAGCATCAATGAGTGAGAGGTAGAGGTGGTGTGTTTAGTATGTAAATCCACGTGTCCTTCTCCCTCTACTCATATATACAATACAATATTAGCTACATGCTATCTGAGGCTAAAACCAACATCCGGTTACAAAATAAAGTTTCAAAATAAAACGGTTTTCAAAATAAGACAGTGTTGTAGTTACACATGATATTGATTATTATTTCTTACAGTTGTCCTTAAATGCTCATTTACTTAGTAATGATTATTACGTTGTCGGTAGTCTAATATGGACTTCTTGGGACTTTTTAGGCTGCCCTAGCGCATTGAGTGACGTTGAGTCGGTAGACTGGACTCGTGATTGTCAGAAATTCTATGCAAACCTCGAATTAGGTTTTCACACACGTTCGTGTACAATCGCAGTAGTATCCTACGGATGGATGAGAGGGAACGATCATAGGCTTGTCTTACACGATGGATGTTTTTGGTCGTCCACTCCTCCCTTCATCCAACACTGTCCCTGTCTCCATAAATGTCCTGTTGGCATGCACGAACTGACAGACGTCACGGCGGATGTCTTCCATACTTAATCCTGTAGATTCGCTGAGTCTGCGTATCCGATTTTGTTTCAATAAACCACAATACTCATTGAAATACACAAATGCAATGTGATTAAACATGTTGATAAACACTGAACACATAGAAAAAATCTGATTAACATTCCTCAACTGCTTTTGTAATACATTTTTTTAAATTGTAAAGAGACTTTGTGGACACCCTGTAATTGGACCAGAGAACTTGCATGTTTGTAAAAAGGTTGTCAAAAAGATAACTTCACAAAAATTCATATAATTCATATTCACAAATTAACAAATTATGCCCCCCACTGCTATATTGCAGGCTATGCAGATGCCGGATGCCAGACTGAGCTAACGATGGATGACATCGAGAAGATGGAGGATGTTCTGAGACAGAACACAACAGAGTTGGGAGATCTTCGGACCAAGGCACTGGACACACAGTTCAACCAGGAGTCCTTTGAAAAAAACGAGGACAAGACAAAGTTCTACACGGGGCTCTCCAACTTCTTAGTTTTAATTCAGGTTTTCGAGCTGTGCGAGCCCTACATCACCTGTGGACCCATGTCTGTGCTGTCTAAATTTAAACAGTTCATTTTAGTTTTGCTGAGAATAAATCTTCCGCTGAAAGATTTAGCTTTCAGGTTCAAGATCTCTCTGCCCACTGCTTCTAGAGTTTGGCATAACGTAATTAACATGCTTCTTGAAAGGTTAGAATTTCAAATTGAGTGGCCAGAGCGACATGTACTTCAAGCTACAATGCCAATGGGATTCAGACAGGCATTTGGACGTAGAGTTGCTGTGATAGTTTCAAAGTTTGTATTGAGAGGCCCTCTAATTTACTAGCCCAAGCACAAACGTGGTCCAACTACAAGCATCAGGATACTGTAAAATGATCTGATTGGTGTTGCACCCCAAGGCTATGTCACTTACATATCTTGTGCCTGGGGAGGGAGAGTCAGTGATAAACAGATCACAATAGAGAGTGGCCTCCTAAAATAACTGTTACCTGGAGATATTGTCCTTGCAGACCGTGGGTTCAATATTGGCGATAGTGTGGGATTTTACTGTGCTTCATTACAGATAAACAGCTATCAGCGAGGTGTCAGAAGCTAGAAAAAATAGCTAATTTGCGTATTCATGTTGAGAGAGAGTCATATGTTTAGTCAGAAGGAAATACTAGATTCTGCAAAGCAGGGCTATGCCCATAGAGCACATGACAACAAAACCAGGTGAGGCACTAGCATTGATTGACAAGATTGGGGTTATTTGCTGTGTCTTGTCTAATCTTTCGGAGTCTGTCGTCCCATTGGAGTAAGGAGGAGGGAAGAGGGGGGAGGAGAAGATAGGTGCAGGTGCTCCAGACATGTTGGTCTGGAGCACCTGCTAGGCTCACAGGAGGGGGGAAGGGGAGGAGTATAGTAGTAGTGTCCGGTACCTGATCCCTGCTGCTTGACTCTGATGATGATGATAAGTAGGAGGACAGGGTGGAGTAGTAGTAGTACATGAGCCCTGACACACATCAGTCTGTAAATATGTTTTCAAATGTAATATTTTTCTCCACTAGTCCAATTGTACTGGTGATATGTATTATATATAAAGAAATGGTTTCTAATCTATTATTGCACCAAGTTCTTGTAGTTATTATAACAATTGTTGAAAATCTAATCTTGTAAATAAACCACCATGTATTATTCTGTCCTCTCAATGGCATTTTATCTTTTCAGTAAACATCTTCCAAATTGTGTAGTAACAATACTCAAAATGTCATCTTGTGTCATACAACAGTATTGATATAACAGCAATATATCACAGCCCACTTTCAAGAGTGCCTGGACCTAAGTTCATATCCTTCCATCACATTACACATGTACGTTTGTAACTTGCTGTCCCAGTATTTCTGGAAGTATACTGTTTCTAAAAAAGCACTCAACTTTAGGAATCACATCACCCCAAAATTCAAGATCAGGCAAAATCCTTTCAACAAAAATGTCATTGCGGTTCCACACAACAAAGTCACCGTACTCAGCGTCTACAATGTGAGGCTGTGCCTGAACTTGGTAGTAGTAGTCATGACTCCGGTCCAGCGTGACATTATCCCCATCATTGATGAGGCAGAAGCCCTTTCCCTCAGCACACAAGCGCAGATTGGCCTCATCTTGGTGAGAGTGTCGGCACTAAAATCACAGTGAGAAGGTCATGTGAACAATAGATTAGCAAAGATATTTTCTGCCTTTTTGCTCAGTTCACTGATTCTTATGAAAAGAGGACACTAATAGTGTTACCTATGGCCCGAACTCGCCTCCACCTGCCAAGAATGAATACAAGTCAAGTCCGAGTCCTCCAAGCTCGAGTGTGAGTCCTCGACTCGAGTACTACAACACTGACACTAGTTAGTGTTGTAGTGCTCGAGTCCAGGACTCGGACTTGACTCAGACTCGAGCATTCTCTTCTTTGGTGACTCGTGACTTGACTCAGACTTGAGCTCTGGGGACTTGAGACTCGACTCGGACTCGAGATTTAGGGACTTGACTACGACAGAGACTGTAATATTACCTTAATCTCGCAGATGCCAGTTCCGTGACAGTCACAAGTGACAATCCCATCAGGGGAGGACCCCATGTATGGCCACTTGGGGTTCAGCCAGAGACCACTGTCCATACATGACAAGCGTGCATGCTCCCGACCCGTCAGCTTCTCATACGCTTGTGCTTCATGTTTGCATCTATAACTGTTAACAGTATACATGCAAAACATGAAAAGGAAATTATTACTTAGTATTGGATGTGTAGAGCCAGTTCAGTGATTTAAATGCCATTACCCTAACCCCTATACTTAGTCCTACTCCTGCATGTGTTTCATGTTTGTTGACATTATAGCCGCTACTGCTAGCTATCTAACAAACACTCACCCTGGCGAAGACCAAACAATAATCATCGTGGAGCCGTTTTGTACCGAGGTTGTGGACCCACCCGCTGACAAAAAAGTTATGTGCCTCCAGACTTTTATAGGTTTGCATCTGCTGTTTGGTGTAGTAGGGTGTCTGAAGGACCAGATAGTTTGTGATAACAGCCTCGATTGACGGCAAATCTTTAGGTTCTGTCCAAAACTCAATCATCTTATGAGATACCGGTCACGTCCAACATATTTGTTAATTAATTGCTTGTATCTTTGTCTTGAAACTGGATCTAAATCTGTACAATACGAACTCTGCAACGGTTTCCTCCATAAACGTATTCTCCATTTTTACTTCCTGCCCTCCATTTGAAATCACGCCACCTTCGCGCGTATTATAACCACGTGACTGAAACCCAGCTATTGGCTGCTAGTTTCTGAGATTTCCATGCTCACTTACAATTGATTACAGGGCCTTAGTTACACTTTTAAGCGTCACCTGTTTTCTCTGTACTCTGCCAGCAAAGAAGACTAATTAGCCAGGACCTATATTGAATTTTTTATTTGGGTTACAAAGTTATTGACAGTGTTGTTGTTTTTTTTTTGTAGCAGGTTGACTCTGGATGACTCACAGGTTCTGAATCCAAAGAGAAGACGCAGGTTAGTGTTTGAATTAACAATAAATGGGAAAGGTTTTGTTAGCTTAAATGTCACAACTGTAGGTGCAACTAAATTACCTTCTAGCATTTTACCTTAGCGAACACATCTAGCTGCATTTCTGCAGCTGTGTTTTTCTACTCAACTAGAAGTATGTTTTTTTTAAGTCCTCTTGCAGAAATAGTTTGGGAATAAATGTAATTAGACTTAATTAAATTACACTTTGTAAGTTTCTGTTTAATGTAGGTTCACCACAGTTTATGTTAATATTCAATGTTATTAAGTTTAAAATGGCATATATATTAAATTCAATAAGGATTATGTGATGAAAAATGAACTTTTACAGAGTACAAAACCGTGTCCTCAAATTAATTTGGCTGTAGACTGTCTTTTCTTTTATCTTGAGAGGTAACTACATGAATAAACGAAGATTAAGAGTCATTTATTTTACTTCAGTGACTCAATGATTTTACTATTTTCCCACATGGATAACTTATACCTTGTCACATAATGAAACCTGTACCATTTCATTCATTCCAAACAAAATAAGTCCAGTCAAATAAGGTAAAAAACGTTGAGATGTATTAAAGCAGGAAGTACAAATGAATGCTTATCTCCAGATCCCCGGTAATCTGAATCAAAATAATCCTTCTTTCTTGAATAACTGTAAGTGATGACAGCCTAATGTTGATAACTGTGCCTTTATGTAAGAGGAAACCAGGAGTTGTAGATTGATTTGCTGCCTATCAGATGGGGATCGCCCTGTTGATGCACACTCTCATGCAAAAATGTTGCTTTATGAACAACGTTTGCTAGTATTCATCTTGCATGTTGTCCTAGCAGTAACAATGATGTGACTACTGTTTTTATGGGATCTGCTGACAAGAAAAGTACCATAGGATATCACCATTTTGGTATTTTAAGAAAACTGTTAAGACTTCCTGGTTGAAATACAGCAGTCCTTACAAGAAGCACACATATCCAGGAAGATGGATGCAGTGTTCTTTTGTTTACTTTTCAACAAATCTGTTACAAATCTACTTTGTATACAGACCAGGGGGACACAACACAAATTGATTCCCAGAGAACCTTTCCTGTTTTTGGCAACATTCTCTACAATGACAGAATGCTTGGCAAACTGGCAGTGTCCTGATGCTTCCTTTTTTTTCCACCAATGTTTCCACGGTAAACACATTGAATGCTTCTTGTGAGTCTTGTTAAGAGGAACTCTGAGTTGGCGGACCTGGTTTGTGGGCAGGGCCAACAAGAAAACAGCTGTCTAACTCATTAGCTATAGTCTCTTGAACCCCCCTCTCTTTCTAGACACACACTCGCACACACACACACCCTGTTTGATGGAAAGCCAATAACACAATGCTTTTAGCACCTTGTGAACACGGCAAACAGCTGTTTCCTGTCACACACTTCAGGGTTAGTTTTGTGTGCAACCTGGTATCACCAAATGGTGTATGATAAACAATCAAACATTTTTGACCCCAGCTGATGATGTAGTATAAAGAGCAAAACATTCCATGAAAGGGAGGAGGACTGGATTGATGGATGGCTCACTGTTGGTGTTCAATGTGCCCAAGTTATGTAATGAACTTATTTTAATCAACCAAAACCTTTATATGTTTTAAACTGCAGCAATGCAGCCGTATGTGAATATTAGCGTTGACTACTTAAAATATAATCATTGCAAATAGATTTAAATCTGTATTTAGAGATATTTATTAAACTACATGTTCAACCAGTTTGTTTAACTATAAATTACAGCTAAAACATACAGGTTTGAACGTTTGGCTTTAAATGTTAAGCATTGGTAATATGTTTGTATCCTCCTGACCATGATTCAACACGACTGAATGAGACAGTGAGAAACTGCTCTGTAGGGAATCCTTCCACCGGTCTTTTTTTCCCCTCCTACATTTATTTTCCAATAGATGAATCAATGGCTTGTCTGCAGAGCATCTCAGTGACTTAGAGAACTGAAGTAGAAACAGATTCCTTCTTGTCTTTTGGGAGGAGAAGGAATGGCTCATCATTCCAAGTAGTCTCACTTGTCAGAGGCGGGGTCAAATTAGGAGTTGAATCTATAAATGTTATGTGTCTGCCTTAATCTGGCATCATGATTGGACTTCTGATGACATGATATGTGTTGGAAATGTGAGATGTGTTGAAAATCTGCTTTTTTCATATTACGGTATGTAAGGGTTCAGTTTAAGAACTTTACACAAACTAACACTGTGTATCAGACAAATCTCTGCTACTTTTGCCTTTGCAGTAGGTATCCAAACTGTTGCACTCTAATCAGATTCAAAACTGGTATTAGCACTCTGTAGATTCCATGTTGTCGCCATAAATCAAGAGGTGTTGTTGACCTCAGATTTCTCTCTAAATTTACACTCCCCATCTTGACCACCTGCAAGTCGTGACCACCCACAGTGACCGTCACACACAGTTTCACTTTGCTTTTTGTCTACTTTTCTGCACTTCACTGGTAGCTAAAGAGATGCTACAGAATCAAAAAAATAAGAAGAAATTAACAGACAAGCTTGTATGTTCAAATTACTGCACTACGATTTCTCTTCAGAAAAGAGTTGTTATAAACTCTATTCTTGCTTTTAATTGGCCAGTAAAAAAGGATTCTGATCTTACTGTGGGTCTTGTTTGGTGCCCCAGAGACGGCAATAAAACAGCAGTTTTATGATCTTACTTAGCAACCACTTCTAAAAAGAGTCAAAAAATCAGTGACACCTAAAGACAAGCCACAGTCTTTTTTCCTTATCTGCTCCCTTGCATCTTTTACTGTTTTCTAAATGAATACTAATACATTGTGAGATAACTAGATGGAAAAAAATGCTGGAAAGTACGAGAACTTGTGAACATGGGTGTAGTTCTCCCACAGCCACAAAAAGCCTGTGAGAGGATGGTTATGGGAGAGGGCTGACAAAAGGGGGAGGAAAATTAGGCTGGCCAGCATTCTTCTCATTTAAAGCTGTAACTACACAAAAAAGCACTCACGCAGTCGGGGCTGGGTCTGCTTGCTGCTTACAAGGAGAGCTACTCTTGAATTCATGGTGGTGCAGTGATAACCTGAACATTTTTTATTTTTCGTTTTCATTCTTTTTCCTTTTGCTTTACGCACAAGAAAGGCTCATGTCTCTTTTATAGACATAATGGGCTTTGTGCATTTAAGGACTTTCCTTTTTCTGGTCGTCTCCGTCGCTCAGGTTTTGATTGTTACATGTCAAGACGGTAAGTGAACTCATCTGCTGTTTATTTTAACACCTAAATGTGTTGAGTATAATGTGTGAAGGTGGCTGACGGTTGCCCTTTGAATGGACTGAACATTGTCTTGGATTGGTAAGCATTTGGATTTTCAATTTGATATTTGTGCCAGTTTGCTCTTGATTAAAGCAGAACTTATTCTTGATAAGACCTTTTGTTAGATATTGTTAACTTCCTATGCCAAGCATTGTCTTTTTGGATAAAGTCACTTCTCCTCCAATTGCAACTTTATTTTTTTGTAAAGAATAGTGGCACAACAGCTGGAAATGTAGTTACTGCACGGAACATGTGTGTAAGATCTTTGGTAGAGATGATTGAGACAAAACCTGCATAGTTATTGAAGACTAGCTTAGTGAAGATTTAAAAGAGATAATGCCAGCTCTTATGTGGATTATCTGCAATAGGTGAACAACCCCTTTGTGTTCGGAACAGTCCTGTGGACATCTGTCAGTGATTGCAAGTGATGTCACCCTCAGGCACTGAAAATGTGTAGTGGAGGGGAAATGAGCACCTTTGCGGTTTTGCATTACTTTTGGACTACTTCACCACTTTGGAACATTCATTAAGTGTTACCACAGCCGTTTTCTTCCCCTTCGGACTTACATTGAACATCTGCAAAAAGGATTTCAGCACCAGAGCTTGCGCGCCTCTGACGGAACACATACTGCTTGTTAATACAGGCCAGATGTGAGGAGACATTGGAAGAGAGATGCTGTTGGATTCTCTGACTCACTCTGTGCTGCTGAGGTCTTCAGTTGGCAACACACAGAGCTGGAACACCTGAGTGTTCTTGTTTTACTTGAACTGTGCTTCCCCCTTTTTTTCCCCAACTGAATGTTTGATCTGGTGTGTCGTCACACGGACTGTGTTGTTTCTACGTATGATGTCACAATGATCACTGGAAAGTTAATTTGATTGGCCCCTAATGAAGAGTTGAGTTGAGTAGTGCAGTACAGACAATAACTGTTTATTCTTTTTTAAAGCTATGGATACCTCTGGATAATTAAAGTTTTCTTTGACATTATATCATCAACTCAAATAAGTTGGCTTTACTCCTTAAATTCACATTAAGCAGAGACAGCTGTGTGATAGTGTGGCATCAGATAGAGCACCACCCTGTGGTGAAAGCAGCTAAGGGCCCAAAACATCTCTCATACTGTAAGCACACATTTATTGGCTAGAAAAAGTATTTTTGTCACTGCCTTTCTGTTTTGTTCCAACATATCCTCAACTCTGCTAATGCTGGACTGAACAAATAGGGCAACACTACAGTTACATTAGTTTCCCCTGAATATATGGGCATTTACTAAGCTCTAAAAGGAACATGTGACTGTCATGATGAGGAAAATTACTTTATGTTAATCTATGTTTGTCTATTATTTAGTTTTAATCAGTTTTCCAAATGCCTGTGTCTCTCTATGTTAGTTCATGTGTAACAGCACAGTGATCTTGCACATTTCTTTCCATGGAACAGTGGTGGGTGAGGCGATTGCCTTTCGAGCGAATAAAAACAGTGGAAAGTTCATGGTTTGGTAGACGAAGGGAAAATGCGGTTCACCACTACTTTGAAACAATGAGTGTGTGTGTGAGAGGGGGACTTTTCAGATAGTTTTTTTTCAAAATGACCAGTTAGTGTTTTATTGAATGTTTTGATACTTTTCAATAAAAGAAATTGCGTCATCAAGGGAAATGTATTTTCTCTTTGATAGTCTTTGACGTAATATAAGTCAATGGAAGTTCCTGCAGTGAGTAGGATGGATAGGCCAAACAAACATGATACTTTGAGCTTTTTGCTGTTGTGTGTCCAGAAGCTAAAAGACATCAGTGACTTATTTTTAGTTCCGATCTTCTCCTTAACCCTAATAATTAATCTTGTTAAATTTTAAACCACGTGTCAAAAACGTTGAATGTTATCCCGGAGGAATGCTAATGCTAAGCTAACCACCAATGAGGGCCGATGAGAACATCATATGACACAATCAATCGTACACCTCCGAAACAATGCTTAAAATAAAGTAGTACTGGGGTATTATATGCCTATGGCTACAAATAATAGCTTTCCTCCATTTAATTAGGACTTTTATGTGGAAAGTTGTTAAATGTTGATCAAACTAAGTAATTGCAAGCAGGCTCAATCCCGAAGTAAACTATTAACACAATTAGAGAAAAAAGCAAAAGTCCAAGGTTATTGTAAAGAAATCTGAATATTAAGACTTTCGTGGGATTTATTAAATCAAGTATGGTTCTTTTGAAGACTGAGAACATCTTTAAAACAAATGTTGATTTTTATTTTTTTACTCAATGCAGTTATGCAGCTCAAAATGAAAGTCATATGGCGGGCTGCACATGTGCGGAAAGTCTGCATGCAAAAGGACATTAGTTGGCAAGTGAGATCAAGGAGCAGACTTCAGGCTTCAAGCAGTTGGAAATGGTGACGCCAGAACAGATTAACAGGAAAATAATGTGCATCCTTCACTGAAAACCTATGACCTGTAAATGGAGAAGCAGATGTATTAAAATCATATTTGGACAAAAGTCTACCAATGTGAACATGGAAAAAGAAAAAGACTACTGCATTAGATAACTCACTCCCATAATAAAAAAGAAAACAGGAAACTAGCCCACAGTTTCATCCTGAAAAGTGTGTGTGTGTGTGTGTGTGTGTGTGTGTGTGTGTGTGTGTGTGTGTGTGTGTGTGTGTGTGTGTGTGTGTGTGTGTGTGTGTGTGTGTGTGTGTGTGTGTGTGTGTGTGTGTGTGTGTGTGTGTGTGTTGAACATTGCTCCTCCCAGACGCTGACATAGCTGTAAAACATCTTCAAAGATGCCACTTAGCGCCGTGCATCAAAGAGTAAGTCTTAGTTACACCAGTGGATTACTTCAGTTAGCACTAACATTCATCTTGGTTTTCTAATCTTCACACAGCCTGAAAACGTAAATCAACTCAAAATGTGTTTCCCTCTGTGTGAGAAACACGTGAACAGAAAGCAAATATCAGCTTTTCCAAATGAACAAAAACCTTCATGAGGTCACCCCGTCTTCCAAATTGGTTCCAGTTGTTGTTGCCACATCACTGACATCGCAACAAATGGGCTGTTTTCTACCAAAGCTGAAACGTCCAAACATGTGAATTCAACCAGGTCCACAGACGGCCCTGATTAGAAACACATGGCACATTTTTGAGCTATGACTTGATTACACGCCTCTTTTCACCCAGAGTTTAAGGGGGATGGGCTCACCGGATTGTACTTTGGCTTGAGTTACACGCTGAGAAGATAACGTTTTTACAGTGGTCTGATATATAGCGCCTGGTGGCCAAGTTCGGGATGTCTCGGTGGCACAGACGAAGGAGTTGATTGATTCTCAATACAGATTGTGCCTGGAGGACTGCTCCATGGGAACCGCTTATAAACCAAATTATTGCAGTCAGCAAATGGAGGCTTGGGGTGGGGGGATGACTTCCAGATGTTAAAATAGTTGCTTTGGCAGTGTTTGGAATATAGTTTTTTTTTTAAAACAGCTTAGCCTTAAGATATAGTTGGAAATGGAGGACAGTAACTGGCTGATGCAAGACATACGGTGTCTATATTTCTTTACGTTGAGGTGACAGTGTATACAACTGGCTCATGGTTTGCCTAAACAGTTTTCCCCTGTAACTTTACTCCTCCGCAGGTTCAAGTTAAAGTAACTATTTGTTCGAAAGCCATGCAATTACAGCTCCCCTCGGACAGACTTCCTGGTCCTTGATTGGCACTTAGTTACCTCTGCCCTGTCATCCTCTCAGCCTGTCCGTGTGGGAGGATGACAGGACACAATGTAAACACAGAAGGGGAAGTGTTTCCCGAGCGCTACAATTCTCTTTATTTCATTCTAATTAAGAATGTGCCAAAACTGCTTCTCATACTAGTTACATTGAAGATATTTGACCCTTCTTTTGAATGTCACAAAACCTAAATAAAACACATTTGCAGGTTAACATCTGTGCTGTCAATCAATGTTTAAAGAAGTTTATAATTTAAGGCGCCAACTACAGATTTGATTGGGCTTTTCATTATTTTCATTTTAGAAAAACTTTGAATTGAGAGGTTTCAAAAAAGAAGGCATATTGGAGGCAACAGGGCCTGAAAAAATGCTATCCCGTTGCATCATGGGAAATGCAGGACCTAGTGTTTTGGTAGCTTGCCCTAAAGTTATAAACGGATATCTTAGATGCTGATAGTTCAATGTCCTCCGTTGAAAAACATTTGTACTCATTTGTATCATCTTATTAAGGCTCACATTATCTCTCCTAACAATTAAAAAGTAATAATATCCATCCCGAAAAACAAACATGACCGCCAAGCCTTTGAAAAGAACCGTTCTCCTGTAGCGGGAGTGTTGATACAGCTGCTTGTAGTTTCTTCAGGAGATCAGGAGGACTCTTGCCCTTTGGAGCTTATCCTCTGCAGGTTGGCAGGCCTTAGTGTAATATAGCACTCCCTCTGAACATGGTCTCTCTCTCTCCCCTGGTGACTTTTACAAAGGCTGCGGTAATTGCTTCAAATCTTCCAATTTCACGAGAAGTTAGGTCCCATCTGGTCTCCCTCTCTCTGTGGTCAAGTGCTTTAGGCCAGCTAATGATTCAGCAGAAATAGATTATTTTCAGTGATTTTCCCATTACGTTATTGTCAGTAATAACCAAACGATATCATGCATTTCCTTTCATGACAAAGCTGTTGAGAATTTACCTATAGTAGGAGCGTATTTGCTTTGGAAATAATGGCATTTTAATAACAAGAAACACCCGAGATGTGGCCTGCTCCTCATAAATTCTTCAAAAATACAAACAAGTCCGACTCTCAAGCATCACTGGCCCGTACGCCACAACATGGTGTCTGTCAGCCATAATTGCAGGTTGTGGTCTGACCTAAATTCTAAGTTGTAGCTAGGTTGTGTATATTACATGTGCAGTGGGTGAACGAGTGGAGCTGCTGTACATGGGTGACAAGGGTTAGCAATGTGGCCTGAGTTATGTTTAGACTCTTTACAACTTGTTGGACAGCTGATTGACTCTATGGTGAACGCCTCATATAAGTGTGGTGAAATGCCTCGGGGCCAGTTTTGTATGCAGGTGGTCCATTTGTAGTGGAGCTCAAGCAGATGTGTTGACAGTACTGCAGTCCATTAAAGGTATACAGTAGACTGTTTGTAGTTGATTCGTTGTTAGTTAGGAACCACAGTACCTATGTGATTTTAACCAAGAGGTAACATAATCAGCAAGCTCTGACATGCTGTATTTGTCAGAAACCAATAAAACTGTCAATTTGTTATACTCAAACACATTTTCTTCTAGTTTCTATGGAAAAAAATGTGATAAAAATGGAAATAACCCAAGTTATAAATTATTGGGCTTGTCTTAAACCCCAAGAAATTCTTAGTCGACTAGCCTTCGATACGATAAGTTGATTTACTCGTCCCTCCACAAAGAACACCTGAATCTTGAGTCTACCACAGATTATCTCATAAGTAACTTAAAGCATTTAAAACAATTAAAACTTTACTAAGCCACTCGTGAACTTCATAGAGGATAGGCTATTTAGAATAAAGAGCAAATAAAGTCTGAGTATAGAGGTCAATGAGGATGGAAGCATTGAAGGATGTCATGTTGTATGAGGATGCTGTTTTGCTTAATGTTGCCTGAGTTGGACCACATGTTGGATTCCCCTGTCAGGACTGGTCTTTATATTATCCAACACATCAATGGAATACAGTCTTAAACAAAGAGGATCTGTGACAAAATAAATCATTATGAAAAACGTGCAAAGGTTTTCCATTGCACCATCCAGGATTACCTCCATGTTCATGAGGAAAATGCATTAGCTGAAGTAGAGTTTCTTCCAACACACCTAGCTCTGGAGTCTTAACCACACAACACTGCCAGAACTCAACAGAACGGATGATGTTTCGCAAAAATGTCATCTACTACTAAACTCATATCGTGTGCAAAGCAGATACATGTTTTAGCTGAGAACAGCATCACATCTGAGGGCACAAAGTGAATAAAAGTGCCGAAAAATACTTTTTTTAGCAATTTATTAGATCGTGGCCTGGTTTCCAAATCTTTGGCATTGTTCATTCAGATTCCTATGTGACCATCTCAAAAGATGTTCAGTTTAGAAGTAAGTCATTCAGTAGAGAGAAGGGTGCATTCTTTAACACAATGTGAGTCTGTGCTGCCCTTAACTTTACTGGCCGCAATGTCCAGTCAGTGTTCCCAGACAAACACCTCTCACACAGATCCAGACCAATGGAAACGTCTACTTGTAGCCGATGACTCATGGCTGCCATTGAACCTAGATGATGTCACCAAAGGGGTAAAACCCTGCTGCAGAGAAAAAAGTGTGTTTGAGAATGTGTTAAACTGGCAAAGCTACGTGTATTTGGTGATCATCATTAGTTTGTATTTAAATTGCAAGCTTGAAGAAAGTCCGGAAATAGAGGTCGGACTTTCCCACAAGTGGCCGTCTTTGGTTGCGCCATGTAGCTTAAAAATGACACAAACAAAGTTGTTCTTGGCAAAATCATAATATCTTTTTCTAAACCAACCAAAAGTTTGGCTGCTTAGAAATAACCAAGTTCGCTACCTTTCTGTTTGGTTTTGTTTCAGTTTACAGTCTTAACTGCATGTTTAAAACTGCAGCTGTATTCTTGGGGAAAATACATTTAAATACGAACGTAATTGAAATTGCAATTTAGTTGTTTGTAAACTTAATTTTGTAGAAGACATAGTTTTCATACATCAAGAGACGGTACTGCCCTAACTTGTAACTCTTTACACTACATTGTGGAAAGTTAAGAATAACCATTTCAAATTCTGGCATTTATAGTCCCCTATCTTTAAAATATAATCCACATGAATGACATCAAACCCTAGCACTTTGTGCTTTTGTAAATATACTAAGGAATTAAAGCAAAGCCACATGGGTTTTCTTAAGACACAGTATCCTGCACACTAACCTTGTAATTACTCCATACTTTATTCTCTCAGGCTTTACTTAATCAGCCTCTCCGACACATGCCTCAGGTTTATGTTGTTCACCATGCCAGGCTTTATTTACCTGGGCTAAATTGATGCTCTAAGTACAGACTTTGCGTCTTGATTTCTATTTAATCTCTTTCCCTCTCTTGTTTTCTAAGCCTTTCACTGATCTGGCCTGCTATTTAGGGGCTTCAGCTTTAAACATGGGATAAAAACAGAGCGTCATTTTATCATAATTGCATATCTATTACGAGAGGGCTGCAGCCAGAGGCGAAAGAACAAAGAGCTGGAAGAGAAATGAGGAGGAGAAGAAGGAGAAGGAGGAGGAGGACAGAGAGGAATCAGGGCAGGGGAAGATCTACAATGGGGGAGTGGAGGGGGAGAGAAACAGGAGTGAGAATGCGGCGGGGGTGGGAGACGCGGCAGTGAGGGAAGCCCAGAGGATTGTTTGGGACACGTCATTTAAGGGAAAATACTTCTCTGTAGACTCACCCTGTACCCCCTGCACATCGCAGTACACTGGTCCCACTCCAGCACAGGAAATCATGTGGAATTTCCTGTGGAAGATCATCTGTTCCTGCTCTGGTTGTTGTCACTAACAACCATTTGATTCACAGTCAAATGAGAGAACACTTGAGATTAAAACATTGTTTTATTCAGATTATTGTTTGCCTTTGTACAGTACCCCCTTCATTAATAGTTGAGGGACATATGTATGTATATGGATGTTTATATACATTCGATCAGCAGGCTTTCTTTCTTTCTTGAGCCCTTTGGAGCCTTTTCCGAATCTGCCTTTGGGAGGACATGTTTAGGATTCAGCCAGCTGCTGATGACATGTTGAATAAAGTATGCAGCTGTTACTGATGGAGGGGCGGAGTTCAAGTAAACAAACTGCTGCACATCGGCCAATAAATAATCCTCCGTTTGACATGACATTGCAAATACAGTCTCAAGATGCTGGTTAAAGAGTGCTCCACTATTCCCCTCATACTTCTATCTTGAGGGGAACTTAGACCTGTGTTTGTGTGTGTGTGTGTGTGTGTGTGTGTGTGTGTGTGTGTGTGTGTGTGTGTGTGTGTGTGTGTGTGTGTGTGTGTGTGTGTGTGTGTGTGTGACAAATTAGGGAGTCCAATTTATTTGTAGTAGATTTTAACACAACACAAAATGCAAAATTGTATTTCATCATTTTTCATTTCTGAAGTCACAAAGCCGTAAGTCAGACTAGTCCATGTTATGTTGCAATTTAAAATTGTATTTAACAGCTTATAAAATTATCTTAAAAAAACATTGTGTGACTATGGAGTAGGAAGTTGCAAATATTTTAGGAATGTGCACTTATTGAGAGAGAAAAAGGTTATTCCCTTAGATCAAAGCGTAAAAAAATCTACAACAACCAGAATACATTGGGCTCTTAAACGCTGCTATCAACACCAGATGGCGTTGCTTGGCTTTTGGCTGATGCAACCTCTTTTGATAAGGATACTTTCCATTTGTGCAACATATACACCTCTAGTGACTTTTAAAACATCACCAGTTGTTGAGGTGAATGCCTATTTTGTGCACTGGTGCAACCTTTTCCAAAGTGTTGTACTCAGACATTCTTTACCTGACCTACTCTTCTGAGCTCAGATGCATCATATCAGTTCACCTCTGACCTCCTCTCCTGTCTGTCTGTTTCTGCCTCCAGCATTTACAAAAATGCAGGCTGCAGTTAACTTCAAGGGGCTCCATTTAGCAATAAAGAGAAAGTGTGATAAATACCGTGTGTCCCCTGGGGCTCCAGCATGAGTGATGTCACCACACAAAGGGGCCTCACAGTGTCGATCCACTCTCAGGTTTGACTCTGTGCTCATTTATCTGACCAGTGTTACCCAACTGCAGAGCCGAACAGTTTATCCCAGAATAAGGATCAGTGTTACTAGCAGTCCCATGCGGTTTGAGGAGAGGAAGCCTTCATGTTTAGTAACACTCAGCAGACTGTAGCTATCACAGCTGATAAAAAACAGGAAATTATTAAATGATGCTTCACTTAGATATTTAACAACTAGTCGCAGATTCATTTCCTGTCAATGTACTGACCACTTTAAGGAATGTGAGCTTTAAATTTGATTCAAATTCGGCTTAAAAACTCATTTTAATCCATTATTGGGATGGATATGGGACACAGTGTCCCTGATACTACCACTGCCCAAACGGTTATCGCTATGTGTTTTAGTTACAATGAAAAGACTCTAATTTCTGTTAGAATATTAAACCATGTGTAGGGTAATAGGGGCTCTAGTTCACCTGGAGTTAAGTCATGGTTTCCATTTCAGAGTTGCTGCTGGGCTTACGCCAACTCAAGCTTTTCTGCTAATGTTTTGAGGAATCTTTGGCCTTAACATCTGCTCACAAAATGTTTTCTCCACAGAAAGTCAGACTGTGCTTCTACAAACTTCTCCATAACGTCAGCTCTGTGCTTGAGTTTCAGACAATTGCAAAAAAAAGTTCTGCTTTAAACATCTTTGTTTTGTAAAATAAGAGAAAATCAATTACAACATTCATGGAGGAAGTCATTACTGTCACGTTTAATTCATTTTACAATGTAAGGAAGATAATTAAAGGGGCCCTATTATCCCCTTTTCAGGTTCATATTTGTATGTTGTGCCTCTACTGTGACATGTTTATATGCTTTAATGTTCAAAAAGTGCATTAGCCTTTCATGTACAATGTGCTGGAGCGCTAACCAATGGAAGCATGCATCACATATTGATTTCACTATGTTACAGAGGTAAACAAAGGAGTCCAATGGAGGCGTTTCAGGCAGGTGGGGGTTTGTTGGAGAGAAACTCCCTCTGGAGGGAGCACAGGGATTGTAGCCTTTGCAGACCATTGACATGCACCAAACTCATAGAACACACTATAGTAAAGGGCAAACCTCAAAACTAATAATAGTTTTAACTTTAAGCGTGTGTGTCTGTGTGTCTGTGTGTCTGTGTGTCTGTCTGTCTGTGTGTCTGTCTGTCTGTCTGTGTGTCTGTCTGTGTGTCTGTGTGTCTGTCTGTGTGTCTGTGTGTCTGTGTGTCTGTCTGTCTGTCTGTCTGTCTGTCTGTCTGTCTGTCTGTCTGTCTGTCTGTCTGTCTGTCTGTCTGTCTGTCTGTCTGTCTGTCTGTCTGTCTGTCTGTGCCCGTACGTCCGTGTGAATACTTATAGCTTTTTGTACTAATTCCTCATAATAATCCTTATTGTTGTTGCAGACATTCTCGATAAAGCAACAGCTAAAGTCACAGTAATGTCAAGCTTGTGACCTCAGACCATGCAATCTAGTTAAAAGTATAAATATATATCTTTTAAAGTCTTCTGCCTGTCGCAGCCTAGCCATTGCATCACTTCTCGGAGCTGTTAGAAAAACACAACGGAAAATCAGAGACAAAGAACAGAGCACTAAAGGGGAAAACAGAGGAGTGTGGAGGAAAAGTCCAGAAAGCAGCCTGCGTGCTTTGATAGGGATAAGAGGGAAGGAAAAAGAGATTTGAGAGCTTGACGGGGATATGAGAAAACGCAGGCTAATGCAAAAAGAAAGAGTGGGATTTAAAACGGAGCCTCCGGCGGCCATTTGGTTTGCAGAGTGGAAGCAGCATCCTGCAAATGCTGCAGCTCTGAGGTCAGACAAAATGAGGAGGCAGTAAATCTCTGCAGCCTTCGGGCCTGCTCCCCTCCATTTAAATGATACGCTTCATGAAGCGACTCAAGATCGTTCCCAACCAGAAGAACAGTCGGACATGTTTATCCCATCATCTGCATTAAGATTCTGAGAAATGTTCCTAAATAAAAAGTGTCTCTTACATTTTCGTCTGTGGCCATATGCTGTACAGAAATCTGAAAGGCGATTTGATGTATTGTACTTTATTTTAAGATTTTATGTTCACACCTTTTACCTCACTATACTATTTTACATATTTGAGTTACTTACACATGAAATATATAAGAAATATATAAAAATATGCAAAAACTGTATGTTTCTTAGCTTGCCCTTGAACCATTTCAAAAAGTACATTTGCAGAACTTTTATTTGTCAGTTTTAGTGCAAAAATGTAAAAACAATATGGTTCCAACTTAGTCATTGTGAAGTTTTGCTAGTTATCTTTTGATAAAATCTTTGATTGTAGTTCTGTTTTTTTCTTTCTGCATTGAGTATGTTTACTTTTAATCCTCTAATTAATAAAAAGTAGTTAAAATAGGTAAGCACTACTTTCAGCGAATGCTTAATTATTTGTACTGTGTGTATTTTCACTTAATAGCATGTTCGATGCAGCACTTTGACTTGTACTATTTGCAGTGTGGTTTGAATACTTCAGTACTTAAAGCCCTGAACACTTCCTCCTCCACTGCAATACTTAATTAAGATGTTGCTGTGGTATTGATTTGAAGCCACAGCACTCAGTGGGGGAATAGATAGAAACATGTTGTGTTAATGTTACTGCCTGTGATTGTGATTCTGTACTCACATATTCAGAGAGACAGAGGAAGAGACGTTCTGTCTGCACACTGAGGCAGAAACCAGATGTGATGAGAGCTGCAGACAGTGCGGTTAACAGAGCAGAGCATGCATTTTATTTATTCAAACTGTTGAGCAACCTCAATCACAAAAACACATTTACTCATTTATTGTCTAGCCATGCATATCATTTTAGAATTTAGGCTAAGGTGATGATATCTCTAAAATGTGTCCCATGTGCATACCATTTATCAGGATAATTAGCATAGCATGCAGTCAGCAGGGACTACTTCTTTTGTGGAAAAGAGCTCAAATTAAAACAGTTTACAGTGAGCTCTGTCACACACCTAAAAAAAACGTTTCCATGCTTTGAATTCAGCACAGTACACCATTTAGTACATACAAACTACAATTCCCAAGTAATGTATTTTCCACCAGGGTGTGCACAGCTGCATACTGCCAATGATAAGATTACTGTTGTTGGGTTTGGCCTGCCTGTCCAGTGTTGAATCATGTGTACGCTGATGAAGATCTGAGAGCTCAAATTAGGAAAACTGAATCACAGTGTGCAGCTTCTTCTTCTATGGTAAGACAGACATTACAAAGTTAATGCTTGTCCCTGAGATCAAGCAATCACATTACATTGAGGGTTTGTAACTTTTTGCCACTGATATAAAATAATCATTATAACCTAAATGGTTTTTACTTATAAAATTGGTTGTGAAAAAAGTTGTAGTAGTTGTGAGGAACTCTCAGTGGATAAAGCATGAGGGCATGATGTTAAAGAGACATGCTTGTAGTCCAGAAACATCTATTGTCTCTGCCCACATCTTCAGGTATTATATTTCCCTGCCATTTGTTCCTAAAATACATATGCCTGAAACCCTAGTCTTCATGGTCTTGCTCTGTGTCTCAGCCACATGGCTCTCCTATTCACAGTTTATGCTTCACATCTGGCGGTGTGCTCAGTTGATGTGAATCACCGGGGTGCTCTGACCTCCTGTATATGTTACCGCTCTGCTCTGCTCAACTGGAATGTGTGATGTCACATTTTCCTCTGCTGCAGATCTGCTTTGACTTGCCTAATGTCATACTGTTAATTGATAAAGAATTAAGACATTAGCAATGTTCATAGAGTGAGTACATTTAGTTTTCACTGATCATGTAGCATGGGACTTTCTGTGTGTGATAAGGAGCACCAACAGGAAATGTCTCAGAGTTTACTCTGTTTGATCATATGGAGCTGATGGCTGGCTGGCTATTGACTGATTCAGTGGTTTTATACATATTTTTTGCAGATACATACTGTATTTTTATTCAATCAAGTTTATCACATGAAGTAAAGATTATAAAGGTGGTGTATTAAAATTGAGCAAGGACAGGAAAATGCACATTAAAAAAAATGGTTCTTTATTGTTTTCAAGGAAAAAAGTTTCACTGAGGGAAAAAAGGCAGTAATGGATTTTAGTTTGACCTTTAATGTTCCAGTATTGGCCAAACCGGAAAATGTTAAAATCCTATTTCAACCAACATTTTATAATACACTTTAGCATGTAAATAAGGCTTTTTTTGCCTAAATAAAAACTAAAATATTGCCAAAATAAATAGGTTGGTTGGATTTCTGCTCAAAATGTTCTTATGATGTATGCAATAAGTCAGTTCAATTCACAAAGATACAGGGAAGGAGTGAAATCATCTCTATAATGTGCAAATTATATGTAAATCCTTCTATCCTCTTTCATCCATGCTACAATACTGACCAACAAAATGTAAATAAAAACCCATGTCAGTATAATTAAATAAAACAACATGAAACAATGAATGACATGAAGAAAGAAACATCATCATCGTAAAAACATCAGAAGTCAGCCTGAGATTAAACAATATCTTAGTGCCTGTGTTGTTTTTTTTGGTGGAAATTTTTCTTCATTGCCAATTAAACGTTTTCCCAGAGAGTAATTCCAATGTTTCCATTTTCAGTTGAAGTTTGTTTATTTATGCCAATTCTTTGTTTCCGAAGCCAAGATGTATATTCCAAGTTTGTTAGGGTGAAGTTCTGCAAAGCATTTGATAAATGCTAAACAACAGTACTGCTTCATGAACTCACATGTCCGTAATGTGATGCAGATGAGCCGAGAGAAAGAAAGTATGTGGTTAAAGAGTATCATGAACAATATCAAAGTTAAAGCCACAGTTTACACAAAGATCAGAGGGATATAACACCATGTTGCAACGATTGTGTTTTTCTCATTACGTTTATTCGGAGTACACTTCACGCCCAGATCAAAAAAAAGATGGTCCTGGCTTTGACCCTGACCTTGGTGAGGGCCTCTGACCAGAGAGCGTCCAGTCTTTGGTGTCTGTAGCATTCACTATTTAGTTAATTGCTTTTTCATTCCAGCAGCTTATTTCTAACCCTCTAATTACAGCAAACCTCTCATTTCAGAGGATGCCATCTGTCGTCAGCATATTGATTTCATAATGAGCACACACACAAGCTGGAAATTGCATTATCCACATGGTCTGCAGACAGTTTGATTGGTACAACAGTTTTTTGTTCTGTCCCAATATTTCATGTGAATTTGACAGTGACATCTGACCATGTACATAATCCAACTTTATAAACGCTTGTTTCAACCTTACCAAGTAGTTTCAGTTTCATAGACAATGTTAACCCTGTGTTTAAAACACAGACTGTGTCAAAGTGTGTTACTGTCGGCAGTCATTTTAGTTTTAAATCTATGTCCATCACAATGTAACATATGATGGACATATCTATTTTAGCTGTAACTGTTACTTAATCCAGCCAAGTATTTTATTTTTTTTGCCTTAACATTACCAAGTAGTATGCTTTTTTCATAAACATAAGTTAACCACGTCTTTAAAACTGCAATCCTAATTTGGGAGGAAGCAATTAGTTTATGGGAACCTTTGTAATGAAAACAGGGTGGTCTTCCTGTACAGCTTATTAAAGTGAACTGAAATAAAGTAACTTTTGAGGGTTGATTTCGTTTAGTAACTGAGGTGCAGATTTAGACTACACTTACAAGTTCTGCTCCGACATCTGCAGTTAAAGTTGCTCCTCTGCTTTTTTGTTTTTTTCCTTTTCTTGTAATATAGCTTTTTCTGCAGTTAAATGGTCTGCAAAGGCTAAATTCCCAAAGTTCCCTCCCGTGGGAGTTTCTCTCCCACACACTCCCCCTCCTGCCTGAAACGCCTCCATCGGATTCCTTTCTTTACTTCCATAACATAATTACATCACTATGTAACAATTGCGCTTCTATTGGCTAGCACTTCAACATATGATACGCGATAGGCTAAGGGGCAGGACATTTCCGACACATCTTTGAGCGGTTTACCAATCACAACAGAGCCGGCAAGCTAACCAATCAGAGCAGACTGGGCTGTGGTTTCAGACAGAGGGTGAAAAGAGGAGCTGCAGCACAGACAGTATGAGAAAAATAAAGAGCTTTTTGAACATTAAAGCATGGAGACATGTCCCAGTAGAGAAACAAAGTACAAATATGATCCTGAAAATGAGCAGAATATGACCTCTTTAAAAGGATGAGATGAATCTAATTAAGAAGAAAGCAATGAGTCAGTAACTAAATAGATATAGAAGCCAACGGGGAGTGTGTGTGTGTGTGTGGGGGGGGGGGGATTGGCTGGACGTGGGACTGGAAAAGCTCCTAGCTGTAGTTGCCTCTTTAATGGAAGAGCCATTGGAGTAGGAGCTGCTGATGGAAAAGCCTAGACATGTAATCAGCAAGCTACTTATTCATTTCAACTTTCCTGGCCCGAGCTTCCTACCCCTCCCTCGAGACTCTCAGCTTTGTTTGTGGAAGCCAAGGTGAAAAGCGAGCATGTTCAAACTAGAGCGTTGTTCCAGATTGCAAGCCCTGTGAACACAATTCAGCGAATCCTCCATGCTTCAGAATATTAAACAGATGGAATGTATGCTTTTTCTTTTTACGTATTAAAACCCTTCTGCCGGTCGTTGAAAAGGACATACGGGGAGGGATAATCACAGGGCGTTGATGACCTTTGAAGCCAAACACTGTGTTGACATGTTTTTAACCAATTACAACTCAATCACAGGTTGAGCTGCAGGTCTTTCACAGGGGGAAGATTTATGTTCGGCCATGACACCGGGGGTTTGAGAGCAGGAAGGAGAAGCTGGTTCACACAGAGCCAGCCCTCAGCAGCTGTAACTCATCAGCATCTGGAGCAGGAATCAGGCTGTATTAAAGTTAGTTACCGACATAAAGATCCTCTTCACAACAAGAATGGAAACAACGAGCATGATTTCATAAACTTACCATGCAGGTGGGAATATCTCTCTGAAAATGAGACTGAGTTGTGTCCATTAGTTTCGGGGGCTGCACTTGGAACAACTTTTCTTTT
This sequence comes from Eleginops maclovinus, assembly GCF_036324505.1. Lineage (NCBI taxonomy): Eukaryota > Metazoa > Chordata > Actinopteri > Perciformes > Eleginopidae > Eleginops > Eleginops maclovinus. The sequence goes on along the minus strand of NC_086355.1, from coordinate 21,501,401 downwards.
CTTTTTTCTCCTAAAGGAAATGAGAGTTCCAGCTTTATGTGACTCATTGTTTCCATAAGGTCATTTTCTAACCCCTCCACTTGTGGCTGCAAGAGATTCTCGCGAACGCAGCTTGTTATGAGTATTTCCATATTAGCCAAGGAAAATCTATAAACCGTCTACATTTCTTGTCCACCTTTGCCAAGTACAGCAATGCAAGAGACATTTTTTTTCAGTTATTATACGTCCGTGCCATCTGTTGATCGAATTATTGCAAACACTACATCTCAGTAACACCTGGAGAAAAGGATGTCAGGTTTGACACAAACATCCACTCAAGCATGAGCTGGTTAGAATTTGGTGGTCAGAGGTCAAGGCCACTGTGACCTCACATCTGTACCCTGCTAAATGTGATATCTCAGGAGCGCCTGAAGGGAATTTCTCCCAATTGTGAGTTGAAAAAACATTATTTTTGCTAGAAATATTGTACTCATTAAAACAACTTTTTTACTTTGTCACATTTTTGACATTTTCCTTATAAAAATGTGTGCGTTTATACTTTTCCTTCTTTTTTTCCCCTTGTATTGCACACTTTTACTGCAACTTCTGCAGTTGATAGAGATATTTTATTTTATATTTAATTTTCTAAAATGGTGCACTTTTGACAAAACGCATTTCCTGATTTGTTTTAATTAAATAAAGACATTATTTGTATTTAATTTTCATGGTTGTTGGAGTCATACAGTTTAAATAGTAGTTTCTTCTCTCTGATGTGTGCCGTCACTTCTTTCAAAGTATTTTATCTGTCTGCCGTGTGGTGAGCGGAGTGAATGGCGGGCACAGAGTAGACACATGAGTCATGTTGAAGAGCTCCAGACTCCATGTTTTAAACCAGAGGAGGAAACTGTCTACCCGTTGAGCTGACTCGTGGAAAATCCTGATCAAGCAGTCACCTTCGGAGGGCAGCATGCCTTTTCGCAGTTGTCACGGTTAATCTGTTTTCTTTTACGGCGTCTGTGGAAAAGAGTGGAACCTGCAAAGAATTATCTGAGAGGAGGGGAAAAAGTGAACGTCCCTCTCCTCCTCCTCCTCCTCCTCCTCCTCCTTCTCCTCCTCCTCCAGGCTTGTGGTAGGGTTTTTAAGACCGCTCTAAAAAACCACACTTCTCTTCCAGTAAATTTCAAACTGTCCCAACATGCAGAGTTTCAAATCTCTCAAACCCAACAGGAAAACTGTCTCTCCAGCTCTGTGGCCAGACACCGCTGCTGTGACGCTTTAATGGCTCAGAAATGAAAGGAACAGACTTTTTCACTCCTGTAAAGAGGATACTTACCGTAATGAGAGTAGAACAACATATAATACACAATATAAGGACATGTTTACAAGAAATTAAATCCCATAAATGAACACCAGTTCTCCCTGGGACACTGAGTACATTTCTCTTCATTTGTGGAAACACTTGGAATCATTTTAGTAACAAATCTATTTTTTGGAAAGATTGTTTTGTGTTTACTCGGATGTTTTGTTTCTTGGTTTCACAAGACTAAACTTTTTTGTTCCCTTAGAACTGATGAATGGCTGTCTCGCATGTAATTTTTGTTTACATACATATACTTATTTGTAATAATTCTAGCCTTAAAACATCTGTACATGTTGTTGTGACTGAGAAAAAAGAAAACAAATACTCATGCAGAGAATAAAAATCTGAGTTTGAGATATTACCCAAATCCCAGCCACCCATACTGCTGGGATTAGATTTAATTGACTTGCTGCTGCATTTGAACAATATCCAAGCATGTTTCCTGTGATTGGAGGTATTTCAGAGGATCTCTTGTTAGGACAAGTCTAAAAACAGAATTAATCACTGACATCGTTGATCTTTTACCATAGCCTTTCTGTATCTTATATCTACACCGGATTCATATTTGAAGCCCAGGTGGTATTATAGAATTGTATCAAAATGAGGGCTTAAAATGTGGTTGTTCGTATCAATCTGTTAATAGTGTGGTATAGAGTGATAGAACGCTGTGTATTTTTTGCTGCTAAAGGTGCCGCCAATGCTTTTTCATAACCGCAATTAATCTTATTATACACTTTAACACAACCCAACATATTGTTATGAGACTTTCTCCTGTTGAACTCTCAAGAAATGATACTGTGTGAGTAGAAAGAAAGAAAGGACTACCTAAGTTGTTTATTATTTTATTAGAGTTTTGCCTGTTTTCTTTGTTATTTGTGTCAACAAGTTTGTTACTTTATTTTGAGCAAACATCGCGCAATATCACCACCATCTGAGGCCAAGCAAATCAACAATTATGTAAGTAAAACAAATATAAACAGGAAAGAACTCGTGAGAAAATGTCTGTTTATGGCGTCTAGTGGCTTAATAGGAAAAGTGAGAAGGAAGCCACGACAATATGCTCAACGCTTAGATTCCCTGTTAAACTAGCATATTACAGAGAGCGAGTGAGCACATCCCCAAATCATTTATATTGTAACCTTGGGTGTGTGTGATATGAATGTGTGCTTATGTCCATGTTTGCTCACTTGAGTGTGTGGGTGTAGCCTTGTTATATATCTGTATTAGTCTCTTCCTGTTCTTCTGTCCTAGGCAGTGTGTTTACATTCCTTGGCTTGTCTAACTAATTTAAATATAGCTGTGTATTAAGCTGTGTTAAAACACGTTGTATCATCCTCAGTTTAAGTACACCTGCACTCATACCTGCTGACTCTTTGATTGAAGGTTTTTGGAACCATCCAGAAAGCACAGTGAGTGAAGTTGAAATGTAGATATTTTGGCAGAAAACCACAATAATAAAAGCCTCTGTCAGTAGTCAGGGCTCCTCTGCAGGTTAACCTGGCTCACCTGCAGAGGTGAGTGCTGCCCCCTGCTGGGGAACAGGTGGAGTCATATGGAGGTGGACTCACATTACAAAGTGTTAAAGCCAGGCTTAGTCCAAAACATCCCTTTACATCCTCATCTCTTATTTGAAAACCCTTCTGGAGAGATTGATCTCTGATTTTAGAGAAAATATGTGTTTGCTCTTTTGTTTATTCAGCTTTAGATCATTTGTTGCAAATGTAAGGTACCACTTTCAGATATTTGCGCAGAGTAGACATATAAGGTGAATAAGGAACCCTTGAAGGACTGCTGGGAGCGACAGATGCTTCACAGGAGGCTGCAGGTTTTCTTTTTTTCTTTTGAACATGAGCCAAGTTTTTAGCACCCTGTCTCTTGAGGAAATGACCTCACTCTTTCCCTACAGCCAAGAATCACCAGACCTTTGCTGTCGGACACACTTGTTTGGTTTTTTTCACTATGAAATATTTTATATCCCTCCAGTTTACCTTTTTATTTGGATTATTAGTTTCGATAAGGTTTCCTGTTGGTAAGGTCAGCTGCTTGACAGTCACACCTGAGATTATGGATTTATTGGGATCAACAAGATGGTAACTACTCTCTTGGAGGCAGCTGGTTTGTAGAAAGAATATCCTCTCTGTGTTGGTGGTGAGGTTCTCTCAAAGGCCTGAGGGTTAATGGGATAGGCCTCTATACATACAGAGGAAAAGAGGAATAGAGGACTGATGGATGACTGTTTTTTTGTTTCAATGGTTCACAAATAAAGGGTTTGATCCCTGTAATCTCACACCTTTACTTATTATCATGTTTTCTGATCCCAACAGCCAATCAATCAAATTAGATTTTTAAGCCCAATATCACGTGCAAGGAAGGAAAGCCTGAGCCAGCCCTAACTTTAAGCTTTATCAAAAAGGAAAGTCTTAAAGGTTGTCCTAAATGTATAGAGTGTGTCTGCCTCCCGAACACAGACTGAGAGCAGGTTCCACAGAAGAGGAGCTCGATACCTGGAGGCTCCAGTTGTCTCAAAGTGCTCATAATAACGTATTGTGTTGAGAGGATTTCAGTCCACCTGATAAACTAACTGTCCCCCCCACCCTGTGTTGCAGATGACATGAGCTGCACGGCGGACGGCCAGGTATACAGCAACAGGGACATCTGGAAGCCGGAGCCATGCCGGATGTGTGTGTGTGACAACGGTCAGGTCCTCTGCGACGAAATCCAGTGTGATGAGCTGAGCAACTGCGACAAGGTGGTGGTCCCCGAGGGCGAGTGCTGCCCCATCTGTCAGACCGACTCCTCCACCGACGGCAGGCAGGGCAGCTTTGGTGGTGGTAAGAGAGAATTAAAAAAAACATGTCTGTGATCAGAGGAAAATAACGTTGTTTGACACCTGTCCGTGTATTCAGAGTAAATAATCAAACACCATGTTTAACACACATCTAAAAAAAATCTTCAGTGAAGGACTTGGTCAGTTTCAAACTATTTAGCACATTTAAACAAGTTTTAAAAAGAAAACAAGATTATGACATAATGTTAAATGAAAATCTTTACTTTATATAATAACAAGAAATCCTTTTTCCAAACATAAAATATCACGATATAAGATGAGAATATCCACTGAAGAGGTGAGAATAAGTGATGAAACTTGAACATATCTTGTAATAATCTTGTTAAAGCTGTGAAAGATATTCTTATTGCATGAAAGAATATCGTTAAAAGGTGATCACAACTTAAAAATATAAAATCAATGTGTCTTTTCATGATTGAAAACAATCTTTGTAAATGATATAAAGTCAACAATTTTCTTTTTGTCCAATGTTAGCAATATTCTCCTGCAAAGAAGAAAGACAAATAACAAATAATATTTACAATGATATGGAACTGTTATATTACCATAATATATGATGTCGTTTTGTCAGGTTAAAAGTAAGAAAATAAGAAAGATACTGATTATATCACACTTTTACATTTCAATTCAACCCTCTTTTAAGAATGAGTGACATCAGGGAAATTGTATTAATTATTTTTATTTAATTATGTTGCCTTTATTTACTTGAAGGACTTCCATAATGATGAGAATGAATGTACTGCTTCACTGTCTGCATTGCATTTTCCACTTGATGATCTGCTAATTATGGTAGGATAAACAAATCATGTGATCTATTTTTCCTTTTTCCTCTCTGTAGGTGAAGAAAGAGTCTATAAGGTAGGCCACAGTCTCCTCATTTAGGCTGATTCTCGTTATAAATATCACTTCCATCACAGAGTTTAAAATATGTTGTCCTTTCTGTTCATCCAGGGTCCGAAAGGAGAACCCGGGGATATCCCACTCGTGAGTTTTTGCAAAATACAAGCCTTTTTAAACAGGCTTACTTTAAGTGTTAAACCCGACTAAATGCACATTGTAACTTTGATGATTTTCCTGCAGGTGACTGGTATCAGAGGCCGCCCTGGACCTATGGTGAGCATCCTGCTTTTATTATTTAAAATAATGTCTTCTTCTGAAAGTTTGCACATTCAACTACCTGAACTGACACTAGATGGCATTAGAGGAACAGTAACCTCCTGCACCTCTTGCACATTATTAATCTGATTCACTGTGACATGTTAAACCTTCCTGTGACAGCTGAGGCTGTGATTGTGATGTCATCACTGTCAGACACTCATTGGTTCTTTCTGTTTGTCACAACTCCAGGGGGGTCCGGGCTCACCAGGAGAAAGAGGAGCTCGTGGAAACAAAGGAAGGCCTGTAAGTCTCCATGCATGAATCACAACGTAACATCACAATAAAGCTTAAAGTAGTGTGATCACATGTTATTTTACTTACACCTCTCTGCTCGTAACACTATCAGAAACAACATCATGACATTTATTATGGGGGTTTCAAAGGGTGTATGGCAGAACACAAAGTGATAAATAAGATTTAATGGGTTACAGTTTGTATTATTAACATCCACAGTGCAAATCATTGTTATCTTAGATATATTACAGTCCATATTTATGTGTATGTTCCTGCATATCTAAAACCATACTATGGGATCGAGCTTCTCAGACGTGTAGGTCAAAAAGACAAGATATGATAACAGCTTTTTTAATCCTGAAGAATATGATGCTGCCAGACATTTCTCAAAAGCACAGCAACATATCATAACTCAAAATGAAATAAGAAGTGCATAATAAGTAGTACTAACACAACTACAAAAATATAAAGTGTATTAGAAGTAATACTAACACTGACCCTTAAAATAATACCAATCAGTAAGGCAAATCTAGAAAAATGAAAGAAATGAAAACATTTAATGAAATAAAACAAATACATAAACAGCAAAACATAACAAATAACATCAAAAGTGTCTAGTGGCTAATGGAAAAACAGTAAAATAATACATTTTCTAAATTATTTGAACTATTATTAAACAGATGGTTCATTGGTTATTTAGACTTATATGTTTTATTGTTTTTTTACAATGTTATGTTTTAGTTTTGAATGTGCCATGATGAGAAGGCATTGGATGCTATCTCTGCCCTTGAATATAGCATGTTCATCAGAAAGTGTTCAATATAATGCAGTTTATACAGTATATTCTTATTTTTGGTTCAAGGGCATAGACTAACAGTCAGAGTGCAGCGTGATGTGCCAGGCGGATGTATAATGTGCTTTGCTCAGCTGTCCTGTAGCAGGGTGATGAATGAGGTACAGTGCAGTCCGAGGCAGAGATTTATTAACCAGCTGCTTCCTACTGTACACGCTATACTGCTTAACAAACACAAATCAGGCTGCATCCCTGCATCAAACTGCAATGACAGGTCCCAAAGCAAAGTGTTTGAGCTAAACTCATTTAATCAACTTCATTTCACGGGGAAAGAGAACAATAGAAACTGAAAACACAAGTACACATTTTCACAGCCAATGAATCAGTGTCCGACTGAGTAGTAAGGAAGTGATTTTCATTGAGTGACTCAGCACGTCTCTCTCTCTCTCTCTCCCCATCTAGGGACTGCGTGGCCCCCCAGGTTATGATGGAGAGCCAGGTATACCAGGTATGCCCGGTGAGGCAGGACCTCCAGGACCTCCAGCACACCAAGGAGTGAGTCGAGCACTGAGGGCGCTCACAAGCCGCAAACACACATATGCACACTTACATGTATTTACACACTAACACAAGACAAGGGGGTGCTTACACACATAAAAACACACACTCTGATGTTATATAGCCATCCTAAGTTAAAAAACAATCAGCAGAAACATATACTAAGTTTTCTGTGGGGCTTTTTAGGGTTGAAACAGACAGCTGAAATACACAAGGCCACATTCACACACAGCTTCCACCTGTCCTTCATCTGTTTTGTTGTTTATCATTTGTATCCAGATTATTTTATGTTATGTTAAACCAGAGTGTGCCCCCCCCCCCTCTCCTGCAGGGTCTGGGATCTCAGATGGCTGGAGGCTTTGATGGGAAGCACGGACCTCAGGCCATGTTGAGTGGCTCAAGGGTAAGAGGATGTTATCTGAATATGAACCTGTCTAATAAGTAAGTGGCAGAATTGGTTGATTGATTAGGAAGATTAATTAAGATTAATACACTACTTATCTTTCAATATGTGATTTAGAAATGTATTTGAAAAACACTTTTTCTTTGCTAGAGAACAGCGGCTATCAAGCTGGTTACCCATTACTTTTTAAAACAACTTATTTTTTCAATTTTGAGGATGGATAATATGTTGCACAGATTTGCAAAGCTCTCTGAAATCATTTTGAGCTATATAATAAAGCTGACTTGATTTGTTTTGGAGTCCTCTTAATAAATACAATCAGCAAACCACTGTCTGTAAAGGGTTTGATTTTGATTCAAAATCTGCTAAACTGCCTAGCTTCAGATTGTTTCTCTCAAGTTTCTCATTCTTTTACCAAATAGGACATTTTTTAGGTTAATCAGAAATGTAGTATTCCACTTTTATAAAGTTAGGGAACTCCAGAGACCTTTCCAATTGTCCATTTTGTGCATCTTTCGTTATCTCCTCCGTTTCTCGTAAACACGTTCACCAAGTGGAATGAAACAGATAACTCAGGTCTTTCGATTATATATTTGTTGTCAGATGACAGGTGACAGGAGATTATTGTTCGGCTGAAGTTCCTCGCCTTTTAATCATGAAAATTAAGCACCGTTGTGTGCTGATCTTCCAGAAATGACTGAAATGATTGATTAACATTCTCCATGACTTTGGTTATTTAAGCTTTTACAACCAAAATAAATCCACCAAATAGATCAAGTATCTTTGTCCTGATGCTGGTGCTTTACTCCCAAAGAGCACATTTAATTATTTATGTGTGTGAGGTGTGATTCTATCCATCATTTAACTTTGCATTATGTGTGTTTTAGGGAGAGGCTGGAACAAGGGGCCCCCCAGGGCCAAGCGGCAACCCTGTAAGTCCACAACAGCTTCGACACTTGTATTTCTGTGCAGTGAATACAGATAATACTTGAAGGCATGTTATTATATTTTAATATTTTAAACTTGTTGTCCATCTTCTAAGGGTCAAGCTGGACCCCAAGGGCCTCCAGGAGAAGTTGGTGAACCAGGGCACATGGTATGACATCATTGTTTTGTACGATTTGTGTATACAGCCCTCCAGATCACACACAGCTGAGCTTTTTCATTTCACTGTGATGGATTTCAGAGGGAGGAGTTATTCACTGTATTTTAACAATCTGTGACTTTTACAGGGGCAATCCGGGCAGAGGGGACCTGAGGGCCCTTCAGGGAAACCAGGTGAAGATGTAAGTCACATGGTGCCCTGTTTACTAAATCATCGGTTTTACCAGGGAAAAATAACCCAGCCTCTTCTGTATTGTTCCAGTTACTAAGATCCTCTGAATGAATCTACACTTAGTCTGTAATTATTATGAAAGCTAGAAAAAGGTTCATTTGGACTTTTTATCCATAAATTACACCTAGACAGAACCGACTACGTCTATCTTTAAGTCAAGCGAAAGATCCTGAAGATACAAGGAGACACATAGTATGAAAAGAACAACTATAAACTGTAAAATGTGCTATTTTGATACATTTCATAGAATTCTCCTAGTTTTTCGGTCATGGCTATGAAGACAAAATAAAAAAGGATGTGTGAATGATATCCTAAATAACCCCAGAACAGTTCAGTTACAGGCTAGCACAAAACTCAAGGGAAGAAATCTGATTTTGATGCAGAGTCATTTATTTCATTGTTAGCACTAAATGTTTTACAGCCACACAGTTTGTAACAGCTTGATGTGTTGCCTCCTCACACAGGGAGAAGCTGGCAAAGCAGGAAACAGAGGAGAGAATGGATTCCCTGGATCAGCTGTAAGCCCGTAGACCTCCATAGCACACCCAACTTTCCTCACTGCACGCTCTTGATGTATTTGTGCACTGTCAAAATATATAACGGATGATGATGTCTAATATTTCAGGGAGGGAGAGGATTTCCAGGTACTCCAGGGCCTCCTGGACTGAAGGGTCACAGGGTGAGAGGACATTCTCTCAAACATGCAGACACAGCTTGCTAAAGAATACATGTCATGCATGTGGTTACTGATTCTCTTCTCTTTCTGACATCAGGGCCATGGTGGAATAATCGGACAAAAAGGTGAAACTGGAACTGTAGGATCCAAGGTATGAATTAATAAAGTTACATTATTTTGAGTCTGTTAGTCTGTTCAATGTGTTGGAAAGCTGATTACTGTAGCTGGTGAAGTGAAATCCGTCTGACTCCATTTCTATTTCAGTTACACGATTGGCTAAAATACAGTGCCGTCTAAACACCTTGCCTGAAGCGTCCAACCTTTTTCTAATCTAGTTCTTTTTCTGTGGTTTTATAGGGGGCTAATGGGCCTCCTGGTCAAATGGGAGGACCTGGACCCATGGTAGGTCATATTCTCATATTCATATTGTATTTTGTATGTGTCAATAGAGCTAGTAAATTATTGAGGAGATCTAACCCTCCACACATTACTCAGAATGTTATCTGATCTTGATGAGGCCAGGCTTCTGTATTCTGTAAATGACTCTTTGAACCTCCTAACTTTAAAATAAAGCTGTTAATTGGGGACAGCTCACCATCTTTATTTATTTATTTGTTTGTTTTATCTGACTTTCACTGAGAGGGTTATTTGTTGTTGAATTTTGGATTATTTATTGTATTTATTTATCATGAATGTATCGTTTAGACAATAATATTTTTAACCTCTGACTTGAATGTGTATGAACGTTGTAATGAACAGTAAAAGTGCTTCAAATTAAGCTTCATGATTATTATTAATATCAGCTCTAATTCCCTGTGTGTGTGTCAGGGTCCTGCTGGCATGCCCGGGGAGAGAGGACGCTCCGGACCCAGCGGTGTAGCCGTAAGGATGACATCACTACTGCATCAGACACATCGGTCACCACAATCACTACAAAGTGTTTAACTGTCATATTAATGACCACATGTTGTGTTTCAGGGTAAACGTGGATCCCCTGGTAACTTGGGAAAGCCTGGTCCAATGGTAAGACATTTCATCATGATGGATTTACTGACCCCTCAGAGACCCTCCTTTATAGTTAGCACAGATACTTGAGTAGTGAGGGATGGGACCTACTTATCACCTGCTTAAACTCACATTTCAATTAATCATTTAGTTTCTACAATTGCACCCTTTTTATGAAGTTATTGTTGTTACTTTACAGGGTCCGCTGGGAATCAGTGGGTCGGCTGGATATCCAGGAAGTCCAGGAATGAAGGTAAGAACAGAAAACACTTGTAGGCTCATGCTAATTAGCTCCTTAATGACTTTCACGTCTAATACAAGGTTTAGTTTAGTTTAGTTTATCACTCTCATTTCAAGAGGTCTTCTTACTCTAACACTTTTCATCTTTTTATATGTCAAATGAAATAAATCCAGAACAAAATATACATTTTTTTATTTCTTTCTTTCTTTGGACTATTCCACAAAGGGAGTGACTACTTGGTGTAATACTTCATTATACATTAATTGTGCGGTCCCAACGTACCAAATATTTAAATTTGAGAGCATATGGTTCCATAAAGAATATATTGGCTGTTTTATGGTAATCCAGTCTTTACACTGACTTCTTATTGATCATTTCTGGAGCATAATCTTTTTGTATTTGTTATTGTTTTGTGTGTGTTTTACCACATATTGAGTATGGAACTATAAGAGGAATTGAAAGAACAAATCAGTCCTTCACCTAAACTGCTCTTATTCACTTTACGGGTTTCTTTAATATTATTATTTCCCATCATCTGCTTGTGATTAAACTGCCACAGTGTCACATTTCTGTATTAACTGCACTTTGTTGTTCTACAGGGACAACCTGGCCCCACAGGAGTCCGGGGGCCAGAGGGCCCACAAGGACAGAGAGGAGAGACTGGTCATCTGGGTAGATCTGGACCAGTCGGCCTCAGGGTAATGTCTTACTTTACTTACACATTTCCTCAAAATAAAGTTTAATGAAGCAGCTTTTTTGAAAGATTCAATTCAATTAAATACATTTTGTTTACAAACTCTTTAGAAATACAATTACAATCATATTCATAATAGAGATATAGATGGATAGTGACAATTATGGTGACAATTAAATACATTTCAGAGTGAATTATCTTGTTTAGAAGTCCCCGGAAATTAGGTTTATTTAAATCTGATTGGAAACATTTTCATATTTTTATACAATTCTTAACATGTCAACATGCTTGGCTTAGATGATCTAATTGGAGACTTGTTGTGTTCACAGGGACCCATGGGCACAGACGGAGGCACAGGAACCAAAGGACCAGTGGTACGTATTTCTTTTTAAACAACTTATTCACTATTGATGAGATCAATTTACTCATACGCGGCTTCCTGTTTACAGGGTAATCTGGGTCCACAAGGTCCAGGAGGCCATGCTGGACCCCATGGCCCCCCAGGACCTCAGGGGAGCACTGGGCAGCCTGGTATCAAGGGACAACTGGTAAACTGTCTTTAAGTTTTGAAGATCCTAGCCGTGTTTATTGCTGCACATTCTGAACCCAACTGGGACAATTGCCTCAGAAAACACATGTGTGTGTTACAGGGAGATCTTGGCGTAGGAGGATTTAAAGGAGAGGCTGGACCCAAAGGAGAACCTGTAAGCATTATACATCTAATAATGTCTTTAAATGCTGCTTTACTGAGACATAGAACATGACTATGAGTAAGATATGCATTCATGATTCAAATTAACCAACCTGTACGAGTGATTTTCCCTTATTTAGCATTTTGTGCCTTGTGTGTCAACTCTCTAGGGTCCTTCAGGCTCTCAGGGACCACTTGGCCCTCAGGGTGAGGAAGGAAAGCGTGGACAACGTGGAGACCCCGGCTCTGTTGGCCCCCTAGGTCCCGTCGGCGAGAGAGTGAGTCAGCATTCTGTGCCCCCCCTTCCGTAAAACTCCTCCAACAGAGAGCTTCACTTTAAAAACAGGGTGATCTCAGGAAATGAGAAGAAGAAAAGCAATCATTGAATTAGGATTACTTTAATTATTAATTATTTGTTTTATTATAATACTGTCTCTGGTGTATTGCCACCGATTGAAAGTCAGGTCAACTGGACCGGGTGAATCCAGAAGACAAAGTTGACTTTGAGCTCATGTTTAACTCAAAGCAGGATCTTTCGTGAACAGAGCTAAATGGTTTTGTTTCAATTCTCAACTTTGACGACAGAACTTCCACCGTTTCTTGGTATATAAACACTGTTTCTGGAGAAAACCTGACTCTATCTCTATCTAATTTCTAACTATTGTTCTTCAGGGAGCTCCTGGTAACAGAGGATTCCCTGGTGCTGATGGTCTGCCAGGACCTAAGGTACGTTACTGTCTTCTGCTGTTTATTAAAATCATAATATGTTTCATATCGATCTATGCAAATAGCAAACATTTCTCGATAGGATCAAAGATGTTTAAGTACATTTATCAAACTAATAAAGCAAATTGTGGTGCTGGTTTTTGGTTTGACGCTCAATCAAAAAACCTTTTTGTTTTCTAAAGGGTGCTGTCGGAGACCGTGGAACATCTGGCCCCCCAGGGCCAAAAGCTGCAGTAGGAGACCCAGGACGACCAGGAGAGCCTGGTCTGCCAGGTGCAAGGGTAACACTGACCAGCTTGGCACTACATTTGATCTACTTTTTGTTTTACTGTTTGTCTGTCGCCCATATTTCCTTGCTCATAGTTTTTCTTCCTCGTTATGAAAGGGTCTCACTGGAACCCCAGGAGTCCAGGGAGCAGAGGGCAAGCCAGGTCCTCTGGTAGGTTGCCGCACTCAAACACAGTCACAATTTCACAATGGAATTACCTCCAGCTTTTGATAAATCATATTAAATAATTGATTAAATGTGTTGTACCTTTTATTAAGGGTGGCCCAGGTGAAGACGGTCGTCCAGGCCCCTCAGGGTCCATCGGGAACCGAGGGCCTGCAGGAATTATGGGAGGACCGGGCCCCAAGGGCTTCAATGTAAGGCTGCAGTCACTTAGAACCTTGCATTGAGATTCATTCAGGTTAATCTCTATCTCCTGCTCTGTTTCTAATACATGATGTCCTTTTCACACCTAAAGGGTGACCCAGGAAAGACAGGAGAACAAGGTTCTGCTGGAGTGTCAGGTCAAAGAGTGAGTACTGCTTACGAAACAAAAATGCTGTTGTGTTTTGTCCCTATACTATTATCAATACCAGCACCATCAAGGTGATACTGATACCAATAGAGTACTTCATTTGTCATCACGTACATGGAAGCATTTAGCTGTGAGAAATGCCACTACCACTCCTGATCTTAAACAACAAATACATTATTATATGACTGTATGTAATATGTCTAATGTATTTACCTCCCTGGACCTCACCACACATGACTGTGTCACATGTACTGTAGTTTTTTCACACAACGCAATACATGTAAGAACGCTTAGGATAAAAAACCCTGCACATAATAAGGGTACAATACCACATGCTACTGGGATAGTTGGTACATTGGGTTGGGGTAGCACTCCACATGTGCAATGGGCAGCATGTTAATTCTCTCTTTGTCTTCAGGGTCCTCCTGGGAAAGATGGAGAAGTTGGCCCTTCTGGCCCCCCTGGCCCCGCTGTAAGTCTGATTTCTGTGTTGTTGCATCAATTACATATTTTAGTCACTGCTGTCACAAATGACGGATGATTGACTGTATGCTCTCAAAGGGAGTCGCAGGAGAAAGAGGAGAGCAGGGACCTCCAGGTGTAAATGGATTCCAGGTACGTCATTATTTTTGGTTTGTAGATCGACATTCCAAAGCTGTTGTTTACGCCTTTGAGACTGTAGAAATCGGTTTTAAAAAGAGTAAGAGCTTAGTCTGTGTTGAAGGACTCACTTTTGAATGTGTTGTGTTTTTAGGGATTGCCAGGAAATCAAGGCCCACCTGGAGAATCTGGAAAGCCAGGTGACCTGGTAAGTGTGACACAAGCTATAGATGCTGCTTCGGGGTAAATTAATCTAACTGAAGCACATTCCTTTTGTCTTTACATGTTCATCTAATGTGCCACACTTAAATGGTTTTATTCAGAGCTTGCTTGTGTTTGACTCAACTTCACTAATACCATTATCTGTTTTCAGGGTATTCCTGGAGAGCTTGGTTCTGTCGGACAAATTGGACCAAGGGTAGGTCAACTCCACAGTACTAAATGATTCAGGCGGTCAGTGAGGTAAGATCCCTGAGACTGAAGATGATGCTCTTTCTTCCTCAGGGAGAGCGAGGTATACCCGGAGAGAGAGGAGAACTGGGGTCTACTGGTCTACAGGGACCTAAAGGCATCCCTGGTGCACCTGGTCCTGATGGTCCAAAGGTAGTGTACAGACGCATCACCTGAAAGAACTGCCAATAGTATACATCAAATGTGTTTGATAATGGTACCAATCAAAAGTCTGGATTAAAGGTTACAGAGGATAATACACTGCAGGTTCATCACACATCTAGACAGAAAACATGCACTCACTGCGATGACTGTTTTACGTTTATACTCCAGAACAATGACTTCTGCTGAAAAATGAAGAAGAAATTATATAAAAGTTTATAATGTAAAAATATAAATGTCAGTCAGCAGTGTAGCTGTGTAATGGAAACATGTGTTATTCTGAGCACTACTCCTGCTAATGCGAGTGTGTGTTTGTCCCTGAAGGGAAGTCCTGGTCCTACTGGGGCCCTTGGTGACGCAGGTCCTCCAGGTCTGCAGGGGATGCCAGGAGAGAGGGGCATCTCTGGCCCCCCCGGTCCGAAAGGTGACAGAGTAAGTTCATCGATATCTCCTTTCTTACTATCATTCAACAGATCTGAGTTTGCTGTTTACTGCAAATGAAGGAGTCTTACAGCTCTTCTCCTGTTCTGTGTGTAGGGAGCCATTGGAGAGAAAGGATCAGAGGGAACAGCTGGAAATGACGGTGCAAGAGTAAGCCAGATCTCTCTCACTCACAACCATAACAAGGAACCATTCTGATGATGTAATGGTGCACCTCAGGACTCGTCGCAGCTTGTTCTAAGAAGTGTGTGCACTGCCTTGACTGCCAGGTTAAAGATAACCCCCTGATCTGTCCTCTGTCCACAGGGAGCTCCAGGTCCTGTCGGCCCGCTAGGACCTGCGGGACCCAGCGGTGAAAAGGTACCGTTTTTCTTTTCTTCACAACACACATAATCAAATAATCGTTTATATATTAGTTGCTCAACGTATGTCCTCTTGACTTCTTGAAAGAACATTTGGTTTTCTGGCATGATGACAAAACATCAAACAACACAGAAGCAAATGGGGACCATGTTTAAAAACAGCCAACATCAAAACACCTGTTAAGTAAAACTCAAGTAGTCTTGTTCTCACTTCTTCACAAACACAGGATTTTATGCTAAAACTTGACTTTTAAAACACATAATTAAGATTTGATAGGGTTAGGGTTAAGGTTGTGAGAAACGTGCACTCTACAAGTGCCTGACTATTAATGCAAAATCACTTTAAATATTTTAGTTTTAAGCTGTTGAAGAAGTGAGCATATAACTGTTCAAACCTAATGTGGATAATACTGCACAAGTTGTGTGAGAGTTTGTAACACACAACATGTTTTAATAGAGTTTTGTTCATCCAGACGGCAGAGGCATGAGAGAAAACACAATTTACACCACAAGAGGGAACATGGAGTCATTTATACACAAGTAGTCGGGTTGGGAGTGAAGTATTCCTTTAAGAGGCTGCTATTCTCTTCACAATGATTCAAGGTGATGACAGGTTGTGTTTCAGGAGAGCGTGAGTTCCCAGGTTGCCTCTGCGTTAATCCTGCTTTTATTTTCTTGGCTACAGGACAGGCTTTGGCTTGCTTTGCCTCTTCAGGATTTATGTAGCAGCACAGGCTCGATGAGGGGTTGTAGAACTTGTTGTCAGTAAACATTTAATATCTGTGCAGGGAGAGCCCGGACCCAAAGGACCACACGGACCCCCAGGTTCCAGAGGAGTGCCAGTGAGTAGACCCGGTCCTGTTTATGATGGTGATACAGAATGCATGTGTGTTATTAGAGCACTTTATTAAAGCAACCTCTGTCCTACAACAGGGATCAAGAGGAGACCCCGGCCCCATCGGTGCTGTTGGATTTGCTGGACCTCCTGTAAGTAGTCATATATCTTTTTACCTGAATATTATTTATAGATTTTCCAGGAGGAGATGTAAAAGTGAGAACAGGTTCAACTAGTTTTTATGTATTTTGTAATATTACGGTATGGTTTACAGGGTCCTGACGGCCAACCTGGAGTCAAAGGAGAGCCTGGAGAGCCAGGCCAGAAAGGAGATGCTGGATCACCAGGACCCCAAGGCTTATCCGGTGCTCACGGTCCTCCTGTGAGTTAAAAGACACTATAAGATACATGATATTTTTGTACAGGCTACTTTTTAATGCTGTGGTCCCAGAGGTCAGCTTTCACTGTTTGCTATCACACTGATGAATGCATCTTTTAATCTGTGTTGTTCTGTTGTAGGGGCCGACTGGTGTTGCTGGATTGAAAGGCGGCAGAGGAACTCAGGGCGCACCTGTAAGATTATTTCATAATCACACACATCGTGTTAATGACAGGCAGAGGGTTTCCTGAGCACACGCAGTGTGTCGCTATCACCTCTGTTGTTAAACCTGTAAAGCAGTATCTGAGCAGCGTGTGTGTGTTTTTCTGCTTCCAGGGCCCCACTGGTTTCCCTGGATCTGCAGGACGAGTTGGCCCCCCAGGCCCCACTGTAAGTATTGCCCTGAGTTTCTAAGGTCAACAGGAAGAATTAGAAATAGATTTGATTGTATTATTTTAAGAATTGTAAATACAAGGTTGGGTTTTTTTTCAGTTTAGGGTTGTCAGTGTTTCATCACACACTGTCTGCTCCAATAGAGCAGGAAACAGTGAACACTGCTTTTACTCATATTCACATCACAAGTCAAAACTAAACAAAATTCTGAAGTAGGTAAATAATAAATATAACATGTCTTAAAGCCAGGGATATTGATGTAAAACCAGCTTTAATATGTTTTCATGCTGTGATGGCTATGGGATCAAAACATGTTGTTTCAATTGGAGACAATTTCCCCCTTGTTAAGAGTGTATTTCTATTGGCTCTCACCTCCACTGAGGTTTAACTAACAAAATGAAAACATAAAAAAATGAATGAAATAAAACCCACAGTCTTGCCAACATACCATATGCACTAACAATTGATGAGTAGGCCTCAAAATGTTTGAAATATTCAAATGCACTGCTGGATCATTAAAAACATCTTGACTGAGGAGGGGGCTGCTGCCAAACATTTTGATTATTTAAAAACAAAACAGATTTTTCAAACACACACACACACTTTACCCAGCAGCTGAGCGGCTATACACACCCTCGTGCTGTTTGAACACGCTGACCCCTTACTGCTGTACAGCCTCTGTCTCATCAATATCTTCCATCTCCTGCCAGGGTCCACTGGGAGAGCCCGGACCCCTTGGACCCCCTGGTAAAGAGGGTCCTGTCGGTCTCCGTGGAGACCATGGATCCAACGGCAGACAAGGAGAGCGAGGACCAGCCGGACCCCCCGGCAGCCCCGGAGACAAAGGGGACTCTGGAGAGGACGGACCCACGGTAAACCCTTGCTCTTCTGATTTCTCCATTCTCCATTTTACATGTAGTTAGTTTCATCAATCTCTGAATCAGATCAGACATTATTTATCACTCGCAGGGGAACTGTGTTGCATCCATTCCAGAATAGCAGTTTATACTAACATAAAGATAAAGAAAAGGCTATTTAAACATGTAAGACATAACAAACTATATAGTAGAACACTAAATATCAACATAACGTATGTGTATATGTATAGAACATTTAACAACAGTGTAAATAATATTCATAATGTTAAAACATGTATTGATTATAAGTGTTAAAAAGCAAGAATGGTATATAATAAGGATATAAGTTGAAATGTACAGTTTAAATGCAGTATTAAGACCAGAATATTGCAGAATGGAGTTGTTATTGCCAATATATGTTGAATCACAATCTTCATATTGTAAGAAATAAATGAACAAACCCATATATTGCTTTTAAGCAACAAAAAAAGTTAATTAACAACATTTAATATAAAGAATAGATGTATTGCGGGTCTGCTCAATCTTTTGCTTTTGTTCCTCCTTCAGGGACCTGATGGTCCTCCAGGCCCAGATGGAACTACAGGACAGAGAGGAATTGTGGGTCTTCCTGGTCAGAGAGGAGAGCGCGGGATGCCCGGCCTTCCAGGACCCGCGGTCAGTATCTACACACTTCCTGAAGTCAGTCTGAGCAGGACCTATAAAGATGCTGTTACTGCTGAATCAGCCTGAGGAGGAACCTGAATGAATCATTTTTAACTAACAGTCTCACCACAAACCTTCCCCAGCAGATTCATCACATTATGAGAATTCCTTTTTTCATAAAATCTGTTCTGAATTTATTGTTAAAACATGCTAAAAAAAAATCATCTTTTGCATATGTTATATTATTTGTTTTGTTAAAAGTTTTTTTTACTGCTGCGTTTTGATTTGTCTGTTGTTGTTTTAGGGGCCTCCAGGAAAACAGGGCTCCACAGGACCCACAGGAGACAAAGGCCCCTCAGGACCAGTTGGTTCTCCAGGTGCTAACGGACCTCGTGGTGACCCTGGTCCTGATGTGAGTAATCTGAATATGCTGCATTTCTCACAAGATATCACACAGGTACCTCTGTAATGTTACAGCTCTCCTAATGTTATTTCTGTGTGCTCCTCAGGGCCCTGCAGGATCTGACGGGCCCCCAGGCAAAGATGGAGTTCTGGGACAAAGAGTAAGAGACAAACACATTGAAAAGTTGCCCCTGTGTTGTTTTACACACTGTTAGTGACTGACTATGTTACTCTAACAGGGAGACCGAGGAGACTCTGGTCCAGAGGGTTTGATGGGTGCTCACGGAATCCCTGGCCCCCCGGGCCCTGTCGGAGCTCCGGGTGATGCTGGCAGGAGAGGAGAGGCTGTGAGTGGGCTTTTTCTTATCGAGGAACCCAAACACAAAACCTAAATCAACATTGCAACTTTTTTGCTAGGGTGCTCTCTGAGTAAATTGTGTATGTTAGGAGGGTTCCAGAAAGAGATGAGACTACACTGACGTTAGCTACACAATATTATCACTAGCTGGTATTATTTCTGACTTGTTTTCTAAACATTTCCTAGAGCGGGGATGTCAAAAAGTCAATATTTATTGAAAAAATGTAGATCAGGATTTTATTTAACAAATTAATTCATCCATATTTGTTGACCTTTGGCCTTTCAAACCACTTAATAATGGTGTTAACCACCATTTTCACTTTGCCCAACAAACACTTTCAAATGACACTTTATTAGATTTAAAAAATATATTTAATGAAATGATTGATAATGATGATATTTGACTTCTACCACATTAAATATGCTAACAGACCCTTGGAGCTTCAATTAAAAGCCTCAGTAGACACTTCAAATATAAACAGAAGGCATTTGGTGAAGCTCTGTTTGTCAGTCCATCAGCAGGCAGACTTTAATAACACGTTTACTCACGATTACACTCCAGAGGATCTGATTGGAACGCAGCCAGGTTTGGAACATGTGTGAACACTGAGAGACAGATCGAGGTGTTCAGGTACAGGAAGCAGTCTTTAGAGTTGTGTGTTGCCTTTGGCATTTCTGATGATATCCCTCATATTACAGGGCTCCAGAGGACCCCTCGGCCCCCCTGGCTCAGCGGGGAAGAGAGGATTAGTGGTGAGTGAACATCATGCAGCTCCACGGTGCACTAATACACACTAAAACCATAGAAAAACAATGATCATGAATTGTGTTAAATCTTTTTCTAATTCAGGGACCTCAAGGACCAAGAGGTGATAAGGGTGACCTGGGAGATCATGGAGAGAGAGGGCAGAAAGGACACAGAGGCTTCACCGGTCTGCAGGGACTACCTGGACCTCCAGTAAGTAGCCCAGTCTGATCCTGAACACCTCACTGTCTTTGAAATGCGCAGGAAGTGGGCAAGCAATTACAGGTTAAACTGCATTAACTGAACTTTAAATGATGTCAGTTCCATTTTATATACCTTACCACAACTCTATTGCTGTGAAGTGATCTGCTGGGACAAGAGGACTCCCATTCAGCTTATTTTTAACACTGGTTATTGTGCTTTAGCAGGATGTAGTGGAACAGACTTCAATAAACTGTGACCCCTCAGCCTGTTTGTAAGAATTCAGAGAACGGAACCTGCATTCATTTGGTCTGATCAGAATGAAAGAAAGCCATTTCTAAATCTTGGAACATCAGGCCAACTAGCTGAATAACACATGAAACCAGAATGAAATCAGTTTATTTGATACATGTCAAATAGGAAGTTATATCAGAGATACTTCATGTCTTCCTGTTGTTCACTAGTAGGGACCACACCACAACGATGTGATGTTTGCAGGTTTATTGAAAGAAGTGACCATGAATTGATACGGAGGTGCTGAAGATGTGATTATGACAAATGCCGTCTGTTGGTGTGGTCTGGGAGGACGTGCTGTGGTCTTAACCGTGATTAGAGATGGGGTTGAGGCGTGGCCATGCTCCTAAACCTAGGTCAACAAATGAACCTCATCTGTTTTATTTTGTCTCACACCAAGGACAACTGATGGTCCGCCTTGTAAGCTTGTCCGGTATCTGCAGAATACAGTCTTCTTATCCAAGTAAAGTTTTGCGCTTGGACATTATTTAGTCCCTGTATATGTCCAAACATTTACTGCAATGCTTTTTAAAAAAGTCCAATGTGTTTTGGTTTGATGTTATATTTAGGCCTCCTGAATGGAGAACTCCTGCAGATTTAATCCTGGGGTTAATAAAGCTAGTGTATCCTCAAATCCTAGTGCTGTAGTTAAAGAGAGGCTCCAACACATTCTCACCCTGTAATTTAATTTCAGTATCAAATAATATAAAGAATACTATCACAAATCTGATGTCCGGGTATCCTGAGGACATCGCTGCAGTCTGTCCAAGATGTCTGACCGAGGAGAATGTTAGAGCAGCTGTGATACAGATGTCATTTAGCTGACACTTTCACACACTTAAATACGAAGACATGCCTACAGGAGCAACTTGGAGATGGGTATCTTGTATTAGGGCATTATTCAGAAATAGTCTAAAGCTGTATGTTGATGTTATCGACACGTAAAGTCTCCTGCTTCAGTGTCTTTCTAAGGCTCATAGACTCCTGTGCATTCTGGGAACATGTTTAATTCCAGATTGTGTAAATAATGTGTGTAAAGCTAATGATTGAACTCTTGCTTTAGGGTACAACAGGAGAGCAGGGAGCTTCCGGAATCGTCGGACCAGGCGGAACCAGGGTATATACTCAACCACGGAGCAACATAACATATATTTTACACCAGAAATCACTTTAGAATCCAACTCCTGCTTTCATCACTGACAGTCTTTAACATGATTGTGATTCAGGGACCACCAGGACCCATCGGGCCCCCTGGAAAGGAAGGTTACATCGGACAGCCCGGACCCATGGGCCCTCCTGGAACTCGAGGACTGAGTGGAGAAGTTGGACCCGAGGTATTTACTCATTATTCAGAGCTAAACTAATAAAACGATGGCAGCAAACGGTTAAAGAGCCAGATGGGAGGAGACATCATTAAACTGCTGGACATGTTTCCAGCAGATGTTGGGTAGGAAGGAACAGGAACGCTGTGATTGGTTGTTACTGTCCGCACAGACAGGAAATAAAAACATACACATAATCCATCTGTTAATCCACAGGGCCCTCCTGGAGAGTCTGGACCCGCTGGCCCTCCTGGCCCACCAGGACCCCCCACTGCTGCCGGGGACGACCTCTTCAGCGGCCTTCACGACTACGACGGCGGCCCCCCACCTCCTCCCGAGTTCAGCGAGGATGAGGCCATGCCCAACAGCAATGGCTCCACCATCCTGGCGGTGGACCCCGGCGTGCAGGCCACCCTGAAGGCCCTCAGCAGCCAGATCAACAGCATGAAGAGCCCCGACGGCAGCAAGAAGCACCCGGCCCGGACCTGTGATGACCTGAAGAGGTGCTACCCTGCCAAGACCAGCGGTGAGTCAGTCGGGGGGGCAGGATGCAGTAGATAGAAGACAGAGGAATCTATCTTCTACACTTACCGTGGGCCAATCAGAACGTAATACTCTCCTTTCTCTTCCTGTGTCTCAGGCTTTATGAGACAGTATAGGGTTCTCAACTTGGATTTTATTCAGTCTAGGTGACCTTGAAAAACACATCTTTCCTTCAGCTTAATCCACATAGTTTATTCTCAGAAAGAAAATATGAAACAAGAAATGGAAGAAAGAATAAGTAAATAATTTTTAAATGCTAGTATGATCGAGTTGTGGGGAAAATAAAACAATAAAGTGTTTTAATGTGGAAAGGGGTTAAAACATATTCATCATGGTGGGTTTTCTTCATCAGGGAGAGCATCCTCACACCGTTTAGTTTATGGGA
The DNA here is from genome assembly GCF_036324505.1 of Eleginops maclovinus. Taxonomy (NCBI): domain Eukaryota; kingdom Metazoa; phylum Chordata; class Actinopteri; order Perciformes; family Eleginopidae; genus Eleginops; species Eleginops maclovinus. The sequence goes on along the minus strand of NC_086355.1, from coordinate 21,478,504 downwards.
TTAGGTGTCAGGGACCATATACAAAAAGAGCATAAATCTCAAGAGATAAAATAGTTTGTACCAGATAATAGCAGTTTGCTCATTTCCATCTGCGGTCCCTGGACAGGTCAACACAAAATACTGCACAAACAATTCAATAACAACATTAACACATATGATACCACAACATATTTCATACACACGCACTAAAATTAATACACATTTATATTTCTATCTTCAAAATTCAAAAGCTAGATTAAAATTTAGATTTAATAATATCGATACAAACCTGCAGAAAGCTAAACTAATGTTTGCGTAATTTAATGAGAAATAGTGTTAGCTTTTTGTTCATTGGGAATATTGTTCCATTATTGTATTGCTCTGTATGAGTTCTGTGGGACTCAACAAATCTGTGCAGCTTGATATCATGTAGAAGAAGAAATGCGCGCCTGAAGTAAAAAATACAAGAAGACGCCTCACAAAGTAGCTTCTCTTTAAACAGTTTGATTTATCTTTTAATCATGCGGTGTATCTGTTTGCTTCTTACTAAAAGTTCTGTCTACACAAGGCAGATATCTGTGCTGCAATGATTTGTTTCTTAACAACATTTTCAAATCGTTCTTGCTCTTACCTTAGCTGTTGCTGAATAATGCTGCTCTTTCACACCCTACATGTTAAAGTCATGTTGTGGGATGTCTCTGATTTGAACTATGTTAGATTATTAACGTGCTCACACACTAACGTACATGTCCATCCTCCCCGATGGGGTTGTTGTGCAGGAGAGTACTGGGTGGATCCAAACCAGGGCAGTGTGGAGGACGCCATCAGAGTGCACTGCAACATGGACACGGGGGAGACGTGCATCGCCGCCAACCCAGACAGCATCCCTCGTAAACAGTGGTGGAGTTCCTCCAGGAACAAGCCTGTGTGGTTCGGGGCGACATGAACCGCGGAACACATGTGAGCACTTGGGGAGAATGGGGGTGGAGAACACGTGTAAAGAAAAGCAACATGGATCTACAGGCTGGGTTAATTGCCTCTGTACTGATGTCTGTGTTTCTGTCCCTAGTTCATTTACGGCAACAAAGATCAGTCGCTGAACGCCGTCACCGTTCAGATGACCTTCATCCGCCTGCTCTCCAAAGAGGCCTCTCAGACCCTCACCTACCACTGCAAGAACTCTGTAGGCTACAAGGACGAGAAGAATGGCAACCTGAAGAAAGCCGTGATCCTGAAGGGCTCCAACGACCTGGAGCTCAAAGCAGAGGGAAACAACCGCTTCAGATACACGGTGGTGGAGGACTCCTGCTCAGTAAGTCATTCAGTATTATTATTTGCTCACGATATCTACAAATCTTATGAAATGAACAAAACCAACAATGAGGTATTCTGTCCCTCAATGCCTTCTGAGATGATCACACATATATTATTGTTTGTAAAGTTCATTCCTAAACCAGGTGGAGACTGAAGTTGCTTGAATGAAACAAATTATATATTTTTAAATAAATAAAATATAACATTTGTGCATGAGACATTTAATCCGCTAATATAATCAACCAATCAGAGCAGATTTTTCATTATTGCAGTGTCATTATAGTTTGGGAACTGTGATCAGAGTGTCAAACTAGGAAGGGCTGATCTAATATAAATAAAAAATGATGTATCTCATCATGGCTGCCGGGTAATTAAAGTGGGTCATTTTGCCTGTAAATTGTTAGGAATCAACCAATGGGTTTCCATTCCATGTTTCATTTAACACTGAATAGCTAAATATGTTTTAAGCCCTCATGATTTTTCTAAGTTCAAATCATTTAGACATCTTGGTCAAATAGAAACATTATGAAAAAGAGTCTGCCCCTTTGCCAACGTACTTCCTGTTTCGTTCTTGTTGAGGAAGCATTAGGACGGATTAGTGTTAATGCTACAAGTGATATACGTGGTCAAATGCATCCTAGAACACAACAGCAATTGTTGTTGTTGATCGCATCACAGTGAGTCTTAGTGTTGTTTACACTTGTGTGTGCTGTCCACGACAATCTCATTCAAGACCAAGTGTACAGTGGGGCAGTGTTGCCCTGTAGCTCAGGGAAATATGATGAATCAGGCTGTGAAGAAGCAGGAAGTACTTGGTAACGCTACGGTTCCATTGTTGGTTTTGGTCTTTTCATGAGATTTTAAAACAATTAGCAAACAAGACTTATTTGACTTAAGTCTTGGATGAATACATCAAAGTTCATCCAGAAAAATGTCTTTGAGACGTAAAGCTCTTCACTGTAGAGAACTATTGAGTAACCAAGCTTTTATTTTTCAATCTCTTACAGCAAGCAAATGGCAACTGGGGCAAGACAGTGTTTGAGTACAGGACACAGAAAACTGCCAGACTTCCTATAGTGGACATTGCCCCCGTGGACATTGGCGGCCCAAATCAAGAGTTCGGCATCGATATCGGGCCCGTGTGCTTCTTGTAAAACGGTCAGCGGGGACGCGTGGAGGAGAATCCTGAGACTGTTGAACTGACAGCTGACGTGATCAGCCACATTGTACATACGGAGTACTGAGGACTATTGTGGCCTGTGGCAGGATATTTATTGTGCCTTTACCCAGTTCAAGACATCGAAGATTTGTAAGTTACAATGAATGTTTGGGATTTACTCTAAAACAATTGGTAAGAATCATTCCTCTGTGGTCTTGTTGGGCTCACTGCGGTGCTCCAAAGATATCTCCCCTTTTAATGTTATTTCACCCAGCAACATTGCCAAAGATTTATGAATATGAAAGCTTTAAAGTAGTAATGAAACTGCTGTTTATAAGCGTAGAGAAATCCCACTGAAACCAAATGTTGCCCCGTTACTTTTTTTTTTTTTTTACAGATTTGTCTATCCTTTTACTGTTTGTACTGTTTGCATATACAACAACATTGTGGTGCTATTGAGGAAACGAATAAAGCCGATGATGCGTTCACTGGCGCTGGTATTTTCTCAAGACAGTTTGTGTATTTTTTAAACTCTGTACCACCGATTACGTAGAACATTAAAGACACATTAAGACTGTCCATTCCTCAGTGTTAGCTACCTCGTCACCGATGACACTGCATGTACATCACAGGTGCTGTTTGTAAGTAGTGTGATCCTCGTGCACTCCTCCTGGCTGCGCGCTACAGGGCGGGGTGTGGGGGGTACAATAAAGATCTTTCTGTCGACGAAGGAGAGACCAATATGGTGTCGTGTGAGTGGTGTGTGGTGATTTGTAACTTTTTATCTCCCCTTTTCACATCACATATCCTACAGTCAAAGCTTGCACAGCCTTTTTTTTCTTTTATGCATGTCAGTTCCCCCTTTTCCTACACGTATATGCTCTTGAAATCTTTTTTATAACCAGTTTTATAGATTAAGGTGGCTGTGAGTGCGTTTGCTTTGTATTTCTTGCTATGCAACAAATTAAACAAACTGCTTGTTAATCCCCCCAAGCTCTTGTCATATTGATTCAGGTGCTGCAAGCTCCTTAGAGTTTGGTCATTTTCAGAATCAGAATCAGAATCAGAAATACTTTATTTATCCCAAACTGGGGAAAAAATGTCAGGGGTTTGTGTGGTTGTAAATTATTACAATATACATGTTTTTAAATATCCAAACTGTTCCATGAAAAGTAAAAAGCAGCTTGACGTCTACTCATGGAATACACTTTATCCTGCACAGTTAAAGCCAACATAATAATACAGAATATGTTTGATTAATATTAAGATCAAATTTGGTTGTTTTGTTTTTTTTTTTGCACTTTTTGATGTGGTGGCCAACAGGTGAAAACGCGCTACAATGGCCCAAACACTTACATCAGAAGAAATGCTCTGAACTTCTAAGACATCTTCACCGACCAGCTCGGAACACAACTGCAACTGAAATGGGGACACTAAAAAGTGATTCTCACAGCTGGGACCGGAGTTGGCCAAAGGTAACTCTCAAAGAGCGCTGTCGTTGTCAGCACATTTGAAATGACTAGGTTAACTACGCAGCTCTGCAATACTATCGGAAGGAATCATGTGATCACTTCATTAAATAAGGCAATAAAACTTGGTTTTTAGGTAAGTTTCCGTTTCAAGTGACAGTTGACCAACGCTATAATCTTTGAACGCCAACAAGTTCCAACAGTCCCATCCATTTTGACTTCCTATACTAAGTAGTTCTTCTGATATTTACGACATAGTATACGATGTATTTTTTTCTGATATTTTTGATATACTATACTGTGTCAGTTTTTATAAAAACAGACTGAATCTACTATGTTGTTGTTTTTTATATTTTTGACAAACCATGATATGACCTTTTACACAAATAATTTGTTGAGACTATAGTAGGTCGTAGGTCACCTAATACTTAATGTGTAGTTTTAAACAAAGATTTAGGACATACAGTACTATACCATGTCGCTTTTTTCTATAAAGGTTTTACATACAGCATTTTGTAGTTAATATTTTCGACATACTAAATACTATGTTGTTTTTTCTCACATTGTGGGCATACAGTACTATACCATATGTTTTTTGTTGTTGTATTTTTGATAAACTACTCAGTCACTTTTTGTTTACATTTTATACTTGTTTTGTTAATATATTTTCGGTATACCATAATATTATTTTTTCCAATCATTGACATACTATACTATGTCATTTTCTGTAATATTTCTGATATATTTCAGCTTTTTTTACTTTTCTAAAAGATACTATAGCATGACTCATGGTATTTTCATATTATATTCCAATATTTCCCCAAATATTATACAGACGTATTTCGGCACACTATACTGTGACTTTTTTCATGATATCTTGGAATTACTCTTTACTTTTTTATAATTTCTTTGACATAGTATACTTTGACAGTTTTAAATGTTTATTTCATATATTCTAGTCTGACTTCTTTCATGATAATATTGACACTACTTTTTAGTAAACAGTGACTTTTTGGTTAAAATGACGTACTGCTGACAGTTTGACTATAGGGAGTTCAGTAAACTCCAGTTTAGATTTTATTTTAAATGCATTAACCATCATTTTGGAAATTAAAATGTGAAAGTTTTGACCAGCTAGTGGTACCAAAACAAATCAGAGGATCACTGACGTCAGTAGGGTTCATCCTCTGGGAACCACGAATGTCTCTACAATGTGACGGCCATTGAGATTTTTTGGTCAGGGCACGATGATGGACTGATTGACCGTCCATACTGTAATAACATCCTGACAGCGTGGCTGCTATTAACTCATTGAAGTGAAGAGAGAACATCTCAAACTCAAATACACACACAGATCAAATAAGGAAATAAGCAGGCTGGGATTTTTCGCAGTAACATTTTCTTTAATATCTGTAACAGCAAAGTCAATGCACCCAAAAGAATAATGGAATAGTACTGTATATGGACAGAGTCCTAAAAAGTGCCTTCTGGTGCAAGAAAAGGAGATTTAAATGATACAAATTAAAAATACGAGTAGTAAATACTGACATGGCAACTCATACTAGTGAAGTGAAAAAAACTAAAAACCAAAGTCAAAAAAAAAATGTCAAAAAGTAAAAAAGTGAGTAAGCTAAAAATATTAGACTGTATTAATGAATTAAACAAAGAGTTGATTAATGTGGAGTAAAATAAGCTATGTGGTGTTACGGGTAGGCTAAAAGTTTATGATACAGAGTCCATTTATTTTCCTTGCCAGCTTGTGTTTGGCATACAAACAGGAATGTGTTAACGATACAGAATTCAACAGTGCACACACACAAACGATCTCATATGAAAATCCTGCCACAGAGTGTACCATTGGACATATATTTACATCTCTCATTGCCTGTGCAAGCAAAAGTACTTCTTACAAAAATAGTTCTTTTCTACAATGGATCTGAGTTCACCTGGAAATATCGAAAAACCAATCGAAATGCAAATGCATATAAACCTCAAGATGAACACTGTGACATCTTGACTCGACCGTGGAGTGGATTTTGGCACTTCTTCATACAAACGGGTTAAAAGTACGCGACAAAGAGCATCTTCATGGCATCAGCAGCGGCTGTCGAGCGGGTCCAGGGAGAAGACGGTGCCCTCGAGGGTCAGTCCCATTTTGAACCCCTCCTGGAAGAAACAGAGAGCTGTGAGGCTCAGCGACCTCAAACACCTCACAGATCAAATGTCCAAATTTAAATCAGGTCCAGGATGTTTAAGTGATGTTTGAATGGAGCCAATGGGAAAAAAGTCATAAAAACGTGTGATAAAAGAGGATGAAATACAACAAAAGGACCTACTGTTGTTCCATCATGCTTATGTGTATTAGGTGCAACATCATAAACTCAACAAACACAACAAAGCATGCAGCTAATGAGAAGCACTGGTGGAACTCATTTATACCAGATGAAAAAGCTATTTAATTTACATCGGGTAATAAATATTTTATTTTGCTCGATAATAAAGCTGCATTATTTTCTTAATGAAATATGACATTCATTTCATAAGCTACAGCACACTTTCAGGCAATTATTGGCTGAAAATCAACATCCTACATGATAATAAATGTGTGTGCTCACATTGATTAATAAGCCTCAGTCTGTTCAGGAGCAGCTCATTACCTACAGAGCTGAAACAACACTGCTAATAAACACACTGAAGCCGCAGCACTGTAAACTGAATGTATACTGATGATCCTTTACACAGTTCTACAAAAAGAAGGACGAGGTGAGTGACATCACACGATGTACCAGCATGCAACATGCTCTGAAGGCATGCAAAACACACAGGCAGAGAGTACTGACCATCTCTGACGCTACAGGTGGAAAAGAGAGGAGAGGCATTCACTTGTTAATAGTAAAGAAGACTCTGAAGGAAAAGTGAGAATAAGAGTGCAAGTGCAACACCGCCACCTAGTGGCCGAGCCCTGCTGAATCTCATGCAGACAGTCATAGGGGTTGCAGAATGTTCAGTTCCAGAAGTCATTATTTAAGAATCCTACTGTATTTGTTATGCTTCACACAGACACACATGGAATTATAGATTACTGTGGATATAATAATTACTGTTGCTGTATTTGATTTTCTGACAGCAGCAGCTGTTAAATTGTTTCTCATATTCAGAGATGGAACAAGTACTCAGATCTTGTATTTGAGTAAAAGCAGGAGTACCAAAGTGTAGGAATACTCCGCTACAGTAAAAGTCCTGCATTCAAAATGTTCCTCAAGTAAAAGTATTAGCATCAAAGAACTTAAAGTAGTGACAGTAAAAGAAGTCATTGTTTGATTGGTCCATTTCAGAATATTATATATGATATGTTTTATAATGATTGATCATTAAAGTGTTCTCAGAGCTGGTAAAGGTGCAGCTAGTTTGAATGGCTTTGTATACTGCAGGGTAGCTGCTGGATTTACTGCAGGTGAACTAAAGTCTGATTTGAGGGCTGATTATATTTACCATCATTAATCCAAATCTGCCTAGCAACTACAGCTATTAAATACATGTAGTAGAGTAAAAGTACACAATTTATCTCTGAATTGTAGTGGAGTAGAAGTAAAAGTACCTAAAAGTTGTACGTAAGTGCAGTACTACTGCTTATACTGTACATGCTTTGGAAAGAACAGAACTACATTGTCCCTCATGATGCAGCCCATTTACTGTTGCCAAACATAAACAATGTTTTGAGACTGCACATGGAACAGCTTAGCTTTTAGAGTAAACAGCTTAACCTTTAATAATAATTCAAGTAAATACATACATTGTATTTGTTTGTCAGTTTCATCTGTGACTGCTGAATATGAACACACTGCTGATTGTTCTGACTATTTCCTAAAAGAGAGGCCCTAAAATACAAATCACCTAAATCAGAACAAATCATTTGTTAATATAAAGGTTTTCTGTGATATTTTTAGAAACATATATCAATACTTCCACTTGTTTTTTATTATTTGGTTTTTACTATTGGTCTATAATACTTTAGTGTTTTGAATTAGTTTTGAGAGACATTTTCTGGAGCGTGTGATAGATCTGAGTGTGTACAGAACTTGATAATACTGACAATGACAATCTCATAAAGAAAAGCAGAATTAAAAACACTAAATGTGGATCTCAGAGTGTTTACTGACAACATAACATTTCGGAAGTAGAAATTAAACTCAAGAGACGTGTGATACCAAAACAGTATGCACCATGATAACGATTAGTATCCAATCTCTGCATACGGTACATGTAGAATGTGTGGTCAGTGAAAATTGATTCTTAAAAATGTATAAACACGTAAAGAACAATGAACTGAACCATGTAATAATCTAATCAAAGAGCTGATAATTAAAAACGTGTTTTTTCATGTTGAGTTAATTAAAATCAGTTTGTGTTGGCTGTGTGTCGCCCTAGAGACCCCCCCTCCCCATCAGTTAGAGAACCATGGAGCCACAGAAAGTGAAATACTGCCAAGTGTCTTTTATTCCTTCTTCCAGACAGCGTGGGATATTTAAAACTCAGCTCCTCATTTATTCCCTCCACAAACACTGTCACATAGAAATGTAATATTGAAACCTCTTCATTTGTGTGCAGTGCATTAAGACGCGTAAAGGAACCTAATTACACATTAAGTGATTCATAAAATACCTTTTATTGAATGCATTTCTAAATTAATGTGTGCCTGGGTTCATGTGCCTGATAAGAATAAATCTAGTCATAATTATTCCTGAGTCAGCGCGGGACTCATTTACAGAAATATAATCAGAATACAGATGTGCTGGTTTTACTGCTTTATGTGCTGTATTAAGTCAAACTTGATCTCTACTAAAATGATTCACTTTTAATTCACAACTTGCTGGAGCTCTCTTAAAGTCTAGAAACGGCCCACTACCGAAGCATCTCCCATAATGCTTAGAGGCTGTCTCATATGAGTAGAGCTGACAGTGATAATAAAGCCTCACCTGCATCTCGTCCAGCTTGGACTGGATGTCTGGAGGGAAGTCAGCGGAGCCGCAGGTGAACGGATCAAACGGCTCGGCACCAAACAGATCCTTCCCTGCACAGACACACACACAGACACACAGGCACAAACACACACACATACACACACACACAGACTCATCACACACTAAAAACAGCTTTTAAAAATGTTGAAATAAAGCCTTATCTGTGCGATGCAACAGAAATGATGTAATTCAAATCATGTTTAAATACAATAATATGAATAAAACCATTAATAACAACAGGGATACTTTTAAATTCAAGCAATTAAAAGGTATTTATAGCAAAAATATATTGACATCTGGAACTCTTGATCACATCTACATGAGTACTTCATCGTGTCTCTGCATTTTCTAATGTCTCAGCGTCCTTTACAGCAGTGTTTTTCAACCTTTATTGAACCACGGAACATTTTTTACATTGGAAAAATCTTGCGGCACACCACAAACCAAAAATATTACAAAATGACACTCTGTAGCCTAATACAGTATATTCAATTACAATGTAGTTTCTCAATTTGTTTACACTCACTCAGTGTGAAACCTGGGCCTGTTTAGATGAACACAAAGCCGATCTCCTGGCAGGAATGGAAGAAAGACACACACGAAGCTCTTCCTCAACATTTCTCAGTCTCTCTCTGTTTTTTGTTTTTATCGCAGTCAGGCTTGAAAAGCTCAGCTCACACAGATATGTTGTGGAAAATGGGAGCAATGTCAGAACAGCTTTGTTGGCCAGAATGGGGAACTCCTTGGAAGCAGTCAGCCAAAAACTGTCCAAAGGAAGATCAGCAAATCTTAGCTTTAACCCACGATCTTGTTTCAGTTCAGTTTGTTCCTCCTGCTCCTGTAAAGGCATGTCCTTTCCAACAACTGATGCTGAGCTGTATGGGTCCCTAACCCAGTCGAGACATTCAGTGGAGGCTGAAGAGAAATAAAATGACAACTTCTCCTCAAGAGTTTTCAAATGTTTATCTATTACCAAGCACAGTGCAGCAGTGTGATCTTGCCGTTTGTCTGTGAGTGGGAACATCTCAAGGTTGGCACTTGGCACATGTTGTTGCGAGAGATGCACCTTTAAACGGAATCTGTTTATTTTATCTGTGCTTGTAAGCAGGTTTTCATTTCGGCCTTGCATCCGGGTGTTGAGTTCATTCAGATGATGAAATATATCTGCCAGGTATGCCAGCATTGCACACCACTCATCACTTGAAAACAGATTGGAGTAATCGGACCTCTCGTTTGTCAGAAACACCTTAAGTTCCTCCCGCAGCTCATACACACGGGCCAGCACCTTGCCGCGCGACAACCATTGGACCTCCGTATGGAGCAATAGGGCTGTATGCTCCGCTCCCATTTCCTCACACAAAGATGCAAATATACGACTTTTCAAAGGTCGTCTCTTTACAAAGTTCACTATGCGCACAACATCATCCAACACAGGAACTAGTTCTGCTGGTAAAGTCTTTGCAACAAGGGCCTCACAGTGCAAAAAACAGTGCGTGGTAATAAGATCAGGGTTTCTATCCTTCACTCTTCTAACAAAGCCTTTGGTGTGCCGACCATGGCTGCAGCTCCATCAGTGCAAACACTTGTGTGTGTCAAGATATCCCGATGCGACCCGAAAAATTTCCTCTACTGTCGTTTTCTCTGGCAGTGTCTTGCAAAATAGGAAGTTTTCTCTAATGGCATCTCCATTCACAAAACGCACATTGGCCAACAGCTGAGCATGGCCACTAATGTCCGTAGACTCAAGTTGCAATGCAAATTTCCCACTGATGCGTATCTTTTCAAAAACATGACTTTCGATGTCTGTAGACATGTCATTAATACGTCTGGCAATTGTGTTATCTGAGAGCGGGACTTTAGCTATGTCTTTAACCGTGTCAGGGCCGAGCATCTCGTTGACTATGGCTTTGCAGGCAGGTATATTAATGTCTCTGCCACAGTGTGGGACTTTTTGGATTTAGCTACGCTTTCAGCAACTAGGTAACTAGCTTTGAGGGCTTTCTCATTTACCTTTGTGGTTTTTCTCATAAAAGTTGCCTGTTTCGCTGTGTTTTCACGCAGGCGAACAAAATAGTCCATCAGCTTGTTAAGAAGCGACGGGTGTTTAGTGTGGAGATGGCGTTTAAGCTTGCTTGGCACCATGGCGCTGTTGGACAGCTTCTCCCCACACACCAAGCATAATGGAGTCGGTGTCGTCTCATCCCCGGTGAAAGTAAATCCGAACGAAAGATAGCTCTCGTTGTTTTGCCTCGAGCTCACCGTCTTTACTTTCTTTTTACCACCACTCATAATAGGGCCTTCATCTGGGTCAGAATCTTGTCCAGGGCCTCACTGTCACCAAGACCTGTCGCAGGCGTCACTAATTCTCTTGTCTCTAAGAAGGAACGAGGCAATTACATACCTGTTACCACCCAGACGAATATTACATTACTCTGCCAGTAACTATATTACAGCACAGACACTCCACGATGGCTTATTGTTTGCAGATAATAATTCATAAATGTTAATTTTTGAGAAAAAAAATGAAGACTAATGAAATGCAATTGGATATTTTTTCACGGCACACCTGACGATCTCTTACGGCACACTAGTGTGCCGCGGCACAGTGGTTGAAAATCACTGCTTTAGACTGACCAACTTTGGACTTTGGTTAGCGAGCACAATAAACCGTAGAAGTGCAAATAGACGTGCATCAAAATCAACAGTGTACTACCTAACGGACACTTTGGGATGACTCTGTGTCAAAAAACCATGCCTGTCTGTGCCATCATGTCTTCTGTGATAGAAATTAGGATCTGTGTGTATGGAGTTAGTTTCTCCTTATCGTACAGTAGAGGTGTGCCAACTTTAAAAGAAGACATCTCTACGTGTGTCGTCCAGTTTATAGAATTGCTCTATAACCATGTTCACATTTACTCTGTATGATTATTTATGTGACATAGTCAAATATTGTTGGATTGGTGTTTGTGTCAATTAAAAAGAAACTGATTATGTAAAGAGATTAGCATTTTTTCAGGAATTATGTACAAATGAAAGTAGATTTTTTTCTGTTAATGAAAACATACCAGTTAAAAAATAACAATTCTCCAATTGGCAATACTTTGTTAAACCTTAAAACAAACTATTTTCAGGGCTGCATTCCCTCATTATAAAAAACAAATCTTTCAGAAGCCTAAGAACTAATCTCATACCTGTTCTAATCATTGAGGTAACTACTCACTTATATCAGGTGGTAACGTGGTCGGGGGTGGGGGTGGGCATCCGTTGCTGGCCGGTGTCGGCACCAGTGGGGTGACGGGGGAGAAGGGGATCATGTCGAAAACATCCGTAGACAGCGGCGGCTTCATGGACATACTCCCTGCCTGTGTGGAGAAGACGGTTAGCTCAGGGTCACACTGATTTCAGCTCAGACACACAGCCATGTTCTTATCCCAAAGCAAGAGGAGACGCAGAAAGAAAGCAGAAGACACAAGAGCAGGAGACACTGAGGGCCTGTGTCCACAAAGCAACCTGAACTGAACGCCAGCACCTTTTTTAACTGTTTCCAAAAGGGAGTGAGAGCATGCCGAGAAGAAGTGCAGCACTCAGTGTCTTGTCCTCAGCGCTCTGATGCTTTTAGAGCCTGAGAAAATGTCAACTTCTCAGGAAAGCGCACCTGATGTCACTGTGGTAATTGGCAGAGAAGCTTGTTGTTGGCCGTGTCTTTCATAGGGAAACGACCAAAAGCCTACAAGCTCCACGAGTCAATGTAGACCAGTATACGTTGACTTGTGAGTTTTATACTCTTATGGGCGTAGGTGGGATGTACTCCTAGTTCTACAGCTGTCAGACTGCCTGGTGGAGCTTTTCCATACAGAGTGTGAGAGCAAGCATCTTCTGGTTGGTGTTCAAGGTGAAAAAACTATGTCAAACCAATATATAGTCGCGCAAATAGATAATAAAACTAAGCAGAAATAGTAATGGGAGTGTTTTTGGTTGAAACACTGGGAGGAGGCTCTCCTTGGCGACCTAACAGCGCCATTGTGATGGAAAAAAAGTGGTGGCTTTGTGGACACAGACCCTCAGGAAGCAGAGAGAAAGTGTTTACGCGAGGCCGTGGGATGCTGCATCCCTCGGGAGGTTTAAGAGGAAGGAGAGCGGGTTTGGCCGGTGGAGGAGTTAGTAGCCCGCTGGACAGGTTGGACTCCGGCGAGCTCATAGGGGTGAGCGTGACAGAGGAAATCTCCAGACAGGAGAGGCTGTGACACCAGAAGAGAGAGGAGGGCCTCTGCAGCATGTACGCTTCGTTAGAGGCGTTTATGTGCAGCGGCTGAGAAGAGAGCGCAGACACACAATAGAAGAGCACAGAGGAACAATATTAGTCAGTGTCAGAGGGGGGGGGGGGGCAGGTTCACAGGAGCCTGTCATCAGTAGTGGCATTTGGCCCAATTACATGCTGAATCTATCAGGTTCCTCATCAGGGCGCTCAGGTGTGTAATTGCTTTGCTTCAGGCAGCAGCTCTCACACACACACACACACACACACAAACACACACACACACACACACACACACACACACACACACACACACACACACACACACTGGAGTTAGAGGCGTTTAATCATATAGGACATATCTGCAAGTCCAGCTGTCCTGAGACATCATTTCAGGGAGCTTACATTTGATAGACTTTCATATTTTAAAGATGTTTGTGGTTGTGAATTTCTGGCTGAGGTGGATCATTTGAATGCTAAATGATCTGAGTCTGCAGTTAGGCAAGACTGTGGATCTGTTGGAATAAGAAGCAACCACATTTCTGGGGGGATTTCAACCAATTCAATATAAATGTATAAGTAAGTATAAGACAAAGTATGAGAAAACTAAAGTTAGTTGAAGTGTGATGGGGTAGCATAGATCATAACAAATATAGTCCTCCTGTTACATCGTTTCTTATCAAAACTTACGGTGGAATAACTAAAACATTTCCAAAAGTTTAGTTTTAATATCAAGTCTAAAGGTAAGAGTTTGACAAAGTCATGGAGGAAGAAGGAAGAGAAAATAAATGTTATACAAGTACATAAACACATCGCTATATATTACAATAACCCTATATAACCAGTTTTACATAGTATAGTTTATTTTGGTTTTGAAAAACATATTGGTTAACTGAACTAATGAAAGAATATAAGAGTATATATTCATAAGCAATAAAACACACCCTTTTTTAATTCACTGCAGGCAGAGGTTTTGCTGCAGCCTCACTTGACGTGGTCCCAACGTTAGCCTATGGTGGCTAACGTAAGCTAATGTTTCGGTGGATATTGCTTAGTCAGTAATAAAACACTTTTACTTGCTTTACAGACACAGGCACACAGAGATTCAATATGTAGAATCTACAGTTAGTTGAAAAATAGTCTGACAAGGTGTGCATTCATGCATGTGTGTGTGTGTGTGTGTGTGTGTGTGTGTGTGTGTGTGTCCTCACTGGTGGCTCATGAGAGATCATCAGCTGCTCCTCCAGGTCTTGAAGCTGCTGCTTTAGCTCAGAGTTTTCTGTTTCCAGTTCTTGAATCTTCATCAAATCAAGAGCAATCAGTTCATTTAGAATTCACAGGACATGGAACTAAATGTAAGGTTGTGTTTACAATCATCACATCAACGATGAAACCTATTTATTAGTTAGCATTAACCCTGGTATTGAGAAAAGCAAAGCTTTTAAAAACACATTTTTTTAACACCCATTTCAGAACTGATCAATTCAAGTCAACATTAATATACATGTCACACTGTCCCCCTCATTTTTCTAATCCATATGAATGTTTTAATAAGCAATCATTTAAAAAAAAACACTGGGAAAGTTCCATAATTACAGCAGGGTTTACAATAATCCAGTTACAGGTTGTAACACCAGAGCTCATTAATATTCGTTACCAACATTCTTCATCAACAGTGTTTAATCATCCACGCTGCGTGACTCACACCAATCAATAGAAACAAGCCCTGCATTAATTAATAGAAATTTAAATGTGTCAGTATGGCGCTGCAAGTTTTCAAAGTAGATTAAAGTCTGTGTGAAGCTGAATTAAAAAGCTAAAGAGGGGAGACGTACTCTCTTCTGTAGAGTCCCGATCTGTTTCCTGGTTTCCACGTCCTTGCCTCCAGACTCCAGGAACTTCTTGTAGGCCAAGTCGAAGGCCTGACCGATGGTTAGAGTTATCTCTTCTGCCTGTAGCGTGGAAGGAAGAATATTATATATAATCATCTTATCAGCGTAAATGTCACTAGCTAAAGCTTGTTTACAGCTGACTTGAGCTTTCACAGTAATTACAAGATGTCAAAATGTACAACATAACCTATAATTTGACATTCTGGCTGTTCTGTTCCCCTGAAAAGAGAAGGATGAGAAGGCACTTACACACTTTTCACTGTCAAACACGAAGCAGAGGTGTTTATTGGACTCTGAGTCTTTGCAGATGAAAGTAAATATCCTTTTATCGGTTTTGTCATCGGCACAGAAGGATATCCTGTGTAACTGACAGTTATGCTGCACATCCTGGAAAACAAACACATTTATTATTTATTTACTTCATGTAAGAGTCACTACTTTTTCCACATGGTGTGGTCAGTAGAACTAAAGCTGTCATGTACAGCTTTGCAAAAACACAATTATAATCTTTAGTCTCACTTTTGTCTTGAGGTCGAGTATCTTCACGCCATAAATGGAGATCTGTAATTCCACTTTGGGCGTCTTCTGTCCCTCTGACTTCTTGATATGTCTCTGAAACTGCAGAATTAGAGAAATATTGAACACAGAAAATGAGTCCACTCTACTTAAGCAACAATATGGAGTACTAAAAGCACATGCTAGTTAAACAGTATACAACACTAAAACTACGTAGCCTACCTAAAAAAAATAACATCTTTATATTTGTTTTAACCAGCTAAAAACACATTTTCACCTCAAACACGATGTCAGCCAACCTCAAAGAAAAAAGGTGTGTTTAGGTGGTCTGTGCAAGCAGCAATTTTTGTGAATTTTGTTTCAAGGCGACGACCTCTAGTGGTGGTAATAAATATGACGTAATAAGGAGAGGAAACTAAATGTCGTATTATAAAGAGCGACAAAGTCCGTGTAGGATGGGTCTTTTGGTGAGGTATTTCAACTTTAACACGATAATGTGTAACTGGGTTAATACGTTACTAAATGACGACAGCACATGTGTAATGTACACCTACTCGGGTTACATACATACAACAAATACTCTCCAGGGGTTTTTCTACAAACCTAACACCACTTCCGGTTATAATACGGCCCCGCCCACTTTCAGGGGAAAATAATGCATTAGGCAGAGGTCTTCAACAGGGGGGTCGCGACCCCCAGGGGGTCCGCGGAGGTACTGCAGGGGGGTCGCAAAATCTTTGGTTGATTAGACAATTTTTTATATATATATTTTTTTTTTACAAACCGTTTTTTCCCACAAATTGCAATGTCTTTAAATGCACAACACAAATCCAAAATATTATAGTGAACGGAAAAATGGAGGCAGATGTGCCAATCACGAGGCCGTGTGACACACGCTGGCTCATAGACATAATATTATGTCTATGCGCTGGCTCTGTCAGGTTCCTCATGATTGGACGAGAGCCTATTCAGGCCCCAGTTTACTGAAGACCCAGACACAGGGATGCACGCAGCGACATTATTGAGAAGACCATACATATAAAATGGATCGTTTTGTAACTCGAGCGAAAAAATCAACAAGCACAAGCGAGATACCATCCACCAGTGAACATGCAAGTGACGAGGCAGAACCTGCTGCGCCTGCAGATGTTGCAGCTAATAAGGGTAAGCGCAAAAGGGAGAAGACACGAAAATATTCAGATCATTATCTGAAGTTCGGGTTTGCCTTTAAGGAGACAGATGGCATTGAGTTTCCAATGTGTGTCATTTGCTCTACTGTTCTTTCAAATGAATCTATGAAGCCATCAAAGCTGCAGCGTCACTTGGAGACAACACACAGCCACTTAAAAGACAAACCTGTTGAATACTTCCGAGCTAGCCTCAAATCCCTCCAAGGTCAACAGACATTGATCAGAAAATCAGCCAAAGTTGGGGAGCTAGCTTTGAAATGCTCTTATCAAATTGCTCTTCGGATTGCCCAGAAGAAACAGCCATACACACTTGCAGAGGATTTAATATTGCCTTCAGCAACCGATATGTGTAAAACCATGTATGGAAATGATATTGACATTAATAAACTGAAAACCATTCCAGTGTCGGACACAACCATAGCTCGCCGTATAGACGAGATGGCATCTGATGTGAGGATGCAACTGATAGAGAAGCTGAGTAAGGCAGATGCATTTGCGTTACAATTAGACGAGTCAACAGATGTGTCGAAGGACGCCCAGCTTCTGGCGTTTGTGCGCTTTGTCGATGATAAGGAAATGCAGGAGGAATTTTTGTTTTGTAAGTGCCTCCCTCAACGCACAACTAGTTCTGAAATCTTCAAAGTGATCGATGTTTTTTTCAGAGAGAATGACATTCCGTGGACAAAATGTATTGCGCTGTGCACTGACGGTGCAAGAGCCATGGCTGGTTTAAAAAGTGGACTAATCGCGCTTGTAAGGGATGTGTCTCCGCAAGTGATTTGGACGCACTGCATGCTACACAGGGAGTCACTTGTTGCCAAAGATATGAGCGCTGAATTGGCAGATGTCATGGACTCGGTAGTGAAAGTAGTCAACCTAGTCAAGAAGAGCGCATTGCAAACACGTCTCTTCTCGAATCTCTGTGCTGCTGAGGGAGAAGAACACACTGCGCTACTCTACCATTCCGAGGTTCGGTGGCTTTCACGTGGAACAGTGTTGTCACGTGTGCTTGAATTGCGCAAGTCTATTCGGGAGTTTTTACTTCTCCAAAAGCGCACAGAGCTGGCTGCACTTTTCAGTGACAATGTTTGGGTCACCAAACTTGCCTATCTTGCTGATGTTTTCGCTGAGCTGAACAAACTGAACAGTTCAATGCAAGGCCGCAATACCCATGCCATTCAACTGTATGACAAAATGGAAGGCCTTCTAAAAAAAAAATCAAAAGGTGGAGGGAGCGCATCGGGGAGGAAATATTTTCCATGTTTCCATCAGTGGATGAGCTGGGAGATTCTGCTGTGCTCTCGCCCCCCATTACACGCGCAATTCTTGCGCATTTGGAGGCGCTCGAGGGACAATTTGGGCACTACTTTTCTGAGGCTGACTCCTGGCGCAGGGACAAGACATGGATACTGTTTCCATTCACAGACAACGCAGCAGACGGCACACACCTGACAGTGACGGAGGAGGATCAGCTAATCGAACTATCCACTGACAGTACGTTCAGACACATATATGACACAAAACCACTCACCCAGTTCTGGATCTCTTGCCAGAAAGACTTTCCGCAATTGGCAGGAAAAGCCATGATGAGCCTTTTGCCCTTTGCCACAACCTATCTTTGCGAAAGTGGATTTTCCTCACTGACTTACTTGAAAAACAAATACAGGTCAAGGCTGCAGCCTGAGGCTGATATGACCCTCTGCCTGACAACCTCCATCCGTCCAAGGCTGGATCAGCTGTGTGCTGCTCATCAGGGTCAGACATCTCACTGATGTGAGAGTACGTGTGCCATCCACAGATGGTTTGAGGATTCATTGTCCCATCTACATGCATGTTTAGTGTTAAAATCTCATAGCTCAGTGACAGTGGCACAGCCACTCTGCACCTTGCACTTGTTTAAAGTTCAAACTTTTATTGTGATTTATTTTAATAGCCCTGTGTTGTGTGCAAGATATATGTTCATAAATGGCAGTGGTACGGCCACACTGTACCTTGCACTTGTTTAAAATAAAAACATGAATATATTAACCTGTGTATTATTTGAATAGCTTAGTATTGAATGTACAATAACAGTATCTATGTTTACACACTGCACTAGGCCCCGTTTAATATAAAACACAATTGTATGCCATATTAATAGTAGGGGGTCCCTGCTCCAACTCTCCATCAGTTTGGGGGTCCCTGGCCTGAAAAACGTTGAAGATTAGAGCGAAGCAGAAAATAATAGTTGTTCATGTCTTTAAAGCTGCTGAGTCATATATTGCACCTCAAACAACAAATAACTCCAGATTTACGGTTTCTTTACTTCCGCTTCAGCCTGCTGCCTGCCACTCGTCCACTGGCAGACCCACCGGAGATGCATCCCATATTTATTCTCCGTAAAAACAAAGCTGTCTCTGCCGTCTGACGGTCTATTTGACACAATTTTCTAAATGTGATGTAATTATACCGTTTTTGACGAGCAGAAATATTGTTTTCCGGCGTCACTTTAAAATGTTACGGAGGAAATCGGCATTTTGGTATGAGGACCGCGTCCCTGTTTCCCAGTTTGGGCAAAACCCTGCTCTCATTTAACGCAGACATCTATATTTTCCGAAAGAGAAACCAAAAAGTGTAGCTAAACATGTACCAAATAGTTAAATGTAACCAATTCCCAACTTTAAATATTAAAACTGACTTTGTGCGACCATTACCCCACGTGAAACATAATAAACGTATACTGTATACAACTGTCTAGCAGTCAGTAGAAAAATATTCCAGTCACTAAGTTTGAGTAAGTGCTGTGAACACGCCAGGTATCAATGGGCTGTTTATATATAACGCCACATTAGCAAGTCGTTTTTGGCTTTCGGAACAATGCACAATGCATGTTAGTGTTATTTTAGCTCGGTTTTGGTCTCAAGATATCTGTATTTTAAGTAGCTGAAGGCTCCACTATGCTAAACAACAGCTATTTGTTTAACCTTGTATATCTGCTGTTTGATGATGATCATTTAATGTGCTGTTTGTTTATTAGAGCTATTTTCATGAGTGACTCGCTTAGGGGGGAAAAATGAGCCCTATGTTGTCTTTTAAGTGCAGTTATAATTTGTTTAAGAAGATATTATCGTTAAGGTCAAGTGTTAAATAGGAAACTCAAGAGGACATGGAAAACATCTGTGATTCATTCTGTGGATCATTCTTTCAAACTCTGCCAAAAAACAATTTATGTGCTTCCCTCTTATCTTGCCAACTGACATAAATATCAACAGGACTTGGCAGTGAATTAAAGCCGTTAACCAATAAAAATGTCTGTAAAAGGGGCGTGATCACTGTCAGTCAAGGAGACGCAGGGTAACTTGCAGGAAGCTGATAAAACCATATCACGACTTCAGTTGGATCTAATAAATATAATGCCATCACTCATAAATAAATCTGCACCACATAATGTTCAATTTCACTTTTCAACAGTGTGTGTGTGTGTGTGTGTGCGTGCGTGCGTGCGTGCGTGTGTGTGTGTGTGTGTGCCAACACATTTCTGCAGAGTGATAATAGCCTCTAACACAGCGGTTCCCAAACTTTTTTTGCGGTGCACCCCCTTCTACGTCCCAACCGGGTTGACGCACCCCCCAAAAAAACGCAACAAAAAACCCCGCAACAAAGCTTTGTTTTATCGCCATATAAATAACTTTGTCATGAGATGTCCCACTTGACAGTTTCCCTGATTTCAGCCAGTTAATCATATTTGCATATATCCTAGGCTACAGTGAAACGTAGAATAAGACAACTGTTTTCTTCTACGTTTCTATCAAAAACTAATAAATTAAAGTTTTTTTGATTTAAAATAAAAGGGATCACAAAGGAAATGTTTATTTTCCCTGTGTTTTATTGTAGCCTATGGAAAAATTCCACTTAAAAAACAACACTGTAATATTTTTACACCAGACCACCATTACATGTTTCATCTCGCGCACCACACTTTGGGAATCCCTGCTCTAACACAACAGCACTCTAAGGCTTTACTGTAAACATAATATGTTCAACTTTAACTAAGCCCTTGTAAGGCATTGAGTTAAGCTTCTATAATTTAACACATTTGCTCTTTTTGGCTGGCAGATACATACAACCGAAGAGAGAGAACATTATTCCTACTGGAGTAAAAAAACAAGCACTTATATTTTAACTGATAGGAGACCAAATTGTTTGCCCTACATAGTGGACAAATGCCTTCCAGGGCTCTTTAAATCTCTCCACAGGATCTTTGGAAACCTAAGCCCTGTCCTAGTTGCCAGTGTATCTGGGAGAGTAACCATGGAGCTTTGGGCTCAAAACAGGCTTCAAGATCAAATGTAGTGTAACAATAGAGGTACGGGTTTGGGAAAACAGTGCTCCCCTTACAAGTGGCCTCACAGATTCGACTGTTGGCAGGAGAGGACAGAGGCCAGGCCAGCAGAGAGAGAGCACGGCTATATTACCAAGAAGCTGTGAGAAAGAGAGACTGCTGCATCAGACCCTGAAAACACACTCCTCTGGTCTGAAGGGACCTGGGACTACAAAATACACTGTCTAAATATGTTAAAGTTAACCCACCTCTCTCGTATTCCTCAAAATATTTGGTTTTTCTATGATCTGGTGTCGAAATATCAAACATTATAAAGAAACATGTTGTTCTAATGTTTTCTCTAGGAGGTCTATAGGGTTAAAGAAGATAGTTTAAAAAATAAAATGTATGCACAGTAGGTTGGATGCTTTTTATCCTGATCTACGGCCCTGTGTTTTTACTGTTACTTTGAATAAATGTTAAAATTATGAAAAAAGTTAGGCTTATTTTTCATAGCCTGAGCTTTTTAAATGACGGTAGGTCTGTAAATGAAGATGTCCTAAGGCTAATGATGATGAGTTATGGACCCTACCTGTCGAGCATCAATTGGAAGATAAAGTAGGTAGCGTAAGGTCTGCTGTATGACCTTAAACCTGTTTGAGCTTTTGCAAACTGGCTAAACTGACATTTATATTTATGAAATGATTAGGCAAATTAAAAATAAATAAGCAACTACTGTCACTGCGCTAAATCCAACTTATATTACCAAGTGGCAAAATTCAGATTGAATACGAAACATTTGTACACTGGAATGACCTTTAAATTGGGGACTAGCTTGTGAATCTAGAGGAACATGTAGCAGCTAAAGAAAAACACAATTTTCTTTCTGTGGTGGAGACCAAAAACAGAGCTAACATTGGAATGACCAAATGGACATTATGATGTGATAACTTCAAAGTTTGGGATTCCAGCTTGCTATATTGTCCCTAAGTGGCCCCCCCAAAAAATTAAGGTAGCTTAAAAGAGAAAAAAAGAGTGGTGTCGTCATTAAACGCTTTATTAGAAAGCTGAGTTTAAAGAAAACGAAACAGAGCAACACAGGCATTCATTTACTCGTTGGTGCTAATTTCACATGACATTCAGTCCCATTTTCCGTTTTTATTAATGCATTCATTATCCAATGCTATTATCATTACACACGTGGGTGTACATGAGTGGTATCAACACAGTGTACTTTAGCATTAAAGGATTATATTGTTTCAAGAAATGTATTTTTCCCCATTAATATGCAAATTCCGGCTGTAGCAGCTAATTAGATCCCATAATTCAAAGCAGGAACTAGTGGCGGGGCAAGTGACAAGAGTTTCAACCATGTGTCACTGAGTTCTGTCAGCGAGTAATGAAGTACCTGCGCTTTTATGAAGTGACTTTTCATACCCAAACAGTAGGTTGGCATTTTAGGGAAAATTTTAAGGTTAATGGGTTCGAGCTCAGGGTGAGGAACAACAGGTTTGACAGAATATAAATATCCCTTCTTTAACAGAATACTGCATCTACTTGGGGCAAGGTTGTACTGAGCTTATCCAGCAGTTACAGGCCCCCACACTTGGGAGCTGGAACTCCAAGGGCACCTTGCTGTAACTGATGAGGGAGGCAATCATTTGTCAATCTGTTATCCAGTTTGGCCGCTCAGGAACCAAACTTTTTCTATCCTTCAGGCTACAGCGTCAGGACTGGCTTTACCTTTAACTTCCTGACTGCATCCTTTACGACCTCTGTGCCTTTCGGCGCTTCAACCTCCGTGTTTCCAAGGAACTGAAAAGAGAGAGAGAGAGAGAGGCAAACTATGATTTGACAGCAACACAATGAAAGCATATGCTGTTTATAGAAGAAGGAACCCTTAATGGTCCCACAGAGGAGAAATGTACATTCTGCATTTGATCCATCCTATGGTTAGGAGCAGCTGACTGCCATATGTACAGCGCCTGGGGAGCAGTGTAGGGAACTGTGCCTTGCTCAGGGACACCTCGGTAGCACTTGGTCTATACGGGACATGAACTGGTGACCTTTCAGTTCCCAAGCGAAGTCCCTATGGACTTTGCCACCACTTACCAATACTTGTATACTTAATCTCTGTGCCTACCTAGGGACATTTTTGGCTATGGGGATTTTGTATGTTTTTGGCTGCGTAAATGCAAATGAAATACATTTTGGCAAAGGTTTGGGTTTTGTTTCATCTAATTTTTCTACGTTTTAAGTTCTACCTGAGCTCCTGTAATACATCTATAAACAAATTTGCAGCCAACATGCCCCAATTGAAACTCATTATAATCATAATGATGGGCCATTCCAGTAACAATCATGCATTTGAGTATATCAGGCTTTCTGCTTAAAGTACAGGCTTAAAAACTGCAGTTTTCTGCCAGACTGAGAATGCTATGCATGCTTCTTTCCTGATGTCTTTCACAAAAAAATTCAATACGTTAAACTTATTGTTGTTACTAATCATTAACATGTCCCACTTTGTGTATGCAATTTATATACAGTTAATAACCAAACATTTGTGTTTAATGCATACACATATGTTAGTGTTTATGAGGATATATAGTAAATTGGCCCAAGGAATAAATTGAAACAATAAAAGTTGTTCTGGAAAACCGTCCGATACCTCAGGAGGGGTGTCATGATCTTTGTTTGGTGTCTGTCATGTCTTTGTGTTGTGTGTTTTATTTTGAAATGTTTCCCCTCTGTTTCATGTTAAGCTTCACTTCCTGTCTGCGTTTCCCTCCTGTGCCTGATTGCGTTATTGTGTTCACCTGTTGCCCCTGTGTTTCTCCTCCCCCTTCCAGCTGTCTCTGTCTTGTGATTACCCTTGTGTATTTAGTCCCTGTTTCCCTTTTGTCTGTTGTTCGGTCATCATTTCTTCCCTGATCTTGTCCATGTTACCTGCCTGTTCCTGTCGCCCTTCATGTCTGGAGCTAAGTGTTTTTCATGTCCTGTGTTCCCCTTGCTTCGTGTTTTCATCAACAGCTTTTGAATAAAGCTCGCTTTTTGTTTTTGACCCTTACCTGCTTCCCCTTGATTTACTGCACTTGGGTCCAGTTTCCCCAACCCTGACAAGCAGGGAACCATCCAAGCTGTGTACAGTAAGGATGGGACGCTGTTGACCTCAACTGATAGGGTGTTAGGGCGGTGGAAGGAGCACTTTGAGGAACTCCTGAACCCGACAACTCCACCCTCTATGTTAGAGGCGGAGCTGGAGTATGAAGGGGGATCAACTCCAATCTCACGGGGGGAAGTCACTGAGGTAGTCAAACAACTCCACAGTGGCAAAACCCCGGGGGTGGATGAGATCCGCCCAGAAATGCTGAAGGCTCTGGGTGTTGAGGGACTGTCATGGTTGACACGTCTCATCAACATTGCGTGTAAGTCGGAAACAGTACTGAAGGAGTGGCAGACAGGGGTGGTGGGTCCCCTTTTTAAAAAGGGGTATCAGAGGATGTGTGCAAATTACAGAGGCATCACATTACTCAGCCTACCCGGGAAAGTTTACTCTAAGGTGCTGGAAAGGAGGGTCCGGCTGATTGTTGAACCTCAGATTGAAGAGGAACAATGCGGTTTTCGTCCTGGTCGTGGAACGACGGACCAGCTTTTTACTCTCGCAAGGATCCTGGAGGGGTCTGGGAGTACGCTCATCCGGTCTACATGTTCTTTGTGGATTTCGAGAAGGCGTATGACCGGGTTCCCAGGGAGATACTGTAGGAGGTGCTGTGGGAGTATGGGGTGAGGGGGTCTCTACTCAGGGCCATCCAATCTCTGTACTCCCAAAGCGAGAGATGTGTCCGGGTCCTCGGTAGCACATCGGACCGATTTCCGCTGAGGGTTGGCCTCCGCCAGGGCTCCGCTTTGTCACCAATCCTGTTTGTGATATTCATGGACAGGATTTCGAGGTGTAGTCGTGGGGGAGGGGGTCTGCAGTTCGGTGGGCTAAGGATTGCACCACTGCTTTTGCCAGATGATGTGGTCCTAAAGGCTTCATTGGTCTGTGACCTTCAGCACTCACTGGATCGGTTCGTGGCCGAGTGTGAAGCGGGTGGGATGAGGATCAGCACCTCCAAATCTGAGGCCATGGTTCTCAGCAGGAAACCGATGGACTGTCCACTCCAGGTAGGGAATGAAGCCTTACCCCAAGTGAAGGAGTTCAAGTATGTCGGGGTCTTGTTCTCGAGTGAGGGGAACAATGGAGTGTGAGATGGGCCGGTAGCCTAAGCGGAGCAGCGGGAGCGGTACTGCAGTCGCTTTACCGCACCGCTGTGACGAAAAGAGAGCTGAGCCCGAAAGCAAAGCTCTCTGTCTACCGGGCCATCTTCGTTCCTACCCTCACCTATGGTCATGAAGGATGGGTCATGACCGAAAGAACGAGATCGCGGATACAAGCGGCCGAAATGGGATTTCTCCGCAGGGTGGCTGGCATCTCCCTTTGGGATAAGGTGAAAAGTTCAGTGATCCGGGAGGGACTCGGAGTAGAACCACTGCTCCTTCGCGTTGAAAGGGGCCAGTTGAGGTGGTTCGGGCACCTAGTGAGGATGCCACCTGGGCGCCTCCCTAGGGAGGTGTTCCAGGCACGTCCAGCTGGGAAGAGACCGAGGGGTAGACCTAGCACCAGGTGGAGGGATTATATCTCTTCGCTGGCCTGGTAGCGTCTTGGAATCCCCCAGTCAGAGCTGGCTGATGTGGCCAGGGAAAGAGAAGTTTGGGGCTCTCTGCTGGAGCTGTTACCTCCGCGACCCTGACGGAAAAGTGGGAGATGGATAGATGGATGGATGGAGGTACATGGTATTCCATAAGCCTCCTTTACTTAAAAATGTATTTCATAAATTGTAGAGGATGATATTTTTCACTGCATAAAGAATGAACACACCAATCACTGGTGAACTTTAACTCAATATCATCTGGTCTTTTTTTTCTGTGTTCAAATTAATTCACATAATAAATACACACCACTTGTTCACATTTGTGTCAAATTATTCATGAACACAACTTCCAGAGGCATACAAAAATGTCCTCCACACACACACACACACACACACACACACACACACACACACACACACACACACACACACACACACACACACACACACACACACACACAGAGCACTTCTGCCAGCGTCCAACAGATGGAGCCATTAACCTTTGAGCCCGGGTATGGTGTTTCCATCTGGCAGCAGCAGCAGCAGCAGCAGCAGATGCAGTGATTGTCGCAGTCACACACACTGCTTCAATGCCTCCCTGGGCTTAATGTGTGTAACCCGTTCCAATATCAGACTTCATAAACACTGGTGTCAGCCCCTTAAAGGTTTGGGAAAACAGAATAACAATGTCTCCCACTGGAACTTAGCAAACAGCTCAGACAGACGGGGGTTGTTTCTCCCACACAGCGGAGTCTGTGAAGCTCTCCGTGACTTGGCTTAACTAACAACCATTTAATCCCAAAGCTTGGTTTGGAGGCAATATGTCCTTGTACTCTACCGGTCCACTTGTTCCATTAAAGCCAAACAAAAAACTCTTTGATTCTAAATTAAAAAATTCCCAGATATTAGTATTGTTCTATGGTGATAAAAGGTGTTTTTTTTTTCTGTTAATACCATATGCATCCTGTTACCATGTACATAATGTATTATTTGTTCAGTTTGTGTTATTGTTTACATGCCCGGGGAATGGAGTTGAAACCATGAGTTTATAAGAGACTACCCAAATGAAAAGGGTATCAGTTGTGTTTAAAATGCAAATATGTTTGATTTGTGCTCATTCGCATACCTTTCATAAAGGTTAGATAATACCAGGTTCAAACTGATTGTTTAATTTTTTTTTACAGATAAGATTTGAAGCAGAAAATAGTGTCAAAAGCTGTTAAAAGAATCCATATTTACCAAATCTTAAACTACCCCTAGTGATGTGGGGGTCCGGTAGTTGCACATTACTGAAATCTTAACTCCAATATGTTTAACAGGCATCATTTAGTGACAGCTTTTTGTACATTTTTGACAAATCTACAACAGAAAACGTAGTTTGTCAAATAAAACATCTAAATGTGTGTTTTGGATGTTTTAGTTTCAGTAAACGGACAGGAGCTGAGGTGTTACATTCCTCATGTTATGAAAGTATAGAAAACACAGACTTTTAGAGTTGACCAGTAGAAGAGAAAAACATGTTTTTGCCTGGAGTATCTTGTCTTTACTTATATCTCTGTAAGATGCATCAGATTTCAAATGTGGAAATGTATGTTTAATGCGTGTTCACTGTTAAACAAACATGTATAATGTGTGTAATAATGCTAGTATTCTTTATAAGTGATTTCTTGGAATTTAATGAACATGGACACCATTAGCATGAAAGTGGGATGATGCATGTTAATTACAATAAACTAAAAATGAAAGGATTAAAACAAGTATTTTTATAAATACAGTAAGTAATGTACATAGAACATGTCTGAATGAAAGGAGGTGAACCAACACGGCAGTTACCAAAAGTACCAGAAACAGATGGAGGCTGTGTACCAAAGTGTCAGCACTGCTGTGACAAATGTACTCTGCACACTTCAGGACATAACACGTATGAGCGCGCCGCTGACAGATGCCCAGAATAGAACTGCATGTTCCTGACCAGTGCATTCTGGGAGGTGACTAGGGAGGTTCCAGAACGTAAGACTAAGCCTCGGGGCTCATCCATCACCTGGTGCGTCCAGTCAAGAGACACACCACTCCTGACCCTGCCGCCCCCGCAATGAGCATTCAAGGGGACTCTACACCCTCCAATGCAAAAATATCAGGCAAATAGAAAAGATGAGGGCTATGTCACTGCGAAACATTTAACTTTTATTGTCAAGTGTTAACATTCTGAGTGAAAATGGAACATGTTTACATGGCCAAACCCAAATGGTGCATTCAGACTGGATGCGATGTATTTTTGTTGGCGCGCCGCGATTACATGTAAAGACGCAGAGAGATGTGAACTCGCTCGGGCGGCGCGCAACTTCCATTTTTTCAACTCGAGTGTCAAATTAGCGTAACGCGTTTTCGCATAAGCCAATCAGTGACAAGGATCTCAACCTGCTGTTACTGACGTTTAATCAGAAAACCAAAACGGCAGCCGCTAACCGTTAGCACACAGAGCCCCCAGCTCCTCATATCTATTCACAAACTGGAGAAAAGTTATACGTTTACAAACCGCACGCAGACTGTCCATGGTATGGCGAATACAGTCGCTGCTTTATTCATGTCTGCATGACTTTGTTGTGAGTGTTGACGGAGCAGCTACAATGTGAGTTTAGCCTGAAACAACATGTTTCATTTAAAATTAAAATCACATCACGGTAAAATATGTTCATTTAAGTGTAGTTGGTACCTACCATAGTAGATGGTAAAGTCAACTTTGTGATGTGATACAATGAGTAACTGTGTGTTTACAACTTGTTGCACTGTCTCTATGTGTCCAAAAAATATAGATGAATGCAGGATATAAGTTAGAAACTGCAATATTTATTTTTGTATTCATCAGAAGAAAAACAAGTTACCTTATACATGTAAAACAAACAGCATTTCCTTTAATGTATTGGTGATAAATCTCAATAGGTATATGCTTTCAGTGGGACTGTAAACCCTTCATTTATTTATCTTTTTAACAAACATGTCAAAAATGGCTTCTCCATGGTAGCCTTATCTGAACAATATCTTGATTGACCTCAGCTCATCGTCCTTGCACAGCTTTCCATTGATTGAAGGGTTTTATCCTTTTTGTTGACACTACTCTAGAAAGAGCAGGATCTATGTCATGTGCAATTACAGTGGTTTCAGAATGTGATATGACTGTTGATGTTAGACATCCAGCCTGCTCAGAAACCTCTCAACATGTCATCTGTGAGGTCAGTTGCATTTGCTAAATGCAAAGGTCAATGGAAACTCATCAAAAGCATCAATGGCAGCTTTGTACAGCAGCCAGATACAAGTGCCTGTCAGAGCATTAAATCAGAGGGGCTCAGGTAGATGACAGTCTATAATGAAATCTTACCTCATGAACATAAAACGTATTACATTAAAAACAGATAAATCCTGGTTTCACAAAGGATTGTCTTTTGCAAGTCCCCCACAGCCCTATGAAATGTTTTGGTCCCAAAACCCAAAAGATATCCAGTTCATGGTCTTACAGAGAACTAGCAAATCTTCACATTTGGGAAGCTGGCACAAGATAATGTTTGCCAATTTTCTTGAAAAACTTCAGTTGATTAATGAGTTCTCAAAAAGTGATGGTGATTAATATTCTGTCCAATGACTTATAAAGGAATTAACTGATCATTGCAGCTGACGTAGCTTCAGAGAAACACAGCAGAGCATATGGATAACCTATTCTTTCTGAGACTTATAAGTAGGGCTGTAGCAAAGATTTGTGCTGAAGCCACCTGCTGGGGTTGTGTTGAAGCTCCTTTAATCCCACCTCCAACATATTTTTTGAATGTTTCCATATCCAATTTATTCAGTAAGCTGTTCAATTACAGTTTCCCCAAGTTTGATTTAAAATGGAGCAGTTCGTTCCAGGCAATTTGTAAATCGATCACCGCGTAAAACTCTCTACAAGAAAGTCCAAGAATTTGAAATCTTTCTAAATTATTATTACCAAAACACATTACTCATTCCATGTTTTTAGGAAAGTACCACACTCTTAAATGTGTTGTAGATGAACCAGAAATGATCAGGATTAATGTCGTTCCAGCTCATCAAATGTGAGGATTAGCTTCTTTCATTGGTTTTAGATAATTAATTCAAATGAAATATCTTTGTAAACTGGTCTACAAAACAAACAATTTCCACATCTGACCATGGGCTTTGGAAAACTTAAATGACAGTTTTTCATTATTTACTGACTTTTTATCGACTAAACAATAACGGAAACTAATTAAAACATACACACAACAGATTAATGAGGTAATGAAAATAATCTGAAGTTGCAGTCCTAAAATGGTAACTGTAACATTCTAATTTCACCATCTTAATTCTGGTTATAAGAAATTCTGAATAATTTGGTTCTTTTTGTTGTGGCCCTGAAAGTACTCACAGTCACGAATGAACACATGCTAAATGAACCGAAGAAATACCCCCCATGTAGGTATTCTATTTTAAAACAGAGAGAATATGACCTTAGAGTTCATATTTGTACCTACAGCCCAGCTTTTCACTACAAGTCACGTCACATAAATCACACCTTATCTTCGGTTTACTTCCAGAAAGCCCGGGCGGAAACCTTCAGGATCAGAAGAGGTCAAATACAGCAGGTAGTTTAGTGGTTCCATCAAATCAAAAATGATTCAAGACAAAGAGAAGTTTTATGATCTCGTTGAATGAATAGATCGAATCATTTAAGAATTCTGTCTTTTCTTGAGGGGTCCTTCTCTTTTTTTTTTACCACAGCTACAAGATGCAGTTAATGACTAACCGAAATTCTGATTGCTTTAAAGCACGGAGAATCTGGCTGCCTCATTCCCTCCAATTCCTTTAGTGATGAGTGCTGTAGATCTTAGCAAATGTACGAAGAAAGGCAACTCTTAAGTAGAAGCCGACAATTTGGAGACAGTAAGAGAACTGACAATATTCTTTGATATTAGAGAGGTGTCTTCTGCCAGTGGTACTTTCTAGTTGCATACTGTAAGGAAGTTATTTTGGAGCTCTTTCACATTCCCTTCAAAACATTTCTAAAAACCAGGAGGACGTAGGCTGACAGATCCATCGCCTCACAGGAGAGAAACCCTTTGCCGAAATTAAGCAGAAAACCCTGTCAGACAGGGAAGTGCTCCTCAAGTTATTCAGCACTATCCTCCATCAAGAATTGCGGATATTTAAAAAATACTTCTTTGAAAGCGTTTTGTCACATGCCTTGTTTCCAGTGCGGTGGCTAATTTCAAATTCTATTCGTGTCAGGAACTTTTTTGACTGGCTTTGACAGAAGCGTGAGTCACTTCACATAAACACTCCGCACTCATTCATAACTTAACAAATCAGGAAGGCTGAAACTCAGAGAAACCCTTTCAATTAAAGTTTGACGAGTGCAACCTTCCCCCATCACAGCGGAGAAAACAGCTGCTCCAGAAGATAAATACTAGAATATATATTACAACAGTTCAGACTGAAGCAAAGCTGCCAACCCTGAGAAAGTCTTGGAGAACTGCATAATGCTGGAAAGGGATTTTTGGGGCATTTTCAAATTATTACTTATATTTATCCATATATCATATTCCTTTTGTCCAAAATACAAATTAAATACCCTTACCCTAACCCTAAACCATGGACCTTTAAAGTTGTTTATTTTCTGAGGGATTTACCTGATGTCGATATTTAAGCATTTGCTGAATTTTTATATTTTATTTTAATTTCCAATTCTTAACTGCTGAGCCTAGTTGATTGATGTAATATCACTATTACAGACTGTAAATAAGCCATGGTGGAAAATCTGGTGATTAGGAGGCATGACTATCTCTTTATGTAACTTAATAGGACTAGCAAGGGGTGCCATGAACCACTCATAACAATAACAGGTTCAGCTGCTATAATGATTAATTATGATCAATATGAAGAATCATGTGGGTTTAACCATCTGCAACACACAGACATGTAACTGGCAGTTTAAAGGACAGGTTTACAAGCAAGCTAGCGAGCAAAAACTTTCGTAATGTAAGGCTTACGGTAACCTCGGAATCTCAACTTTACATTCCAGACAGAAAGGTCCTCACTTAAGGAACCAGAGTGAGGTTGTCAAACTAGACAAGAAAAAATGAAGGTCAACAGTGTTGCTGTCAATTTGCTTATGGTGCGCAACAGCAAATGGACGTTACCTTTGATTTCCAAAACTTTGTGAAAAATATATTAGAGTTTTGTCAATCAAAGGTAACCCTCTACCACAACTCAATTGTCACTTTGATTGAGCAAACTCGTCTTTTTCTTCTTTGAAGGCTAGGCTCATGAGGTCTGACCTGTTAAATTGCGTACTTTAGAGTGAAATTGAAATGTACAAGCCTACTTTGATGTCAAAATGCGGAAAAAGATTACAGGTCAGATGTTCAATGGCATTCGAATAAAAAACAAACCATTACATTTCCATATCATGAAGTATGTTTAAATGATTTAACTTGAGAAATTAAATCGATGTTAAGGGGTAAAAGGTGCAGGGCAATATGGTGGTTTCATCAGGTGCCATGCAAATACGAAAACTAATTTGTCATCCTGAGTTGCAACAAATGACCTGGTTGTCTCAGGAGAAATGCATCATGGACCGAGGCATGGGTTTGATAGGCCTGACAGAAAGCTGGCAATTGATCAAAAAGATGGGAGCAACAAAAGGATGGATTCGATATTTCAATGTGGGGAAAAGCAAAGCGTCATCGTTGTTTAACAGCAATATTCTCCTGGGTTTTATGTTTTTGAAATATTTTACAGACACAAAGCTCTGCAACAGTCTGATGGTGGAACATACCTTGACATTGTAGGGTATGTAATGCTTAGCCAGCGCTTCCGGGGTGTGCATCCATGATTTGTCTGAAACGATAAAAAAACAGCTCGATCAATAAATCAGAATCAATGGTCTCATTTAAGAACATCGACAGAGGCAAAATCATCAGTATCAGTGTTTTAATCTCACACGGGCAAGGAATAAATATCATAGAATAAAGAAAAACCTCCCAGATAAAGGAAGTTAGGGACAGACATTGGAATTACATGAGGAGCTTTCCAAACCAAAGAGAAATATCAAAATGGACCTGATCAAAGCTTTCCTTTTTACAAGATAACATTTTTCAGTCTTTGTTTAACCACGTTGATTTCACTGAAAAATACGCAGCTTCCCTCTCTAACACATTTACACGTTTCCAGTGCAATCACAGTCTGATTGGTTGGTCACTGAGTAGCTTCACTGCACAGCAGGGGGCTACAGGAAGTTCTCAAGGGCACATTAAAAGTGGCAATTAGGTGACGGGGGATGGTGCGTTTTACTTTTCCCGCCCTCATTTGCCCTGCAGATATGGTTATGGAAGTCTTCTCTTAAATGTGTTGACACATTTTCTTTAGGCTGAGGATGGCCGGTTGGAAAACTTGAACACATCGTCCAACCATAACCTCAGTACATTAGTATTTCTTCAGAAACGCACTTATTAAAACTGAAAAAAACTTGTAGCCATTACGTCTAAAATGATTGACAAATTGCAATGAAATAATGAAACAAAAGTTATGATAATTACCACAAAGGCAAAATGAGCAGTGGGTCTGAGGTCACTATGGGTGATGTTTTTCAACATTTCTTAATGATCCACTGATTAAGCATCCATTTCCTACTTCATTTCCTTTTCATAAATGACTTGTCGGCCTGCTAATGAATCCCGGGACAAGAGATCCATGGCAGTGACCTTGGGGGCTCTCGGCTCCTGTAGGTCAGTCGCGTAATCAAGACTTGGTGATGCGAACACACTTCATCTTGTCCTCTGCTAATGCTAACGCTTTTGTTTACACTGATGTTGTTGGCTAAGTAGCTTAATGAATTCCAAGTCTCTTCTAATTAGTGTTCATTTAGTGGCCTGCATTTGCTTAATTGTGATTGCTTATGTTTGGATTAGCTGTCATATTATTTACATGAAACCAAGGCTTGTCGTGTTCAATTCTACCGAAGTCCATTTGACAGCAGGAAATAAGAATGCAGAGCTGGTAACTTCTTTTCGGATCCTTTCCTCTACTCACATTGTGTACTTTTTGAATTTAATCAACAGCTGTGCAATGAGATTATCCCTTGCTTGCACCTTGCAACTCCGAGGTGTAATCAATTTGCTCTTGAATGAAAGTTGATCGAAGGATGATGCATCTCTTCCTCTCTTGTACCACTAAGGAGGGTTATAAATTGTAAATTCCAAAATGAGGAAGTAGGAGAGTGGTGAGGGCTGACACAGGGGCATGGCAGGTAGACTGAATCTGTTTTTTAAGGTGTCAGCACACACTGTACTGATTAAAAGAAGGAGGGTTGGTGGGGGAGGGCAAACTTATTTCTCCCACTTTGCTGCATAAAATGTGCTGTCCGGGTTGCCAAACGCAGAGAGTAACTGTTGAAGTATTAGGATGAGTCGTGGCGTCTGAAGGTCACTGTGTGGTTGAGTTGTCAGGTATTGGATGAAAATGAGGGACAATTCACGGATGACAGTCTGGGAAGTGTCAATGCTTCTCTGACACACTGTAGTGTACTGCAGGCATGTCTCTAGGCGACATGACTGTCGTATGTCTTCCTGCTTCCTGCGGGACCAGTAAAGATGTGAAAGCATAAAGGTCACATGTACTTTATGCTTGCACCCTCCAGCAACTACTGTTACTAAACATAGTTGACGTCATGTTTCCCCTTTCACATTTTTGCTGTTTTTTAAAATGAGTATTTTATCATTTCCGATCCTGACAATCAAAATCTGTAAGACTTCAAATACAAGAGGCATACTGTTTACCTCTGTTTCTCTCGTTTAAATATATATATCTAAATTATTTCATTTTAGACTGTATATAAGAAGAGTATGTGGTCACTGTGACATCACTCATTAGTGTCTGTACGACAGCCTTGGTATTTTGGCATTTCATTTTTTTCCCAACTTGGTATCTTGGAACCAGTAAGGACACGAAAAGCAAAACATATTATTAGGCAAACGAAATGTTAAAATCACCTTTGAAGAACTGAAATCCCTAACTATGATACTATGTTGTAGTGACCTGTTAATCACGGGGGCAAACCGGGTCCTAAACCCAGCTTTATTGTCTATTTTAATCAAGATTGGATCATCATTTACTAAATTAACATCCTTCTGCAAGGAATAAGTAATTCAACAATCGCAAATGAGATCACAAACTTGTCAGGAAATAGTTACTGAAGCACTCAAATGAACTGTGAAGTAAGGTCATGTTTTTGTAGACTTCTATACAATCTGCCTTCTTCTTACAACCAGTGGAGCAACCTCCTGCTGACTGGCAGAAAGAATCCTACTTGTGGAACTTCTGCAACCTAACTTACTTCTGTGAGTTAGATATTGTGTATTCTCCATGCAGAGCTCTTTGTCCCTGTTAACCTGAGAAAAAAACAGAAGTCTGTCTGTAGTTGAAATGTGTTAGGCAGTGGAAACCGGAAACTTTGTTCTGTCTGATGAATGCAGACTACATTAACTGTTTTACAGACAAAGAGTTTCACCTGGCTCAGTTGTTTTAATTTCCCCCCCAATGTGTAGGAGGCCGCTTTGTGTTTGATTCGTTTAAGGCACTGCTGTGCTTCAGATGTAATGTTCAGTAGCTGTAAGGCAGGAAATGGATTGCATTCATATTTGTTTAGAAAAAGTTTGACTTTTTTTAAAATGCATGGAGGTGTATTATAGTTATTTGTTTTGTTCGTGTTATTTCTCCTGCTTGTTATGTTTGCAGTGTCTTGTGGGGCCCCATTTGATGAACAAATTGGTGAAAAATGAATGACTTACTACATAGCAAGACTGTGGAATAGAATCTATAATGATTCACAAAGGTAGATTCTCTAATTGCGAAGAGCAGACAGAAGACCGTTTTTTTCATGGAGAAACAACAGCGAAGTTGTTTTGCTTTGGTTAATTAAAAAGGCTCTGGAGTTTAAATGCTGTAAAATACCACTCTATTCACATGAAGCGTTGAGCAGTTCACATCAACGGCATATTATCAGATATAAAGTTTCTCCAAGCTATGACTCAGAAACCAAAAATGTTGGAAACTATTTTTTTAAATAAACAACACATTTTGTGTTGCAAAAACTGCACCGCAGGCCTACCAAGTCTTTGTTCCGTTGTATACTTGGGAAAAGAGAGAGTCGTTTGTGGATTTATTGATGTTTCGATCCATCAGACCTTTATCACTAACTATCTCTCCTTATCTACAAGCTAACAGTTGTTTTTCCCCGTTATCTCACATTCTACTGTGGATCCAGGCACTGAGGTGATAAAGGGGATTCACAGTCAATGAGATAGGCTCCCGAAGGACCGTTGTGGGTGAAAAATGTGCAGAGCTTGGGGAGAGGGCACATGCATTATACATGCTAACCAGTGGTGCGCGTGATGAGGTTGATCCAACCTTGGAAGGTAAAGAAATGTGGTTTGTTGATAAAAAAGTGTTTTTCTCGTTAACTGGAGACTATTATCTCAAAAAAAGTTGTTTTGTTATTGTATTACCTCCGTCCCCAGGCTCCATATTGTCTGTTTACATACATTGGTCCTCATATGCTTCCATGCATATGTTTTTTCACCTAAAATACTGTAAGGTCAAAGATAATACCTTACTGAAAATCATTTAAATAATTAAAAAGAAAAAGTCAAATGGCCAACAACACGCTGTCAAAGCAGCTACATTTTTTTAAACAATTGTCTAAGAAAAAGCGTTTGGCATTCTCCGAATTAAGCACCACCAAAAAAAACAAAAACATGTTTATTTGTTAATAGTCTATTTTATTGCCTTTTCACCTGTGCAGATCGGGTGAGAAACTGGTAAATACAGATAAATGGTAACATATAGTTTCTGTCACTACTACTACTGATATAACAACAAAAACAACCCTATGTAAAAGAATATATTTTTCAATGAATACGTGTTGTGGTCTGCCCTCTTAAAATTCTCCCAGCTCAGCTCCCATAGAGCTTGAGTGCTGCACTGTAAGTACACAATCTTTTCCATAGGGTCTCCAGAAGTGGGCAGGCAATAGCTTAATTCACTGCAGTGCTCAATCAATGACACACAATGAATGTGCTGGTCATGCACAGTTCTTCATCGCGCAGGAGACAAACACAGAGTGGCTCAGAGCAGAGGGGACCAGACCACACTTCAACTGATGCCAAATAGGACATGTCTTACTTTGAGGAGAAGCATTTAGAAATGTAAGGGGGAAAAAAATATCCATCTAGTTCCATATGTCAACTATGTTTGACATAAATAGTAGAATCCGAACAGTGACAGTGGAATGGAAATAGAGGATTTAAATGAAATCCTGCTTAATCGTCACACCGCACACCGAAAGTTAGTCTCCACATATATCCTTATTAGGAGCAGTGGGTAGCTAATATACTGCACCCAGGGACAAATGCGGGGGTGGAGGTGGCATCTTCCAAAGTAGCAGTCAACACTCAATACTGAGTTTATCCAGGACATAAAGTTGTATCATGCAAACTTACAGTAAATATGTGGATTTATCATAAGACACTTACAATTGAATAACTTGTGAATAAATATTCAAAGCTGCAAAAACGCAAGGCTACTTACTATGTCAGCATATCTTATATATGGTAATGACCACATCAAACCTCCACACAGGTATACAAGCAAATATCCTAACTACAGCAGGGCACAGTATATTCAGAGTGATGCACTTTATTCTTCATTATATAGGCACAAATGAAAACAGCCGATTAACAAACAAATGTATTAGCAGTTATCAGAAAAAGAGCAGTTTTGCTAAATATGTCTCCATACTCCATACTGTATGTTCATATGTCAACAACCAGTGTCGCCATCTCCTCCTAATTTTTATCAAAAGTAGCGACATATCTAGCTACTTGTTCTGATGTCATTGGATACTTTTCTGGTGTTGACTGCAAATGAATTGCGCATGCACAAAGCCGTCGGCGAGAGTAGATTTTTTCTCACATTGCTGGTCCCAAGCCCAGATAAAGCCCAACCTAACAGTCTTTTGATTAAATGTGATATTCTAAAGTTTAACAATACAGGACACAATTGATTTATGTTTATGTCTTTGTCTAGACTCTAGACAAAGACTTAAAGTCCTCAAGTGATGGGCCTATTTCAATGGTAAACATAAAAAATAATCTAAGATCAACAAAAGGAAGCTTTTTGTAGTTTGAAACATATTAAGGCTGTTTTTTCCCACTTTTTCTCTCCTACAAAGTCCATTACAGTCAAATTGCAAATTATGCAAAGAAGGCGATGAGGTAATTTAGCGACTTCCAGTAACTTTAAGGGACAGCCAATAGCTACTTTCCTTACTATGGAGTTGGCAACACTGTCAACAACTGTTTGACAATTTGGAATTCAATGCAATAAAACAGGAGGGAGCTCACTTTTTCAACATGTGCCTCTATATACCTGCATTATATCAGCAAAATCAAATCACAAGTGCATATTGGTAACAAAACCAAACATCACAATTAAAGCAGGGTTCAGTATTCTGCAGAGCATTGTAGTACATGTTTAAGTATAAAGGCAAAGATTAGACTTGAATAACTGTATAAACACACACATGTTTAAGCATTAAATCAATAGCAGGACACGGCAGACTGTCTCTACATGGGATAAAGTCTTCTCGACAGTCATTAAAATTAACCGTCAATAAATAAGAGCCTAATTTGATATATGGTCCACATTGATAACAAA
Source organism: Eleginops maclovinus (assembly GCF_036324505.1). Lineage (NCBI taxonomy): Eukaryota > Metazoa > Chordata > Actinopteri > Perciformes > Eleginopidae > Eleginops > Eleginops maclovinus. The sequence continues at coordinate 21,439,953 of NC_086355.1, read as the reverse complement.
TGCTGAACACATTAAAATGCATGGCAACAAATCAGATTGCCAATATTTTAAACCCCCCTCAAATTTTCACAAGGCATCTTTCAATGGGAGTTAATGTCTTATTAACGGGGCCAAGCTCCTGGGCTGCACCCCATAAAACAACAACGCTGTAGTATGCATATACAGCTTGACTGAACCTCTCTGACAGTAAAAACTGAATATCACAAGGAAGGGTTTCTGTACTGGATTAATGCAAATGTGATTTCTCCCTTAAGTTTATTTCAAGCCACTTCTCCATTACGCCGAGAAGCTCTTGAAAGGGTTCACTCAATTTAATGGGGGGGATCAAATGCTAAAAATATTTCTGGTCCATTCAATGCTAATACGGATTACAGAGAGGCAAGAAAAGAAACGCTCAAGGATCGTGGACACATGGATTTGTAAAGCAGCAAAACGACATTCAGGCAATGACACACAATATAAAGCTCCGGACTCTCCTTTTCCCTCGCAGAGTCCTTCCAATTATCCATACCTTAATTACATTTAGGAAAAAAATACACCATAAATGTATCTGATTTCCAATCATATTGCTAACCATTCATTACTTCTTGAGCATAGTACTTTTCCGAAACATCCTTCAGACTGTCTTTATATTGTCCGGCATTAAAACTTACAAGGCCAAGAAATTAAAAGACTTGTGTATCCCGAGCAATCTAATTTTCTGAATGAGCGCTTTCTGCCGATCCCATCACAATGATGGATTGAGGTCATCTGACCTTAATAAAAAACTGTTTAAAAATGATATGAATGTCACAATTTTAATGAATAAGTGTCCATGAGCATTCCCGAATGATCCATCCAATCACTTTTTAGTTGGCTCGGTTTCACTTGCTGTCATTGACACACAGATCCTGAGAGTTCTCAAATAAGGCTTTTGTTCAAAAGTGAGAAAATAAACACCAAGTAGGAAATCTATTTTGTCGCAGTAATTATAGATTCATAATGATGATGATGATGTTGAATATAATATTTATATTATTATTATGGCTGGGCAAGTGAACACGTTATTATTGTGTTAACCATTCATTTATTAACGGCCACAATTATTTTATCGCAAATTAATAGTTTTTTTATTAACATTATTATTTTTGAAAGTCCATTGCTCACTGATTCTGAATACACATGGGGTGGGATGTTGATCAATATTGGCTTAGGATGGGCGTCATCAAGCGTTTCGACCAATGAGAGTATTTGGGGCGGCCCTAAGAACCGAAACAGAAAAGAACCGGCGGGGACAGAAACATGGAGAAAGTTACCGAACTCTGGCATGGACATTTTAAATCTCTTCCAGACGGTTTTATATTTAATCTGATTACATAAATTAATGTTCAAGTTGAGATTTACGAGACATATTTTAACTGCAACTGTGTAAAGGGAATATCGCTGTTAAAAGTGTTTGCAAATCAAATGTTACTGCGCTTTTGTTCATATAGCAGTACTTTTAAAAGAAAAGTGCGCAATACACTACTTTTGAATAAATTATTGAATTGTGCGCATAACAATGAGGAATACAGAAAACTATGCAATTAATCGCGATTAAAAATGTTAATCGTTGCCCAGCACTACTTATTATAGAACATTTTGAAAATATGACAAATGACAAGATATCAAGGGGGAATAAAGCAACTGAAACCGTAACCCTATATTCAATACGGTTATACTTAACATTTAGTTTGTTCTGTAATTGGTAGAGGAAGGAGAGCTCTAGAGAGGTATACATAAAGAGAAAAATTAGCTGTTATAGAATGCAGACCAGTGCACTGTCCCCGTCTTGTGTCTAATCCCAGCACGTTGGAGCGTTATATCTGGGCTATTCTTCTGCTCTAACATGCTTTATCATCAGCTACCATCTGTTGCTGTGACATAATTGTGAAATATGTATTACTGCAGTCAATTAGCTCAGATATGATGCAGCACACTGCACTGACCTCGATGAAATTAAAAAGGATTTCTCCAGCTCAGAAAAACACACAATGTGGCTTCACTGTGTGTGTGCTCGCAATCATTAATAGAATTAATAAGTCTGGGAGTTTCTTAATACATCACCAGGACATTGTGACATAGAACTGGACGTGTAGCAATTTCTCATTATCTCAACTGTTCTGTAACCCGTTGTATGTACAGTAGTGGCACTGCAATAAACATTATATTTTACTATATACATCTTTTAAGGCCACCTTCATACAACATTGTATTTATTTGTTGTCACACCCCAAGGATTCTCAGATGTTCACATTTTCTAGATCAATCTTTGACTACACATGATTTATTTAGTTTTTTTAAATGGCTTATTAAACACAATTCTGATTGGTCAATATGGACACTCAGCAAGTCTTATCAATTCAACATCAGCTGTGGCTGAAAAACAACATTTGTTTTCTTCCCTTCAGAAAACATTATAGAATACTTTTTGAGTTTAAATACAAGGACAAGAGAAAAAGGACAGACGTATAAGACACAAAGAGCTAGACGACAGAGAAATCCACAGAAGAAGACAGACAGGAAGTAAACACTTCAGGGAACACTGTATGGGTTATGGCAGTTGCTGTTGCTATTCAGTAACATGTACTATTTTTTTCATAATGGAAATTATTCAATCAGTACAAACATCAGTATGTTATGTGAAATTAATTGGTAAGGATTTGTGTCAAGGTCTGCAAATTATCCCTTAAATGTTGCGGCAAACGTCTTAAATAGAATCCAAACCAACAATCAGCAAACCAACTGTTGTACATTTGCAGATATAATAGGTAAAATAACATAATAACATGGTGGGGGGCTTTCTCTTTCAGATGTGTTTTTAAGACCATTGTCTTTGTTTGGACATGTTCCAGGTCATTAGACAGAATGTAGCTTGTCAGGTTTACTGCCTTGTATGCCTCAGCTAATTCGTCAAGTTGTAATATACTTCCATTTCTCTTCCCAGGTTCTTAATCAGGGTATGAATTATGAAGTTATGTCCCAAAAAGACATTGACTTTCGTCCAACAAATTCTAATCGGCTTATTTAAATAAAGTGGATATATTATGTGCCAAATGTCATTTATTATTTTTTTTTTTAAATCATCAAGGTTTTCTTTAGATATCTAATCCATGGGACTAAGAAAAATGAAATGCCTTTGGATTCACTGTTGTTGGAGCGGTCACATAATACAAGTTGTTGACATTAATTACAATGATAATATTGGTAAAGAAATGTTCAAGCTTAACACCTTAATTGACAAGTGGTTGATAAACCACTTTCCAACTCAGGACTGCTGATAATGTGTAGATAACCTCCACAACCTTCACTTCTCTAAAACATCCTCCTCTGCTTCATGGTGAAAACCTCTTTTTCTTATAAATGTTTAAGCCTCAGACCTCAAGAACTAAAATGTAAGAGGAGCACAGGATGCAATTAAACTTATCTTACCCTCCTGCTCATTGCTTTTTAATGCAGTCGATTTGCAGGCTACTTTTTTCTCCATTTCCCAGCCTAGCTAGATTACAAAAAACAACCCACAAGAGGGCAAAGGGGGAAAGGATCAATATAATGCTTCAAAGTTCAATATTGTAGTCACAGGCCACATTTCCCATAAAGCCTAGTACTGAACAGAGTATTTTTGAAGTTACATATTTTCCTTCTTTTTTTGTTAGTTTCGTCAGTGTCTGTTCAGAATATCGCCTTTTTTGTGCCATTTTATCCAATATTGAGTTTTCTAATTTTCTAACTCCAGCTGTAATACAAACCTGTGGTCCAACATTATGACACCTAATATTGTGTAGGTCCCCCTTTTGCGTCCAAAACAGCCCTGACCCGTCGAGACATGGACTCCACTAGACCTCTGAAGGTGTGCTGTGGAATCTGGCACCAGGACGTAAGCAGCAGATCCTTTAAGTCCTCTAATTTGCGAGGTGGGGCTTCCATGGATCGGACTTGTTTATCCAGCACATCCCACAGATGCTCGATTGGATTGAGATCTGGGGAATTTGGAGGCCAAGTCAACACCTTAAACTTGTTGTCTTGTTCCTCAAACCATTCCTGAACAATTTCACCAGTGTGGCAGGGCGCATTATCCTGCTGAAAGAGGCCACTGCCATTAGGGAATACCGTCTCCATGAAAGGGTGTACTTGGTCTGCAACAAGTTTAGGTAGGTGGTGCCATCCACATGACATCCACATGAATGGCAGGACCCAATGTATCCCAGCAAAATATTGCCCGGAGCATCACACCATCCACATTATGTCAAAGAAAATGTGATCCAACAGACCAAGCCACCTTCTTCCATTGCTCTGTGGTCCAGTTCTGATGCTTTGTATTGTTTCAGCAATCAGACCCCACAGGCCAGCCTTTGTTCCCCACGTGCATCAATGACCCTTGGGAGCCCATGAGCCTGTCACCGCTTCACCGGTTTTCCTTCCTTGGACCAGTTTTGGAAGGTACTGACCACTGCAGACGTGGAACCACCCAAAAGAGCTGCAGTTTTGGAGATGCTCTGTCGTCTGGTCATCCATCCATCACAATTTGGCCCTTGTCAAAGTCGCTCACATCCTTACGCCAACCCATTTTTCCTGCTTCCAACACATCAACTTTGAAGGCAAAGTGTTCACTTGCTGCCTTAAATATCCCACCCTCGGACAGGTGCCATCATAGAGAGAAAATCAATGTTATTCACCTCACCTGTCAGTGGTCATAATGGTACAGCTGATCGGTGTTTGGTGGCTCAGTAGATGGTCCCTGCTGAGGGTGGGCCCTTGGGCAGCCCTCCCCTTCCCCTATGGTCGCTCCCCTTATAGGTACAGGATATTATATTAACTTTATCAGATGTAAGGAACATCATGTGTATGGTTGTGATTGTGTTTCTTTTTCTCCACAGCTAATGTTATATTTATTGTACTCCTCTTTGTATGCTGATGACCTGTTTTTTTATATTCAAATAACTATTTTATTGACTGTATTATACCATCAATGACTGCAGACTCTTCTATCCTCTTGACCAGTCGGTAGGGGCTTTACAGGATCAACTGATTAAAAATAACACTGTGTATATATACTTTTTACAACTGTTTGTACTGGCTGCTTCTTCATTTCTTTTTTATGTTCATTTACTTTTTATAACACTGCTACTTATCTTTTCTTCTTTGGATGTGTACTGATTAGATTTGTATTTTATTTAGTGTACTATCCTCTTTATTAAATATGTTAGTCTACTGTTTTATTTGTTTTATTCATTGTCACCTTTGCTTTTACAATGTACATTTCCATGCTTGGCTGGGATAAACACAAGCCTTGGAACAAGTCTGGCCTTCAATGTGACTAAATAACAGTCATCAGAAGAAAAGTTTTGTCTCATTTTGAACTCGAACATCTGCAGATAAATACCATACGCGGCTTGTTATGATGGAGAAGGAACATTAGCCCGGGGAGATCTGCAGTCCAATAAGTGCACTTTTCTAGTCTGAGTTCTGTTTTCTAAACTGCTTCTCTATGGATCACAAAAAACTCTGTCCAACTCTTCAGTGCAAGTCACGTCCTAGACAGAGATAAAAATGATCAAAATCCCTATTGGCATTACCTGCTCGGTCTGATCAGGCCCACAGAACACAGCCAGCTACAAAGATAAAGAGGGAGGTAAATCAGGGGAGTGGGCCTGCTGCCAGAGACAGGCTTCACTCTCACAGCCAAGAGGAGCAGACGCAGGCATGACAGGTGCAAAACATTGGGAAGACCAAAACCTTTTACACACATTGTGAACTTTATGTTGACTGTTTCACGAGGCTTAATTGTTGCTATTACATATCATGATGTAAAAACCAATAAATGAGACACAAGCTGATCCTGTAGCCTTCATCCAAAACCACCTGCTTGTGTGTATAACTAAATAAATCAAGACTGAAGCTGTTTCTGATGTCTCACACTTAAAATAAATGTGAACATTTCCACTGCGTAATGTTGTCTCAAATCACACACAGCTGCTTTGCCCTCACCAAAGGTTATGATAACTGTTGTTGGCTAGCTAGCAAGGCTTATTGTCGGGGAACCAATTCAACACAGATTGCCTAATTAACTCAATCAAATAAATGGTGTTTCATTTATTAACGTTCCTGTTGTCCTTATTTGCATTAAAACTAGATGGATGGTTCCTAGGTTCTTTGCATTAACAATGTATGATCAGTTCTTACGTTGATGATTAGTGTTTGTTCAAATTCAAAGCATCTAGGTCTTCAATTGGTCCATTTTGATTGAATTTCTCACTGTGCTTGAAAATGACTTGACAGTATGTGATTATCCATCAACTTGTGTGGAGGATGTGGCTCAGCTGCTGATTTTCGGATCAGGGGATCACTGGTTCCATCCCCACTGCAGTCAGCATGTTGCTGTGTCCTTTGGCATGCCATTTCACCCCAAATTGCTCCTGTGGGGATTGCCCACAGTATGGAATGTATGGAAGTCGCTTTGGATAAAAGCATCTAACAAGTGACGTGTAATGTAAGTGTAATTTAGATGTGTTGACCATAAAGTCCATAAAGTAGGATACAACTTGTAATAATGAGTTGCATTGAAGTGATTTAAAATGAGTCACACAGAATAGGGATATATCTTGTACTAAATACTTCATAAAAAGTCCAACAAAGGTTAAATACTGATAAAAATACCCATATATTTATGTTTTATTTGTATATTACTGTGATAACCGAAAAGACAAAGCATAAATCATTCAGTGAAATGTGAAATGACTGAGTGCAAGTAAAGTATTATTCAGGCTGTGAGATGCAAACACAATGTCAAATATAAAATTATGTCTTTGACTGATGTTAGACATTTCATCCACAAAGTCAAATTTGGGAAGAAACTGAAAAGTCATGTTTTCAAAGGAATCAAATCTTTGCAAGAAACAATCTACCAGGCTCGTCTAAATCTATTCTAATATGATTCAAAGTCCTGCCCAGAGGAGCAATTATAGCATCTTCTTATCTTCCAGTTCGAGATACCAGCAAGTTCAAAAACCAAACCTCATTTAAAGGCCTTTGTTCACATTGTTCAATTAAAATCTTTAAAGTTTAAACTTAAAAGTGACATTTAATCTGCTCATCTACAGTCATGTTGTTATGGCTAAAAGAAATACTACTGAGATCCACTGAGCATGCATGCCAGGAGCTAAATATACCAAGCATGCACATGAATGCTCACAGATATTTTGTATATTTTGGCATATGCTTTCAAATAAAAAATAAAAAACCTTTCTGGGAGAAAAAGCTATCTTTTGTTGACCTTTTGGATCCATTAACTATAGACTGACTGTAACAACAAGAAATGAAATTAAGAGAGAAGCCTTAGGGTCAGGCATCTGTTGGGATTTAGATTTCAGATAACTGTCCAGATAACTGTTGTCCTGTTTGTAAAAAAGGGCTTCAACAAACTTTTGGGGGTGACTGGGTTCAGTTCTTTAAATTTGTAGAGAAATGCATCGCAAGTATAGAGAGAACTATATACCCTAGTGCAGGGGTGCCCAACCTTTTTTGAACCAAGATCTACTTTTAAAGTTGATAGTGTGTCGAGATCTACCAAGCCATATTGAAAGCCATAGCGTAGCCACAATTAATTGTGGACCTATATAATAACACAATGTTCTGACACAAAGATCAAGTTTTAACAATAATAATACGTTAATTGAAGTAAATGTACGTCGTGCAAAGAATAAGCACAAGAAGGCCTAGGACTGGCCCGTAACAACACAACAACATACAACCCAATTAATACAATGCCTAATTCAAGTTGGAAAAGTGGTTCTCTACCTTAGTGGGGCTTCTGGCACTGAGAGGAGGAAGCTAGTCTCTCATAGTCCGGACAGTAGGAGCTGAGTGCCAGCCGTAAGCAGGCAGCAAGGTGGTCATCAGTCCTGGTGGATCTGTATTTTGACTTAATGATTTATCATGTGAAAAGGCAGACTCACACAAATATGTTGATCCAAAAAGTGCAGTCAAATTCTTTGCAGCTTGTCTGAGGTTGGGGTACTTTTCTTTCTGCATTAGATTCCAGAATTGGACATTTGTGTCAGGTGTAGCTCTTGATTTGAGCTCAATGTCATTATTTAGTGTGAGGATCTCATTCTCAATAGCACCACTATCCAGGTTGAAGAGTGATGCCACTTTGGACGTTATACAATCCACATCTATATTTTCCCCAAATGAAAAACTGAGAAAACTGACAACAGGCTCAATGGATGCAAAGTCAGTAAAGCGCCTGTCAAATTCTGACAAGATGCTTTGCACTTGATCATCATAACGTGCACTCTCAAGCTCCGCACAGTCTTTGCCCTGACGCTTAAGTTCTGTGTCCATGTGTGGAAAGTTCCGCAGATCACACTGTTGCAACCTGCTTGATAGCAGCTGTAACTTGCTTTTAAAGGTGTTCACGGAGCTGACCATGTTGATGATGTGTTTGTTCTTACCCTGCAGCTCTAGATTCAAGTGATTGAGCTTTTCAGTCAGATCAGTAAGAAAGGCTAAATCCAAGAGCCACTGACTGTCTTCTAGCTGTGCATATTCAGCATGGTTTGAACGTTTCAGAAAGTCTTTAATTTCGGGCAACAATTCAGAAAACCGTTCCGGAAATGTACCTCTGCTGAGCCACTTTACATCTGTGTGCAGCAGCAGATCTGTGTGTTCTGCACCGGTCTCCTCCAGCGCACGGAATAATCACCTCTGCAGAATCCTGGCCCGAACAGAACAGGCAATCTTGTTAGCCACATCCATCACGTCTTTCATATTTAAAATCTTCCCGCACAACCCTTGCTGGTGAATTATACAATGGTAATTCAGGAAATCCGGGAAAGATTCAGACTGTTTGCACAATCCAATGAACCCAGCAGTACGTCCAATCATTGCTGGAGCCCTATCGGTTGTAATGGAGATGAGTTTGAAGAGGGGCAACTTGCTCTTACTAACGAATTCCATAAAAACCTGAAAAATATCTGTGCCTCTTGCGTGCCCTTTCAAAGGCAAAATGGTCAGCAGTTCTTCTTTTACACACATATTGTCAAAAATCATTCTAATGAACACAAGTTGGAAGTTTTAATGGTAGACCGCGATCGACTGGTTGGGCACCCCTGCCCTAGTGTATATTTAACTCTACTTCCTTTCTGCAGGGGCTCTTATTATCTGTCTGCTTCTGGCCTAGTTTAAGCAACAATTACCTTTTTTCACAATGCCCCCACAATATAGGCACAGGCAAATATACAGCATGGGTATCAACTAGAATTCACCGAAAAGGAATGGACTGGAGCCATTTCAATCATGCGCAATCAAGAGGAAATTTAATATGAGGTGCAAAGGGACTATACACCCTCATTACCCTCTTTAGCTTTTTTTTAATGGAGTTGATTGGGTAAAAGTGAATTATAACACCCAAACATCATCAAGCCCATCGCACCACCTGGGCACGGACACTTTCTCCAACGCCGTCCAAGGCTCCTCCAGGTCTGTTGATCAGCACCAGAGGGAGCAGGACAGATGGTGGTAAAACACTTCAAGCTGTTTCACAAACTGCACTCCCAAATATCCTTTCTCATGGCAGGGTCACCTCAACACTCTGCAGCGTTGCACAACCACCTTAAATGTCCAAAATGTGAATGCATGGCTTGTTTTTCTCCTTATTTTGACAGCTCTTTAGTCTTTCACAGCTTTTACGGAATATAAAAATGTCCCTTTGGGTTATTTTCATAGGGATCCGGTGTCGGTGATACAGCCTTTGAAGTCACCCAGTACGTGATATTTATCCAAATAATGAAATCATCTGATCAGCCAGGATAATAAACACAAACATCACACCGTTTTGTTTTTTTCATCTGGAGCTTTCAAGTGTGAAGAGATTATTGTCCTGCCAAATTAATGAATTGCACGGGGCTTAAAAAATGAACCAGGTCATCCCAGGACTTTACAACTCTATTAGCTGGACGCCTAATATAATAGTTGGCTCAAGAAGGTCCTAAATCACATTTTCACTTACAGACCCCGATGACAAGACCTGGGAGGCCTACCATACTTGACTGACTTATCTGTGGCAGCTTCTAGTGCCGTATGTTGCCAGGCGACACATTGGAGTAGTTTGCATTGCATTGCAAAGTATATTACTGATGCTGTTTGTGACAATAGGATACATTTGTATGTGTCTTATATTATAGTTTGTGGTTAAATTGTGCAAAAGCCCCAACCCATTTGTATGTGAGCATTCTAATGGCCTAATTAGGTAAACCTAGGTTGACTTAGTTGATAAGTTGTGTAAAAGCTTGGCGGGAGTCAGGCTTGTTTGGGTTAGTGAAGCCAGATAACAAAAAGACACCCTGGGTCTGTGGAACTGGCTTTGTAGCACAGGCATCATCTTTTCAGATCTCTTAAATATGTTTTTGTGTAAAATAAAGAAAAGGAAATAAGACCAAATACTAAGGTCATTCCAGACCTCAGTTCAGAGATGGTAGATTCATTAAACGTGGGGGTTAAAGGATTCAAATTTAAATGTGAGATAAGTACACCAGAACATTTCTTGTCAAAAAAAAGGGTTTCATTCATATAAAAGCTCTTTAGGATTATTGCTGTTGTATAGAGACATTTCATTTGAAAGTTATAATAGTTTATGAAAAGGAACTTAGAAAAAACCTCCGATAGATTGGTAGACACAATAGAGACGGATAAGAAAACTGTTATTATCTAATGTGTTTCAAGCGCATATTGGATCCTACGTTCCTGACAACGCAACAGGGGAGAATTTATATTAGACACCCTATACTGCCTAGAACATGTTTCTTTAGAACCCAACACTCCCAGTATGTATTGCAGACGTTCTGATTCCAAGGCTGAGATAACCCAGTTAACGTCTGGGAGTTATTTCCAGAGCCAGACTATATACAGCTGTTTAGAAATGCTAAGCAGTGGTCCTTGTCAAGATGAAATGTATCTTAATTTGGTCAATTGGTGGCGCGATTAATGTCTTATAACATTTAGATGAACACTACTGAAATAATGTACTTTTTTTTTTCAGGCAGCCTTAAATGTAAGTGTTAAAATAACTTCATATGATAGTTTTCTTGCAGTATAAATGGTCCCATAGCAAAGATAAGTCTGAGTTTGTCATACCCCACAGTTCTTCTTTAAGACGTCTGAAAGAGTCAGTTCCTGCAGCTATAACAGGCCATGCTAAACACCATTAACTCAATGAGCATTTGGTTATTTCTGCTCACCTTTTTTCCTGTTGAAGGCGCGGTTCATAGTGGAAAATGTGCGTCTCCGAGGTGCCTCCGGAGTGTCTGCCTATATTCCACCTGGAAAAGCAGCAGGGAGAAGTGAGTTAAAAGTGGCTTCAACCTCAGGCCTTCACTAAAAAGACTGAATGTCTGAACGCATACAGTCTGAAAAAATATCCCCACTCTCTGAGAGTGAGGCAATGTTTAGCTTGTCAGAATATGTTCCCATTTAACTCCAAGACCATTTACATTACGGTTGTTTACCACTGGACAACACCACACACATCATCTGTAAAGAAAGTATTTCAAATATGCTGATATGTCTTAGAATCGGGATAAAGTCAAGTACTATGTTTAGCACTCTAAACTGTAACAACCTTTTACAAATAAAAGCATTATTTTATAATCATTTCATCAATGTGATAGTTGACCTTCAGTGTAACATTTATAAGCTACATTGGCATAAACAGTAGTACACCATTATTCTACTTGTATTGAAAGAGGACAGATAAAGTAAAAGATGAATGTGGGCTGTGGTCATGGTCAGCATTTCTTCTTTATTTAAAATGTACTGTATTCATAGCAGTGGTTTTGCCTTTAAAAAACTACTTGCAGATAACATTGACACTACATCACAGAAAAATAAGCCATTTCTTTAACAAATACAACAATTCGGCCTCCACAGCTTCTCTAAAATGTGACACTTTCACATTAATTCCCCATGAAAGTTCAGCAATCTAGAGGACTACAAGGACAAAGTGTCTAGTGGACTAGGTAGCTGTCAGCGGGCTCCACAATACATATCCTTTACTCTGTTACCATACATGAATATGCAAGGATTACGGTAAATAGTTCGCCCCTGGGCAATTTAGAAAAATGAATTGTATTCTTCCATCTTTGGCATTTTCCACTTATCAAGGGAAACCTGAGAGATTACAAGATTTTAGTAAATTGAATGACAAATCCTATTCATGTCTTGCAAACCACTGACAACATGTTGTATCCCGAGATAAACGGCTCCACATTTTCAAACAAGATATGATTTATGAAAACGGTGGAGAAAATACATTCCACTAGGTAATCAGATAAGAAAATAGTTCAAATGTCTGCCTTATATACTCAAATAACACCAGGAACATACCAACCTTCAAAATGTCTTTAAACTTGAAAGGGAAATTGGAAACCGTTGTAGTACATGGTTAGGTTTGAAATCAAAGTTGTAGATGAATTATGCAAATCTGGTGTTACCTTAAATCATGATAGCTTTACACAAAGGTATCTAAAAGGATGAGGATTTTTTTTATGTGAAACACAACTTTGGAAAAACCACCCAATATGCTAACAAGGCTTTGACCAGAGGGATTTAAACTAGGGTTTGGTGACGGTAAATCGTTCCAATGGTTAGGGTTAGTAGGGCCTCCAACCGTAAGCCTAACAAGCAGCTATTATACTTGGGTTTGCACAGGTGTGTTTGCTGAGAGCGCAGTGGGCAGGGGTTTCAGTACTCCCTACATCCCAATTTACAGCAAATGCACCATTTTGGGATTATTTTTGGTTTAAAGTATACGCAGAGGGTCAAAAAGACCGAAAGAAAGCAACTTGACCCACAATTGTGTAGCAGTCCTTACCAGGCTTTCATCATCACTGATCCTCTCATTCTTACTTCATTATTTGAAATGCTCCAACATTATTAGGCCTAATAGCAAAAGTAAATGAGCACACAGACTGTTAAAAAAGACTTGAATGAATGCAAAGAAAAAGCACATTACTCAAGAGCAGTGAGAAATATGTCCATAGTCTAACAGTTCACTTTTCTGACTAAAACATTTGGAATTTAGCTTGACAAAGCTTTGTGGAATTGAGCTCAACCTACTTGACCCTGTTGAGTCAACCCCCCTCAGGTACAAACCAAATTGAAATAAATCCGGATGCAGAAGTTAGACATAAATGAATGTTTTAAAGGATGTATTTCAGTAGTCTCAAGTGCCAAAGCAAAAGGCCCACTTGCCAGTACCCTGTCTAACCTCCATAAAAACAACAACAATATGCAGATTGGCTCTCTATCTTGCATCACACAACACATTTTTTATATAATGTACTGGGCCCAGTGAAAAATATATGTATGGGACTACATTTCAGATAGTTTATCCTGTATCTCTCATTGGGTAGCTGCTTCTCACAATAATCTCTGCTTGTTACATCACCTGCCTCTGCAACAAACGCTAAGGAAGTCTATGCTGCATAGTGCCATTTATGATGCTCAACTACAATTATGAGTGTGCCATTTAAAAAATAAACTATTTTGAAACGGCAATTATCCACCAGTAGTCGTTGGGTCTGAAAAAAAATAGATAAAAACTGAAGTATGTGGAAACAAATCGATCACTGTAAAATAGGAGGTAATGGGTCATTAGCTGCGACTGAATAGCAGTGAGGTGCCACTGCAAAATGATGGAGCTATGCTATCAAGTGAAAAAACTAACTGCATATATCTGTTAGGAGACGGTAGTGACAATCCATCCTTTAAAAATAGAGACTTTGGTGACAGAGCTCCAATTATTTCTGATTTTGCGTTGAACAGCCTTTTCGAACTTCCTAAAACGGAAAGGAAAAACATCTTAGCTGCAGACTGTACATAATAGGATACATATTAATATATGATTGAGGGAAACAGTTTGCAGATACAATGTATGTGGTTTCTCACAGTAAGTGGGGTATTTTAATGCAAGAGGCCCTGCAAAGGGCTGGAGAAAAAGTTAAATGGAACAAGCTTCAGGGTGGAGACTGGGACATTCCTCAGTCTGCCAAAACAGAATATCTCTGCTGCTCAGAAAGACAACTTGTGGTTCTTATTTACAGGTTTAACATGCTGCTGTTGACATTGCATGGGCCGATGAACAAGGACACTGCTATTGTTTACATTTCACCAAAGCTGTGGAGGGTGTTATTCTGCACGTCGCAGCACCAAACTACTCTTCTGTATCTGGACTGACAAATTAAGACCTTGGCAGTGGTGGCCTTAGTATTTTAGAGAGCTGGCTTTTTGGATTTAGGTGCACTGCTGCGTTTCACTTCAAAGCAAAAATCACTATCATTGGCTGCAGTGTAGAACCGTATTAAGAAAATACAGCTTTTCTTCAACAGCTTCTGGTGACACAATGTTTTTTTTTTTATCAAAACCTGGGAAGAGAGACCAAAATAATGTTTTTTCGGCAGAAAGTATGGAGGGGATTTAGACTGCCTCTCTTCATTCCCATCAGGAACATAGAACAATATACTGTATGTATATAAGTGCAGCACTAGAGGTGTGGTACACCTTGAATGTAGCCTAAATAAGCTTTTAAATGAACTCCCACAGGGGCTGTGTTCTAGAATTTAAAATATAAATTACATAAGGCATGTTTTACAGCTTTTATTCACTAAGTTAAACTTGTGGCAACAAACGAAGGATTGGAAACTTATCAGGCTTTTATTTCCGATACGGAATAAAATAAAAAAAGCTTAATTGGCTCCAATCCTGATCCTGTGGATTGGCTTACGGCGTCCCTTAAAGTCACCATTAAGAGCTTTAAGTTCTTAAAGTAGAGGCTGGTCTGGCCACAATCAGAGCCTGGCTACTTTTCTGTTTGTGTGTGACACACTGTGGTGTAATGCATTGCCTCGCCTGACACCTGACTGTGATGTCACTCATTTTGATTGGCAGCTGCACTGTTTGGCCTGTTTTAATAGCTTCCTGTCTGGTGAATCAACAGCACCCCCTTGGGAGGGCTGTCGACCCCGGGACGCACACACATGGAAACATAAACACACACCTACACATACACCCAGACTTAACACTGAGCTGCAAACTTCCTCAGTCTCCCTGCGATGTTTGCCAGCTGCAGTGGGAGCATCAGGTTAAGTCTGCTCAGCTCTTCACTAGAAGAGTGTGTATAGAAAACACATAAAAATGGGTTTAATGTCTCTCAACAGTCCATACCTGGCTCTCCGCAAGAATTATGCCATGTTTAAATGCTACTTTAAATCACAGAATGGGGTTACACAGCAAAGAAATAAAAGTAAAACTCTCAAAAAAGCTTGGAAAATAACTTAAGCCCATTATTTAGGTATGAAACCAACTAGAAATGCAAAATATTTGTTCTGAATTGTGTTTCTGAACTTGTGTTTTAAAAGTAATGGAAACTATATGCCAATACTTCACTCACTTTGAATATCCTCTTAAATGCAAAGCAAAATCCATGTCAAGAGTCTAACAGCTTACCTTCAGTGACTCAAACATTAGGAATTTATTTTGGGAAAGACTTTTTCTGGAAATGAGCATGACCTACTTTGACCCTGTTGAGTCAACTCCCTCAAGCCCAAACAACAAGCTAAAACTGAAAAAGAATCATAATGCACAAGTTGAAAGTAAACAATGTTTAAAAAGACTCATTTAAAAAATGAATAAACGGAAGAGGAGAAAAGCTAAACGTTAACGTCCCATTTCTAAGAGCCTCTCTGCCAGTCACTAATCTGACCCATATGCAGTAAAAGGCAGCGGGCTTCACCATGGAATAGAAGCAGAGCAATCACTGTGGTCCCAACATAAAGCCTCAGAGAAAGAAGAAAATCGACAAAGATCCTTTGTTTTCTTCACTTTGCTTTCACTAAGGCTCTGGAATCTTGCTGGCTAAGGATTTGACATCGCAATCTGTTTATGAATTTAGTCCCAGTCAGAATTCCTCAGTTGAAACGACCGTGGTGTCTAATCTAAAAGCCAGGCTTGTGCTCTCACAAGCCTTAAACTTCCGCAGATCAAATACAGCACCCTGACATGGTTTATCTCCCCGCTACCCTTTACAGGAAAGAGACAGGCAAGCTCTATGGAGAGAAACGTGCAAACAACAACAGAACTGAGATGAAAAGCTACTTACTTGCCTTCAAACCGGAGAGAAATAGTGAGGAGGAAGTTCCAGTGGATCTTAATAGTTTTCAGCTGTGGGCCAGATGGTGCTACACTAAGCACTGCAGCAAGGAGCGATGATGGGGTTTGCAAACTCAACAAGATGTTTTTGCCTCGACACATGATACTTGACTTCAAACCCCAACTTCCTCCGCCCACATTCAGTCCAAAAGGATTCTTTTTTGGAGTTGTGCAAAAGAAAAAAGAGACCCCTTTGGATAGGAAGCGTTCTACCGAGACGCACTGAGGCAGAGCCGCGAGGTTAAAGTCTGACCCTTTAGCCACAGTGTGTGATTCATCATCACACCTTGCACACCGGCTACGACCTTAGTTCAACACCTTGGCATCGATCAAAACAGCGGTACGGCCAAAACATTATGAAGTAGAAGTGCCGAAAACCTCCCTAACATGAGGGTGAATGACAACCTAATGACACCCTTTCCTTTCCCACTGCACTCCAGACACATTCAAGGTTCAAAGTGTGCTGCCCGGCCACCTATAACGCTGTTATAGCACTTTAAAATGTGACGTTAGATTGCTGTTTTATCACACGAGAATAAACTGTCTGGGAAACCTCAAAGTGAAGAGCAGATGGCAGGGGAATCCGAAAAAAGCACACTGTTGGAGCTGAAAAACACCTACAAGTCCAATTACTTTGCTCTTGGAGGGCAGTGACATTTTTTTTAATGCAAATGTTGTGTCCTTGGGGTCCAATTATTCTTTCTGACACTGCGTCCTCACAAGCTTTTAGGTGTTTCAATTAAAATACTTTAAATGGCAATTTTAATTTGAATAAATGTCACTATTATCGCTGAAAGAGGCAACACAATAGTGATAGAGCCCGAGGCCCTCTCATGAATGTATTGCAATATTTATTTATTTCTGGGAAAAGTTCAAATCTGATACACTAATAGCCTGCTACTGTTGGCAAGGAATAGCACATTCATTGTAATGATGCTCAACATATGTAATGAGTTCTAAAAGATAATATAGCATTAAACATACAATGGTCAAATAAAACCATAAATGTAAATAATGTAATCTACATGTTCAAAATGTTTTGAAATGCTTGCTAAAAAAAGCAGTTTGCATGTATTTGTGATGCTAGTATTTATAACAAGGTAAAACTGTTGTACACTGATTACTAGATAGTCTAAAGTTGCATTGACATGATACGTGGTAAAACAGCTCCGCGCTGGCAGCAACCGTTCAGAAAAGAGATCCCTGCCTGGAAGTAGAAAGAAACCTTGGCCAACGCAAATTCGGATCAACTCAGCTGTGAACCTACAATTATTTATTATTTTATCTTTTCATTCCATGTTTAATGCACTTAACTGGCTTTTGTGAAAGGTTAGAGGTGTTAAAAGTATTTCATTGCAACAGATATAACCGAGTATGTGCCGAGTCTTACATAATTGCTGTGTACAAAAGAAAGCTTTTTGTAAATGCAATTCAATAGAATGTTCACTGACAAAGCTCCACTTCCACTCGCTAAATATTTCCCTCTTGCAAATATTTCTTCCCATTTCTCAGGGCGTAACATTTGCAGTATTACGAACTGATTTTCTGTGGCGACATTCCCAGGAAAATGTTTATACCAAACAAAGCTTTAGTTATGCAAACAATTCAGAAAGATTCCATACTCGTGCATCAACAAAACACTTTTGAGACTACTCAACACGAAGCACGTTGTTTTGAATCAGAAATCATTTATAAATAATTGTCCACTTGTTTATTTCCATTTATGTTCTTTTCTTTCATGATTTTTTTCCTTTGTATTGTCTGAGTATATAGAGCTGGAGGAAAATGGAAAAACATATATAATATTGCCAAAAGTGTGATTATGTTTTTTAAATTAAACTGAAATAAATAATAATAAAAACATAACAAAATAATAATGTATAAACAAATCTGGACTGAGTTTTGCCACCTTAAGGAGGGGCAATGTTTGAAGAGTTCAAAACAATCTTTTACAGACTGCAATGGGTATTTTAAGAAATAAAGAAACTACACAAGAACACATTTGGGTTAATGATCATCATTGAAAAAGCTAAAAGGCTGTTATTAAACTTTCATTGATAAATGTCTTGCATGTCTTGTTAAATTGTTAGAAGCACACAGCTCTCTGGCAGGAGTGGAATTTCAAATATTGGCCTTCAGCTGGTTTTACAACAATGTGTACATTCATGCAAATATAATGAGCGTGCTCTAGACCCAGATGAATGCATGTCTGCATTAGCATTGATGTGAATGCATGAGTGTGCTGGTACAGTAGTTTGCACTTCAAAGAGTTGCTTTAATATATTGTGTAGGTGACATTGGAGAATGTTTGAGAAAAATCTGCCAAAAAACAAAAACAAGACAAATGAAAAATAAAAAAGGTCACACACAATTGCCAATCAATTCATAAAGGTCAACAGGCTGAGTGGAAGGCACTCCTTAAATGGTCTGTGGTCTGGAGATTTAGCTTGGTCAGGGCCTTGGGTGGCGCTGTGTTTTTTCTGGCCAGGAAGCAGACCTTTGGTTGGGTTTTGCATGAGAGAGCATTTAGAGCAGGGAGGGTCTCTGGACTTTTTGGGCTGTTCTGTTCACACTTTATTTTTCTAGTTTTTTGTGTATCATTTCATGTTTTGCGTCTTGTATTAACAGCTGCGGTGGGATAAGGGAAGTGGTTGGCCCAGACACTTTCCGGGAAAAGTGGGGCCGTGGACAAAACTTGGGGGGAAAATAAAGAAAAGAATATGCCCCATATACAGATGAAGTGGAACAACTTGCTATATGATTGATGACATACGTAACCGTTTTTTACACATTTGTCTATGTTTATATTATACATAAGCTTTGGGAGTGAGGGATTTCCTGTCACGGGATTACATAATCAGGATACAAAAATGCTAACTGTGTCAGAATGATATATGTTTTTTAAATGGGGATTATTAGCTGGATTACAACGCTATTCTTACTTTGTAGGCCTAGATTATAATTTGAAAATGCATGTTTTTGATACTAAATACCCAGTTTTCTCTCATGCTTATGTTTAATTGTTCTGTTGTTTTACATAATGCACTTCAAGGGGCCCTATTCTGCTCCCTTTCAGTTTCATATTTGTATTTAGTGTCTCTACTGGGACATGTTTACATCATTTAATGTTCAAAAAGCTCTTTTTCTCAAACTGCCTATGATGTCTTTACAGTCTGCTCTGATTGGTTAGCTCTATTGTGATTCGTCAACCGTTCAGAGATCTGTTGGAAATGCCCCGCACCTTACAATATAATGTACAATGTATTCGAAAATAGAATTACAAGTATTACATAGTGATGTCACTATGTTCTGGAAGTAACCAAAGGAGTCCAATGGAGGTCGTTCAGGCAGGGGTGGTGGGGTGGTAAAAAAAACGTTCAGCCTTTGCAGAGCATTTACAGGCACTAAAACCTATTTAAAACCCCAAAAGCAAATAGGGCCTTTTTAAGTGAAAAACCTCTTATTGATATGTATTTGTATCATTTGATTTTGAGGTAATCAACATAAAGTAATCAGGTAACATTACTGTTGTATTATGATACTTAGATAAGGTTACTGATTTCCCATGTAACTAGTAGTTGTAACAGAATACAGTACAGTAACCCTGCCAACAGTGATAATACAGCATGCTTGGTTGGATGTACCACAGTGCAATTTAAGTATGAGACAATGTTTTTTTTACCCTTCCTGACACATTTCTTATTTGCTCATCATCTGAATTGTATGCGGTCTTATGAGTGAGCAAAAAAAAGAAAAGTAGCAGGACAGACATAACTGAAACGCATCTAGGTCAACTGTTGAAAACAATTTGAATGAGACATCTTTCCAGACTTTGTTTGGTAACTAGGCTACCGCATCATAATTTTCCATTGTTTAAGGTAAGCAAAATGTACAAGAACAAAAAGTCAGTTGTAATATGTAGTATAATGAGCAATATGATAAATAAATACCCAACATATATACCTTTATCTTCTTTCTGCACCAATGCTGACCGTCCTCATAGTTTACACGTTTACACAACTTCAGAAAAATCCAATTATTTCACTCCTGGCTTTGATGTGTGTGTGGGGGTGGGGAGGGGGTGGAAAAGCAGGAATGTGCATCTCAATGAGAAGTGTCTCAGTGGATTCTCATTGAGATTTGCAGCCTCCACATGATTTGTGTACCATCTAAGCAGTAATGCAAAGTAGCGGTGGTACAGTCGGTGGATTTCCAGTTGGCATGGCTTGTCCTGAACGTCCCTGCACCACTGCACCAACCGTTATGATGACTGTAGCCCTGAGTAAAAGCAAAACTTTCTATCCTCATCTACTGCTTTTAACTACATTACCACAAGCCAATGTGAGATGAAATAATTTACCTATCCTTGAATCAAAGTCTCAAGTAGCAGGAATTAAATGGGTTTACATTTCTTCCTATACTGCTAAATACAGAAGGGAATTTTGGGCCAATCGCATTCTTTGAACTCAAGATTTTGAGACCGGACTGTCTTGTCCTTGAATCATTGTCAATGTAGTCTGTACCTCTTTTGTCGGAAGAACAAACACAGTCATCCATGGGTTAGTGGTCTCACAAAGCTTGTTATCAAATCATTCAGATTTTCCAAACATCAAACAAAAAGCAGGAATTGTACAACTGCCAAACACGTTCAGCATGATCAGAGAAAAGTGTATCGAAGATATGATCTACCTACCTGATCTGTGAAGCTGTACGTACATGCTCATAATGGTTGTGCATGTCAACATTTACTATAAGTACTGAGCAAAAAGCACAACCAAGGCTGACTTGAATGTCAATAGTTTTTAATATATTTCAAACAATCAAATATTGACCTTATGTTGACACTTTAAGAGAACCACTCCTAAATCTATAAAGTCTAATGTCAAACCATCCGATAGTTGTCGAGCCCCATCACTAAAAACCTCAAATATTAAAAGGGGGATTGAGCATGCATGATGCTAGCACCATGCTCAAAACGTACACTTATTTTCCAGTCATTCAATAAATAATATTACTTGATTCTTGATCTCAATCCAATCCGCAGAATTCAACTGGTGGCCTTAACCAAATATGGGAAGGAATGACTTCATTCTATTTGTTCATAACATACAGCGTGGATGCCTTCCAATTATTATACTGCCATACCCTTTATGAAGCCATAAAAAAGATTGAGTATTTCCGAACAGATTGAATGTAAAAGACAGGATGTTAAATGCCTCCAGTTGTATCTAAAAGCATGCAAACAGGAATCTTTTCTTGCTATTCCTAACCACCATCCTCTGCACTGGAGAAAGGTCACAGTGAATGAGCCGCCTAGAGAGCACAGACAGCCTAATGACAGTTCATCATAATTATGCGCTACAGATTGCGACAGATATATGAGTAAGAGGGTCAAAGGCGCAATGTCATGACTAAGTAGTAAGTCCCAATCGTTTGCACATGGCATGCAACATACGCACTTCTTTAGAGAGCTGCAGTACGTACTAAAAGTACAAAAAGGCAATTTGGAACACATCCTATGAATACATGAGTTATGCCAAAAAGTCAAATGATATCTTTAGAGGTGCACAACAAGAAACCACCAAAGCTAAAGTTGTTCTAGGGAAGTGTAGTCCCTCAAGCAGCCACGAGATGGCTTCAAGAACATTTTTGTTTTGTTGAAGTGATTGGGAAAAACAGAAGGAGATATAACATTTCTACAGGAAGACGTCAGGCTATAATTTGCTACTTCAATAATCAGAATATTCAAAAAAGCTAGTTCTTAGATATTTGGAGGCCCAGAAGCTTTTTATGTAAAGATTATAATATTATATACCAGATACTACAGCTGCCAAACAGATAAGATTTGTATCTTTATATTATGGCGGAAAAATAAAGTACCATACTAGAACTGTATACTCAGCTCCTGTTTACAAGTCAAACATAATGTCACCTGGGGAGCAATCT
Organism: Eleginops maclovinus; assembly: GCF_036324505.1. Taxonomy (NCBI): domain Eukaryota; kingdom Metazoa; phylum Chordata; class Actinopteri; order Perciformes; family Eleginopidae; genus Eleginops; species Eleginops maclovinus. Next base: position 21,417,786 of record NC_086355.1, on the reverse strand, counting down.
ATAGAATGTGTTCTCATTGTTAAGTCAAGCGGTAAGTCGTTGGAAGGCAAAGTGAATTGACGCTCATTTAAAACAGAATCACGTCACACAGATCAATTTGCCTCCAAACTGTACAGCATGAAACCTCAATAGGTCATGAACTGCCCTTTTTTCGCTGAATCTACACGAGCAAGCTAATTAAAAGAGACAAGGTAAGCAATATTATGAAACACAGGGCGTTGGTGTCACTGCAGAGAAACACACTCGCTCTCGACAGCTCAAAAGGTCATATAATGTCTGCTGTCATGTTGTACTATTGGTATGAATAAATTTACTTTTGAGTTTAAACTTCACCTTTAGTTTTTCATCAACAGGAATCCTAAAAACAATGCCGCATTCCAGAGAGACAGAAGGAATAGAGGGTTTTCAGCATTAGTGAAAGCTGAAAAATAGCTAGTAATTTGGTTATGAACTGACCTGGTCGCTTTGACCAGCTCCAGAGAGGTTTCTATTTCTGCAACCTCCTTTTCCCATAGGTTGGTAGGTTGGTAATATTCCAAGGAAAAAAACCTAAAATATTGTGAGAAATAAATCTGAATTTCTCTTGGATTAAATTTACAAGAGAAAAACCTCTTAAAAAATGTGTTTCTTTTATCAAGGAACCTTCATTCAAGGTTGGATCAACCTCTTCTCCCTACAGCAGTAAACAGAAAGCCACATGCACACACTATTTGAGTATGAAACAGGGCGATATCCTTCATTTGTCCATGGCATTGTAGTTTCAGATCATAACATCACATCAGTGTGTGTGTTTACTTGTAATTAGACCCAATCATTGCAATGGCTGAGTCTGATTGGAAAATATAATTTGATAGGGTTATCCACGTCGGTTTTAATAAACGTGAAGTGGTAGCATCTGTAGCATGATGAGGTTGATCACAACAGAGCTAAAATAATAATTTACTTTTATTCATCAGGTGGTCAGAAACAAGACTCTTTATTGCAAGTTTATCAAGACAAACAAACATTGCTCTAACTCTAAAATGTTGACAGCCTCGGGAATCACTCCAACAGGTTTCTCTTGGCATTTGTAGAAATTTGTAGAAATGCCAAGGAGGAATTCTAACATGTTTCACAGAAAAACACTATGCAGCATTTTTCTTTCGATTTTGATGAACTAAGGGTGTTCTGTATTGTTAAAACCCATCTTATTTTTCAGATAACTCAACAGAATAGAAAATTGGAGACAGACAAAATGGATCAAAGCCTCAGCAATCAGGGTTTGCTGGCCATGATTCCATGTGTTTGTCTGAAGAGCACCAGTCAAACTAAAACAGACTAAGATGCTGTCATATGTTCTAGCTTTTCAAATATCAATACCTAATGTTTCCTTTCTTGAGAAATGTGCAACACACTAGCTGTGTATCCATTAAAGCATTTCTATTCAGATTTTAGATTATCCCGTCAGAAAAGCTTAATTGAAACAGAAAAGCTTGATACAATTTCCTCAATCATGCAAAAAGATTTCTTCACTAGCTGGAGGTACTTTTTGCCTTTGAAGAAAAAGCAGACATTTTTGAATCAAGAATTGCTGCAATATTTGGTCTTTGTTTCTGGAGAGTTTGAAACAAGACCAAAACTAGCTGATTTAAGACAACAGTTATTTGTCAATTTGAAACAAATGAATAGACAAATCGAGGTTTGTTTCTTGTTTGGGACATTTTTTTTTTTGTTCCACAGGAGGATTACAGCAATACGTATAGTATTAGTAATATTATTAGTAATAGTAATATAGTTTAGTATAGCCAATCTGGAAACCTCTGACAAAGCTTATTGTTCCATACCTGTTGATGGAATGCCCTTCAAATGCAATGAAAACAACATTGTGTGCTTGTCTCCACAGTTTGTATTCATCAGTCACATTTGCTTAATTTTCTTTTGGTACCAGTCTTATTCTGATCATTAGGAGTCGAAGAGGAAGGGCCAAGTAATCGTTTCATATTCTTTTGTGTGACCAAAGGGTAGTTAGGGCAGCGGGAGGTTCAATTCTGAAGATTTTATTATTAGTTGCTCACCTTTAAATACTGCTAGTTTAAATGTTTGCTTTGTTCCTGGTATAATCAGGTATAATTAGTAATTTCTCTAATGCAGTGTTTTAGCCCAATTAGGGTTTGGCAGAAGGGTGTGTGAGAGTGGTTGTTTCTGGCAGCTTGCTGAGAAAATGCAGTTCTTTTTAATGAGTCAAATTTTCCAGGGACTTTAGTTCTTCCACTTTGTACATTGAAATATTTGTTGAATAAAAACACTGCCTCTTTAGCACGGACTTTGGCCTCCTGAGCCATTCTTCAATTCAACATCTTTTATTCTACTCATCTCCAGTGCCAGACGCCAACACTAACATCCCTCATTTATGTACTACCACACACTACCACACACACACAAACACTGTGAGTGCTTTGAGCAAAGAGTTTCATCTTGTAGTCTGGCAAATTCACAGGATTAACATTATTTAGCGACAATTGAGCAATTTACCAGACGACAGAAGTCTTTCAGAGGACATTATTGGGGGTTATCAGCTTAAATTGGTGGGCTGAATGCGAGAGATACACATTTTTTATAAGGTATTTGCACAAGTCAGGGAGGAACAGATTATTTGGTTTCAATTCAAATCCTGTATAAGAGATATCCTTCAGTAATTTAAAGATAAGCAAGCTTCAGCGTCGGTGTGAAAAGCAAACCTGTACTTTGGATATTTATACAATAACGCTCTATCAAGACAGCTTGATTATAAGTGGCAACAGTAAGACAGTATAGTGAGTTCTCTACTCTGACAAGGTCAATACTTTATTGAGCACAGCATTATTCGGCTAGTTCAAAGTTAGAAGAGCAAATAGTCATGCGTAGATGAAATCGCAAACAAATATGGATTTTATACTCACACCCACAGGTTATGAAGTACTGATCCCTTTGGGTTTTTTGGTGTAACATTCTAAACCAACAGAGGACACACATCAATTTCATCTGTCCATTTGACATGTTATTATACACTATGTTGGAGTAACAAATTCTGACCCTCTTCTTAAGTACACAATAAATGGTGGAAGTTCAAAGATGCTTCATCTCTCCAGGTTTTGCAAAAGTTCGACCAGTGATGAGGTACATTTGACTCTGAAGCTGTGTTAGAAAGATGGACAACCACAGTCAAGGTCCAAATGTATTCTTACAGTGTTGACTACATGCATATATACAGGCATACATTTAAACTATCCTTAAGGCAACATACATTTCCTTTAATTTCAGGCTAAACTGGAAGTGAGTACCATATTGAGACTCTGTATATGAAATGTAATGAGTCATGTTATAACACCTTTACTCCAGGAAGAGGAGTGCCATTTGTGGTTCTGTTCCACAGTAAACAGTCTGAATCTAAATTAATGTCATTGTCGCAATGGAGTGGTGCGGGAATCAGTCTTAAAACCCCAAAGTGAGTTTGCATTTGAACACTTCCATGTCCCTTTGTCTTTTTTATTGACTTTCGTTCGGATGCCTCATATAAGTCCCACCTTAGTGGAGGTGACGTGAAGTCATGCAACTGTTTGTTTATAGCATTAGCTATTCCTTCAAGCTGTTCAGAAGTTGATGTACCAGTTCCTAACAAACAAGTCTTCCTGAAATTGTTTTCTGGTGTTATATACTGTTTGTATTTCTCAATGCACTTCTCAATGTTTATATGTCTTGAGAAACATTGACTTCTAAATCATTGCGGAGGTGATAATTATGTGTGGTAAGTAACCTTTTTTTGGAATTTGATCTTTGGGGGAATTCCTGTATTACACTTGAGATAAAGGAAGTGGATTGTTTACTTTCTGATTTACCTAGTTTTGACAAAATGTTCACAGGGGCGCAGTTGGACTTTGGTTAAACATCACCAACTGCAACTTGGTACATTGAATTATTCCTGTTATGCGGGTCTAGGGTTAAACACAACTGCACACCCTTGTAATACATTAATAAAAAAACAGATGTTTCAGGAGAGAGAAAGGAAAACCTTCCACCACATCATTTTGAAAAAGTAAAATGTTGGTATGCTTCATGAGGATGGAAAGTAAAAGAGGGAGGAAACACACTTTTAGTGAAACCAAATTGCAGTGTTTCAGCCCTAATATCCACACAGAGTGCCCACAAGTCAAGGAGCTGTCAGGCATTCTTAAGTAAGGCATTTCGACAAAACCAATTCCCTCTGAGATTAATGCCGCTTTTCCACCAACCCAGAGCCGGAGCTGGAGCCTTTTTTCGTGTTTCCAACGCAGCGGCGCCGACTTTAAGCACCGAAAAACCGGAACCTTCAAAATCCAAGAACCAAATATGTCACGCTTACTTACTTACTAGTTCATGGCGAGTACAGCGAGTACAAGTTAAAAAGCAGTAAAGTGACTACAACGCGACCACGCACTTATAAAATACACACTTTATAAAGTCAGGCAACACTAACCTACGGTGGTGTATTGCTATCACACTAAAAAAAAAAATAAGGCTCAGTATCAAGTAATTACGTGAAAGTTTGTTGTTATAACAAGATCTTTTTCACGTTTAAACAAGATAAGTATCATGTTATTACATGAAATTATCACGTTATTTCATGATAATTATATTTTCACGTTATAACGTGAAAATATCATATCACGTTATAACGTGAAATTATCACGTTATTTCAAGATATGATATTTTCACGTTTTTACAAGATATGCAACTATCACGTTATTCTGAGATAAGAAATCCACCAAGTCTGACTGGGCTTTCCTCCTGAACAACCCCAAGAACTTCAGTCGCCTCCTTAGCGTTGGCATGCTTATTATAATTCCGTCCATCCTAAGAAATGCCAATATCTCCCAGTGTCTCAGGCCAAGTAGGAAATAAAAGCATATATTATCAGAAACATCCATCTCGGGCAATTCGGTTGCGCGTCGGTCCGTTTTACTTCCTTTATAGGCTATTTCTTTGAAGCCAACGCTGTTTCGTCCATGTCATTATCTTGAAATAACATGATATTTTCACGTTATAACGTGATAATTTCACGTTATAACGTGAAAATATAATTATCACGTTATAACGTGAAAATATCACGTTATAACGTGATAATTATATTTTCACGTTATAACGTGAAAATATCACGTTATAACGTGATAATTATATTTTCACGTTATAACGTGAAATTATCACGTTATAACGTGATAATTACATTTTCACGTTATAACGTGAAAATATCACGTTATAACGTGAAAATTATTTTTTTTTTTAGTGTGATAGCAATACACCACCGTAGTACAGAGCAGGCAGACGTTTTCCTGTTGTTTTGTACTATTGCAGCTATCGGAAGGAATCAATAGATGGGCTACACAGGCTGCCATCAGAAGTAAAACCATAACGAAAACTACGCCGGTACAATGTGCCTGTAGAAAACGGCTTATGCCACATCAGGATAGCAAAGTAGTGAAGATAGTCAGAGTAGCCTCGCTTGCTATGCTAACATTACCTGTCTAAAGCCAGAGACACTTTCATAACAGCATTGTGATGCCAAACAGCGTCAATTCAGACTGAAACACATTCACTTATGGGGTGGGGGGGTCAGCTTGTGTGACAGTCAGACAGTGAATACTTTTCAACGAACACCGCCGTGAGTTAATATTAGAATAAACGCCGGTGGACGAGCAGCACTCCAGCGGGAGGTAAATGCCGCTGAACCACGGCTCTCTAGAGAGAAGTATAAGGTTGAAGAAGTAGTTCTTTAATTTAATCTGGCCTAGCATGATTAAAAACGGCACAACCATTGACCCGACGCAGTCCTCTATTGACGTTGTTGTCATAAGAGGGCACGTAAACTGTTACGTCATTACGCAAACGATGACGCAATGACGCAGCTCCACTTGAGCTCCACTCGGCCTCTGAGCCGTGGAAGCACAAGGGGTGCTACAGGCTAGAACCAGAAAAGCAAAAAATCGGATCTTGAACCGGATCCGGTTTGGTGGAAAAGGGGCATAAGATTCAAATGTCGGAACATATTGCTAGAGACATGTGTGTGGTATTCCACGGAGGACAGTTGTGGATTGCTGAGGTGGTAAGTCAGTTCAGAAACACCAATCTGTGACAGAATCACACTTTTGCTTCAAATGTTTGTGACTTTAGATCACTGGCATTCACTGGTAAATGATACATCTCTTTGGGATATGTGATGTGCAAGTTCAAACATTTCCAAGATCTTTAGCGTATCCTTCAGATGCGAAGGATCAGAAGGAGTACAAATATCCCATGAGTGGCGTGAAGGAAATAGGTTTCAGGCTGTTCTGACTCCGATATGTTTATCCCTGTGGGATGTCTTTGTAAGGTTTGATGGTAGAATAGTTTTCAAACTCTTTATGGTAGTTAGCCAGCGAGAAAAAGTAGTGCAACCTACTTCCATTAGCCAAGGGAAAAAAACCAAAGCAACCCTCTATTCACCTTTTTTACTTAAGAAAATGATCTAGTCTAAAACACTTCCATTAGGAGGACTGCATGCAGTATTCAGAAAACATTCACCAACTTAAGAAAACATTCACCAACTTAAGAAAACATGCAGCTTCTGTTTTCAGCTTCTTGCAGCATTTTGTTTATGCAGCTCTTTTAGGAAATGCTGCAAATGTTTTTTTCAAGTTGGTGAAAAAGATTGTTCATTTGCATGTTTTTTAGCACATTTTGGTTTGGTTATTTGCCTCGTTTTTGAAAATGATGGGCATTTCTTGGAAGTGCTTTGGGCCAGCCCAGTATATTTTGAATATTCTTGTAGGTTCAATACTTGGGAGGTTTAGCAGAATAATCTAAAGTAACTCTGCCGACAGTTTTGTACTAAGGCTAAAAATAGTACAATTCGGACCAGACAGGGCAATGGCCACTAAAATGTATGAGCTGCAATCTCTGAACTCATTACATCTTTCTTGATGGTGGTCATTATGAATTCAATTTGTGGCAAAGCTACTTGATGCAAATGGGCACATATAAGATAAGATAATGCCCATTTGCATATTTAATCATAACATTAGGGACAACTTGTAATATGAAATATCATTTTAGTTAATGCAAGTAATCAACTGGGTAGGTTTCATTTGGTGCAAGTTGTATGTATGTTACATACATGTATGTGTTTTTGTATTTCAAGAACAGAAATCAGAGCTTTGGATAAAGCTATGTTCAAAATGCGTGTTTTTTGGTCGGTTTTGTAGAGTTAAAGTTTCTTCCATTTACTCACTTGCTGCAAAACAAGTCTGTCCCAAGGCCGCTATACCTGGAGGCACAACCATGTTCTTCCAACAACTATTATCGTGGAAGTAAGGATAACTACCACCGGCCCACTAACATGCGGATGCTCAGACAACATTGCCTTTGTTCAAACAGAACACTTTTATTCAATTTCATCTTTATTTAACCAGGATTGAAAAGAAAAAAAAGAGATCACTTCAGGATTATCATTTTCTCTGTGTTGGAATTCAACAGACACTGGACTGGCTGCCATACATGTATCGATTAAGATTTAAGAAAAATGTGGAGTGGTCTCTTAATTTTTCTGGAGCCATAGGTTGCAGCAGTTACAAACACATTACCAACGAAAAATTCTGTAAGAAGGGAATTGAACAAGTTGGACACGACTCGGGACTCAAACAACATATCTCAGACCAGATTTGATCATGTGGTCAAGCTCACTAAATTCCCTGTTCACTGTTGAAATAACCATTACCATAGGAGGCTGCAGTTGATCAAATCTACAGCGCAAACAGTTAAAGTAGTCGGACATAGAGGCCAGAGCAGTACAACAAGGCTGCATCAACCTCCTCGAGTGGAGGTCGGTTGCATCAACCACCAGGCTTCTGAAAGGAACGGGTGTCCGAGGGCAGACACTCTGACAGGCCGTGAAGTCGCTGGCAGAAGTTGCTGACCTATGTAGCAACTGGCTGTGGCTGAAAAAAAAGGATTCCAACTGGGCTGCAAGGTTACCAGCATGAGGGGTAAAATCGGAGGGGGGCTCACCTTTATGGGGTCAGATCAGTCTCATAATACACAAATGCACACAGAACGATTCACACTTGTATTTCATGATCCGCACAAGCATTTACACTTGTATAATGCACACACAAATTCCGTTGTGTGTGTTCCGTTTCACATACATATAAATAAAATCCAAATACAGAAAAAAGTTCTGTGTATTTTTGATCCACACAAATTTTTCATTCATTTCAAACCTCTGTGCATGGACCGCTGTGCATTCGTGTGTGGGTTTTTTGAGACTCCCCTGATGGTCACCCGATTCGTACTTGTAATGTTTTCCATCTATAGCCTATCAGATGTCTCCTCCATTCTAAGCCAATTACATGAGCGCGCCCCCACGTGGGTATTATATATATATATATATATATATATATATGTCGAAGCGGCAGAAAGCAGAATTCATGCAGTTAAGTGGGACAGTGAAGTGCTCTCAGGTACTGTACGTGTGTGGGCTATCAAGAAAAGTGCGAGCGGCGCGTGCGAGTTTACCGAGCAGATGAATAGAAACAGAATGAAACAAGTAAACAAATATTTATTTGTCCTTTTACTTTGTAAGTTAACAACCGTTTCAAGAAAAATTAAGGCCCCTTAGAATTGGGGGGAGTAATGGTTTATAGTTATTTAATAATTGTGACATATTTTGTACTTTTTGATGGATGTATGAGGATCAAACTGAGTGGGCAAAAAGTTCAAATGAGGGGGCAAAGCCCCCCTTTTGCCCCCTTGTGGTGCCGGTCCGCTCTGCATGAATGATTGAATATGTTTTAGGTATGAATTCTTGTGATGTTAGTGATGTGTTCCTGTTAGCATGGAAGTAATATGGGTGGCAAGTCAGGTATGTAATGCTAATAGACTACCTAGGACCTTAACCGGTTAATCCTATTTAACATCAGCTCTAAATGTTCAATTCCACTCCATCATTAAACACAACGGAATATATGTTTGAATATAATTTGAGCAGGAAACTTTGGATTCATTCTTGCTAAGCTGTCACTAAAAAAGAAAACAAGAGAATGAAAGAAGTTAAAGACATTTATGGCTAATGTTAGATATTTAAGGCAATAATCCTAGGTAGTCTATTAGCATTATATAGCTAACTTGCCAGCAAACGCTAGCATTACATGCCACCCATATTACTTCCATGCTAATAGTAACACATCACTAACGCCACAACAATTCATACCTAAAACCTTTTAAATCATTAACGCAGAGACACTTATCACTTAAAATTTTGCTAGACGCCATGTTGAAGTTGACCTGTCAGCTCCGGACAGCGCAAAATGCGTAAATGAAGCGCTACGTCATGAACGCAAGAAATCATACCCTCGTGGGGGGCGCTCACGTGATTGGCTTAGAATGGAGGAGACATCTGATTGGCCATAGATGTAAAACATTACATAAGTACTAATCAGGTGACCGTCAGTCTCAAAAAACCCACACACGAATGCACAGCTATCCATGCACAGAGAGCGCTTTGTGTTTGCAGGTTCAGCGGTTTGAAACGGATACAAAATATGTGTGGATCCAAAATACACATGTACAACTTTTTCTGTATTTGGATTTTATTTACATGTATGTGAAACGGAACACACAGAATTTGTGTGTGCATTGAAAATACAAGTGTAAATTATTTTGCGGCTCATGAAATACAAGTGTGAATCGTTCTGTGTGCATTTGTGCAGGGTGCGATTTGACAAAAAAACAGAGGGGGGGATGTTTTTTTTAATTTATTCATAGACAAGAACATTGGACTTTTAACTTGCATAACATAGGAGAAAAAAACGCAAAAAGTAGACAGGCCCTTTTTTCGGGTCCGTGGATTAGTCCCCATCACAACATGGCAAAACTTTTAATAACCCATACATGGATTTCTATTCAACGTCACAAAAACATGCGTACGCACTAACAGGCAGAAAGCACCATAGAACAGCATCAATGCTCTCCATGAAAAGACCCTCCAATTAACTTAAATCAAACACTCAAAATAATTCACTAAATAGCACAACGTGCTGTCAACACTCAGGGACAGGTCTGGAAAACTAGACAAAGTAAACAGTCGGCTCTGGTGACAAATTTGTGGTGGCTTTTTCGTTTTTCCTATCGGGGCATTGTCTGCAGCATTTCGGCCCTCTTCTATCCACAATTCTGCAAATGGGTCCTGTAAAGTAAGATGATATGCTGCTCTGAACGCGTTTCATGTTTGGTTCAGCGCTGTTTTTCCTGCGAAGTTCCCGCACAAAAATGTTACAATGTTTTTGTGTTCGATGACGTTCAGAAATATGCACCGTCTGCCAGAAGGCTGCTGAATAGCCTACTCTGATGTAAAGACACTGAAGATCGTTAGATTTCAAGAGTTTAAGTAGTCTAGCAGTTAAGTTGCATTCATCGCTATCAAGGGGGGGAAATCCTTGTCCCCACCGGAGATAAAAATAATTTAGCAGAGGTAGGGATAGGAAAACCAGAGGGGGGGAAATCCTCACCATCCCCCCCTACAAATCGCACCCTGCATTTGTGTATTATGAGACTGATCTGAACCCATAAAGGTGAGCCCCCCTCCGCTTTTACCCCTCATGCTGGTCACCTTGCAGCCCAGTTGGAATCCGACCCCATACACCTTGAGCCATCTAGAGGTGTAGTGGGACTATCATCAACGAAACACTGAGGAAGGAGGATCCCCCCCTGATGACCCCAATGAAGTTATTAACCCTTTGTCCACTCAAGGAATCAAGAAGGGGCCAATTACTATGAGGGATTGTACAGTCAAGTCCTATGAGCTGAAGCAGATGGAACTGTGGATATCTTTTTGTTTCCCTTTATAAATCAGTAAATACTGTCAAAAGATGTAGCTGTCTGTAGGAATAACATGTTCCAAGAATAGTGAATGAAGAAACCCTTTTGTTATAATCTTCAGAATATAGATAGGAATGGAAATCCTCAATTTCCCTCGGGATAAATAAAGCTTCTTGAATATTGAATCTTGAAATGGAGTGTAAAGAGTGGTGTGTGTAAGTGTTACTGAAGTGGAGATTGCTAACTCAGAGTATGAGGAACAACTAATATATAGAAATGGATATTTATTGTGAAATGTCCTATATTTTGCAATACACTAGACATAGAAGTAACTGTGTGGGCTGTTGCTGAAGTTCCATATTTGCTTTTAAGATCAATAGAAAGTGTCTTTTTTTAAAGTAGTGCATCACTGATGGGTACGAGACACATTATCAGTCTCAGAGACAGATCACATGAATCTGTCAAGTCATCCATAATGAATGGTTTCTTACACTTCATTACAGACAGCAACAAGTGCAATGGCCTTTTCAAAAATTCTAAACTATTTTGAAGTTTTCAAACAGTATTTCTCCTATGATTTTTCATCTGTGACTATTTGACGCAAATAAGGACATTTCTTCAAAACAATAAAGGAAAATGTTTTCTTGCAGTTGTAGCACGTCCGCCCCTGTCAGCATTATCCATAATGAATGGATTCTTATGCTTTATTACAGATGGCAACACATGTGTTCATTGCCTTTTTATATCCCAACACTAAACATATTTCTCTTTATCTCCTATCTAGAATATACCCTTTCAGATTCCTAGATGTAAATAAGGTTTAAGGTGTAAATAAAATAACGGGAAATCTGTGAGGCAGAAAACAATTCTGTGTAATACACTGCAGGTAGCAAATACATTGCCTCAGGATTGCCAACATGTTTCACGGGGAATAAAAATGCCTCTTTTGGCTGATGGAACACACTCATAAATCTTAAAGAAGGAATTCAATGGTCCATTTATGACCCAATCGTCCCTCGATAATTCACCTGTAATCTATGCTTCTGTTTCTGCGTGATAAGGCATTCCTGAGCTTCAACATAAAATCCAGGCAAAATTATTTGTACCAGGGCCAGATTTTACTGTCTGACTGTTGTACATGTAGTGACTAAACTGGGAGGCTCTAATAGGAATAACTGTTTGGATCGTGTTTACTTTAAATGAAAGTATAATGAGAAGTAGAGGAGGCACTCGGTAAGTGTCAAAAGATCCACAGACATAATAAAGCACCTCTGCCAACATACATAAGGTCCCTTTTGAGGTGGAAAGCAAAAAGCTGCTATGGAGCACACCGGTCTACAAAAAAAAAGGTTGATCACATTTTCTACCACTTCCTTATTCTTAATGCAATAAAACATCAAAGCGTCTAAAGGAAAAGATGAATCTTGATTGGGCCAATTTTGACCCAGAGTCACCAACAACAACTGCTTATACACTTTATTTTTGGGAAACCTTCAGACTTGGCTAAAATTGTCAAAATCAAGTTTTATGTACTTGTTGTGGAGTATATCATGAAGCTTGTTAGGATAAAAAAAACTAGAGGGTAGTTATTGTATTTTAACTTGAAACGGGTCACGGGAGACCCAAACACAACATAAGGGTTAACACAGTCACGATAAGTGCAATGTGTAGTAAAAAAAAATACAGAATGATGATCTTATAGAATTTAAAACGTGGCTGTAGAATAAACTACCCAACGATATTAGCACAACGTCAAACAAGTACAGCAGTACATTGCAACACACATTAACGCAGCAGTAAGAATAACACACAAATCAGCAAAATGAGTACCTTAACTTTTGGCAGATGTAACGGATAATGTAATATATTTTGATTAAGAATGGTTTTGAATGCAAGACTTACATTTATAGTGGAGTATTTTCTGAATATTTCTCTCACCGCTGCACATAGTCCGCGCCTGACAGAAGCCTGTCCCAATGAACCGTGCCACAGAGAGTATTATTATGATGGGAAATGTAATGTTTTTCGTTGTTGTTATTTACTCATACATATAATCATTGATCTTTAGTGACGTCTTAAACAAACATGCAGCTGGATTTTCTTGCACTCACATGTCCAAAAGCATGCTGTTACATGTCCATACATTTAAATTTTATATCGTCTTTGATATTTTTATATTTGATGAATATTACTAGTGCAAATAACATGTTCGATAAGAATTAATGATGCAAAAGCCTCATTGTAAAGTAAAGTACATGTTTGAAGTATATACAGTATAGTACAAATAACATGTAAGACAAATGTAAACGGTGCAAATATCATGTTTGATAAGTATTAATGTTGTAAATGACATGTTTGATAAGTATTAATGTTGTAAATGACATGTTTGATAAGTATTAATGTTGTAAATGACATGTTTGATAAGTATTAATGTTGTAAATGACATGTTTGATTAGTGTTAATTGTGCAAAAAACATGTTTCTGTAGTATTAGGTAGTTAAGCTTTGACACAGTTCATAATGTTCTCCTTCCCCTTGGGATGTGTTGTTATCTCCCTTAAGGAGGGGCAGCTTGGGCGCTTTGTGGTTGCCAGTTTCTGACCGAGCACAAGCTGACATGAGATATTTACTGTTTAGGGACGTCTAGAAACCCTTCTTATCTGGGACGTAGGTTCCCTGGCGAACATTCCTTTGCCATGGAAGACAGCTCTAGTTAGATTCAGGGTCCATATTTGTTTAGTCTGGCTGATGAGGAATGTTGATTATACACTCTGAACTGGTTAAAACCTCGGACTGCAGAAGAGATCTTCAGAATTGGTCAGGAACCCGCTGTGTCACCTCAGGGCTGCATCAAATGTCTTGTTAATTCTCCGGCTGCATTTTGTTTCTTTACTGCAACAAAAAGCTCTTTATATAAAAATATCAAATATCACGACCGTCGACGACCATGATCTGAACTTTGTATGACTTTCGATTAGCAATGTTTGCTAGAGGGGGTCGGACAAGAAAAGTTTTGATGCTTCTTCTTCTTGCCCCTTTTGAACATGAAGGAAAACCACTTTATTATTTATTGTTAGACCTTGTAAAAAATAAAAGAAATTACATGCATAAAAACCTATATAACACACGACAGGGGAGGAAAAATAGGGCCGTGTTTTAGTGTCTCTATTCTGCTGTGATTTTTAGCATAAGTATATGAATACAAAAATTGCTATTTAAAGAAGAGAGCAGAAAAAGCACTGCCAAGCATATATGCATGTTCGAAGAAGATAAGAAGGATGGCATCAAAATGTCACCTCACTCCTCTTTAAGTTATATCACAGAGCAAAGAGAGCCTGACAGGAATACACACTGCGCTGTGTCAGAGCTGAGTGTAAGCATATTCTACTGCCTGTCTTCTGTATAATCACACAGAAAATCACTGAACAATAAACAGGTGCATGTGTAGTGGGAGGATGTAGGCGGCTGGGGATTTGACTTTCAGGGAGTTATAATGATATGTAATGATAATGGTGGTGTATCTTGATGAATGCGGTGAGAGAGATAAGGTTTCTTACTGTTACTGTGTGCTGTTGATGTTCAGGTTTCTTTGTTGTGCTTCACTCATCTAAAGGCTGGTGGGAGCTCATTAGTGCTGCATCTTCTGCCAGACAAGAAAAAAACACACTTTAGAATCGAGCTTTCAGAGAGCGCTGATGCTGCTGCTGCAAGTCGACCCTGCGCTGATTACATTAAGCCATTTAATACAGTTATTTATGTGTCTGAATGTTATTTACTCTTCTCGTTTAGCAGGAGAAAATATATTTGAAGATTGAAAGAAATCACAGCGTGTTTGAGTCGCAATTAAGGCTGTGACAGACGCATAATGTGGAGCTGATTTTTAGTTTTTCTGTTTACACCGTCAAAGATTGTTTTTCCACCTAACTGCAGAGGCTTTCACAAGTCCCCCTACGCCAGGGGTGTCCAAAGTATGGCCCGAGGGCCCTCTAAAAGTATAATGGAATATGGCCCACAAATTAAACTTTTGCTTGTCTTATATTGTACTTCTCAACTATATACAGTGGGGCAAAAAAGTGTTTAGTCAGCCACCAATTGTGCAAGTTCTCCCATTTAAAAAGATGAGAGAGGCCTGTCATTTTCATCATAGGTACACTTCAACTATGAGAGACAGAATGAGAAAAAAAATCCAGGAAATCACATTGTAGGATTTTTAATGAATTAATTGGTAAATTCCTCGGTAAAATAAGTATATGGTCACCTACAAACAAGCAAGATTTCTGGCTCTCACAGACCTGTAACTTCTTCTTTAAGAGGCTCCTCTGTCTTCCACTCGTTACCTGTATTAATGGCACCTTTTTGAACTCGTTATCAGTATAAAAGACACCTGTCCACAACCTCAAACAGCCATACTCCAAACTCCACTATGGCCAAGACCAAAGAGCTGTCAAAGGAGACCAGAGACAAAATTGTAGACCTGCACCAGGCTGGGAAAACTGAATCTGCAATAGGTAAGCAGCTTGGTGTGAAGAAATCAACTGTGGGAGCAATTATTAGAAAATGGAAGACATACAAGACCACTGCTAATCTCCCTCGATCTGGGGCTCCACGCAAGATCTCACCCCGTGGGGTCAAAATGATCACAAGAACGGTGAGCAAAAATCCCAGAACCACACGGGGGGACCTAGTGAATGACCTGCAGAGAGCTGGGACCAAAGTAACAGAGGCTACCATCAGTAACACACTACGCCGCCAGGGACTTAAATCCTGCAGTTCCAGACGTGTCCCCCTGCTTAAGCCAGTACATGTCCAGGCCCGTCTGAAGTTTGCTAGAGGGCATTTGGATGATCCAGAAGAGGATTGGGAGAATGTCATATGGTCAGATGAAACCAAAATAGAACTTTTTGGTAAAAACTCAACTCGTCGTGTTTGGAGGAGAAAGAATGCAGAGTTGCATCCAAAGAACACCATACCTACTGGGAAGCATGGGGGTGGAAACATCATGCTTTGGGGCTGTTTTTCTGCAAAGGGACCAGGACGACTGATCCGTGTAAAGGAAAGAATGAATGGGGCCATGTATCGTGAGATTTTGAGTGAAAACCTCCTTCCATCAGCAAGGGCACTGAAGATAAAGCGTGGCTGGGTCTTTCAGCATGACAATGACCCCAAACACACCGCCAGGGCAACGAAGGAGTGGCTTCGTAAGAAGCATTTCAAGGTCCTGGAGTGGCCTAGCCAGTCTCCAGATCTCAACCCCATAGAAAATCTTTGGAGGGAGTTGAAAGTCTGTGTTGCCCAGCGACAGCCCCAAAACATCACTGCTTTAGAGGAGATCTGCATGGAGGAATGGGCCAAAATACCAGCAACAGTGTGTGAAAACCTTGTGAAGACTTACAGAAAACGTTTGACCTCTGTCATTGCCAACAAAGGGTATATAACAAAGTATTGAGATGAACTTTTGTTATTGACCATATACTTATTTTCCACAACAATTGGAAAAGAAATTCATTAAAAATCCTACAATGTGATTTCCTGGATTTGTTTTTCTCAGTTTGTCTCTCATAGTTGAGGTATACCTATGATAAAAATTACAGGCCTCTCTCATCTTTTTAAATGGGAGAACTTGCACAATTGGTGGCTGACTAAATACTTTTTTGCCCCACTGTATGTTAACATATATTACACATTATTCAGGTGTTAATGAGCCCAATTTTCAAATAAATGTAGTCATTTAAAATGTAAAACATTTTCTAACAAATCTGAGTTGATAAAAAACTCAATCACTTATTTATATAACAAGCTTGAAATGTAACCTTCATATTCACTCTTATTATCAGCAATCTGAGGCTTCTGTTTTAAGGAATGAGCTGCCAACAAAATAAATGGCTGTTTTCCTTAAAGCAAGTATTGTGCATTATTCACCTACATTTGATTTGTTTTGCTAACTTATAACTTAACTTATGAGGCGATATTCACCTCTTTGTACATTTTTCTGTATGTGGCCCTCAGTGAAAAAAGTTTGGACACCCCTGCCCTAGGCTGTTGATGGTTTGCATTTTCTTCACCAACAGCTTTTTTAACCAAACTTTAAAAACTGAATATTGCAGACACAACATTAAGACAACATTTTGAATATTTTTTTGTCCAAAAAATAATAATATTTTTCACGCTTTTATCCAAAGCAACTTAAAAACACTTCAATAACATAAACATGTCTACTGAAAAGAAACTATGTTAGAATGGCCCTATTATGCAAATATTCATAATTGTATTTAGTGCCTCTACTGTGACAAGTTTCCATGCTTAAACGTTAAAAAAAGCTATTTCATTTTCTCATACTGACTGTGCAGCGGCAACTCTTTCACCCTCTGTCTGAAACCAGAGTCCAGTCTGCTCTGATTGGTTAGCTGGCTGGCTCTGTTGTGATCAATAGCTTGGATAGTCTGCCCCTTAGCCTATCTCGTACAATGTATTTGAGCGCTAGCCAATAGAAGCGTGATTGTTATATAGTGATGTCAAGAACATCTCCCTTAGGGATTTTAGCCTTTGCAGACCATTTACATCCAGAAACACTTTTATAACACACTACATGAAATGGAAACCCCAATAAGCCTAATAGGGCCTCTTTAAGTATCTTGGCCAAGGAAACATAGACATGTAGACAGCAGAAACAGGGGGACGAATGAATTGGTATTCACCCATTTATCCCCTAAGCCAACTTCTGTGTAAGCAATGTCACCACAGCGTTAAGAGCGAAGAACCATTTTGCCTGAAATAATCTACTTTTCTAAATTTGTTTTTAGATCAAAAAAAGAATAAATGGTGGACTCAGCTTCTCCCTGCCATGTTGTAGTGCACCTGGGAAGCCTGAAACCACCCATCGCTGCCACCGCCGCAGAGTTGGAAGTCCTTGTAGCATCCTGGCTACGCGGCTAAAAACAACCTGCGCTTCTTCCACGTCGCCGCCGGCACCACCACTATGTTGAGTTACTCCGTCAACCAGCTGATGAATCTCAACAGTTTCTTCACTCCACCGTGCACTGCAGTGATTAAACAACTAGGACTTCTCCGCCGTCCGCGCTACATCCACAGAAGTTCCCGCAGAAAGTTTGTCTACTCAGATACAAATCCTACCTTCCCGGCTCTTTGGTCAGCTACGCGAACTGTCGCTCCTCGCACACTCAATACATTGCATCTGGAGTTATCTCTGCAGTCACTACCTGAACTGTTTTCATTTGAATGCCTTGCATTTAAATGTAAGTCCCCCTCCCCTGTGCTGTTCCTCCTCATTTACCAACCACCAAAACCAGACTCATCATTTATCACTGAGATGTCAAATCTTCTCACAACTTTCTGCACATCCTTTGCCGATGTTATAATTTTAGGTGATATGAACATCCACGTTGACACCCCCTCCTGCCGTTTTGCAGCTGAATTTCTTCAACTACTGGACTGCTTTAATTTAAAGCAACTTGCTGCTGTCCTTACACACACCAGGGGGCACACCTTGGACCTGGTCATTACAAACTCTGCCCCTCTCAACAACCTGCAGGTGTATGACCTAGGTGTGTCTGATCACAAGGCCATTTTCTATGGCATTGCCATACCCATCCAGCCTCTCCAAGCCTAAACGGAATATCTGTTTCAGAAACCTAAGAAACATAAACCCAGAACTCTTGGCAGCAGACCTTCAGCATCTTTCCACACACTTGTCATCAGTCGACGAAGCATTGGACTACTACAACAGCCATCTGAGCAGCCTCCTGGACCTCCACGCCCGCCCCTGTTAAAACCAGAACAGTCACCTTCACCCGCTCAGCTCCCTGGCTCACAGATGGGCTTCGTAAGATGAAGGCAGTAGGGCGGGTCCTTGAGCTGTGCTTCAAAGCCTCTGGCCTCACTGTCCACAAACACAATTACCGGGAGCACCAACAAAAATATGCACAGTCCCTCTAAGAGGCAAGGTCACAGTTTTAATCCGATGCCATCAGAAACAGTCCAGGAAACTCCAAGCAGCTTTTCTCCACTGTCAACCACTTTCTAAAACCACAATCCCCCCCACTTACTGGCACTACAGAAGAGCAGTGCAATAAATTCATGGATTTTTTCACATCTAAAATTGCACATATTCGCTCTGCCCTTTCTGGTCCTCCCACCCTAACTGTTCCACCAACATATGCCATCTCCCAACCCCTAAACTGCTTTCCTGAGCTTTCATCAGAAGAGGTGCAGATCATCATTAGGAAGATGAAATCCTCCACCTGTGCCCTGGACCCTCTCCCAACCTCCCTGGTAAAAACCCATATCACTGTCTTAAGTCCCCTGATCACCGCTGTTATAAATCACTCCCTCCAAACTGGTCACATTCCCCCTGTCCTAAAAAATGCCATAATCAGACCATTGCTCAAAAAACCCACTCTTGATCCGGAAGTCCTATCCAACTACAGGCCCATCTCCAATCTCTCTTCATATCCAAAGTACTTGAGAAAGCAGTTTCCACCCACCTTCAGGACCACCTCAAACATAACAACCTCTTCGAAAAATTCCAGTCCAGTTTCCAGCTCCGCCCACAGCACAGAAACTGCCCTCGTAAGAGTCACTAACAACCTCCTCATATCATCCGATGCTGGCTCTCCCTCCCTCCTCATCTTCCTGGACCTTTCTGCTGCAATTGATACTGTCAACCATGGCATTCTATTAAACCGGCTCACCTCACCACTGGACTCAATGACACTGCCCTCAGTTGGTTCAAATCATACCTCACAAACCGGACAGAATACATTTCCCTGGGTCACTCCAAATCAAATCCACACAGTCACTTGCGGTGTCCCCCAGGGGTCAGTCCTTGGCCCTATCCTCTTCATCCTCTACCTCATCCCCCTCGGCCAAGTCATCAGCCTGTCACGGAATTTCATTCCACTGCTATGCCGATGACACACAGCTCTATGTAAATGCCACAGCTGCAACCCTACCCTCATCATCACAGTCATCCCCGTCAAAACTCACCACCTGTCTGGAGGAGATAAAGGTATGGATGGAGCACAACTTCCTCCAACTCAACAGCTCCAAAACTGAAGCCATCCTGGTTGGCACCCCTCACCAGACCAAATCGTCATCCATAACCAGCATGACCTTTTCTGGCTTCAACATCCCCCTCTCATCAACAGTCACAAATCTTGGTGTAAAAATGGACCCCCAACTCATCTTTGAAGCCCATATCAATCACCTCTGCAAGACCTCCTTCTACCACCTCCGTAACATTTCCAAACTCCGCCCCATTATCTCGCTCTCAGATACCGAAAAGCTGGTTCATGCCTTTATCTCCTCCAGACTGGATTACTATAACGCACTTCTCATTGGGATTCCTAGCAAGAGCATGAGAGGCTTCAATACATCCAAAACTCTGCAGCTAGGATCCTGATGAGAGTGCGGAAACATGAGCACATTACCCCCATTCTCCACTCACTCCACTGGCTTCCCATCTCCACCAGGATTGAGTACAAGGTTTCCCTCCTCACACACCAATGTATCCATGGACGTGCTCCCCCCTACCTCAAAAACTTCTCAACCCACAAAACATAACACGCTCCCTCCGCTCCACTCACTCAAACCTCCTCCACATACCCAGAACCAGACTCAGGACCATGGGAGATAGGACCTTCTGTGCTGCGGCCCCACGTCTGTGGAATGCCCTCCCTGACACCTTGAGGGCACCACAATCCGCTGACTGTTTAAAAAAGGTCTAAAGACATTTCTTTTTAGCAAAGCTTTTGGTCCCCCTTAGATGTTTTTTTTAAAACAGTATTTTATTCTTCAAGAAAACTGCTCATCTTGTTTTTATTTCCTTTCCCTTTTTTCTTTTCTCTTTTTTTAGTTTTTAACTTGAAGCACTTCGAAATCTTTGATGAAAAGGGTATTATAAATCCAATGTATTATTATTATTATTATTATTATTATTATTATTATTATTATTATTATTATTATTATTATTATTATTATTATTGTTATTGTTATTATTATTGTTATTAAACTCTGAAATATTGTGAAGCCATTTTTCTTTGGGCTCTCTGCAGTCTACTCAGTGTTAACATCAGGATCTTCAACCAGGATGTGTCAGTCCATAGTATGTTCAGATGATATTCCTTCCCGTTCCTATGGAACTAACGATAGACTAATTGTGTATTTCTGTCTTTTCAAAAGCAACACGTTGCCTATCAATTCAAGGTTGTTTAAGGGAATATTGTGCACTAGATAATGAAACAGAAACCTGTTAGTTTTGAACCTGTGCAGATTTTGATGCTTCTACTCTTATGATCTTTTGCTCGGAGGTACCTTTGTCTTGTTCTGCCCTTTCCATTGTCAATCTGATTGAAACATTGTACAACGTTTTGTTCTCAATAAACATAACAAACCCCTCATACAAAAAAAACACTGATCTATAGTAAATAATTGGAATTTATCAAACCCACGCATGAAAGACCATTAAAAAACTTTTCAAGCAGGCGGTTACAACATGTTCAGCGTTAATGTATTTTGACCAGACTGCCAAGTGGAAGAAGGATCCAAACTTTAAAGTTAAAGGTCCCCCTATTATGCAAAATGCACTTTTTGCTATCTTTTATACATAAATGTGTGTCCACTGTGTGTAAGGAGACTCAGTGTGAGAAAATGCAACCCTCTCTTTTTCTCCATACCCACATCTCTAAAAACGGGGGTACAACAGAGCTGATCCAGATTTGCTGCCGATATGACGTCATAAGGCAAATGTGGGTTGGCTTTACATTGAACTCCTGGCAACCTCCCACCCAAGTGACAAGTCCCAACCTATCATTTGCAATATACAGTCGGCGAGCTGAATCCACTCTGTTTTGTAAGTAATATGGTCTGTGTTTACATTAGCAAGCATTGCTAACACTCAGAGCTAACGCTGTACTGGAGAGACTGTGTGTAATATAAAAGGTCCTGTCCTTGTGGTAAACCCACGAGAGAGAAACGTTTAAGCTCCATGCTGTTTCAGAAATAATGTTTGATGTGGTTTGGAACATTATCTGGCATTTAATCACAGCAGCGTTTACTTTTCTGCCGTTAGAAAACTCTCTTGAGTGAGAAGAGAGCTGCATGATGCTCCAAAGGGGGTGGCCAGCTTCAGGTCAGCTCAAATTTAAATTGACAGTCACAGAATCAGCACTCTTGTAACAAGACAAGGAGAAATTGTTCCAGCAACAACACTACTTGGTTAGGTTTAGAAAAACATTGTGATTTGAATTAAAACAACTATGAAAGAGGCGGTTCTTAAGTATGGGAGTTACATAACAAATAAATCCACGTTGGCCTGGGAGATAAGCAAAGTTTCCAGAGGTGAATGGCCTTTGTTTGTTTTTTAGACGGTCTTTTCCAACCGAAAGTTTGGGTGGCTTTTCATACTATGTCACCTGTCCTCATTCACCAAACTCACTAGTAATAGTGCATTACTTATGTAAGTATGAACAGTGTACACCTTTTTAAAGATTGTAGAAGTGTATAGATCAGACCATACAAAAGTACAACACAATACAAAGTACAAATGAGAACTTGGAACACACTGGGCAGGTTGTGTAAAAAATGGTTAGGGTTAGGGTTAAAAATAAAACGTAATTATATAAACTATATTGCTCCAGAGTTATTACGTTACAGTATGCTTGATAACCGAGGTGCTGACTCAGCTGGTTCCACTGGTAGCACACAATTCAAGCCCCATGAGCAGTGCCTTCTGTTCAATACTATAAAGCATTTTCTGCTCATATAGGCTATTGAATTTACAGCGCAGTGTCAGCCGTGGATATTTGTGAGCTGTCAGTGTTTATTAATGGTTTAAAAGAAAGCAAACAAACACATTGATCAATCACTCTCAAAAATGCAACGTTGAGTAACAAAAATCGATGAAATGCTTCTCTGGAAAATCTCAGATCAAAAACAATACGGTGGTCAGTCCCATCTGCTCGAATGCAATGTGTCCTTTGTCTTTATTAGACGTGCATTCCCCCAAGTTTCTGTCCTAGGGACTTTTCTTTAACTTGTGAGGGTTGGTAACTAGTAGTTTTTTTTAAAGGGACACTGTCCTTTCCAGATTAAAGTGGTTGTAGGTTACTTCACTTGATAAATGAGGGCCAGAGTTTTCTATTAAGTGCTACCCTGTAGTGTTGAGAAGTTATCATGAAAGTGCCGGAGGGATTTGTGGGAAACAGATGTAAAAGGGCAACGAGAGTGCATAAATGTGGAAGATCCTGCCTTAATAAGTGCTGAGTGAGTACTGCTGCAGATCATCCATGCACATGCAAACATTTTGAAATATTAAAATGAACATGCGAGTCATTAGGAGCAGCATTTTTTGAGTTCATAATAACTTTTGCTTTGCCCCGCGAGTTCATGCTGCTAAAGATGGTAATATTATACTTACCCGTAAATTGATTACATCAGCAGAAATCTAACAGCCAGAAAAAAATGGAAAACGTGTAGTCTCGAGCAAAGGATGCAGTTTACTGAAAAAGGAAAAGGGAATGCACTAAAAAAATGATAATGCATTGTAGGGGTTGGGTAATATGACAGTATCACACATGGGTAAAAATGTACCTGCAGGTACAGCTTCTGCATTACTTTTCGTACCATGGTAGGTATTCTGGTGTGATCACACAATTCTCCCTTTATATCCAGAAAACCAGATCAGGAGTCAGAGCTTTCAGTTACAAAATGTTAAGAGCTTGTTGAAGACTTTACTTTTTAATAAAGTCTATACTTACAGATGATTTCAAATGTCCTTATGCCTGTCCTCCTGAATCCTACATGTTATGGTATTTTATTGCATAGTTTTTACTGTCTGTTTGTTGTATTTTATCACCCTGTCTGAAACCAGAGCCCAGTCTACTCCTAGTATTATGGAAGTAAATAAATGAGTAACTTAACTATTTAAAAATAAGCTAGGTTATCTCTTTTCAATTTCATCTATTTTATTTGTATGATTTTTTTACATTTTATTGTAATTTAACTGTATTCTACATTCATCTACATTTATTTTTCTGTAAAACCCACTGAGGCAAACGTGTTTTGTCATATAAATAAACTTTGATTTGATATCTAGCTGCCTTCGGAAAATCCGAAGCAGAAACTACTCTGCTGTTATTATCTTGTCAGCTTTTTTGATATAAAAGGGCAATACCTGCAGGAAAAGTCAAGGCTATTTCTTCTTCTTTTGAGGTACTTTCTACCCAAAAGAAGACATTGTTATTGTTCTTACTGCTTTATATTGTTATGACATATGTCAGGCTGGTATTTCAATGGCTTTTTAGCACCTGTTAATCCATAAAATTGAATTATTGTGAAATGATGTTGTTGTCTCAAGTGGTGCAAATAAAATAATCTAGTTTATTGCAGAACTTTATGGTTATTTAAACCATTTATTTACTGTATGTACAGAACAAGGACCTCATTTTAATATAAACTATTAATGTGTTGTAAAGTTATTGCAATATCACCCACCCCAAGTTTATTCAGAGACTGGTTCATTCAAGTCTTAACTACAGAGCCTGCTTGTATTATTTCACGAGGATAAATATACTCCATAACTCAAATCTTAATGTAATTTCCATCTCAGTGAAAACTAAAGCCGATATAATAATCTGCCTGCAGCTGAGGAATTCTCTCAGTGTGTAAAAGTGGCATGTCATGGTAAATATAGCACTGAATAATGTAAGAGAAAAGAAACATAAACATTTTGATTTCCCCTCAAGCAATGAGCTCTAGCTAGAAGGCAGGCAGCTTCAGTTTGCTGCGTTACCCTTCCCTGTAATAACTGCACGTTGGAGAATCATGTGAAGGAAAATGGCAGAGGATCACAGCCCTATTCAGCTGAAATTAATTCACCCTGTTCCTCCTCATTATTGGAAGCCAATCACCCAAAAATCATAATTACAATCTGCTGGCAATGAGGAGCTGAGAGTCCCGAGGACAGGGGCGGGTTCCTTGTTATGAAAGAGGGAGGTCTGCTGGATTAGTCTTCTTAGGCAAGTTTTGACAGCTCAGCAGAAAGTCGACTCCAAAACAAACTCAAAGAAGCGGGTCTCGTTCTCGTATTCCAAGTCAAGTCAACTTTATTTGTATGGTCCAATATGAAATATGACTCAGAGGGGATTAGCAGGCCCAGAATATGAACCCAGCTGAAGGTCTCAACAAAAAAGGCTTCCAAAAATACTCAAATCACACTCCTCAGAGGGCCAGGGCTGCAGTAGACCAAGGAGGGAAAGTGTAATTGGATTAAAAGCCAACAAGAGGATTAGAACAGGTCTAATAATACTGTGGTATATTACACAATAAACCTGAGGAATATATCCAGGATAACTTCAGTCCAATCACATGCCGGAATCAGATCTTCCTATTGTTTCTAATGCAGGTCAGAGGAGGCACGGCGGGGGGGGGGGGGGGGGTGACGTTTTAGTGGATTAAGAATAAACAGTCATACAGGAATGAGTCCTAAACCTGGAAATGAGTTATCATTTTGGCACTTCTTGGCTCCGTGACCAATAAATGTTGTCACACCCTATGGTAGCTGCCTTGAGGTTAGCAGCGGTCACGAAACGTCATGCAACTATCATGTAATGTGTTTTTCACATTAGTTTTGGTCATTGTATTTTTGATTCACAAAAGGATACGGGATCATTTTCATTTTCTACTTTTAAAAACAAAAAATAACATTACTAGAAAACAGAAATGAAGAAGTATTTATTAAATGGAAAAAAATAATGTTTTGTGCTTTTAATAATAAATACTGCAAATAAACAGACAGGGCGGAAATCCTAAAAATGATTGAATGTTTGGTAGTTTTGAGCAAGTGAGAAGTTGTTTAAGAGATTTATAGAAAGATATTTCAAAGAATATACATTTTTGTCACAAAGGTGTCTGAAGGGTAGTACATTTGAGGAGGGCACAGGGGTTAAAGATCACGTATTAGGCTTTGGCTGATTTGACAGCAACTTCTGGAAGCAGAATATGAAAAAAAACTGGTGTTTTTTTGTTTCTGTTTTCTAGTGATTTTATTGTTTATTTTTAGAAGTAGAAAATGAAAATCCTAGTTACTGCCTTTTTGACCATGATAAAGAAAAATGCCTTGTATTTCAATTTTTAAAATGTAAAAATTGAAATATCCACTTGTTTTTGGTTTTTGAATATCCTTTTGTGAAGAGAAAATCCAATGACCAAAACATACACTCACCAGTTATTTACCGATTGCATTCCTGCTGACAAAACGTGTTTGTCGTGGCTTCCTTCTCTATTTTTCCATCAAGCCACAATCATCTTAAGCAGACATCTCTAACGTGTTTTTCTTTGCTGGGTCTCAGATGGTGTGATGATAGAATGCAATAGGTTTGCTCAAAATAAAATAGCTTTTTCACACAGCAAACAAAGAAGACAGGCCTTTACAATAGTCAAAACAAATCAAACAAAAGAGGAAAAACTCAAATAAAATAATAAACAATAGGTGCTCTTTTTTGTCTTTCTTTTTATCTTAGGCTTGTATAACTTTGGAAGTTAAACGGTTAAAAACTGTGCCTCCACGGCATCTTTTCAACAGGTTGCCCATCTCTTTCACTTTAGAGGAAGGTGCTGTGGGAATTGTAGTCCTTTATGCAGTTTTGACCACAGACGTCACCATGAAGTGTCCTTTTTTATAAAAACAAAAACACCAGCTCTCAAAGTGTTTAGATATTTTTTATCCCGTTAACTTTTATTCAAGGGTGCCTACTCAATGCTTACTACAAAAAAAAAGAAGTAATCACTGCAATTATATTGTGAAAAAAGCGTTACTATCCCATGTCAATGGAGCTCCCGGTTATTGTTCTTTGTAGGATTAGAGCCAAAGTCAAAACCACAATAGATAAAACAACTTATATTTGTTTGTGTGAAGCTTAGACCTTGGTGCGGTGCAAAACTGTTTGCCGGGGCTTCTCGTCAAGATGTGCATATTTGTAAAATGAACAAATGCACATAGTTCAAATAACTTTTTGAGGGTTGAGAAATATTTAGCTAATTGTACTATGTTTAGAAATGTTTTGGATCATTACCACATCACCCCTGTCCTGCAGAACCTCCACTGGCACCCCGTCCCATAACGCATCCACTTCAAGATCCTTCTCCTCACCCAGAAAGCCCTCCATCACCAGGCCCCCTCCTACCTCACAGACCTGCTCCAGCACCACACTCCTTCCCACAGCCTCCGCTCCTCACAGACCAACCTCCTCTCACTTCCTCACAGGACCAAGCTCCAGACCCGGGGGGTACAGAGCCTTCTCTGTCTCTGCCCCCTTCCATCTGGAACTCATTCCCCAAAAACCTCCGAGACTGCCCCGACCTCACCCTGTTTGAATCTCAAATCAAGACTCACCTTTTAAAACCGCTTTTAATCTGTAATTGATGGTGTGTTATATGATGGTGTGTGTTGTTTGAAATCAATTATTATTTTTATTTGTGTGTCTTTTTTTTTCTTCTATTTTTTAAATATGAGCTTGGTTCCATGACTTAAGAAAACCTTGGAGCTCAGTTTATACAGACTTTAAGCTTTTATGAACACTTTGAGTAATTACTTTACAATAAGAAAAAATGCTAATGTCTTTCTATTAAGTTCAAAGGGTAATCGGCTGAGTTCATGCCTTGCAGCACATTCGATCTTGCACTCCCATTAAACAAACCTCATTAAAAACAAAGTTTCCTAAAGAACTTGAACCTTTTCCATCCCTCTGGGCTCTAAAAGTGTACTGATAAGAGAGCAGCATCATGGGGCAGCAGCACAGATCCAGTGTATATCATGCTGGAAGTGGGAGATAAGAGACATGGGACCCAGAGATAGCAGCAGACTGGCTCCGACCCATCACACATCCTGAGGGTCCGGACCTGGCAGATGTTCTGCAGGTTCTGTGTGTGCAAAGGGTACGGGCTGGCAACTTAAAAGCTGCAGAATCCTGAGAGAGGAAGTACAGAGTCAAACTGCATCAGCTATGAGTCATCTGAGAAAATAGGTTGCCCAAAATAACAAGCAGAGACTTTGTGACTCTTGGCTTCTAAATAGCTCATCTTTCACGGTACATTAAAGCTCTTATAGCATTAAAATGACGACGGGAAAAGATTAAAGTGCCTTTAAATACACCACTGTGAAGAGCTTTTATTAATAGCATTAATTTAAAGACTTCAACTTACAGATCCGTGATTATCCTTGGATTGGAAAGTGTTTTCTTCTTTTTATTTAATTGGGCCAAGACTCTCTTTTTTTACGCCAACCATTTTATTCAAGGGTTATAAATACGGGTTTCATTTTGGGATCCAGGTATACTCAGGATGCACTTTTAAGTGCGTCTTCTGGGAAACACGACAGAAGTTGAAAATGCTGTTTCCAATGTGTGATTGGGCTTTTCTCCACTAGACTGAAGGAATTTTCTACTGTCATGACATCATATCGAAGAGCCACTCACGTAATCCTTTCTTGGGCAACCAAACAAAGGAAAGGCTGCAGTTTGTCAATTGTATGCAGGGTCTAAAACATGGCTTTGGCAAATAATAATTGCAGTGGCTAATGATGCTTGGCTATTTGAAAATGGCTAGACTTGTGTACGCCAAGTTAAAATTCACCCTAACCAATCAGTGGTCGGAGGTGTTGTGACTCCGTGTTCCCGTATCCGCTCAGCTCATTCAGAACCTTGAGAAACCGGTGCCATTCAGTGGAAATGTTGCAGAAGGTCAAAACACCTCAGATGATGCATAACGACTGTTTTGAGTACAGAAGATCAAGGTTTTAAGAATGAATGCAATTTTTTTAAGAATTAATATGAACAACCAGTTCCATTAGCTGCTCTTGAGCTTTCAACCATGTCCAACAATGATAAGAAAAAAACAAAAACAGAAATCTCCATCTGATGTTATAGATTATGCAATATGACTGAATGCTGAAAGAGCTGCTAAAATGCTAAGTATCAGGTTCATTTTTGTATGTTGTGCCTCTACATGCTTCAATGTTCAAAAAGCTCTTTATTTGTTCTCATACTGCCTGTGCTGCAGCTCCTCTTTTCACCTTCTGTTTGAAACCGGAGCCCAGTCTGCTCTGATTGGTTAGCTGGCTGGCTTAGAGATGTCCAGCCTCAAAGCCTATCATGTAAAATGTGTTGGAGCGCTATGTTATATAGTGATGTCATATGTTCCTGGAGTAAACAAAGGAGTCCAATGGAGGCGTTTCAGGCAGGGGGGGAGTGTGTGGGAGAGAAACTCTCTCTAGAGGGAACACAGGGATTTTTGTGTTTGCAGACCATTTACATGCACTAAAACTTATAGAATACACTACAGGAAAGGGAAAACTACAGAAAGCATAATGCCTCTTTAATAATTGGCACTGAGTGGATGAAGTGGAAACCCTGCACTCTCATCTGTTGTTTTCCTAACTTTATTAAGAATTGACCAAAAGTCCTAAAGTTATCCGAAAATGTGCTCCAACCTCTTCTTAGGAAAATCACATTATATGATCAAAACTCTACTGAATCTCCTAAATGTGTTTTTTTGTTATAAGGTGGATTTTATAGAGTGTAAAATCATGACAGTCAAATCTAAATTGTTTTCGTCAGAACAAGCCAGTTTACATACAAATAATAATCTGCACCTACACATTGACATGTAGAGGACACTATAAACTACAAACCATACAGGCATGGTTAATGCATCATAGCCCAGATGTGTCCACCATATGCATTGGAAACACACTATATATGTTGATAAGCTCTTTTTTATCAGTACGTTTTCTTACATTGTTGACTGACGTTGTTCGTCTGCAATCCTGAGTTGTTGAGTAAAATGTTTCGGGAAAGATTGCAACATAAAAATAAGATCCAGGAGGTGAACAACTATATTTCCATCACCTCGGTAGGAGCTGCGAGGCAGGCGTCCTCCAGAGTGTGTACGCTCATAGGGAGGAGAAAATTGAGTTGGACATGTAATGAATAAAATAAAGGTCTGAAAAGCATATTGAAGTCTGAGAAATGTGCAGACAATGTTTGTACTCATGTCAAATACCGCATCTGAGAAGATTATACTTCTGATGCAGCTCTGTTCTCCTTTGCTTCAGAAGAAAAGGGGATTAATGTACAACCTGACCCAGTTCAACACTAACTGATATTCCATGTCAACCTCAGCCAAGCTACGTTGAACTGTGACACGGTGCGAGCCAAGCTGAATTAATCTCCCCCCCGTGTGCAGGCAGCAAGAACACTGGCTGACAAGCAAAACGCAACAAGGGGATTTGTATTATTGATAAAACATTACTTAACGCACACCGCTTTGATTTGGAGTAAATATAAAAGGGCTCCTCATCTCCGCTTCTGCTGAGCAAGGCTTAGCGTGCACAATAAACATTTTCACTTCAGAGTGTGTGAGTGAAATCTACTGTTGTCTCATGGGGTTTAGAGGTTTCCGACAGAAAACAAAAACCCCCTGCTGTGCGTAACATGCAAAGCAGACGAGAGCTTTTCTCCCGTTGTCATAGAGTTGATGCTTAAAGCAGCTACCTGAGCATTTAAACCGACAGGCTTTATGTCACATCAATTCTGGTTTAAAATAAGTCTGCATGTTTAAATTTAAGCATTGCTACTCAATGCAAAATAGAGCTACAAAAAACAACTGACTACTTATCATGCGGATTAATATGGCAATTATTTTTTAAGAATTATTGATTGCACTAAAGATTGTTGAAAAAAGCAAAAAACATCCATCAGAGTCCATGCAGGACCAGCAGTGGCTCAGTCAGTAGGGGCTTGGACTGGGAATCGTAGGGTCGCCGGTTCAAGTCCCCGAACAGACTTGAAATATGGAAAGTGGACTGCTACTTGGAGAGGTCCCAGTTCACCTCCTAGGCCCTTCTGTGGTGCCCTTGAGCAAGGCACCGGACATCTCCAATCCCCCCTCCCCATTGCTCCCCGGGCGCTGCACGATAGCTGCCCACTGCTCCTAGTACTAGGATGGGTTAAATGCAGAGGACTAATTTCACTGTGTGTGCTCTGCTGTGTGCATGCATGTGACAAATAAAGAGGGTTTCATCCTCCGATTCTATCTATCTATCTATGCTAATGTCCTCAAAAAAATAATAACATTTTGTCTTAACACTAAAGATATTCAGTTTAATTTGATTTATAAAAGGACAAAATCAGAAAATATACATCTGTAAGAGGCCGAAATCAGCATTTTGAAATGAAATAGAAATAGTAATTGATTAGGCTTTTTGGTCTTTATCCGTCATTTGACTAGTTTATCAGTAGAGTCATTGATTAGTCGACTTTTGGTGGCCGATAGTGAAGACAAACCGTGGTTGGTACTGGCTAAAATGAGTTGTAGAACATGGGTAACAACATTCTTTCTCCAAGAAATACAATTTGTAAATCATACAACTTGCAGATATTACCAGCGAATGCCGGGTAGAGCTGCAAATAATTCCTACTACTTTTCATTGTGGATTAATGTGCTGATCAATTTTTCAAGATTTATTGTGTGGTCTAGAAATTGCAGGAAAATTGCAAAATGATCCATCCCAATTTCCAAGAACTCTGAGGTGGTGTCATTAAATGTCTTATTTTGTCAGTCTTAAGTGTAAAGAAAATCAATTTAATATGGTATTAAAGAGAGAAAAGCAGGTACTCTCAGCATTTTCTGACACTTATTTATCAAAAAAATACTCTAACGACTATGCAATTATCTAAATGGTAGGCCATTATGTATTTGTCAATGGACTAATGGTGGCAGTTCTAATTCCAAGACTGATCAAGAATCAAGAAGTGGGTTTTACTGGCTATAATGAGATGTAATTTCCCTATCTAGAACAAGGGAAACATCACTCCTTCAATCAACACCACAAGGACCACTGATTGCTTCTAGCTAACATTAGCGCTAAGGGCTGATATTGAGTGAAAACTACATGGGGAAGATTGCTGATTGATTACGGATATGTCTTTCCATCCAACAGCCCGTAATGTGATTGTCCATGCAGGTGCTAACCGGTGAAGGCTCAGGCTATCCAATGAGCTCAAGGATTTTCATACTCTAGCTGAGACGTTGGAGCCCAGAACATATATTTCGTTTATCTTTGGCCCAATTCTTATTCAGAGGACTGGCTGGCTGTGAGAATTGCAGCCCTCATTTCAGAGAAAACGTGAACATGCATTCATCTGCAAGAGATTACAATACTGCTATGTCCTCCCCGCTGCTCTCACTTTCTAAAAAGCCTGGGAAGTGAGTTCATTCAAAATGCCGCAGTGAGAGTTTTAACAAAAAGGGAAATTACACATAGGCCTCACATCGCTGCACTGGCTGTCATGCAAGTTTAGGTTCGATTCCAAAATTGGACATATTATCCAAAAAAGCTTGGCATTCCACCTCGGTAACACTCAGTGATACACAAAGGCCGCTTAGGTATTGTGGTACCAGATTCTGTATTAATATTGTACTAATGTTAATAAAACACTATATAAATTACAATAGAATGGTTTATATTTTAGTTAAATTTGCACATTTAATTTGTAACTTCTGATATTTATCTATTTATTTTTATTTTAGGGATATTTTATTTTAACACAGTTTGTTAATATGAATATATTTGTTTTATTTATCAATTTTGGGGTATTTTATTTTAAGTCATTATGTTTAGAAAAATCTATTCTTTTTTTTTTTTTTATTGCACATGTTTACTTCAAAAATGCAGAAATTGGCATGAAACCCAATTCGCCTGGGGTTAAATAACGTTGTATTTAAATCCTGTTTGCTGCTATACTCTGCAAAATAAAATGTTATTAGAATTATGGGAATGTGTATAAGGCCAATCTAATTATGGCAAAGAATTACCAGAACTAAACTTCAGACTTATTTTTTCCTGAAACACGTTTTATCAACCTTGTTTTCCAAAGGCAGAGCAGTGTTTAGATGTAATTGGTGAGAATTAATTTGCTTAGTCTGCATTTTTTTTTTTGCCTTCTGTGATAAAGTTGTTCCTTTGAAACCCAAAATAAGTTAAGACTTTATATTTACATTTTGGAAAGTGGTTCACTTACACTGCTACTAGACTTTGTCTGGGAGTAAAATTCTCTCATTTTGTCTCCTGCGGCCCGATGCCAATCTAGCACCGCAGGGGTTCCACTCTGACCATCCCTGCTTCCTTACTGAGAAAATGCTATCATCCCCACTCAGAGCACTCCTTTTGAAACACTCTCATGCAACAATCTCACAGCTTTACACTTGACTAGCCTCAAAAAAAGGTATTTTAACAGGAAAACCTGACTGAAAAGCATTATATGGGCCAGAGGAACCAAGAGATTTAAGCTGCGTGAATAGCTAATAGCTGAAATCAAATAAGGTACAGATTCAATAGGCCCTATTCTGCTCTTTTCCAGGTTTTATAATTGTATTTTGTGCCTTAAGAGTAATGTAATGATGGTAAGCTGGCTGGCTCTTTTGTGATTGGTCATCCGCATTGAGATGTCCCACCCCTAAGCAAATCACTTACAATGGGTTGGAGCGCTAGCCAATAGAAGTGTGAGTGTAAGTGTAGACGTATACAAAAGAGTACAATGGAGGGCGTTACTGGGGTTGGGGGAGGGGAGAAACTCCCTATGGACTAAACACAGGGATTTTGTCCTTTGCTGACCATAAACACAAACACCTAAATAACACACTACAAGAAATAGAAAACCCCAAAAAGCACAATAGGGTCCCCTAAGTATAACTTGGTACTGAATGTTCATCGCGGTTACACTGTGATGATGTTTTCCAAATGTTCTTTAGAAAAGCGTAATAGGTTTAAATGTAGAAGATTTGATCAGGCCCAAAACAAACATGTGTAAGGAAACTCAGAGTTTGAGATGCCAAAGTTAAAGTCAAGGTATAGACAAGACAAATATTTATATTCTTTCTTCTTCATGAAAATAGAAATCAGTTATTTTGACCCAATTCAAAGCTATGAACGTGTCAGACAAGTGAAAAAAACACTTCAGCGAGTGGAATAAGCAGGGTGTCACGGAGAGGGTAAGCTGCATTTTTCACAATGGAATTTTTTCACTCCGAGGACGAGCTTTGACACTTACTGGTTCTTCCGGAAGTTAAACTCAGCGGTGCTTTTTACTCCGTGTGTTCAGCGTCTATTTTAGGAAAAGCGACCTTTCCAATCTGGTGACCTTTGGAAGCATCCCTGCAGCTGTGATGTGTTGATAGCCAACTTCACTTTTGATTCTGGATTTGACAGGAACGTGTTAGACGGCAGGTCTTACCCTCTGTGATGGGGAGTCATCAGTTTTCATTACCTTTACTGCTGACGTTAAGCGTTCCACTAAAGATAAATGACAGTGTGAGGCTGGCTGAGAAGCTTTAATACTGTAAATCTCTGAGGCAAATTCCAGTGTTTGGAAACTAAGAGCAGGACAAAGATAGACGCTAAACTGGATTACAGTTAGGGCTGTGCAATTTAATCGATCCTGCGATATATATCGATATTTTGTTTCCCGAGAAAGTATCGATATTTCAGCCGCGAGTATCGATACATTAAATCCCATTCAAATCCCCCGTGTTCCGCCTGGCACTCTGCTCGCTGCCCATTACGTCAGCCAGCCGTTAGTGTCGCTGTAGAGCATTTCTAGATACACAGATCTAGTGTGTCTTCTTCTCGCGGTGAGTGCGAAGCGGTTCAGGAGAATGGCGGCGGACATTAACCCAGCACCTCCGCGCTTAAAAGCAGATGTGTGGGAGCACTTCGGGTTTAAAAAGAAGAAGGAAAGTGACAATTTAGATATAAAACTATTGCGGTTTGCAAGCTGTGTAGTGACTCTTGGAACATCCCCACTATTAGAACCACTACACTTTACTCGGACAAGGTAACATGCTACCTGGAGGACTCAGATTCTTCCACTGCTGACTTTTAAAGCTTCCATTGTAATTGTGATATGAGCTTATGAACTTATTGTAAATCTCATGAGGCTTCAGTGTTGAAGCTACAGTGACAATGGTTTCAATACGAATAGAACTGTCGGCAATTCTACCACATATCTTATGGGATCATGATGTTGGGATACCTGATTACTGTAACTAGTTTTTATAAAGTCATATATTAAATTGAATGCTGTCAGTAACATTAATTAATTCTTCAAATCCTTAAAGTGCAGCTATTGGAAGTTAGCATCACAAGAGTTTCCTAAATCAACACTGTCTAAATACTATTACACAATATGTGATTTTGATGATTATATCACAACGTATCAAAGACTACGTTAGCCTATATGTCATACTAATCACGTCAATGCTCCAGTAACATAATAACAGTGGACTCGTAGTCAGAGAGATGATTAGTGATAGTCTACACTTAGATACAGTGAAACCTTGTTTTTAGGTAACTGCACAGAAATACTATTGCAGGATCAAAGGGGGAAGTTGGTTGTGATAACAAGACCTTATCGCTATTTAACACAAGAAACTAGTATATCAGTGGAATATCATAACAATAACATGTTGAAAACATTTACCATTTTCAGATCGAGTGATGAAATTGTTGCAGTACTGTTGCACTTAGAAGGAAATTTAGTTGAGGATATCAATAAAGTCAGTGGTGAAAGTTAGTACTGAACTCAAAATTGCTCCCATAGGCATTTGTCTAAGATATTGAAGTGCATGTATGTAAGCATTTGTTTTCAAAATGCTCATCTAAATGCCATGTCATTTAATGTAATTTGTACCCTTTAGGTATTTCCAGACTACAGTGATGTTTCCAGATATGTGTCCTGCGTCACTGATGCATTAATTGCCCATTGGTTAGCTCACTATTGAGTGACTTACATTTTCTTACCATCGCCGAATATATTTTGCACAAGACATGATCCTGTTTTTATTCACTATCAGTGGTGAAAAAAAATGTAAACACATAATTTATCAGAAAAAATAAATAGCAAGCTCTCTCTCTCAGAAAAGAATAGGCTTATACAGTATAATTTAAAATGTTAAACTAGAGTGTGAATGGCTAACCATTTGTAACATTTCTCAGGCACAAACATACAATGAGGCTATATATCACTCCTGTAGTCCTGAATCCTTTCAATGGTAATATTCCTGATGTGTGTTTTAAATGTGATGCACATAAAGGGACTCTTTTCCATTGTTTATGGTCCTGTACAAAATTACAAGAATTTTGGAGAGAAGTAATTAATATTCTTTCAACTTCTTCTGAGGTGAATCTTCCCATGTGCCCCAAAATGTGTGTTTTGGGACTTATACCCAAGAAAATGATCCTCAGCAAAGCCAACATGAAGATGGTTACCCTCAGTCTACTTCAAGCCAGACGGACAATTGCAAAATGTTGGAAATCTACACAAAGACCAACTACGAAATGCTGGCTAGAGGACATTGTTCAAGTTATAGCAATGGAAAAAATAACATATTCAATGAAAGGAAAATACACTCTGTTTGAAAAAATGTGGACTTCCTTTTTGGACTTGGTTAAGGGCCCAGAATTTCTCAATGCCCTAAAGTGAGTCTGCCCCTCCATAAAGCCAGTGGGCATAAGTAAGCCATATCACCCTTCAACCTCTGTACCAATGGGTGTGCCATAATTGTGTTTTTGTTTTTTTTTCTCTTCTCCCTTTCCTTTATTTTGCAGTTAGTGGTTGTGTTTCTTATTGTGGGTTTTTTGTGTCTTGAGAAAAAGTTCAATAAACACATTTTGGAAAAAAAAGAAAAAGAAATGTTAAACTAACTACTAGCGTATAAAACATTTAATGGATTGAATCACACTTTTAAATGCTCAGTTTACATTCCAGATTTGCATATCAGAAAATGCTGATTAGAATACAACAAAAAATATATTCTTCAAGAAGGATAGAAATAATTCAAAGGTGTAACAGTACAATTTGTCAAAAATAAACATATTTTTTTGTGACCCATTCAGATGAAGGTCCAGAGGATTCATCGCATTAAAAAACAAATCATTATAACTTTGGATAAAATCAGATGTTCATGGCTTCTATTATCTCATCAGAGGTATGTTTTAGGATAACTATAGAAACTATAAAGACAAAGTTCTGCTCTGGGAAACTTCCTTATTTTCTTCCTTTCTCTTGGCAATGCATACTTCATAATGATTTGGATCTGTGATATGGAACAAATTACCCCTTTATTCTCCCTCAATTATTTTGTGTATCATCTTTTCGTGATATTAAAAATGTACCTGGCCATTGTTTTCCTGTACCAGCTCTTCCTCATCTTCAGCTTCTCCACCATTGAAGTTGTTGTTTCCCTTTTTTATAGAAACAAGCATGACTGGCAGAGGTAGAACTTTTCACTCTGGATTAAATATGACTCACTGCGGTGGATGAAAGGGGTTAGCTAGAAATATCTGTTGAAGAGTATTAACTGACATTATTTAAATCGTGCTGTTGAGTCGTTCATTGTCCCTGCTTCGGAATGTTTTCAGCAGCCCTACGTTAAAGACTATCAGACTGAACTTCAATGGAGTAGATTCCAGTCACACAAAGGAAGGCGGACCTCATGCCAACTTTAAAGTTCAATCCATGTGCGGACCAAAACAATCAGCCAGGGGGCTATCCTTCTGTGTTAGTGTAGAGTAGCTGTGACAGGAAATGGTAATATAGTGGTGCAGTGATTAAGTATTTCTGTAGGCCGACTCAGAAGGTAGCAGTGCAATGGGTCCCTCGACAAAAAAGGAAGGGCTTTTTTCATTGGATTTCAGAACATTGCAGAAAACAAGATCTTTGGCGAACACACGCCTATGACTTGTAGATTTTGGACTTTTGAAGCGTAACTGTACCTCCGGAAATAAAAAGCTAACGCTAAAAACAAAACAACATCATGGCTGCGAAACAGTAAGCTAAAGTAGAATAATGTTCCATGATGACATTTAATAGTCTTATTCATCACTTGTTAGTGTGTTGTTATGACAGATAGAAGACTCGGACATCCACGATTGGGGTATTTACTGACGTATTTTAAGAACAAAACCTGAATATCTCTCACCAATCATTTGTGTTAAGCATAAACACATTCACAACTGTTGACATCAATGTTTAATGTTAGAAATGTATAAAGGTATTTATGGATATTGGCATTTAGAAATTGCCAGATGTTAACCTGCATATGTTGAACAATTTGCATAATTTACATCAATTAGCCTTATGAAAGATATGGACAATAGGCCAAGTCAATGTATGGGTTGATTTGGGGGGTTATTGAGTATGCTGAATCCATTTCTGACATTTCAAGCTTTCAAAGACGCAGTTTAAACCAGAAGGTGGACATATTTCAACTCCCATTGAGCCAAGTTCATGAATTTTGAGTCGATTTTCTATTTAAGTTTTAGAGCCAGGTTCTAGGATTTATACCTGCGCCAACCTATTCCAGGGTGACTAGTCAAGCCAAATGCATCTTCAGATTTCTTCTCATCTGGATTTAGTGGTTCAACTCAAAGGTTAGGATACCATAGTAATGACCGTAGCTAGAACTCCCTTTCGGGCACAGTAAGAGCATTGTGTGACAAATATATTTCCAAAGCCATTAGGCTCCAACAAATTGCTATCTCTTGCATGTACATCGGGCAAACGAGCATTACGACATTTCTAGATGGACCAACTGTATAATTCATGATATGCAGTATTTATCACACTCCAGATAACCTTGCCACAGTCCGTAAAGAACAGATGTCCCACTTACAGTGTACAGGAGCTGTGAAAAGAACATAACGTAAAATGTAAACTCTCTGCTGGGTATTCAGGTGAGCAGTTACTTAAATGTGCGTATAAATCACAGTCCTTGCCAAGCACTTGACAACAGACATGGCACATTTTCAGGTTTTTCTCAAAAAGTCATGACATAGAGAAAGATCATTTATAACATCCCCGTACCTTCTCTTATAACTCATTTGAGTGAGACATTTAAACAGCATGACTGAGAATAATCAACTTCATAGTCCCTTTAGACTCCCTTTCAATAAAGATGTCAAAGTCAAACCTGTGTCTTTGTTATTCTAGTGCGGTGCTGTGTTCTCCGACTGCAACTATAATTTATATTCATCACTTGCCATGCAGTGAGCAAGATGAATCGGTCATCAGGAATAAAAAAGGACAAATAATGGTGACACTTTTCAAAAGGATGGTGCCTACTGAATTAAAGCAAAGCTCGTGTGGAATACGTTTCAGGTCAATACACTTCAGTGCCTTGTAAACGTGGTAACCATCATACTCAATAAGCTGCAGATTTCCCAGCTCGCTGCTCCTGAAGAAACACAAGATAACTGTGCCACGGGTATGGACTGGATCTAGGGCTGGGCACACTATAGATATTATGGTATGATAGGGTGTTATGTAAGAGGCGAGGCGGTCAGTAATGTAAAAAGAACACCCAACAGGGATGGAAATGAATGTCTGTTGTCACAGCTGACGTTAAATCAACACGACTCGTTCCCGTGGATGATATGACTGCATATAGTCCTTTGATACTCCTTAGCGATCATCACGTTAACCTTAGCAGCAGTGCATGAGTGAGTATCGACAAATTGACCAAGTTGACCAGAAGTTGAAAAGAGTATTCAACTAAGGAATGGTATTGTGATATGAGACTAGATGTCGTCTTATATTTTAGATATGGTAATTCCAGAAGTGTTGTCATTTCCTGGTTTTAAAGGCTTCCAGACTGTTCTCGCTGTATAATCACAAGATCTGCCTACTTAATTGTTATATCCACAGTCCTAATGATTATTTATCAAACTTTTCATTGTGTAAATATATTGTGAAAGCATCAAAGAGTCAACCCTAGAATATATATATATATATAGCCCTGGAAAAAAAATGAAGAGACCACTCCAAATGTTTCTTAAATCTTTATCTCATGTATCACATGCATGGCAGTCATTCCAGTGTCTGTTGAATTCAACACAGAGAAATGTTGTCAGTAGTTTATAGAATACAATAACACAAATAAATAAATAAACTCAAAGACAAACCTATAAATAGTCAAATCAAAGAAACTGATAAAGCTGAAGTGGTCTCTTATTTTATTTTTTCTGGAGCTGTATATATATATATATATATATATATATATATATATATATATATATATATATATATAATCATACTTTGACCATTTCCATTTTTTAGGGGAATATTAAGCCAAGTCTTTTTTTCCAATTAGACTCTGTTTGGGAGAACATTTTCTCTTAAAAAAAGAAAATAAAAAAGCTAAATGTTCTAAGAGTTTTCCATGAGTGTGTTCTGGCTTATATAGTATATATTAACCACTTAGTCATTGACTTACTTGATTGGTCTTATTAGGATGTATTATGGATATTTTTAGTGAACTCAAGAAAACAGCTGATCTATTACTCAATTCTTTTTTATCAGAAAAATGTCAAACATTCTGCTCTCCTAAATGTGAGGATGCTGCTTTTGTTGTTTTATGTAAAATAAAATTAAACCAAGTAGTATTTTTATAGTAGCTCTATTAATCGAGAACAGATATCAGAATAACAAGTAATAAGGAACATTGTAGATTGACAACCCAAAACCAAAAATGGTTAAAAGCTGGAAAAAATAAAACAAAATTCAAAGCTAAGAACACAAACCCAATTGCCCTGGAATTATTATTTTTTTGACAGCATGCTTTCATAAAAAACTATACAGTATAACAGGAGGACACATTCATGATATTTAATAGCTTGGGAATAAGGGAATTCAGCCATTTGTTTCTGAAAATGCTTTTTCTGAATATCAAAAGAAGACCTTCAGCGAAGCACAAAGCAACCACATAAACGCATCATCTGTTTTAAACACATGCCACATAAAGAAATCAACAGTTTAAACCAAATAATCCAAAACAATGCTACCAAAGCTTCTTTGTATTGGGGGTTCTAATAGTTTGTGCGACATGAATTTGAATCACCCACCCGGAAATATTTCAAACGATTATTGTGACCAAAAAAACGCGGATATAAATCTTTTAGAACAAAGCTGCAGACAAACACGACATGAGGCCTGCTGAGATCAAAGTGGTTATTTTCAGGTAGCTTCACCCAGAGACATTTACTCACCAGCACATCATCTCCCGCTTTGAAAATAAATGCTTTTGGGCTACAAAAAGATCATATTGGATTTTTCTTTACAGCATCTGAGCCAGTGAAGTGCTTCATTTCCCAGAACGTTATAAACACTTTATGAATAGTAGAGATGAAGACGAAGCACTCTTTGTATTTAACATAAAAGAGAAAAGCTAAAGAAAACAAGTACTTTTAATTTGAGATGCTGTTATGATTAAGATAATATGTTTTCAATGTTTTAAGGGCATAATTCTTTATGTGATGAACATAATGATGAATATTGCCTGAGTTAAACAATAATGGAGTACAGGCAAATTACTAACAGTGTAGAGTGGTGCAGGGATGACATATTGTTGTTAGTCGATCCATTGCCCTCATGCTATAATGTTCAAGAAAAAACCCGAGCTGTATGGATTGCTTAAAAAATGTCTGAAAATAATTTGACCTGCTTTTTATATACAGCTCTGGAATAAATATAGAGACCACTCCAAATGTTTCTTAATCTTTATCTCTACATGTATGGCAGCCAGTCCAGTGTCAGAAACATTATCAGTAGTTTATAGAATACAATAGAATAATTTAACTCAAATACATACAGTACCTATAAATAATAACACAAGAGAAATATATAATGCTGAAGTGATCTCTCAATTTTTTCCAGAGCTGTTCCTTTCAGTTCTTATTTTTGATTTTATCGTATCATAGGCCCAGGGGATTATTGGCCGGTTCCTGCTCTTTTTATAATTTGTTATCTGTTGTGTTTTGTGTTTTAAAATTGCAAAACATATATGACACCTCTTTTGTAATAGTTGAAGCATAAATGCAATTGGCAGAAGTAAATTGCTTACTCCCAGCGATTAAAAACATTGTGGACACAATACTGCCCAACTGCTAAGCTCAGTGTGGCTAATGTTCAGCGTGATGATGTCCAGTCATATTACTGTATGTATTCAGTTGTTAGCAACAGCCACAAATAAGACATGTAGGAGCTTCAGACGTTCTACAGTGGGGGTATTTATTTGTGTATGATGTATTAAATGGAATATCATGAGCTTCAATTCTCCATGTACCTTATTTCAGACACCATTAAATCATTCAGGGATTAAAAAAAGTTGACTTTGAGAGGATGGAACCAGGAAAAACTCATTTCTGGTACTAAGAACTCATTCCTGGACCAATGTATGGTGCTGTAAATGAGGAGAGCAGCTCATTACCTAATGGAACAGGGACGCCTGGGCTGAACGTGTTGACTGGCGCTGGGGCTTTGGGGGGGCGGCACATAGGCAAAGCGATCAGCATCCATCACTGTCTGCTCCTCTCAGACAGGCTGAGGGCTGTGACAGATGAAGGAGGAACAATCAGGGGGGGTCAAAACAGCACAGTGTGGCAGAAGAAAGAAGCCTGGGAGGGAAGAGGATGAGCTCGACATCTGCTTTTGAAAAGGTCAGGATAAGGAGAGGGGAAAAGTGTGAGCTGTGTGGAGATGATAGAAGTCTGAATAGTCGTTGTTTGTGTTTGGGGAAGCTGGGGAAGGTGCATTGGTAAAAATATGTACGCTTCAGGTGGAATTTTATTATTACAGGGTTCTTTCAATTGGGACAAACATCAGTATGGAGCGTTGCCAAATCCTAACACATGCTACAAGGCATCTTACACTATCCTCTTATCTTATCCTCTTAAGATGTTCTAATTTTTGCAAGCATGGCATCCTCCTTTGATGGAAACTTCTGAAGCAATGGAGACGAAACTCAGAGAGACACAGGGAGAGCTGGAACTTGATGCCAAACACTTTCTTTTTTGACCTTTCAGACGTTGTTGTAGGAAGCTTCTGGTGCAGAAATTAAAGAGTTTTCAAATGTTTTACATTTTGTAAGTTTTTATTTAAATGTTGTAATATTACAATATAAAATAAATCTAAATAAAATATGATTAATGTATTCCACAATACCTAAACATGTACATGTTCTAGACATTGCAATAATCTACTTCACTTATTGACAAATCCAACTCCAATAAAACAAAGAGATGTTGCTTTATTTTATTTACTACCCAATAGTATTGTGAGGGTGAACAAAAGGACCTTCTGACTATGTAAATGTAGTCTTTAAAACAAATA
Source organism: Eleginops maclovinus (assembly GCF_036324505.1). Taxonomy (NCBI): domain Eukaryota; kingdom Metazoa; phylum Chordata; class Actinopteri; order Perciformes; family Eleginopidae; genus Eleginops; species Eleginops maclovinus. The sequence goes on along the minus strand of NC_086355.1, from coordinate 21,374,708 downwards.
CATTCACTGATTATTTTTCAGGACGTTAAGAGGGCTTTAATGCATTAACTAAAAATGCACGATTAATCACATTATTATATAAAACCCAAACATCACCCCTGCTAATTCCAGCATGATACCGAGACAAGCATTGCCAAACTACGCAGAAGTTTCTTAAAATTTGAGGGGATGGGAACATAGCGGACACGGTCACCATAGCGCTCGCAGTATGATAGCAGCACAGAGAATATGCATCGTGTTGTGCACCTTTTACAGAGGGCGATCACAGCGGCTCTGTAGATCCTTTAGGGAGGTGTCGGAAAAGTGTTAGATTCATGCCAATTATTCAGAAATCATGTACTAATAAAGTAAAAACCTCTCTGGTTTCCCTAACCAGTTTGTCATGCGTTTCTTTATGACAACAACATGTATTTGTGTTATATTCGCCCAAAATAAAGAAACACAATGATTTTATTGTGATCAACGCGATTACAAACATTTATCTCTCCAGGATTACAATACTTCTGTCTTAGAGCTTACATTTCAAACACCTTTCATACCACAATTCCATTTCACAAAAAAAACCTAATCCAATGCAAATGTAAGATATCAGCACTTAGAGCAGGGCTGCAGAGCGTGGCCATTCCCTCATATTTGATTTCCCCCCCGAGAAGCGACACCACCTTAGTAACACTGGTTGACTAAATGTGTGTCTGAAATGTTGTGACTTCTAATTTCCCTCATGACAGGGGGGATTTCAAAGCAATGTTTTTGGTTTAATGAGTCTATTATACAAAGACAAAGCTGCAGGAGCTCCTTTTGTTACTGTTGGCATTGTTTCCCCCCCCCCCCCACCCCCGTCACACAGACTCCCCCGTCAGTGTGTATTCAAATAGTATCAATCATACTTTGCCTGCTGTTATTCTACGTAAGATTCATTTCAGTTCTATCTCAGCATGTGGATTCATACTGCTCTTTATTATGAGACGTGTTGTCCCATTCTCTGTCTACTGACTGACTCTTCCTCGTCCACCTTCTGCCCTAAGGTGCAGAATGAAATCATATCAGGGAACTGCAGCTTTAAAATAGAGATGCCCCAGTCTCTGTAGTCCCCATACAGATACTGAACCCTGGGTTTTAAGTGTCAGCCAACACCAAGGGAAGTACTGATCGGATTTTTGCAGTGTTAAAATATGAGTTGTATGATTTATCATGTGAACGTGACCAGGATCCTTTGAGGAAACATGACGCTTGTCTTACCTTGCTTTTGTAACTTTGTTAAACCAAACGTAATAAACAAATACATACATTGAGATTAACGGAATTGTTACTTAATAAAATAACGTATTTTGCACAAGCAGCTTGGTAATAGATTTTCACATTTGTAGAATTATTTTTGCAAGATGCATCTGGAGGTGTTTTGCATATTTAATGATATTTTTGGGGGCCAGAGAGTGCCTTTTGAACACCAGTTTGAATCCTGCCTTGACCGCCACTGTATGCCGTTGTGTCCTTGGGCACGACACTTCACCCGAAATTGCTCCTGTGGGTATTGTCCACAGTAAAGATGTGTTACATGTCTAATATGTGTAATATGTATTGTAAAGCGCTTTGAGCACCTGGAAAGGCGCTAAATAAATTCAATGAATTATTTATTGAGAGACACAGTGGTGAAGGGTCGGAGACAGAATGGAGGACATTGCCTTAAAAGTTTGACGAGACGAGCCCCCTGTACTGGGCAGCAGACACCACATACGGGCAGCCCGATTTGTTTTGTTTTGTCCTGTTATGCAGTGCTAATGCCACCCCTGGAAGCATTTGTTCTGCAGATATTGCAAGTAGCCATGTTACTTTTTGGCAGAGAAAGCATGTACCTATACCAATCCACACTCCGCATTTCTTGTTCTGATAGGGATGTGAACATGAAATGCGGAACCGGCGACCCTTCTGTCCAAAGTCCAAGTCTTTACAGACTAGACCACTCCTGTCCCAAAAATAATACCATCAAATACCTCCAAGCAACTGATATTTTTGACGTTTGCGCACTTAGCTTCAGCTGAAGCATAACATTAACATGGGAGTTGAATTTAAAAGTTCAGACTATGTCAATGATACCTTATTGGGCTGCACAACTTTTTGAAATTGTATAAAAATTACAATTTGGACTAAAGAGCACTATCTTAAATACAGTTAGCGGAGTATTTGGTAAAGGCAATATGTTAAAAAAGAAACTGTGTACTAGAACTGTGTTGCTGCAGAAAAGACCCCACTTACAAAAGCTATATACAGAAGTAATAGAAAATGTTGTTTGGAACAGATTCCCTTACTTTTTCACTATTAATAATCATGCCCTCCTTCAAAGCGACTCATAACCTACTGGCAAAATAACTGAAAATAAGCACAATTAGTTATTTTATCCAAGTGATGCAGCCCTTATACCTGATCCAACCTTGCTGCAGTATCAGATCAATGCATCCTTTATTTAAAGGCAGGGCTTGAAACTCATAGACGTCCAACCTCGCCTCAAGGCAAACACTTATTTCACAAAAGCAGGGGGAGAGAGGGGAGATTTGTTCTGCAGAAAATTAGATGAGACACAGGATTAGTTCCTTTAGCTGCAGCTATTTCTGCAGAATTGGAATTACAATATTAATTGAAAACCAGAGAGTCTCTGTTCGTACAACCTGCCTGCTTTACCCTAACGCAAGGTTTCTGGATCCTGCGAAGTGTTGTTCATTTGTGACTTCAGAGTGCCACTGTCCCCCTAGCTTTAAAACTACTGTGGTTGGACATAATGATTTTACTCAAGAAATCACGTCTTAATCCAGAGGAATAATTACTGTCTCAAACTGCTTTTGGCCAACATTCTATATTTAAGGGTTATATTTTCATCTGCTTTCAAAGTCTGTCTCTCTCGTGGAACTGCACTTAACAAAGTGGGTAATATTATTACTTATTATGGATTTAGATTTCATCTTGCTTCTTTTTCCATTACTGGAGTACAGCCTTTTGGAAGCGCCTTTGCTTTTTACTTCTTCCAACCTAGAACACGGTGGGTTTCCTATAGTAATACTAAATGCCCTATAAATGCTTTTTTGTAATTTAACTTTTTACTGAGTAAGTAAGACTTTCAATATCCTATGTTTACTATTTCACCACGGGAGATCATTTTAATTTCGTCAAATAAATACAAAAATGAAAGAGAGGAGTGGGTGGAGTGTTTTGTGTGTTTGGCAATAGCTGATAATAAATCTGGCATAAATAATATTTTCTCTTCTAAAGATCAATGTATCTAATGTATTTTTGTTTAAAAGATCACTAAATAAATACAAATAATAAAACGTATAAATGTATAAGGAAAATGATGACAATAATAATAATTGTAATAGTAATAACAATCATAATTATAGTGATGATAATAATAATAATAATAATCATAATAATAATAATAATAATAGTAATAATAATAATAATAATCATAATAATACCATTTGTTGTGTTAGTGGGGAATAAATATTATCTGTTATCCATCTTTTATAAATTATTTATAATCTTTCTATAAATGTTTAATTCTGTTTGCCTGTACTCTCATTTTAAGATCTTGGGTTTTTAATGTTGTTATCGTGTGTCTAAGGACAGAGGGTGCCAGAGGCTGTGAGACAACTTTGTAATTTCTGTTATTCTATCTAAAAAAAAATCGTCTTGACTTCACTATCAAGCCGAGCTTGCATCAGCAGTCTCTGAGGAGTCCCCCCACCCCTGGGTGTGTATCTGTGCTCCTGCACACAGAGCTAACCCTGCTGCTGTTACCGCTGCAATTACACACTGGATTTCCTCCCTGGCCTCATTTCTGCCCACAGTGCCAGAGCAGCTTTCAAAGCAGCCGCCAGCCGAGCTGCTGAAACAGAGACAACTGAACCTCTGTTTAACCCAACTCGAACTTCTTTTTAATTGACATGGTATGTCGTCATTCTTTGAACATTGCCTATGAATAAACAATATGTTTTTATGTCCATTATTCTAAAAATGACATTGAAATATTAATCATCATCATAAACATTGCATTATTCTTCAGTTAGCCTACATTAATTGTGCTTATTCAACTGAAACCCGTTGAGTTTGGCCTGTTAGACTTGATATCTACATGAAGACACTTTTCACAATCAAAATAAATGTGAAAATATTAAAGGGGTCTTATCCTGCTCATTTTCTGGTTCACATTTGTTTATTGTGCCCCTACTGTGGCATCTCTCCATGCTTTAATGTTAGGTCTTTAAAAAGAAGGTCTTTATTTTTCTCATACTGCCTGTATACTTCCTCTTTTCGCCCTCTGTCTGAAACCACAGCCCAGTCTGCTCTGATTGGTTAGCTTGCGAGTGTTCTTGAGCAAGGCACCCTCAACTGCTTCCTGTCGCCAAACCATGGCAGCCTGTTAGCTTTGACACATCTTAAATAATGCATGGGATTCTGCACGTGTGTATTCGGGGCCATTGTGTAGAAGTCCTGTTCCAGATTGTGTTCATTTCAGGGGAAGTGTATATTGATGTTTCCCTTGTGGGATTAATAAAGTATGTCTTCTTCATTAAATTGTGATAAACCCAACGATCAGCCAGCTCTACAGTTTCGCTCACTAGCTTTATAGATTTTGCTCATTCACTGCTCCCATCAACAGGATTCTGTTTGCAGTAGAAAAAAACAGCTCTAAAAACCCACTGTACCGTAACTGCTCAGCACTGAGCAGCAGACATATACAGTAAGTTATTGACTAGCTGCTTAACAAAGTGGAACACTAAGCAGCAAAACAGCTATACACAACAAAGTAAGCAGACCAAAACAGAGCTATTGGAAGAGAGTAAATGTTAGACTTGGATTTATCCAGCCGAGACAAATAAACTGAATGCCAGGAGTGAATTCTGCAAATCTGATAGAGAGCCTCAGCCGGCTGTCGCCATGTAACAGTAGACCGTCTCAAGCTGCTGCTGATTCTTACCAAGCAGTGAACAATTACTGTGCTACAGCTGGAAAGAAATAGCAATTCTAGGATATACAAACTATATATTTTTATAAACTTGTCTTTTTAAAAGTAGTGCTGCTGTAACACAACTGGAAGATTTCTGAAATCTAATCAACAAGAACAAGTTAAAAGAAGAAACTGGCCAAAATGATGTGATGAAATAGTGACTAATAATATGTACAGCAAATGAAAAGGGGAGGATCTGATCAGAGAAAAGGATGAATTGTATCAAAAATACCTAAGAAGATGGTTATTTGATATCCATAAATACTTTTTTAATTGTCCATGTTGAAAGACACGCAAAAACCAACAACGACACAGAAAAAAAAAAAACTTACAAAGAAACAATCCTAAAATAAACATAAAATATATCAACTGACAAGACCTCACCTTAAAAAAAGTAAATTCATTAAAGTAAAAAAAACGATACAAATATAAATAAATAACAATCCGATATATATATATATATATATTTATATATATATATATTTATATATATAAATATATATATATATATATATATATATATTTATATATATATATATATTATATTTTCTGTGAATAAACCCCAGTAATGGAGGAATGCCGCTTAACTAAGACAGCCAAGTATATGTCAAAGAGATAAAGAAGGCTGGAGTCAACAACAACAACAGCAGCAGAACAACACTGGGATCCGGACTGTGTGTGCACAGGGAGGCGGCGTTGTAACGAGCCCAAATAAATCTAATTAGTTTTAATGTGAATGATCTTTATGGCGGAAGATAATAATGCTCAGGAAAATAAATAAATAAATGTGCTTGAGAAGCACAAGTATTTATCCAGACTGCAGCTCTGGCAGAACATCCAGAAGACATAAATAGCCATTGAGGCCTGCGAGGATGAGATATGCAGTATACTCAGAGAATGAACAGAGAAATCAGCCTCCCAGCAAAAAGTGCTAAACAATACCAATAAAACACACGTTACTCCTGCCAATTCTTTACAAGAAAGAAGGATAATGCAGTCATGGTGTCTAAAGCAGATAAGGAAAAGCCTGCCGCAAAGCACCGAGGCCTGCCCCTTCAAATTAATGGTACTCATGAAGAAATAAAAGAGCCATAAAAAGTGGTCTGTCTTCCCCCACAATGGGACCACTTCTTGAATTAACGGGGGACGCATTGGACGGGCGTATGCCGCTGATTTCTTCGGAGGTGTTGGATCGTGAAGACACGTGTTATAAAGCATCAGCCAAATTGGAACACCAATGCAGACAGCGTTAGTCTGTCTCCCTGTCTGATTTGCCAACAGCCATCAGCCCAGAATACTGAGTGTCAGCTCCATAAACGCTGCACACAATCTGTGACGGCATGAAGTGCGGATATCTGAAGCCTTCATCTGCTTTCCAGTGTTGGGACTAAACAAGAGAAGAGGATGTTGTGACAAATGTCTTTACGGTGGTGATACCCAGGCCTGAATGCTTTTCCATAAAACAAAATGTCAAAGTATAATGTTTACATAAAATGCATTATGAGCCAGTCCCCTATACCTCTTTGTGAAGCCAGTGGCAGCTGCAGATTTACATTGCTATTATTTAGGCGGCTATTTTGTTGCTTCCTTGGCAGTGTTTCTTTTATTCTAGCTATAGCAAGTGTATCCATTGAATGTTGAGTAAAGACTTTATTAAGGCTTTCTTGCCTGAGTGGATAGCTTATTCTGCACTACAGTCCGGGTTAGCCATGAGTCAAACACGCTGCCACAGGGACTTGATCTTGCACAGAGCTTTAGGAATACCAATGTACTCTGAAGGGAACAGCATTCATCACCCTGTGGATGCAGACTTTTGAAATCTTTTGACCACAAACTAACAGAAATAGGGATGTTTAACAGCTTGGATTTCTACAAGAAATTAAAGGTCAACTCTTCTGATGTCTTGGAGATGTGAGGAATAAAACCAATTCAGCATTCAGTCCATGTCCGCTTTGAAGTTAGCATCGCTATAACATTTTGATAGCTATGAGCGTTAATTGTGAGAAGCCATGTTTCTGATCCCATTAGCTGATCTCTCACAAAAGGCAGAAGCCACATTCATCAGGAAATGACATTGCGGCGAGAGTTCCATTAAGTCACAATGTATAGCAACATCCATTGACATTCAGCTGTGTCAATTGATGTTGACACAGCTGAATGTCATTCCCAATAACACAAAAACAAGAAAACACGTCAACGGTTCCTGTTACTAAATGTAAACATAACACTGGCAAAAATAGCTAAATGTCTGCAAATGTATGACTAATTTTAGTTTTTCAGGGCTTTCAGACACGCAGGGCAAGGAAGTATAACAGCTTGAGACAGAACCAGCACCCAGCATGCAGCGCCGCACACAGAGCCGAAAATGTCGACCACATTTAATCAGATCAGCGGTTGTGATTTGCCTCAGATCAGAGGAAGTCTAGAGTCACAGTGTGAAAGCAATAATGTAATGAGGCTGATGAGAGCTTTCCCATAATCAAATCGCCTGCTCATTTTCCTCTGTTATTGGCTTCCACTGTCTAAGTTGTGATTTACTAAGAATCAATCTGATGCGTCCCGGGGACGGTGAAAGACATTTCTGACAAATGTCAATGGGCAACAGATGCTCAGGAATACTAAAGCACCTTCCACATTCCTTCACCTTTTCGTAAAAATGTTTGAAGGGTGCTCGTAGGAGGTTGTAGAATCTGACTCTAATGAAATATTGCTTCAAAAGTCACATTTTTGGTATATTTCCAAGTGCCAGTTTGAAATATCTGACTATAATGTAGAGTGAACTTGAACCATTTTTTAGATAAAACCCTTTGATTTGTTTACAACGTTCTTCACTTAGTTTTTTACAGGAGCGTTAGTTACAGTGTTAAGGAATTTCAACTTGATTTATGGCACTTGACCAAAGGATTAATTTAGAAAACAATAAAAAGACTGAAAATGAAAATAATCATGTGTTATTTTCTAATATTAAATAGAGACCATGCAGAAACCAGTCAGTTGACCATTATGCTATTGTTTAGTTTTTGTGTTCACTTAGATCTTCTGGCAAAAGAAAGAAAAGATGTATTGTCTATATACTGTGTATTGATTTATTTATTGAACAGTAAAAAAAATGGATGGATTTATCCCAAATAAAAAATATTGTGAACAGGTACTGAGAACTTGAAGGAGCTACGTCTCATGGCCTTCATGAGCACATTGAGTTTGCTCAGTTGCCATGGAGATTATTTGGTTGATACCAAAGTGGTTCAAAGTTTGGGACATTTTCAAAAAGGGGACCAAGGACAGGCTTGTCAAACTAATACTTAAAAGTTCAATATAGAACCTCAAGCTCAACTTTAAATGAAATAGTATCAACTCAAGGAATATAATGAAGCTAAATAAGAGTTTTACAAACTAGTTTTTTCGATTGAAAAACAATAAGCCAATACGGATAGACTTTATCTGCAATGAGCTAATATTAGCCTGCTGCTTTGTGGACGCTACAGCATTAGCACATACCGTACATTTAAATGAATAATGTAAGCAGGAGGGTTATAAGTATTCTGTTGGTATGACCTTGCTCTATATTTTATATGCATGTTTTTAACTCCCAGATAGAATTTTTCCTCCACTTGCAAAACACAATAGAATCTATGGGAAGAGATGTCTTGTGTCACTGAGCATTGTTTATAATTATTGTTACTTCAGTAAAATGCTGCGTGATTTGGCAACAACTCACTTTACATAGAGGCCTACAGCTTATGGATTAAGTTGCTTGGTATTACTAAAAAGTAGGACAGCACCATTAATCAAATTGATTTCAGTCGGACAACTCTCGTGTTTCATTAATATGTTTATTAGAAACAGTATATAGTTTGAGTTTGGCGTCTAGGCTTGGGCCTCATCACTCCACATATTAACATAGAACATTGAGTTATGATTAGATAACTATCCCCCGAGCCTACAGGTGGAAGCTGGGGAGGAAGCTGGGGTTGTGGTGGGGCAGGCGAGCATCGCCAACGTGAACGCAGCAGCAGCAGCCGCAGCGAGGTGGACGCATTAGCAGCGTGGAAACAGCAGCAGTCGCAGCAGCTGCATTAGCGAGGCAGAGGTAGGCGGAACCAACAGTTCAAATAGAGCGCCAGATTTAGGAGACTATGTTTGGTTGGTTGCAAGAGTGACGAGGGGCGTGATGTGCGAATGTTTCATTGGTGCTCGAGTTGACTGCCTGAACGAGCTCGCAGGCTTCGCCCCATTAATTAAAATTATTTATCAAAATGATTTATTGCAATATTCAAATCACAGTAAGCAAAATATTTTGTAAAATATATGAACAATGTTTTGTAGAATTGCAGAGAAGCTCCAGCCTACAAACGCTATTCTATTTACCTGGTAAAAAATTATTTAGTTTTCTACAAATCCTATGTAGAAAAAAATTGCATAATGAGTAATTAAAAATATTTTCAAATGATAATGTGAATAACCTTCAAAAATGATCATTCTCTCTAAGATCGCAAATCATATTGCAATGGCATTAATCGAAAATCCAAATGAGACCTTCTTCAAAATAGTCTTGTCCTAACTTAAAGATATAAGTACAAGCAGTGAGTTAAATTTAACAGCCTTGTTAAAACCTATGGACCCAATGAGTCCCTCCCTTGGACACATAATCAATGGCGGAACAGATATGACCTTTTGTTTCAAATGGTTAAGTTGTGTTTTCTACCTTGGTGTCAGCAACACACTCTGCCACCCAGCATATTCCAACTCTGACTTTATTTAAAGCTGACCTTTCAAAGTACTACCAATGAGAAGAAAGCTCTAGATCCAAACACAGCCACTGTGAATAAAGCAATAAACTTACACAGTGTGTAGGATTATGAGTTGAAAAACACATTTTATCTTGTGAAAGGAAGTATTCCATGTCAAATTGTTTACTGCAGATACTGAGGCAGTAAAAGCTGTTTCTGTAAACACACCTTAAGGCAAAACTACAGGAAGTATCTTATAGAAAAGCAATTTCCATTCTGGTTTGTTATGTGGCATCCAAAAGAGCGAAACCAATAATTTGGTTCATCTATCACGCTGAACGTATTGCACCCTGTTGCATTGACTTGTATATACCCTTGACTCATTTGGCTTTTTAATGGAGCAAGTCCAACTGCTGTAAACAGAGTCCAGACAAGAACATTTCCAAAACACAGGCTTGTCTTTGGTTTTTGTTACATTTTATCGAGTCCAATTTTCAGTAAGTGCACATGATTGTATTACACAAGCCTCTACAAGCCTCTTATCGAGTCAAAAGGCAGTGGTACGTTTCCAGAACCAAGGTTTTCAGAGTTTTTAGAGAGCTACAGAAGCAATGTCTCCAGCTCCTTTTCTAATACAGGGGGTCTATATGATATTAGAACTGGTCAGTGATGTACCCAATTCACAAACTATTCATTCTTATACCAAACAAAAAGGTTCTAAATGAACATTTTACCTGACTTGGTCCATAAAATAAAATTCACACTTTTGCTTTAAATAGTTTCATCAACCCATGGTCCAAAGTAAATAAGTTAGTGTTTCATGAATAAAGAAAAGCAGCATCCTTGAGAAGCTTGATTTGGTCGTTGCTCGACATTTTGAATAATCAAAAAAAGATTCTGTGGATTAACCAAATAACTAATAGGGACACAATATCTTATATGCTAGACTGGATTCAGAATGAAAAACTAGAATTTGGTCATGTTATTTTGTCAGCGTTATTAAATGCAGTGTTTTTGAATATTCATTCAGTTATATTGGGCTGCAAGCTTTGTTCCTTTCTACCCTCTATCAAAATGATCCTATCGAGTTACACGCAGTTGGATCAGGGTTTCCCGCAGCACTTTACAGCTTAGGCGGCCACTTACGCAACGCACGCCTGCCGCCTTAACAAAAAAAAACTATGAGCGGTATTCGCCGTGTTACTCTGCCCTGTTTTCTCTTATTCCAGCCTCCCTTCTCTGCAGAACGCATTTTAAAAAGTAATAATAAAAAAAAACATGTCATGAATTGGAAAAAACAAAATTTACGGGCTTCTTCATGCGACGAAGCAGGCCTGCTTCTTCATGCGACGAAGCAGGCCTGCTTCTTCATGCGACGAAGCAGGCCTGCTTCTTCATGCGACGAAGCAGGCCTGCTTCTTCATGCGACGAAGCAGGCCTGCCTCACCCTGTGCCTTCTCTCTCTCTCTCTCTCTCCCCCCCACAACATTGCAATCTGACAAAATATAGCCAAAGCTGAAAAGTTGGCAACGGGGAAATGTATAATTTATGTAATTGCTAATTTATTTGGTGATCACACAAACAAACCACGTTTGCTGTAGCGGTTGGTCCAGTCACATTTAATATAACCTAATGCATTACAAACACTATATTTCCGGCTTGTATTTTCAAATGATTTATGCTGAAGGAAGTAGCACAAAAGTGTTCTTTCCAGCTCAAGCATCAAAGCACATAGTCTGTAAAATACCTTTTAATGTACCTGGGACATCATCTTTATTAATTTCATTTTTCTCCTTGTGCATCTCAACATTCTTCCAGAATGATTCAGGGCTGCAAAGGAGCCTCCACTCAACAAATCAATGACAGACTCATAGGAATAAGAGCGGGACAAAAGAAAACAAGACATAAAACAGGCAGTAGACCCAACGCGCCCCCAGCTGTCTCATTTGCAAAAGCCCATGATTAATTGAGGTGTATAATAAATGCTGAGAGGGTTAATTCAATCACAAAGATGGTGAGAACGAAGGCTTTGACATTTGTAGGTGACCACACCTTAACCCAGCAAGACCAACATATCTATTACCTTGAGTCAGGCACCAGGTTGCTTTTAGACTATGACAAGGATTTTATTTTGACATGACAATAAGAAAATAGAGACAGTGATAAGCGCATGTGTAATCTACCTGCTTAAATTTGATTCCAGAGGTACCAGCTGCTATAGACACAGTGAATAAAAAGCTGTTTGATGTTTCCAACCGAGGATGAGGCTTCTGACAGCAAACAGCTCGAGGCGGAGAAATGAACTCTTTGTAATAGAGTTTTTTGTATGACAGTGAGGAATGGGGAGCATGGGCTGATAGTAATGATGTTATCAGTCACTGAGGGATCTCGCACTGATAGCTTGAGTGTCCGCTGAACCTTCTGAAGGCAGGAAGTGAGTGGTAAACAGGAGTGCTGTCAACATTACAGTAGTCCTCATCTGCTGAGAAGTCCTTTCTTAGATTTATTTAATCAATATGTGAACGCTATTACGGTAATCACAATCACTATACCGCAAGTTCAAAGTGTCTTACATACTAACAAACCAGTATAAGTCTTTGTTAAAAGTGGTTTTGTTCTAAGATGAAGCAAATTTCATGTCAAATATTGAAATGTAGTAGTCAATACCTATACCAGTGAAATTCCACTTCATATAAAAACTAAAAATCTTATTACAGTTTATTTCATTCTCTTTTAGGAGTTTAAACAGGTCATTATATACCATAATTGGTATTCCAATTGCTTTGGAAACTTCTCTTTCAAACATATTCAAGTTTCTGGCTAAAAAGATACATTTTATGAGACTTAAACACAACATGATGAAGTAGAACAGACCTTCACCTATCCGGTTTATTACTGAATAAGGTTCAAACAGATCATATGTTAACTCAATGGTAATTGGCTCGGATTATGCTAGCTTTTAGCCAGAACATGACTGTGTTATCAAGCGGTATTCTCTGTATTCCCCGGGACCACATGATGATGATACAACAGTACCGGCTGAACTGAAAAGAAACGAGTACGGTCTAGTTTCACAGAATTTAGGCCTCAACCTAATACCAAAGTTGTGTGTATCACGACTGTGTATCACTAATGTCAACAACAAAGTGTTCAGAATCTTGCTAACATTACAAATCAATTATCTTGCAAATTGAGCACAGAACAAGTCACATCTTCACACACTGCCACATAGACACACAGGTGTGTTAGCTACACAGGCATTATTTTACAGTGGAGCGCCTCTGCCAGTTTCTCTGAAATAACAAATGTTACGTAAAACAAATCTCTCATTCTTATGCATTACTCGCACTAGCAGTGTCCATTGAGGATACACTTGTTTACTGCTGAGAAACAATACAATAACAATGAGAATTAAAAATTGAAATAACTGATAGTACATTCATGAATGTATAGTTATAATGCAAAGTATAGGCATTAGTCAGTGTGCTGTGTGACCAAAATGGAAATGGAAATATCCATGACAATTTATGCTTCTTGTTTAAATATGAACCAAAAATGATTTTATTTCAAAAATACAGGCAATGAAATAGCAGCAACAACAAAACAAACAAAAAAGACTTGTGTGCGTGTGTGTGTAAGTACACTATCAATACATAGTTTTACAGATTCTGAGGAAAAGGATTCAAATTGCTAATATCTACTAAACATCGGCAATCTCATTCATTCTGAACTTCTACTGTTTTTTAAAACCTTTTGACATTATATTTAGAAAAATAAGATTGCATTTTGAATAGTTCTCTTTGATAGAACATCTCTTAGAACATGTATAGTGTTGTTGACATGCCAAATGATGGCTAAAAATAACCATATACAAAAACCTTAGCGAAGACACGTTTTGAATACCTCAAAAGCCTGTGATTCAAGGTTTCAAGGTTTCAAGGTTTTATTTGTCATATGCACAGCAGATACAACGTATATGTTGGCAATGAAAATCTTATATCCCATGTTCCTCCTACAACTCAACATACATGGTGCAAATAAGATAAATAAAATAGTGAAAAAGAGAGAAGAATATTTACAATATCAACAATAAAGATTTGAGGATGTGAAATATATACATATGTGGAATACATTGAGAGTATTTAAACACTTTACACTGTTGAATGAGGAGGTATGGACAGATGCATATATTATGTATAGCAGATGTATATGGCAGATATGTATAATATATAGATATGTGTACTATAAACAGATGTGTATGGCAGATGTGTATAATATATATATATATATATATATATATATATATATATATATATATATATATATATATATATATATATATATATATATATATATATATATATATATATATATGTACGTGTGTACTATAAAAGATGTGAGTAGACATTCACAGAGGTCAGGAGTTCAGCAGTCTTATAGCCTGTGGTATAAAACTGTCTCTGAGTCTGGTGGTCTTGGTCCGGATGATGCGGTACCGTCTGCCAGACGGCAGCAGACAGAACAGATTGTTGCTGGGGTGATTGGGGTCCTTTAATATCCTACCGGCCTTCTTCCTACACCGCTGGGTGTAGAGGTCCTCCATGGATGGCAGCTCCGTCCTGGTGATGTGCTGAGCAGTTTTCACCACCCTCTGTAGAGTCTTACGGTTGAGGGCGGTGCAACTGCCATACCAGGCGGTGATGCAGCCAGTCAGGATACTCTCGATGGTGCACCTGTAGAAGTTGCAGAGTATCCTGGAGTCCATGTTGAACTTCCGCAGCCTGCGGAGGAAGAAGAGCCGCTGTCGAGCCGTCTTGGATATGACCCTGGTGTGATGTGTCCATGTCAGGTCCTCACTGATGTTTGCCCCGAGGAACCTGAAGCTGCTGACTCTCTCCACAGGAGTCCCGTCGATGGTGATGGGTGTGTGTGCCTCTCTCTGCCTCTTCCTGTAGTCCACAATCAGCTCCTTTGTTTTGCTGACGTTGAGATGGAGGTTGTTGTCCTGGCACCAAGATGTCAGGGCTCTGACCTCCTCTCTGTACGCCGTCTCGTCGCCGTCTGTGATCAGGCCGATGACGGTCGTGTCGTCAGCAAACTTGATGATGGTGTTGGAGCTGTGTGTGGCCACGCAGTCGTGCGTGAACAGGGAGTAGAGGAGAGGGCTGAGCACACAACCCTGAGGGGCTCCGGTGTTGAGGGTCAAGGTGGAGGATGTGATGTTCCCCATCCGCACTGCCTGGGATCTGCCCGTTAGGAAGCTCATGATCCAGTCACAGAGGGCGCTGTTGAGCCCAAGGTCCCTGAGCTTAATGATGAGCTTGGAGGGCACAATGGTGTTGAATGCTGAACTGTAGTCAATGAACAGCATTCTCACATAAGTGTTCCTCCGGTCCAGGTGGGAGAGGGCAGTGTGGAGGGTGAGGGAGATGGCATCATCCGTGGACCTGTTTGCTCTGTAGGCAAACTGCAGGGGGTCCAGTGATTCAGGGATGGAGGAGGTGATAAAAGTTTTGACTAACCGCTCAAAGCACTTCATGATGATGGAGGTGAGTGCAACTGGGCGGTAGTCCTTGAGGCAGATGGGTATTGTC
Source organism: Eleginops maclovinus (assembly GCF_036324505.1). Taxonomy (NCBI): domain Eukaryota; kingdom Metazoa; phylum Chordata; class Actinopteri; order Perciformes; family Eleginopidae; genus Eleginops; species Eleginops maclovinus. The sequence goes on along the minus strand of NC_086355.1, from coordinate 21,359,385 downwards.
TTTTTGGGGACAGGGACAATGATGGACTCTTTAAAACATGTGGGGACTACAGACTGGAGCAGTGACCTATTGAAAATGTCTGTGAACACATCTGCCAGCTGAACTGCTTTTGATTAAATATAGCTAAGGGAAAAATAGAGTAAAAGATTATTGTACTAGACCTCTGAATATGTCCCATGAAACCTTACTGTATATTGTTTGTTTTTATAACATTCTCTATTAAGAATAGCAGTGAATTATAGGCATGTTTACTTGGGTAAAACAGCTTATTGAGCGATCCCAGCTTCATAGGAATGTCAACAGTTCAAATGTTTAGGATCTATTCAGACACTATTCAGCTCTATACATTATATTATACTTATCGCAATTCAGATGCTAAAATGATATATACCGTTCAGCCTCAGCTGAGTAAGACAATGTTGCAACATTTATGAAGAATATCAGTAGGAAACGTCCCTGTAATGTTAAATACATTTTATCCAAATGTCCTCCCTTTCTTCTTGCCATTGGTGTGTTGTGTGCTAGGTATCATATGCAGTCACAAACAGAAGAGTTTTGTGTTGTTTTTTTAAATTGTTGTACATTACTAAGTTTTCAGAATCTGCAAGTGAGTGGTGTTTGGTCCGTAGGAACCGCTTCTTCAACCAATGCCCTCCTTTTCCTGTCAACGATTGCCCGATATACAGTGGAGGATATGCATTTGATCCCCTGCCAATTAAGTTAATTTGCCCACGTACAAAGGAATGAAAAGTCCGTCATTTTTATGGTAGGTTCAATTTAACAGTGAGAGACAGAATATCAACAACAAAATCCAGAAATGTAGATCCAAAAAAGGATATAAATCAATGTCCATTTAATTGTGGGAAATAAGTATTTGATCCCCTTGCAAAACATGACTTAGTTCTTGGTGGAGAAAGCCTTGATGGACAGCACAGAGGTCAGATGTTTCCTGTAGTTGGTCACCAGGTTTGCTCACATCTCAGGAGGGATTTTGGTCGTCTCCTCTCTGCAGATTCTCTCAAAATCCTTAAGGTTTGGAGGCTGATGTTTGGCAACTGGAAGCTTCAGCTCCCTCCACAGATTTTCTATAAGAGGGAGGTCCGGAGAATGGATAGGCCCCTCCACCACCTTATTGGGCTTCTTCTTTAGCCACTCCTTTGTTGCTTTGGCCGTATGTTTTGGGTCATTATCGTGCTGGGAGATCTATCCATGTCCAATTTTCAGTGTCCTGGCTGAAGGAATGAGGTTATCAGCCAATATTTTACGCTATATGGCCCCCTCCATCATCCCCTCGATGCAGTGAACCGCCCTGTCCCCTTAGCAGAGAAACCCCCCCACAGCAGTTTCTACCTCCACGCTTGACTCTAGGGATGGTGTTCTTGGGGTAATAGTCAGCATTTCTCTTCCTCCAAACACGACATGTCGAGTTGATGCCAAAGATCTGGATTTTGGTCTCATCTGACCACATCACCTTCTCATAAGCCTTCTCTGAATCATTCAGAGGATCACTGCCAGACTTCAGACGGCCTGCACATGTGCCTTCTTGAGCAGGGGCGCTGCAGGATTTTCATCCATTACGGCGCAGTGTGTTACCAATAGTTTTCTTGGTGACTGTGGTCCCAGCTGCCTTCAGATCATTAACAATCCCTCCTGTGTAGCTCTTGGCTGACCCCTCACCTTTCTCGGGATCATTGATGCCCCAAGAGGTGAGATCTTAGATGGTGGAGCCCCAGATTGAGGGCAATTGATGGTCATTTTGTGCTTCTTCCATCTTCTAATAATCAAACCAGTTGTCTCTCTCTCACCAAGCTGCTTGCTGGTGGTCTTGTCTTCTATTCCAGCCTTGTGCCGGTCTACAGTCTTGTCCCTGATGTCCTTAGACATTAGTTCCACCATGTCACTTCTTTACCTGGACATTAGTATCCAGGTAAAGAAGTGACATCAGGAGCACTTTCTTAAAGCGAGAGGACTTATTTAACCGCTCCGTGGGAGCCAGAATCCTTGTTGGTTGCAAGGGGATCAAATACGTACTCCCCCCAATTGAATGCTAATCAATTTATATATAAATATTTTTATTTTTTATATTCTGTCTCTCAGTGTGAAAATAAACCTACCATAAAAATTACAGACTGTGCATTTCTTTGTAAGTGGTTAAACTAGCCTAACTAAATTGGCAGGGGATCAAATACTTATTTCCTCCACTGTATACATCCTCTGCATCTAACAATCTGCAACAACAACAAGTGTCCAAAATAATTACCTCAACAAAATAATATATGTCAACAACAAACATACAAGGCTTCCACAGTCCTTTTGAAAAATAGCTAATATCATTATTGTTTCTATTGGTGATTTGTGTGTTCATTATAATTGGTTTGACATATGAACGTAAAGGAATACATATGTTTAATTCAACAAGCTTCAACTGTTATTGCACACACTCCTCATATCATGCTGCCTTAAAAATTCATGACAAGCCAGTTTTACTCATGAAAGACAACTAGGAACAAGACTATATTTCAATCAGCACAAACCTTCAGGGCTATCTCGTGCTTATTTTTACAGCATACACTTGGAGAGCAACTCCCTTTCAATATACCAGTGACTGCAAAACATCCAGAGCAGGTTCAATAGACGTTACACCATCAACCTGTTAAAAGGCACACCGGAGATGGGTAATAATAGTTATTGCTGACTTTGACAAGTCTCTCAAAAAACTCTGTTTCACAACCACAGAAAGAGGGTGACTCCTTGGCTGTGAAATGAGAACAGTCGGGAACAGAAACCCGAAGTGCTCCACTGTCAGATGCTTATCCATCACCGAAATAATGGGTGTATTAATATCTCGCACAGTGGCAGACAATTTACAAAGATGCTGTCATGGTCATTAACTATTGAAAACAATCATGTTGGCAGAATATCTGACATGTGAAGATGAAAGGTATATGCCATTTGATAGATGCTTGTTCATTTATGAGTACCACTCGTCTCAACATGCGTCTGAAGTAATGAAAGCGATGCACTCAATTATCCAAAGTGCATTCACACACATGCATTCTCCACATGGAGGTTATAGGCTACACGCTCTCAGCAATTATGAGTGAAATTCTGAAATAGTGCCTCAGTATTACATATTTGTCACTAAGAATCATGGACGATTGGGGGGGCAACAGGGGCCAGACTCCCTGTAACACTGAACATGGACCTGGCTGTGGCCCCACTCCAAAATAAAATATATATATAATAATACCATTTCTGATAGGGTTATAAATTGGTTCAAAAAATTACAGGAAAGTGTTTTTGTTTTTTTAATAATAAAATAAAATCTGAATTAAGTCATTGACTATAATTCTGAAATAAAACAAACATCAATAATGGAATTTCATGGGTTCTTCTTGTTGGCTATGAGTCAACAGTCTCTTTTGTCGCGCATTCCATGTGCCTCTCTCATAAAATAACTGACCCCCCAGAAGAATTGGTCTAGAACCGCCACTGCTAGGAATAGATAAGGGTTTAAGGGTGTAGACACAGAAGGAAGAATAAGATATACCTTTGTGTGTCCCACTTCCATCACCGACAACACTGTCACAAGACCTCTTGATGTAACCGCTACAAATGACAGCGACAGCTTTTTTTAGCGACGACCTGTCAAATAGCGTCAGAACGAGGAGAGTGCACGCGGACATTCACAATGTTTTCAAATCAAAGTTCGTCAAAGATTTGCAAGCAACAAAGACATGCAAACTCGACGTTAGCTCACAGTACACCTTGCACGGACTAGCACAATAAAGTTTCACATTAGGACGGGAATGTATTAAGTATGGAAAGAACAGCCAATGACAACAGAAAGCTAACAACAATCTCAATTTAGAGTTGTAAACCAAGCGCAAGACTAATGTGTCCACCAAAACACACGGAACTCGACAGCTCACTCCGCACAGCAGTGAAGGAATCTTTACTACACACATGAAACCGCGTTTACTTACCAAACAAGAAGAAGAAGTCCGAGCAGTGAAGTCCCGTAGAAAGAAAAAAAAAAGCCCCGGTCCTCGGTGCTCCACAGTCAGAGATCCACATCCAGCAGCGTCCTTGCCTCTCCTCCTCCTCTCCTCAGTCCTCGGCTCCTCTACAGCTGCTGCTCCCGGATAACTTTGCTGACGTCACCGAGCACTCGGTCTCTGCCGGCGGAGCTCTTTGGTCGCAACTTGAATAATACATGGAAAGGAGGGGAGACGCGACCGGAAAGAATCGGGGAGGCAGACTCCACGCTAGAGGCTACCCTTTCACTACAACGGCCATATGCATTAAAAAGAAAGGAAAAGGAGCGCCTAGGCTATTAACAGGTGAATAAAGTGAGTGGACAAAATGAATGATTTAGAATGTACATTTGAAAATACAGTTGCTAAGAAAAAAGTTATGAAGCAGCCTTTATTTCTGTGAATAGGCACCAGTGTGTCTGCATCAGCATTGGGGTATCATTCAAAATATCCCCCAAAAGTATTCACTAAAAAAAGACAAGAGGCTGAAACAGAGTTATGTAGTTGTCCAATATAAATCAAGGCTATCACATTCAGTCAGTTTAGTTCACTAAAAAAAGCAGGCTGCCAACTTTTCAGTTTAGTTTGGAGTGAGATAGTAAAAGGGTAAATGTATTTTGAATATATACTGTGGTGGCCGACAGGTGCAAATGCGATACAACAGCACAAAACTATTTATTTTATTATTTTATTTTATTTTTTAGGTTAGTTTCCGTTGACAGTGACTAACGTGCCGGCCAACTTTATAATCACAGAATGTAGACCAACAAAAAATAACCTTAGTGAACTTTAAATGTAGATTTGTTTTAATAGTCCAGGTGATTCTGAACAGCATTTCAATTGAAAATGTTTACAAATATATTACAACATTTATTTTATATTTTATTAATGCCAAGGTTTAATAATGTAATTTAAGCTTTCCCCTTAATCTTCTCCAAAACTGCCCAGTGAAGTAACATCAGATTTGTCATGGTCATAGTCAGGGTCAATCAGAATACATTTACATTAAACAGTACTCCAACGGATCAGATTAATATACTTCATGTGAGATTTTATAAATTAGGAAACGCCTTGTAAATTATCACTGGAGCTGACTTTCCCTCCACAGTAATGAAGTCTGTCTGTAACTGTACTGTATAGAAATGTTGGATCTAAACGCACAATATATAATTTGCTGGCTCGAGGGTTTTCAAAACAAAACAAAACAATAACATAAGATGTAGTTGGGTAGCATTGTGAAGAAGCATTGAGTTGTTTCATTTATGACCATTTCTATCAGTTGCCGTCAGTTCTCAGGTTAGGATTTATTCATTGTTGGTCGATCACATGTTTTCCTGCAGTCAAATTAAAAACAGAGGACTCCTCTTCTACAAAACAAATGGAACCGGTGGGTGAAACTGAGAAAAACACTGAATAAAGAAGTTTCATGTTAAAAATGTATGTTTCTACAATGCCGTTCTGAACACATGTCCCAAGGAAACGGAGAGTCAAGTTGCCACATTTCTCAGCTCGTTTGTGCTTGTTGAAGCATTCAAAACTATATAACACACTACAGGACAAACCTCAAAAAGCACAACAGGGCATCTTAAATAACTTACGATCTTAACATTCAAGAGGATATACCTAAAAAGTGACTCTTGAAGATATCTTTTAAACTTGGAAATGTCAATTTATGACAGCTTTTGGTAGACAACCATTCCTCTGACTCATGCTTCTTTATATCAACCAAATGAAACGCATCATTATCTTGATTTAAATAACTGATTTCTCTGAGTTGGAATATGTTTGTCCCCATCTTAACAAAACATAAGACATATGTCAGGTCGTTTGGGGTTCCATATTAAAGCTCTCAATTAAACCACATGCATTTGTCTGTAAAATGAATAGAATGGGGGAAAATATTGAGGAGCTTGATGTTTATCTTACTTTAATGGCAGCAAGTGGGATGCTCATGGAAGATATGACTATGGCCTGTAATTAAGGCTCACACTAAGCTCATTTAAATCACTTTTTTTTAAATTATGAATCTAAAAAAAAAGTATTGTGAATAAATAAACATATCAGTCATTCTCAGGCTTCAGTGCTGATCAAATTATTATTTTATGAGGCTGTTTTCTCTTCAATACAACAGCCCCCCCGACCGTGACTGGTGAGGATATTATTGTAGTTTTGCAAGAGTTCTCTGAGCACACTATAACAGCAATTCACCCAGCCAGAAAATCTGTTTATGTTGACTGTGGAACAAAGTGGAGAGGGAAAAAACATTTTTGAACTAAAGCATGTCTCACTGTAGACAATATCTGGGTATCGAAAAACTGAAAAAAAAAAGTCAAAGAGCTACAAGCAACTTGTACTGCAGCTTTATAAATGTCATCAAAAAAATGTTTTGCTGTTAATGATTATGATGCAAATTTACCAAATTATATATTGTCAAGTTAAAGTGGCAAACAAGGTTTCTTGCTGCTGCAGACTCATCTCTAGTTTTTAATTTTTGAATTTTTGAACAATATTTAATGGTAAAATTGTTATAAATACTAATTTCATAACTTAAATTTGGATTATCGGAAATGCAATCACATTACTTAGAATATGTTATAGAAATGTCCGACAAAGGTCATGAAAAGACCCAAAGAGAATCTTCCTATTGATAGTGGCAGACTTTAGAAACAATTAAAAACTGAGATTTTATATAAATTATATTTAAATAAATACCTGTGCAAACAGAATATAGAAATAGGCTGCTTTATTACTTGATTAATGTCAAGAAAATAAGTAAAATACTTGAAAATAATACGAATACAAAATTCTGGCATTGACGTTAGCAATCAGAAAACTTGAATGATAAATACAACATAATAATCACAATCATTATATTTATTCGCCTTGATGTGGAAGAAAATGCAAGGCCGTTTATAAAAATATAGAAAAATGTAAATCTATGTCTTGAGGACTCAAACTGAAAATCTCCCCCTGAAAAATTAGAAAAAAGGTCAGCGAGTGTATCCACGATGGCAGATATTATCGGCTCTTGTTCAAAGCGTTTACAGGGACATTAAGTTCATTTCATGGCAGGCCATGTCTGGCTTCTATATTTCACAGAGGATTACAGAGCTGATCCCAGAGGACCAGGCAGACAGGCGGCTTCAGATGACTTTCCCTCGTCCACAGTTTGCTAAAATTGTATCAATATCCGAGGACGATCACTGGGGCACTGTCACAATGACCAACTTCACAGACTCTGCCGATGACATTGCAGATACAGTATGTCTCGGCTTCCAGATGGCAGGTTAGGGCCGACATTTTTTTCTTCCTGAAAATGATGGATTAAATTGTCCATGAGGATGAATACTGTGAATATTTGCATTATATTTTATAGATAACCTTCCTCGTTTAATAAGCATTCATACCTTGTTTTATTCCCCTGTTAAATTTAAAGGCCTACCTCCAGCCGCACAGTCTGGATTTAATCCCCAGTGATAACACAAAATAATCTCCTAGACATTGCAATTATATTGAAATTTGTTTTGTCAAATATTGATCTAAATTGCTGCTTGGTTATCAGTCAGTGGCAATAAAAAATAACAATTGACAAAGCCGAAGTCTAGTAACTGTTCCACGGAGTTCAACTTTTGAAAAAAAGGAATATTATAACCCATTATTTAGCAACAGCTTGGGAAATGTAGTTTATTATTATATTACAGTTGAGTCAATTGCACACATCCCACTGCTTTAGAAGAAGAAGATTTGTGTTTATGTTTTTACAAAGAAACATAAATTAACCACACAGTACAGAGGTAGGGGAACACATGCACATGCATTTTTAGTACACACACACAGTGTTACACACTATACACTTTTAGAGGTAAGGTTGCACATGCACATACTGTACATCTGGAGAGGTGCCAGAGCGAAGAGGCTGCCAGTGTCTCCAGCACCAGGGAGACTGGGGGTTTGGTGCCTTGCTCAAGGGGACCTTGGTAAACTGGTACCCTTGAGCTACTAGTCCACGCTCAGTATTATGTTGGTCCAATCGGGACGTGAACCGGCGACCCTTTGGTTCAAAGTCCTACTCCCTACGTAAAGCTCTAAACATGTATTAATCCACTCCGAAAATAGTTCGAACCAAATGTTTATTCATCTCTGTTTACATTTAGTTAGCTAAGGAGTGTGAATCGGCTGGGATGAAGATCAGCACCTCCAAATCTTAGGCCATGGTTCTGAGCTGGAAACTGATGGACTGCTCACTCCAAGTAGGGAATGAGTCCTTAACTGAAGTGAAGGGTTTCGAGGTCTTGTTCACCAGTGAGGGCACAGTTGAGTGTGAAATGTGCTGGAGAATCAGAGCATGGATGGATTTATTAAGAAATGTTTGAAATTAAAAGTAAAACTTAGGAAATTGTTACTTTATAATTTTAGTCATTGCATGGAATTTTTTGCAAAAACAAGATAGAATATTAATATTAAGAGACTGGAAGTCTAATTGTTTTAAGTTATTAAAGGATTTACTGATCTAAACTAACATATAGGAGTGTTGGAGTGGATTTCCTTGCTACAAAATTCCGTATAAGATTTTCAGTTTGCATTCATGTGTTTAGTAGGAGAGACAGAGAGCATCTGGATGTGTTGAAATTAATACATTTGGAGAAGTCCTCATTCACAGGGGTCTTCAGGGGCTAGATATGGGTACATGATAGAATATTCTCTAAATGTCTTTTTCATTAGCTGATTAAGTTAACCACAACCATTTCCTATCCCATAACCAAGTGCTTTGAGCTCCTAAACCATCAAACTATTTTATGAGCAGATTTATTCCATGACATACCGTGGAGAAAATAATGAAAAAGACACAGATACTTCAGCAAGAACATTTTGTAATGTTTAGTAAACCAAATCTTTTGTCATGTGAAATGTGTTAAGACAAATCCAGACAGTGTTAGATTTATAGATTCATTTTTACCGTGAGATAACAAGCTTTACTTCGTCTTTGATCAAGATGAAGAAAAATATTTATTCTCTGAAGAAGATTACAGGGTCACCAAAACAGCTGCGCAATATTGTTTTTCATGTTGTTGTTTTTAAAATCAGTCACGTTTCATGGTCAAGACATCTGATTATGAGAGGAAAACTGAAACCTCCTTTTTTAATATTGTGCGTGAACCAATCCTTGGGTAGGAACAGGATACTACATTTGTTCTGTAAATTAAATATGCAGTTTGTTTATTTATTTAAGTTTTAAAGGCTGGTTGTGGCCTTGTTATACATTGCAGTAGAATAAAACCCTGTGCTGCTGATTTGCATGGCAGAGCTGCAAAGGGCTCCATCCACTTTCTCCCAATTTACCAATGTTTCCCTCAGCCTCCCTGTTTCACAGAGCATGCAACAGAAAAAAATAATTTTTCAAAGGATTCCCTGCATTAGAGATGCTGTGGACTCCGAATGAAGTCAAAGCCGGCTGATTCTAATTGCGCGCCAAACCCTGCTTGTTAGGTGTTATTGACATGGTTAACTGTACAGTCAGCACCAGTTATTTTAAGGCAAATATTAAAGATTCACACCTTCTCCACCCTGCAGATGAATCCTTATATCCAATTTAGATTTCCCACTTCCTCTGAAGTTCTTCCTTTTTTGCAACAGCAGCTTTTTCAGCCACCTCTATTTCATATTTTTATTTGCATTCCCCTTCTCTGTGCATAACTGGGTTCTATTTCAGGAAATACTCACAAAATCCATCCATATCCTTGAGGTGAGATGAGGATGAGGATTAAAGCAGAGCTAAAGACAGATCTGCTTACCACCATCTACTGCACCAGAATGTTGTATACATTTAATTCTATCTAGTGTGCAGGTTCTATTTCTGTCTCTTTGTACAATAAGTGTTCTTTGTTTACTCTGATTCTATATTTCTGACGTCCCTTGTGTTTTTTCAGAGACACTCTCATGGCTTCAAAGCTCTTTCAAAGTCATTCAAAGTGTTTAAGTTCTTCCGTTATAATACAATAACAATGGCATTACATACAAAAGACTGCAATAGAAGCAGTCACACACTACACGGTATATAAATGTGTGCTATTAAAATATGACTAGGTTGTTTGCCTGGGCCAAACAGTCAAGTGGCAGCAACCATGTCCATCCAAAACATCATCAATATAAAATGTAATCCTATTCTAGATTTAGAATTTTTAGCTGATGAATTCTTGAGTTTTGGTCATCACCATGTATTTGTAAAGTCCTGTGTTTGGTGATTTTGATACTTAAAAATAATGGAAGTTTGTGCCAAAATTGAAAAGAAATTCTCTCTATAAACTCTCAAAATAAGCTTTTGTGACATGGCATTGACGAGAATAGCTGTGGTCACGGCTGTCTGTGGGTAGGCATAAGAATATGAATAATGGTGCTGATTATCTTCTTTCTAAGGTGATGCGTAGAGATATCAGAATCAGAAATTAAATAGTTTATTTATCCCGGCTTCTGGGTTTTGTGACAGAATGATAAATAATTGCAAAAATATAATAAATGATTATACATATTTATATAAACATAACAAAAAAATGTTTTTGCATTTCTGGGCGGATCTCATCAACACCCAGGGCTTTGCCACTGTGGAGTTGTTTGACTACCTCAATGACCCAGGAGATTGTTGTTGAATCCCCATCATCCTCCAGCTCCGCCTCTAACATAGTGGGCGGACTTTCAGGTTCAGGAATTTCTCAAAGTCTTCCTTCCACCGCCCTAACACCCTATCAGTTAAGGTCAACATCATCCCATCCTTACTGTACACAGCTTGGATGGTTCCCTGCTTCCCCCTCCTGAAGTGTCGGACGGTTTTCCAGAATAACTTTGGTGCCGACAGGAAGTCCTTCTCCATGACTTCTCCGAACTTCTCTCACACCCGCTGCTTTGCCTCAGCCACGGATGAAGCCGCCTGAGTCCCCCAAGATAGCATATCCTTGAAGGCCTCCTTCAGTCTGATGGATTCCCTCACCAGCAGTCTCCACCAGGAAGTTCAAGGGTTTCTGCCCCTTGAGGCCACTAAGACCTGGAGACCACTTTGTCTTCGGTGGAATATAAAACATGTTTATTACATTAAATACACCGTTGCACACCAACTCAAATCTACATTTCATGCACACAGTTTTCCAAAGGAAGCTGTGATCTGCTGCTGCAATAATTGGAATAGAAATCCATGTAGCTCCATAATGAGCTCTGGGTTGTTTCAGAAGCACAGCATTATTCCCTGTACATCCAATATCATGAGAAAATGAGAGTATTGATGTTGCATATTGCAGCCATTAGGCAGCTGTGCTTCACCAGTCTTTGTTTGATTCCATTGGCTTAAAAAATGTCACCATGATTGCTTTCATTGTCACGCCTCACTCACATCAATTTCTCTTTCCTCTCTGTTCCCTCTCTATGTGTTTAGGATCCAGGCAGAAAGGTGAGTCTGAGAGCAAATCTGACATTTATTTATAAGTATAAATGTGAGCTCAATTCAGGCTCTGCATCCTGGAATACTCACAGCAGCGTAATAAGTCTTATACGTTTTCCTAAAATACCTCTGCAGCAGGTTGTACATTTGCTGATTGGAGTCATAATTAAAATGTGATCTTGTAAAGTGATTATCTTTTCCCGAGTTGTTTATTAAAATAAATATGCAGTTTATTGTATTTATTAATTTCAGTAATAAACCTCCTGTTGTCCATGGGTTTAATTTGGCCAGTTATTGAATGTTTGTATATCGGATGAAGGGATAATTTCAGACAGAAATTGAACATGGATACATTGTTTGTGAGGAAAATGATTGATCACTACTTTCATTGAAGTATGTTTTTTCAGTGAATGCCTGTTACAGCTGATCTGGCCTCAGCAATGCCAACACAAAAAATACTTTCCGTTATGTAAACCACTGACGAGTCTGTGATATTCCATCAAGATGCATCTGAATATTGTCTAAATATTTTAAAATGTATGCCTTTATTTAACAAAAAAAGGTTACATTGTATGCAAATTAGGTATATTGACCATTAATGCCAAAAAGATAAGTAAATGGATTAGGATGCAGTTAGTTTAAACCAAATTTGGGTGATGACACTTTATATAAAATGGGTCTCTATTCAGGCTTTGCATCATTGAATAGTCACAGCATCATAATTAGTCAAGTATGTCTCTAAATATAAAAGGTATCGAAGGAAAAGAAGGTGATCTCTCCATATTTGGAATCACTCTGTCTTCAAAAGATTCCTCAGCTGCAGGAAGTGCATTTGCAATTGAAGTCATGATTAAAATTAGATCAGGTAATGTAATTTTCTTTCTCTTTGTAGAGCAAGACAAAAGCAGAGCTACATGCCCAGCCTTTTGGCAAGATCCTAATAGCTACAAGAGAAGTCTCATGAATGATTGAAGAATGGAGAGTTACAACACAGTGGCAGCAGCTAAATAGAATACTGAGGAGATGTGATGGGAGCAAGACACTACATCAGAACAAACAACATCCTAATCCCCTGTTTTCAGCCAGCAGGCTTTTTAAGAATATGTGTCACCATCAGTCTTCTGACTTTCAGCTTTGTGACGCAATGCTATGGTTAGGTCATTATCATTGTCAGCTATTTTCAGTTCTGTTTTTCTACCATGGTTTAACCGATTCTAACTGAAAGCGATATTGTTTTTCAAGAGACAACCAAACCTGAAGCTTGTTCTGTCAAAATGACGAGCAGCCATGTTGAAATTGTTAAAATTAAGGGAAGTGTAGCACCACACCCTCTCTGATGGTGGTTTAATTTATCTATATGCAACTAATTTGCAACAGAAAAAAGGTTTCGATAATGCAAAGCGGATTTAATTTCTTCTGATGATAATAATATGGAAACATTGAACTTATCTTAAAAATGTTGATACTAAATGTTTCTTGGATTTGGTTTGCCCCAAAATATTAGGTATTGGAATTCTATATTGTGCAACTGCTGCTATTGTTCAACTTGTATTAGTTAGTTTGTATGATATATTACAAAATGATTGGTCTGTTATCCTATGAATGTTCAGCAGTAGGTGTCCTTTTCTGCTTGTTGCATGCATACATTCTTTTCAAAACAAACGTACATCTTTCCAGGAAACCACTTGGTTGATTTTAGACAGTAAAACTACTTTGTGAGGTTTAGAAAAAAAGACATTACTTAAGTATGCAAGTAACATGTGAAATACGCACATTGTTTTCCTTGGTGAATACCCAGTGTTGTAGCCCTTAATTTCTTTAGAGAAACATTGCCTTTAAACATACCATATCATTCAGAAAGAAGTTATGTTTGTCTAGTCCCTGCCGTCCCACAAGTCCTGAAAATATAAAAGACAATACATGTTTTTGAGCAAATTCAGCATTGTTCCAATGGTTAAGGTTTGGTAAGATCAAGATGTGGTTCATGTAAGATCTGATTTTGGTGAAAATAACTTTGGTTAAAGAAAACACCCAATAGTGACAATCAGTACAGGAAACAGCACAAAAACTGTCTCCAACTGTATCCAAAAATCAACCTAATCCCCCTGCAGACTTTGTGACACAATAAGCAAGTCACACACATCCTTCTTTGCTGTAGACGCACTGACGTTCATCATTTCCATGCCCTTATTGTCTATGAAATTAAAACTTTTACACATGTAATTTGGGGGCATTTGCTAAAGATGGGGAAGAACATCAGGAATAATACAAGTCTGCCGTAAAAACTTGGACAAGTGTTTGGGGAGATGTAGGACATTGATTTTCATTTTCTTTTGATTCAAAATGTGTTATTCATGATTTCCTTTGATGAAAAGACAGTTGTTTTCCTGGTTGTGATTATTCTATTATTCACCAGAAAATCAAGGTATTTTTTCGAAAACATTTTCAAGTGTCCTTATTTAATAAGAAACAAAGAAGAGATGATTGGTTTCCTCCAATTATTTTTCCTCTCTGATCATTGTCATTCAGAACCCTTATGAAAGGGCAGTGTTCCATCCAGAAAAGTTTAGAAAATAATAAGCAAGAAAGTAAGGCTGCAGGTATTAAGAAAAAAGATACAGAGCATTTGTATTATCACAGCCATGCAGATATCAGCTATAAACCAAGTTAACTAACTTTAACTTTATATTTAAATAGGATATATTACAGTATGCTACCTGTTTTCAGGTTCATACTCGTATTTGGTGCCTCTACTGTGACATGAGTACATGCTTTAAAAGCTCTTTATTGTTCTCATACTGTCTGTGCTGCAGCACCTCTTTGCGCCCTCTGTCTGAAACCAGAGCCCAGTCTACTATGATTGGTTAGCTGGCCAGCTCTGTTCTGATTGATCAACCACTTAGAGATATATAGCCCCTTAGTCTATCATGTACAATGTGTTGGAGCGCTAGCTATTGGAAGGGCAATTGTTACACAGTGATGTCACTATGTAACAAAGGAGTCCAACTGAGGCGTTTCAGGCTGGGGGGGGGGGTTGTGTTGGAGAGCAACTCCCACTGCAGGGAACATTGGGATTTTAGTCTTTGCAGACAATTTACATTCACAAAAACACTGGAAAGGAAAAAGCCCAAAAGCAGAAAAAGGCCCCTTTCAGATATTATTACACACTATATTTTTCACATATGGCCCCAATCCTTTTTCTTAGATCAAGGTGCTAGTCTAACTCCCCTTTACCTCGATACATAACCACATATATTACTATGTTATCTGTCTAAGCAGTCATGTATTTGCAGTGTGCATCTCATCAAATTTGCAATACCTTAAAAGTGAACTGGTTTTTGCATACTCTTGATGACACAGCTCGTAAATTATTTGTCAATATGCTCCACTTGTGCGGTCGTGTGTTCAAAAAAGGCTCATAGTTTATGTATTTCATGCATGCAACAGAATTTTACAGCCAACAAAAAAACAAGGAGAAACAAAAAGAGATATGAGAAGCCATTTGAGACGGAACATGAAAGCGCTGAGTGTGATTGCAGCCACAGGCGACTCAGACCCTGAGGGTGGATACGAGTAAATCAAACCTCCATTACCGTTTGGAAGAGTCCATGTATTGCCGATGTAACTACCCTCATTATGGTGCTCCTTGGTGGAACACTAAAGAGTCATGTGAGCATCATTTCTTCAAAGTAATAACCAAAGACATGTACTAGATGGTAAACCTGTTTACCCCGAACTGTGGAACACCATACAGAGAAAAATGAGAGGCAAACGCAGTGGACATTTTCAAACAACAGCTGAAATAACCTTTTACTCAAGCTTTTAAAAAGCAATAGAGTTTGGCACTGATGATGTCATTTTGAACACTGACCAGGAAGTTAGCATTGCAACAGCTCCCTCAACAAAAAATCTATTTGATACGTGGCAGATACATGTTTATGATACAGGAAAATCTCTACAGATGTTCATTTAGGTATCCAACCAAAAACTAGCTCAAAAACCCATTGACTTTGAGACGACGGACCCAAAGTGGTGAAATGCTAACTCAAGAATTACATTTTCAAGATTTAGGACTCATTACTGCCCAAGTCTAAACACCACTGGGCATTTATTTACAATTGATCTTTTATTGCATCTTTTTAATTTGTTCATTTATATTTTGTACATGTATTTTGTATATGTATTTTATTGTAATTATTAATTGTTTCTTATTCCTGTCATACCTCTAATGAGTGGGTTATCTGTTGCTTACTTTTGGATTACGCTTTCTTCTTTTTATTCTTTTACCTTCTTGTAATTGTGTATGTACCATGTACACACACTGCCTGGGTGCTTATATGTTTTGACCTCTGACCTAAATTCAATGTCTTGCTTTTTGTTTCTCTTGTGTTGTATGCCAAATTGTTAAAGCACTTTGAGATGCATCCTAACTGCTATACAAACAAAGATGTATTATTACAATTTCATCAATTTTACAGTAATGGGAAAGTGAAAGATTGTGATCAGCAGTCAAAACTAACAAGCAATTCTTTAACGTCAATTTAAAATCCAAAGCAAAGTTTCCCACATTTAATGTTATAATTTATCGTCTTAAGCATTTGTTTAAGACAATATCACACAGGTTTGTTCTTATCTTATGTCATTTCTTCTGGCTTTTATCAATTTTAAAGAAACGTCCTTCCTATCATAGCTTTTGGATATGCTTTTTTGCACTTAGGATGACAGATCAGGTCGACTGAAATGACTCATCATTACACATTCAGGAAAAGTCATCAGACAAACTACAAGCCACCTCTCCCAGAGACTAATTTAGAACTCCCATCCTTTTCATTTTAATTTACTCTCTTTAAAGACACTGCCAATTTGAGTTCTTGTTATCGGAGGCCCGCAGGCCCGAGAATTCCCACCGCAAGGAAAAAACATTGGCCGTCACTCAGCGTGATAATCCTGGGAATAAAAGCCTGCACGTAATAAGCAAAGTTAAGATCCTCCCAAACATGCAATACATTCAGAGAAGAGATTATGAGATGAATGAAAAACACATTTACAACTCACCTGTGATGACCCTGTGAAGTCTACTGGGAAGACATAACAAAAACCTGTTGGCGATGAGATTTATATATTTTATTAGCTTGTTCATTCAAATAAAGACATAAGATGATGTATTTTGGTACTTGTATATGATTTCATAACACCTCTCTATCATTCTAGCGAATACTTTTCTTTTGTTTATACCCCACTACAGAGAAAAAAACGGAAATATTCAATGGCGCTAAAATTGGCTCACAAAGCTGTTGCTGAATACAGCTCTGTCTGCACATCCCCCTTTATTATCACATTATGATAATGGGATGTTCTTTAAGTTGTTTTTCATAGATTTCTGCCATTTGGCTACTGTGCCTGCTGAATCAGCTGTTCTGGCGAGGGAAGTACCTCTGCAAAAGTGGGCAAGTTGCCTTTAGTAGAGGTGGATTAGAGCAGAGGATTACAGGAGTTCACTGTCACATTGTCTCAGTGCATGTACCAGGTTCTGTTCCTGATCCCAAACTGTAACCACTTTTGCTCTGTGTGACTATCTGGTGTGCATCTATTGAAGAAATAAAGCATGTTGCTTTGTCGTCAACCTTAAAGACTTTGTTTGGGGAAACCTGTTAGCATAAGGTATTCTCTGGAGCATTAAAAGGAAAGGGCTAAACGGAATTAAGGTCATAGAAGGAGCATTGTCAAGCAAAATCCAATAAATCCAGATTGAGCCCCCAATTTGACGCCACTTCTATTGATCTTTCTGTGTCTGACATGCTTTGGCTGTTATCAGATAAAACTAATTCAGCGTAACTAATAACTTCACGTTACTTAATGTTCATTTAAGCCTGTTTCGAGGACAAACTTGAACAATGTACTGCATAGATATAATATATAATATGCAGGAAAATATATTTTTAGATCTTCATAAAATCGGTGCCCATGTTAAAACCCAGAAATAATGAGGGTTATAAATGGTTATTCCCATCAAATTGGAGAGACTTTTATTTACATTATTGCCGTGGGTTACATAATAACATCAATCTCCCTGTCATTTACAACTTTAAAATGAAAATTCTTATTGCGGATTTACACGTACATGGAGATTTAGAATGAATGTGTATGTTCTGATCAATGCTTGCACACCAACCATTCCTGCAAGAACATTTTTAGCAGTTTAAATATTAACATAGCATAGCATAGCATAGCATGTTTATTTACCTTTTAAATGGTGCCACATTTGAGAGGAACTTGCATATGTTGGTTGCGCCCATGAAAAACTTGCCAAATCTTCTGGTACCCAGGTGCCAATATCAAGGTCTCTGTTAAAAGTGAAATGAACAGCCTTTCCAAAGGTATAAGTAAGTGTTGCCAAGACGCATTGTTACAACAAACACAGATTTCCTTATTTATTGTGCTTTCTTCAAATACCTGTCATCAAAAAAATGTTTGTCCTAGTCATGTGCTTCTGGAGGACTGCAAGACATTTTTTTCCAAATTGTTCTGAAGGGGTTTTTGGAAGAATGATGTACGACAAACAAATATAGGACAATACTGTATAAGGCTTTTGATGCATGGCAGCTGTAATACAATTAAGCTGATGTGCACTTGCAGAATGGTGATAGCCAAAGCTAGCGTTAGCCTACAAACATTTTGATTCTGATTACTTTATATATTGTGTAGTTGGCCCCTTAGACATCCTCTCTCTAGAACATTTTTTGTTGTGTGGATTGGACATGGACACTTTTTCTTCGCATTGCTTTAGTGAAAAATAGTTTTTAAGATTAGGGTTGACGACGCAATTTGATTTGTCTTAATTTTCCCAGGACACCGGGGTACAGAAAAACAAATATTGTGCTAATAAAGAAAGCAGGCAATAAGATTCTGCAGCTCCTTATCCAACAGCTTACTGTGGCTGCTCCTGACTATTCCATTACTTCCTGCAATATTTCAAACTGATCTCTGGTTAAACAAAGCCAAATAAAGATTGTCTGGTTTTGTAGGCATTTTTAATGACCGATAGCAGACATTGTCGAGCTTACTAAAAAAGTCTCTGAATTCCTACTCTTTCATGATAAAAGCAAACCAATACACACATACACAACATCCCAAACACTGTGTAATGATGCCTTCCACTATAGTTGATGATGTACAGGTAATGCATTTAGCCATGGTTTAAGGATCAGTTTAGAAGTTATTTCCTTTTATTGTTCATTCCCACCACACATATCCCACATCTACCACTTTTTTGTTGAAATCTACGAATGCTGACATAAAAAACACATGTTAGTGATTAAAGTGCTACTGACTGAAGAGATATGTTAAACGCAGAGGCATAAGCATGGTAGGAATTGGTTGTGGAAACAACCTTTACAGCTCGCTAAATAAGAGTTTAAGGGCAGTTAGATCTTCCTGTTACATAAAAGTGTAAGCTGGAACATGTATGTTGGTGTGTGTGGGCGGAGTGGCTTGTATGTATCGCTATAGGTCTTGAGTTTCCTGTCAAAAGTCACTGGCTGCCTTCTCACTGCAGCATGTCTCTATACTGATCTTCTACAGTGAACCTTCTTATTTCCTTTGATTCTCAGTGTGGCTGTTAAACTCAGGATTCATGGCTGCTGGATATGTAATTATGTGGCTGTCACTGTCAGAGGCATCAAAAACCGAACCTTGCTCAGAACCTTGCCGAGGTTCAAGGTAGCTTTTACAACAACAACAACAGAGTCTCGGCTTTAGTTACAGAGGTATAATACCTTTGAGAACACATTATATGAAACCAGTGTGGATCAGTTTTCGGTCTAAATGTTCTGGCCACATACTCAAAATGTCTTTAAAAGACAATGGGACCATTTCCAATGTTGCCTTTTGTGGCTCTAATGCAAAAAAAGGTATAGCATAAAAAGCCTTTATAGCACTTTCCTACATTTTGCTGTTCTATGCTACTTTTTTTATGGTTTATCGTTCATTCCAAAGATTGGAGAATTCGACTGGGACCACCCTGAAGGGCATCATGGTCCATTGCCTTACGAAAGCCTATGAGTTTCCCCAGTACTGCTAGGTCTTTAAATGTCCACTTAATGGCATCACTATCTGATACATACAGTATAGCTATTTTAACACTACAGTGACCATGATGTTAACTGAATCACCTCAACTGTGATGTATCAAATGCATGGCTTAATTCCACTAACAAGGTCACATGTTGAGACCTTGGAGAGGATTTATACACACATGCAGTCACACATCCATCAGTAAGACCGTTGAATCGGACTTGTCTCAGCTGAGGCCTTGCTTTGAAATAAAGTTATGGAATCCATGCTGAGAAATATTACACAGAAGCGTGGTTGCTGATTCATTATCCAGCTACAGGATGTAGAGAAATGGAAGATCAAAGGCCACAACAAGATGACTTTTCATCTCGGTAATGGCGAGAAGCTGATTCAATGTCCGTGTGTGTGTGTGCTACAGACTCCTGTGTGATTTATTTTTTGCTTAGGAAAGACTTGAGTAAAATATAACAGTATGGTAGTTTACATTTGTAGGCAAACCTAGAATTAATGATTTAAGATGCCGCATTTAGCTCTCCGTGAGGTCCATCAGAGAGGAGAGGTTTACGTGTGTATCGATGTGTCTACTGCATGTCTGTATTCCATATAGGTTTATTAAGTTAAGTGGGATTTCCCATTAGCAAATTATACATTTAGTAATGACTGTGTTCAATAAACAGAACACATCCCTCTCTTCAGTGGTAGACACAGGCTATCTGAGGGGCAGGGACGGAATAAAATATTGAATACGGCATCAGTGCTTGGGCGGAGGTGCCTGGATAAGGTCTAAACCACAGATATGATTTCAATATTTGTATGACTCATCTATGACTCAGGTAACAAACTAACTTTCTAGCAGCTTAAATTGCACTGCATCACACGTCCTCTGGAACGGCACCCTATTGGGCACCTCTTCTTTTTGCATAACGATATAGGGTATTTCACACATATTCTATCTTGCAGAGGGGCAAACAGCAGGTCAATTTTATACATTTTTCTAATACTGAAAAAGGCACGCTTCAGGACCCTTGATCACTTTTTATTTGCTGAGAGGGTACTTTATGACGTCTCTCCGCTGCAAGGGTACCCTCAACAACTTTAACATGTTTTCTCCACTGGAAGGTCACATTCGAGGGGCACTTCATCACATGACCTCTTTTCACAGCGCCCTCCATGGGTACTTTATTACGTTTTCTCCACTGGAAGAGCACCCTCTAGGACTTTTTATCGTGTTATTTCCACTTAGAGGGCCCTTCAAGGACACTTTATCACATTTTATTTGCGTAGAGGATACTTTATACAAATTCTCCACCGGAAGGCCACACTCAGGGGCATTTAGTACAATTTTCTCCAGTAAGTCCACCCTCACAGACCCTTTATCAGGCTGCTTGAAGGACACCTTCAAAGCCTCTTTATTACATTCATCAATGGAAGGGGCACCCTTGAGGGGGATTTATAACTTTTCAATGTTACTTTATCATGTTTTCTCCGCTTAAAGGGCACCTATAGAGCACTACGTTTTCTCCACTGGGTAGCTGTTTGGAATAACACAAACCTTGGTGCAGTTTTTTTTGCATCTAATGAGTCTATATGATATTAATGTAACTCCAACTGGACTTTCTGGATTGTATTACATGACTCACTGTAGCCGCCCACAACAAGGAAGTCGCTGTGTTGCAGCTGTTTCCTGCATGATTTGCTGTGAAATCAGTGACGGTATAGACGTTATTAGCATCAGATGCAAATGTCTACCACCATTTCTGCAACCTTCTGTTGCTCTTTGTGGCTATGTTATTACTCCCGCTGGTTTTGAAGGTTTTGTTTCTGCTTTGGTTCAGCGGCCTAAAACACAATATTATCTGTTGTCATATCAGTTTAGGGTCTATTATAGGGGTTATCCAGTTTGTCGTCTGCTGTGTTCCCTAAATTCTTCAATACGTGCAACAAACCTCACTGCAAAGAATATGAGAATGTTGGATGAAAAAGTAATTTCATGTGGAGTGTTCCTGGATTTAAACTATTAATTAAAATATCTACAATTGAGAATGATCAAATAACTATCTGCAATGCAATGCCAAAGTGGTGTTTACAGAGACCAACCCACCGAGAATTATGAACCAACTATGCAGTTTTCTTCAGGTCCATAAAGCCTTTTTTAGGGTCATTTAGGGTTTTACAGCTTGCAAGCTTTACTGTGTGGTTTAATCTCATATAGTTTGCAGCAGCAGATCATTTTTCATTCTACCCATAAGCTCTGATAAACTTCACGTTACAGGACCTAACAAAAACCACCTGACTGGTGAAGTATTTTTCATGAACTTAAATAAGCCGGATATTACCTTCTAAGCTTTGTTTTCGAGTAAATATGGGAAATATAGTCATCAGGTCATAGTTCTGTGCCTGCTGGATATTTAAATAACAAGTATTTGCATGTTAGCCCTTACTAGTTGTGTTTAGCTTTTTATTTGCTGCCCCCTAGTGGCTAAAACAAAATACTGCTCCTATAATGAGAAAGCTTTAAACTATTTAAAGGTCCCCTTTTATGCTTTTACAGTTATAACCCGTCCTTTCTTGTGTTATGTAGCTTTTCGTGCATGTAAACATCACAAACCCTCAAAGTACACCCTGTAGCGAGTATATGCTGCCCTCCCATGCCTCGTTGGAGATTTTTCTTTTTCCATTTTTTTCTTCTGGGGGCTATTGACGTCACTAAATCTGGAACCCAATCGGCAAGTTTGCAGGCCCATAGCTATAGACCAATAGGCACACCCTCTGCCAACCTTGTTGGAAGGCTGAAATGTCAAGGAGGTACTGTGCCCTGACATGTGAGGGGAAATGTCATCAGTTTGCCTTACTGAAGGCACTACCACGAAGAAGTCAGTGGTTAAAATGTATTGTTAACACTGTTCCTTCAACGGTTCGAAGTACTGTACTGTGTGCCCGGCATTTCACGGAAGACAGCTTCAAAAACCTTGCACAGGTTGATGCCGATATGCAAAGCATGCAGTACTGAAAGACGAGGCTGTTCCTACTTTGTTTCAGTTCTAACATTAAATCTTCAATGTAAGAGCGATACAAAATAAAAACGTTCCTGAAGAGTTTATCGCCGGCCACTAGAGGGCAGTGTCACTGCTGTCGCTGCCCGGTTATGCCGTGCTCTGACCCGTGAGTGCCGAGCGGCCATTTTAGTTCAAACATTGTTCATTCCCTCCGCCTGGAGTTGAGATGTTCGTCCACTCATTCATGTAAGACTGTTTCCACTATTATATTATACTATATATTATACTATATATATATTATACTGTTATACTACTATACTCTGTTTCGTGGTATATATTTGTGTTGATTAAATTGCATGGTTGTAATACTTAGTCAGCTTATCTTGCTGCATTAGCCTACTCTGTTTCAGGGTGTCGTCATCCTTGTCAATAAATTACCGAAACTGACATTGAGGAGTGTATTTCTTCATGACGACACCATGGTCGTTGTTGGATGCCCTGTCCCCGGCTGCGAGTTCAAATCCGATGACTGCGGTTTCGCGCGGGACGACCTGCGACCCGTCAGCCTCAGCCTGTGGGCC
This sequence comes from Eleginops maclovinus, assembly GCF_036324505.1. Lineage (NCBI taxonomy): Eukaryota > Metazoa > Chordata > Actinopteri > Perciformes > Eleginopidae > Eleginops > Eleginops maclovinus. The sequence continues at coordinate 21,336,273 of NC_086355.1, read as the reverse complement.
GCCAACCGCTCCCCTATAGCTATCGAGGGAGCGTTCTTCGCTAGGCTCTCGACGACCTGCAGCGGGGGGCGTACTACATCCTGCCGTTCCATGGTATACGTGAGCAGCTCAGTCCGGGCCATGTACCTCTCCTACGAGTCGTTGCTCAACCTCGGCCTCTTGCCCATTAACTTCCCGTCGGACGACGTTGCAGGGGGGCCCAAGGACAGGCGTAGCCCTGACACGGCTGACACACCAGTCCAGCCCCTGTCCATCAATGCGACGAGGTCAACCAACGGCGGCTGCGTGGGGCCAAGTGACCCCCGGGACGCCCAGTGCTCATGTCCTCAGCGCACATGTCCCCCCGGCGCGCCCCGCAGTACTGCCGTTCCCTTGTACGCCAGAGAACAATAACCGGATGAAAGGTTGGCTACTCGGGAGATATGCCCCGTCGACATTCAATACTTGCCCCCATCGGGCACTACCATGCATGGAGGGGCCACCTATCGAGATGCACGTGGACCCCGCAGCTACGCCTAAGGCATGCCACACCGCGGCTACGGTGCCTCTACACTGGCAGCGGAGGGTTCACGATGACCTCCTGCGGGACGAAGCCCTTGGGGTCATTGAACGCATGCCATACGGCGAGCCGGTGGCGTGGTGCCATCGTATGGTAGTCACTCGGAAGCACGACGGTTCCCCCCGCAGGACCGTGGACCTCTCCCCCCTCAACAAGTTCTGCCAACGTGAGACCTTCGCCACTGAGTCCCCGTTCCACCTCGCACGCCGCGTCCCGAAGGGCACCTGGAAGACCGTCACGGACGCCTGGAACAGCTACCACAGTGTTCCCCTGCGTGAGTCGGATCGCCACCTCACTACCTTCATCACGCCCTTCGGCCGTTGGCGCTACACCAGGGCACCACAGGGTTTCGAACTGCTCCCAAAATACTTGGACGCCATCCGGGACTTCCCCACCCCAGGCTCCACGACGGACATCAGGAGTAACTATGCCCAGTTGCGTGACACGATGGCTCCATTTAAGCCGTTCCTCAGCCCACGCTGTGTGTTCCTATGGTCCCCCGTTCTGGAGGAGGCCTTCCAGACGTCCAAGCAAGCCATAATGGAGGCCATCCGCGAGGGCGTGGAGGTCTACGACATGCAGAAGCGTACCTGCCTCCGCCCTGACTGGTCCATGCGTGGCATTGGCTACTTCCTGCTCCAGCAACATTGTCACTGTGCCTCGGGCATACCGGACTGCTGTCCAGGAGGGTGGAGGATCACCCTCGCGGGGTCGCGTTTCCTGTCCCCTGCGGAGCAGCGCTATGCGGCCGTCGAGGGAGAGGCCCTAGCTGTGGCCTGGGGCCTGGAACAGACGCGGTACTTCACGCAGGGGTCCGACAACCTCGTCGTGGTCACCGACCATAAGCCGTTGGTGAAAATCTTTGGCGACTGTACGCTGGATGAGATCACAAACTCGCGTCTGTTTAGACTCAAGCAGCGCACCCTCCCATGGCGCTTCGACATTGTGCATCTGCCTGGCAAGAGCAACTATGCCGCTGATGCCACGTCGAGGCATCCTTCCCCCTCGGGTTCAGCGAACGGCCTCTCATTGGGGCTGCCGAGCGGACCTGACGCCGTGGAGTCAGCACTCATGGCCTCCATCCGCGACGACGCACGGGAGCTCGGAGCCGTCTCTTGGCCCCTCCTCGCACGGGAAACAGCGGCTGATGGATGCCTCGGCCACCTCCTCCAACTCATCGAGCAGGAGGGTGGGATTGACGTTAACGACCCTGCCCTGGCGAGTCTGTCATCGGTCTGTGAGTCCGTCTACGCCCAGGACGGCGTCCTGCTCTATCGGGACCGCGTCGTGGTTCCCCCGTCCCTCCATGAGAGGGTCCTTCGGCATCTCCATGCCGCTCACCAGGGGACCTCAGCTATGGGGCAGCATGCCCGAGCCATAGTTTACTGGCCCGGGATGTCTGGGGACATTCAGGCCACCAGGGACGGGTGTGCAGACTGCAACCGCAATGCTCCGTCACAGGCGGCTACACCCCCCCCGGCCGTCCTCACCCCCTCCACGCCATTCGAGGCGGTGTTTGCTGACTTCTTCGACTATGGGGGCCGTCACTACCTAGTTGTCGGGGATCGGCTCTCGGGCTGGGTAGAGGTCCTGAGCTCTACGGCGGGTACTGCCCTTGCGGGCTCAGCTGGCCTGGTCCAACACCTCCGGTCATTCTTCGCCACCTTCGGCGTACCGGAGGAGCTCTCGAGCGACGGAATTCAAGGCGAGCCACACTGAGGACTTCCTCCGCTTATGGCACGTCAAACACCGTGTGTCTTCCGTTAGCTTTCCGCAGTCGAATGGGAGGGCGGAGGTTGCGGTTAAGACTGCTAAGCGCCTCTTGATGTCCAACACCGGCCCGTCGGGCAGCCTTGATCAGGACCGCTTCCTGCGCGCTATGCTGCAGTTGCGTAACACGCCTGACCCCGACTGCGACCTCTCGCCAGCACAGATCATCTTCGGCCGCCCCCTTCGTGGCTCGCTTTCCTTCGTGAACCGCCTCGAGAAGTTCTCGAACCCGCATATCCGCCTGCTATGGCGCGAGGCATGGGCGGCGAAGGAGGACGCCCTTCGGAACCGTATGTCCCGTACCACCGAGTCTCTGGGGACTCACTCGAGACCGCTCCGCCCATTGGCACTCGGCGAAAGGGTATTCCTCCAGAACCAGCAAGGCCCGAGCCCCCACAAATGGGACAGGTCAGGGATCGTGGTGGAGTCTCCGGGCCACGACCAGTATCGGGTCAGGGTTGACGGTTCGGGACGTCTGACACTGCGCAACCGGCGGTTCCTCCGTGCCTACACGCCGGCCACACCCTGCGCCCGTGAGCAGTTGGCTGCGCCGTCGCCGCCGCCCGCTGCCCTGGGTCATCAGCCCCCACCTATCCACCCGGGCTGGGCTACGCCCCAGGGGATTGCTCAGCGGCCGGCAGTCGGGCCCCGCGACTCGGCTATTGGCGCTTCCCCACCGACGCCTGCTGATGAGGCGTCCTCTGACCTCACTGTTCCTACGGGTGCCTTCCTGGGTGCACCGCTCCGGTGCCGCAGTCGCCGCCGACGCTGCCGACGCTGCCGACGCTGCCGACGCTGCCCCAGCCGATTCGGCCGGGCCGCGTGAGGAGACCGCCTGCACGTTACGAGCCCGAGTCTGGCAGCTGGATACGGGATCTAGACCGTTAACCTATTCCGGCCCATAGCTTTCCGGTCTGGGGGGGATGAAGAGTTTATCGCCGGCCACTAGAGGGCAGTGTCACTGCTGTCGCTGCCCGGTTATGCCGTGCTCTGACCCGGGAGTGCCGAGCGGCCATTTTAGTTCAAACATTGTTCATTCACTCCGCCTGGAGTTGAGACGTTCGTCCACTCATTCATGTAAGACTGTTTCCACTATTATATTATACTATATATATATTATACTGTTATACTACTATACTCTGTTTCGTGGTATATATTTGTGTTGATTAAATTGCATGGATGTAATACTTAGTCAGCTTATCTTGCTGCATTACTCTGTTTCAGGGTGTCGTCATCCTTGTCAATAAATTACCGAAACTGACATTGAGGAGTGTATTTCTTCAGTTCCACTGTGAAACCGCATGCTCCAGTCTACTTTCGGACGGTGGATCAGGTTCATCACGTTGGTCCGTGTCATTTTCAGGATCGGACTCCGGTTCAAACATATAAGGCTGGGAAAGAACGCTGTCCAGAACTCAGCTGCCAGGGTGTTAACACACACCAAGCCCTGGCAGCACATCACCCCCATCCTCAAGAAACTCCATTGGCTGCCAATCAAACAAAGGATCTGCTACAAAATCCTCCCCCTCACCTACAAATCACTTCACTCATTGGCACCCCAGTACATCACCGACCTCCTCCAGGCGTACTCCCAGTCACGGTCCCTGCGCTCCACCAGCAAGGACTTACTCTCCACTCCTCGCACCAGACTCAGAACCTTTGGCGATAGGGCTTTCTGTGTACTTGCCCCTACCCTCTGGAACTGCCCCCTCATATCCGTTCTGCCACGTCTCTTACACAGTTCCAAAAGCACCTCAAAACACACCTCTTCTCTCTTGCCTATCCTCCCTAAACCCCCACCCCTCCCTCTACCTCCCTCCTCCCACTTTGTGAAGCGACCTTGGGTATTATGAAAGGCGCTTTATAAATCCAAGTCAAAAAAAAAAAAAGCACTCTGTTAGACAGGGGCGGAGCCTCTCTGGTTGTTGACCAATCAGAACAGAGTGGACGAGCTGACCAATCAGAGCACACTGGGCTCATAGGGAGCGGGCAGAGCTATATAGATATTAAGAGCTGCAACACTCTTTGATGATAAAAGCCAAAACCTCAAATAAATTAACCCCACCCCCCCCGATAATCAATCCAAATCCTGCTTGTTAGTTACCCAAAATAATTTTTATAAAAGTCACTAACGATTCATTACCGAACTCTTACCTTCACAGCTGGCGAAGTCACACTAGCTAACTAGCAGGTAATGCTTGCAAATTGATTGTAACAACCAAGATAAAATATAGATAATTGCTGTGCATATACAAATGAAGACCAGTATAAGCATCATAAAGCGCCTGTGATACAATATAAACAGTAGTTAATTCAAAAGAGGTCAATATTTCAGCAACTTACCCAGGGGCAATTCTAGGGTCAGAGCTTTAGGGGTGCTGAGCACCAAATGAGCCCCACCACCACCACCCACCCTTTTTTCACACAAAAACAAAAAATATTTCTATTGAAAAATAATTTTGGATAATCATTCTGATATTCGTGAGAGAAGAGCATCATATTTTGGGGAAAAACTGACTGGAAAGACAAGCGCAAATCTTTGAAAAAGTACTTTAATGCCACACTTTATCTTTCCAGAACACTATTGTGACAGTTCACACAGACAGCCCCCTGTAACAAACACAAAACCCAGTCTTTTCTCATTTCTTGACATTTACTTTTCTTCTTCTGCTCAATTCAAATGAACCTGTGTCGTCATTACTGTCAGAAACAGTCTATAAAGCTCCTATACAGTTCTTATGAAAGTGTTATGTGCCTCCTTTTATATCAACAGTCTCCTTCTGTAAATTATTTACAAATGGCCATCTCTAACCTACTTGGTTGCACACCTGTCTGAACTTTTATAAACCAATATACGTCATCAATAATTAATAATAAAACAAGCTTCACATCAAGGGCAAAAAAATAAGGTAAAACCAAAAAGTCCAAGGTCTTGAAAATACTTAGAAAGTATAGATATTAAAAATAAGAAAAAGAGGGGGAAATCTTTGAAAGTACTTCCCTTGAATCCTCATTTACTCATCTACCATGTATGCAGGTAATACACTCTACTTTGGGAGAATTAATCTATGTCGCCGCACTTTGAGGGTGGCAAACCTGTCAATGACCCTTTGGCGTTCAATACTTTCAAGCAACTCCTTCTCAATAGACATAACAGCTAGGTGCTGGAGTCTGCTTTGGCCTGTGATCCTCCTGAGCCATGTATGGAGCCGACGCAAGACACTAAAAGACGGCTCACATGAACAGCTGCTAACTGGTATTGTCAAGGCAACCTGAATAACAGCTTTCAGTGAAGCGAACATTTCAGAATCTAGAAGTTTGTACACTGTTAGCATGTCCTGAACTGTACCAGCCTCACTCTTGCGCTTCAGAAAGTTTTTTGCAACTATCATTTCCTCTGACTGCAGTTCAATATGGTAATGCAGAGCCAGTGCTGTCAGATGAGGCTCAGACAAGAAGTGGGCTGAGGTTGGACTGCATGCCTGAGTTCCATTGAGCACCTCCTCATTCACACCAGAAAAACGCCTCTCAAGTTCAGATCATTCTGTCCAGACAAGGGAACAAAAGTTTCCTCTTGAGATCTTCAGACTCTGAAGAGCCACAGGTTTCACTGCCTGCCCCGCTAGTTGACTCAACAACAAAGTCATCCATTCTCTTTGTCTTCCGCCTGTGTCCTGAGGATGATTCTGAGACTGCTATCTGGTGTGCTTCACACATAGCTTTTGTTCTGGAGTAAACATCTGCAGCGGTGGTATCACTGTTTTTTGCTTCATGGTGTCAGTCACTGCATTTTTGTATGTCACTGCTTGGGCAATGTCAATGGCCTCCTTCTGTAGGTATCTATGTAAACCTGCCGTTACAGACAGGAGAGTGTGGGAAACTATCAGCAAATACACTGAGGAAAATGTACTGAGTTTTGACCTCAATCCAACTGCTGTAAGTGTCTTGATTGTGGCGAGGCACTCAATGATAGCAGGGAAATTATCAATCACTGCAGTCACTGAATGAAGCTGGCATGCCCAGCATGTAGTTCTCTTGGCTGCAACCCTAACTTCTTTTGAGTGTCTACTAACTTATGGTGGTTTACAAGGGAGACACTAAAGAAAGAATAAAGACTTTCCAGCATGTTGAAGAACTCCGTGGCTTCAGAGACAGCTTTGCATGTGTGGCATAAAACAAGATTTAACTCATGTGCATAGCAGTGCACATAAATTGCCTCAGGGTGCTTTTTTTTAAATGGGCTTGTACACCCCCAACATCCCCACTCATGACAGCTGCCCCATCGTAGGTCTGTGCCACACATTTCAACTGATCAATTCCCTTCTTTACCAACTGATTTTCAATTGCAGCTGTTATCGAAATAGCGTCAAACTTTGACACCTCTGTAAGGGCTAGGAGCCTTTCTTTGACGGCATCCTCTGCAGACACGTACCTACACGTAACACAAAGTGCCAACTGTTTTGTCTTTCCATCCCTGGCCTCATCAGCCATAATGGCATATATTTTTGATCCCTTCATCTCACGGATGATATTTTCTGTTAGTTCTTGCGAACAGCACTCTATCTTTTCATTTTGGCTATCAGATGAGAGGTATGTGGTGTTTGAAGGGGCTGTGTATCTCTGCAAGAGGGGATCACATTTTGTCAAAAGTGACATGCATTCTTGGAAATTACCTTTGTTGTGACTCTCATCTGTTTCATCATGACCTCTAAATGCTATGCCTTGCTTCCCCAAGAAGCAGGTTACTGCCACAATATGCTCTAGGTACTCCCTTCTTTCACTAATTTCAGTGGCACTCGCTGCCTCTATCTGCTCCACAACATTCCCTTTTGACAGGCTTGCTTTGTAGCTGTTCCAACAAACCACACTATCCTTATGTGATTGTGTTATTTCATGTTTTTGAAACTTGCCAAGTGCCTTTTGCCAGTTATTTACTCCATTATTAACTAGTGCATCATTTCTGACATTTTTGCCAAATACCCTACAAGGAAAGCAGAAAGCAGCATTTTGTCTAGCTGAGTATTGTAGCCATTTGAAACTTTTGAACGACTGTTCTTGAAAGGCTCTTTTTTGTGTGCCAAACTGAGTATGAGGGTATTGAGAAAGCTTTAACTGTTTAGGACCGGTATCCTTGGCCCCTAAATCTGATCAGATCTCTTCTGTCCCTGCTGCTTTGGCTTGGTGGTCTGTATGTTGCTCTGTCTCTTCATTTCTTTACCTCTCATCCCCTTGGGACTCTCCCTGTTCTTCTCCTCCTCCTTTATTATGAAAAGATGTGGTGTAAAATAACGTGTTACAAAAAGTAAACGTAATATAGGCTACTTAATGCCAATACGTTCGTATAGGAGTATGAGTGGTTACTGTTTTGCTTGCCACTATTCACTATGTGTCAATTTATTGTTGTTGTTTTCTCACCTGGTTCTTCCTGCATGCTCTCCCTTTCTCCTTCTCCATCTCCATGTTTCTCCCTTTCCCTTGGAACTAATTTCATACAACATACAGATAGCTGGTTTATATTATCTGTTACTTCAGCTTAACACTTTTCAGAAAAAAACAAGACAGAGGTCTTTATGGACTGTCCCTATCTCTCAACTGAATCTGCCTTTTTTCTTTTGAAGAACTGGCGTATATCCATTGTTCACTGGCAGGCCACACACACACATATCGACCGGGATTATTATAGTAGGCCTATCTGCCGTGAGACTTGGGGTCATATGGTCCTTTGTCTTTTAATAATAAATATACAAGTGGAAATCCCTGTATTTGACAAAAAAGTATTTGTTTTGGAAGAAGAATTGGACGCCAAGTTTATGTTGTATTAAGCCTACCGTCATGCCTGTAGCCTAAAATCAGGACCGGAAAAAAAATGGACCGACTATCGAATAATATCCGAAAACTTGTCTGCAAATATAAAATAGTATTTTTGCCAGAAATGCACATCCCTATTGTACACAGTACACGTTCGTTTTCACTCTGGTCCAAACGCTGCACAGTAGAGCTGAGCGCTTCATGTTAAACTTTACATGACTCCCGATTGTTAAAATGAGTCTCGAAGGTAATGCTGAACTTTAACAACAGAGACACACATACGCAGTACACAGGTACACTGGTTATTTGTAGCGCTGCTCTTTTCGTTTAATAAACAGACCACTCCAGTTCCAGTGTAGCCGCGCTAACGGAGCTAACGGAGCTAACGGCGCTAATGCCGGCTGCACACTACATGCGGTAATACGTATCCGATTTGACCGGAAGTCATTCAATGTCAATGGAGATCCGCACTCCGTATGCGATCAGATCCGAGGCCCTCCGCATACATTAAAAATATTGAACTCCTCCGGTCAACCGCAAAGCTCGACCGTATGGCTGGTAGGACCGGAAGTTGTTGTTGCTATGGTGCCAATAAACAAACGTAAATTACTTTGCTGTTATAATAATAAAAACAACATTACAAGTGTAATTGTGAATATTTTTCATTCATAATTTGAAGTGTAAATTAAATGCTACTGTATTTAATGTAAATAAAGGTTGATGAGGTTCAATTTGTTGCTTACCACGTCATTTTTCCTCCAAAAATACAAATGAAATAGTCATTTATTATTTGTGCTACACATAAAATCTTATTTTATCACATAACATCTTTACATGCCAACATACGTGTGTTTTAAAAAAATATATACACACAAATAAATTATGAATGAGCATCCAGCGGGCAAAATATGTTTGTTTTCCCTCCAAAAATAAGCAAGGTGCAAGGTGCCCTGAAACCGCCAGGATGATTTTCTCAGACCCGTCCGCCATGTTTTTTTTTTTTTTTTACCGGAGCCTCGACTTGTACGGATTATTTTTTTAGGTAGTACGGTGTCCACTAGATGGCGTATTCCGGCCACCGGAGTCATTTTCCGCATGTAGTGTGCAGCCGGCATAACGGAGCTAACTGGTAAACGGTGCCTGGACTCCAGTACTCGCCGATTTGATATCGGAACAACTCTAGGTAAAAGGCATAGATAGACTATATAAAAAGGTAAAAGGAAAGAAGTGTGAGACACAGCTTTGGAGCAACTTACTTGATTCACAACACCACAACTAAATGTATTCTCACTGTGTGTGTGTGTATTGCTGCGGAGCGGTGCAGGTACAGAGGAGCAGTATCAGAAGAGGATGATACCATTTGCTAGGCGGGGTTGTTTTCATTTTCATTCTTAAAATATAAAATTGGACCACAAACTACGGAGTATGTTTTGGATATTATTTAAGCTTGTCAAAGAGGAACACATTTTTTAGAATAACAACATTTTTTACTGCAAGTTTTAGGGGTGCTGAGCTTCAATTTAGGGCTAGCCTCGCCCATGAACTTACCTCTGGAACTAATCGACGCGCCGCAATGTAAGTGAACGGGGTCCAACGCCCAAATGCCAAGGTTTGGAACTATCTCGATGTCCATACCCCGGAAGTCAGTGCCGCCATTTTTTTACAACGGAGGTCTATTGGAGTGTTGCAGCTCTTAGTATCTATATAGCTGTGGGAAAGGGGGGCAGGAGCTCCGTCAAGGCATTAGGACAGAGAGTGAATAGAGATACTACACAAACATGCTGTATGAGAAAACCAATGTGATTTTGGAACATTGAACAATGAAATTATATTCTAGTAGGCTACACCTCAACAATGGAATTATGATCAGTAAAAATGGCCACAATATGGGACCTTTAAATCCAAGATTTTTTAACATTATATTTTTCCTTTATAAATGACACAATCAAATAAACACACAAGACACAGGGAGACAAGTTTGTAGGATTTTAAATATAACATGGACATGAAATAAAAGAAAATGATGAAATACAATTATGTATTAAGTGTTACAAGCTGGCAATGTGTATTGTGATGATAAAATATGTGACAGTTGGATAATGGAATGTGTTCCTATAATGAAAAATAAACATCATTTAATAATCTAGTGGATTAATGATATTCAAATTATGAAAGTACGCATTAAAATGGTAACGCATTTATATTAGAGGTAGATTAGATATGTAATTAAGTGTGTGCATGCATGTGTATCATTTGAAAATACTGATGAATTTACTCATCAATCTTAGGCAAGAAACAATTAAAATGTATAAAGCAGATAGATAAATATGTGAGTAGTTGGCTTTGTATGTTTTCTCTGGTTGCATGATTGTGGATGTGTGAAAGGGAGGCTGTTTTGAGCCTTAAACCTCTCTCTCTGTGGGAGATGACCAAATGAGTTCCCCACACAAGATGGAGCCCACATGCACAGAACACATGGAATAGGAAATCCCATTAAAATGGTCCAGCTGATAAAAGAGATGAGTGCATAGCGCTCCAAGTGATTCCCAATTTCACACCTCAACATTGCTCTCCTTTCAAGGCGAGGATAGGGTGCAGTTGGAAAGAAGACTGCATATGCAATACATCAAATCCTATTCAGTATAAAAACAAACTGTGTGTCTAAACTCTGCAGATGGCTGCAAAAATATCTCAACAAAATGAAATACTGTCCACACTCTCCCTCCTAACTCCTGGCTTCGGTTTCAAGGTCCAGAATGTGCAGAGTTGGAGCTGATAGTAGGAGGTGTGTTCCTCCATCATCATTGTTCTCAACACACTGTTCCGACTACAGGATAATAGCCAAGACTCTTCACTGTTGCTATAAATCACTTCTGCTGCTGTTGGGGAGGGTTGCCTGCTGGTAAGCTATTGTTGTACAGACGTGTGCTGTATTATCTCGGATTTGAATGATGATGATAATTCGGAATTTAATTCTCCTGATTCAAATGTCTATGATATTTGTGTGCCTCATTTTCTAAACTCTGCAGTCCTCATATGTTCATTCAAAACCTTAGATTACATTCAATCCCTCATCATTAAAGGCAATAAAGCAACAGGATTACGTTTAGAAACCACCATTTATTCCATTTCTTCAGGGCAAGACTTCACAACGAGCTGAAAACCACACTAACAGTGGACATATCATAGCCCTCTTTAGATGCCTTTACATAAGCAACAATAAAACAACTCTGTGCTGACATAGTTGTTTTCCTATGGAGAGCGGGCCAACTTCCAACTGGGCGGAAATTATACCATTAGCGTCGCCTAGTGCTCAAAATTCCCTCCAGCACTGCACTCAAAGTAGAAATTATCTCAACCTTGACCTCTAGTATCAGATAACAGCTTTATCTAGTGGCGCAAGCTAGCAGGGAAGTAACAACAGACATAAAACCCTAAAGATATAACTTGGCTAGCTGTTTTGGACGCAAGGTTCTGTTAGCAACCTTGTGTTGTGCAAATTGAAAATTGCATATCATGTGAAGGCAGCTTAAAGATGTTATCTTTTTCTTGTTTTATACATCTAGCAGACACAGAGTGACATTAGCATTCATATTTAGTCGTGTTTTTATTAACCCGATGAGTGTAAGTCCAATAATCATTCACCTTCTATCTCTATTTGGTTTTCCTGCAACTTCCGAGGGATTTTTCTTTTCTTTTTTTAAATGTTCATCCGCTATCCTCAAGCAAAGGTCCGGAACATCAACATGTGTAACTATGAATGAGTGTGATATACATTAGCTGTGACCTAGAAGCTGTATCAACGTCTGCATGTAATCAACAACTGACTGTCTCATCAAACAAACAAAGTACAACTCAATAACAACATTATGTATTGTCTCTTGAACTATACAGGTATACAGTATAATACTGTAGATATTTTTAATGTTCCACTCGAAATATTAAATAAAGTGCAGCAGCAGCAGTTTGAGTTTCCCTTTTTCTTTGTTAACCGTTTCACATCTTAACAGTTTCAGCTAATTATATAACATATCAGCCCGAACACATCATAACAATTGAACATTTTTGAGGTTTGTCTTTCTTTCCCTCTTATATTCCTCTATCTCTCTCCCGTTAACTCGTCTCTTCACTCACTCTTCTCTCCAACCTCTCTCTCTCTCTCTGGGTACGGTGGAATTATCCAAAAATCAGCTCCTATCGTCTATTCCTATCTACTATTCCTTGACCTTTGCGTGAAACATCAAGGGGTTAAGGAATAGTGGATATGAGAATTCAAAAGCATTTAGGAAAAGAGACTGCGGTGCTTTGAGAATCCGACTGCACTTCCGCTATCCCACGTATTTATGATGCGCCATCAATGTGCGTCTGCTGTGGGGGGGGGCTACAGGTTTCTATAAAATGGACTACTGAAAGCGCATCTACTCTGCACCGTGCTCTCTGATGGTGCTGTTTTATCCTTTATGAACGAGGACAACAGTGAGACATATTCTTCATTACAAAGGTATGAATTGAAATAAAAAAGGAAAGTGAAACTTACTCTTGTCACCCTCACCCTCACCCTCCGGTTCACACGTATTAACCCCACATGAATACGTACGATTATATGAAAATATTAGAAAATAAATACAAATGTGTTTATAATAAACTAGTTATGCCTTAACCTACCACTTTGTATTTCACAATTCAAACATGTTTTAAAACGTTTCAGAAACCCCACACAGCTCCAGTAGGCCTACACTGAAATGTGGACTTTATTTGATCATTTCAGTAAAAAAGTAATGTTCATATTTCTCTTTTTGATTAATATAGAGCTGCACGTTCAAAACAAAGAACTTTAGCAAGTTACAGTATAAGTTTTAAACTACTTAATAAGCACCGTAACTTTCATGAAACGCATTCCTCGTCACGATCGATATGAACCGCCGAATGTTGTGCCACTTGCGGCTGCAAGGCATTGTGGGACAGCATTTTCTCCTTTCCTTTCCTAAATGAAGGGCCAGTGTTCCCTAAGCTAAGGGAGGTTATAAAGGAAGTTTCAGAGCTCCTTTCTTATCATCTAGAGCAGGGGTGCCCACACGTTTTAAGCTTGGGAGCTACTTTTAAAATTATGAAGTCAAAATGATCTACCTACATTAAAAATGCTAAACATATGAGTATACCTTATGTTGGTGTACCTTGCATAGCTGCATGAACCCGTATGGCACAATACAACTCAATACATTTGTGGTCATTACCTTACTCTGATGACTTGAACTGAATGGAATCAGCCAGGGTTGCTTAGTTTGGGCAGTAGCTGCAGGTAGCCATCCTCAAGCAGACTTCCGAATGATCATCAGTCATGGTGGAACAGTATTTGGACTTAATAATCTTCATGTGGGAAAAGGCTGACTCACATAAATAAGTGGAGCCAAATAATGCAGTCAAGAAGGTAGCACATTTCCTCATGTTTGGGTACTTTTCCTCTGTAAGTAAGTTCCAGAACTGTCCATGAGCCCTGGCCTTCAGTTGAATGTCAGCTTGTAGTGTCAACATCTCATCCTCCACTCCAGAGGAGTTCAGGTGGAAGTGCGTTGCAATTTTTGATGCGTGTGAATCAACCTAAACATCTTCCCGAAATGGGTAGCATATAAATGTTGCCCCAATCTGCTCTGTGTAACGCGCAATGTCAAGTTGCGGACAAGCCTTCCTTTGCGTCTCCAGCTCTGACGCGAGGTTTTGGAAGTTCCCCAAATCATGGCGCTGCAGCTTTGAGGACAAATGTTGCAATTTTCATTTGAAAGCATTAACTGAGCTAATCATATTGACCAAGGTTTTTTCTTTTCATTGCAGCTCTAAATTAAGGTCATTCAACATGTTGGTCAGATCGGTTAAAAATGCCAAGTCTAGCAGGCACTGATCGTCATTTGGTTGGTTGTAATTCTGCATGTTTAGTCCATCCATCCATCCATCCATCTTCTCCCGCTTTTCCGTCAGGGTCGCGGAGGTAACAGCTCCAGCAGAGAGCCCCAAACTTTCCTTTCCCTGGCCACATCAACCAGCTCTGACTGGGGGATTCCAAGGCGCTCCTAGGCCAGCGAAGAGATATAATCCCTCCACCTGGTCCTAGGTCTACCCCTCGGTCTCTTCCCAGCTGGACGTGCCTGGAACACCTCCCTAGGGAGGCGCCCAGGTGGCATCCTCACTAGGTGCCCGAACCACCTCAACTGGCTCCTTTCAACGCGAAGGAGCAGCGGTTCTACTCCGAGTCCCTCCCGGATGACTGAACTTCTCACCTTATCCCTAAAGGAGATGCCAACCACCCTGCGGAGAAATCCCATTTCGGCCGCTTGTATCCGCGATCTCGTTCTTTCGGTCATGACCCATCCTTCATGACCATAGGTGAGGGTAGGAACGAAGATGGCCCGGTAGACAGAGAGCTTTGCCTTCTAGCTCAGCTCTCTTTTCGTTACAACGGTGCGGTAAAGCGACTGCAGTACCGTTCCCGCTGCTCCGATTCTCCGGCCCATCTCACGCTCCATTGTTCCCTCACTCGAGAACAAGACCCCGAGATACTTGAACTCCTTCACTTGGGGTAAGGCTTCATTCCCTACCTGGAGTGGACAATCCATCGGTTTCCTGCTGAGAACCATGGCCTCAGATTTGGAGGTGCTGATCTTCATCCCAGCCGCTTCACACTCGAACCGATCCAGTGAGTGCTGAAGGTCACAGACCGATGAAGCCATTAGGACCACATCATCTGCAAAAAGCAGTGGTGCAATCCTTAGCCCACCGAACTGCAAACCCCCTCCCCCACGACTACGCCTCGAAATCCTGTCCATGAATATCACAAACAGGATTGGTGACAAAGCGCAGCCCTGGCGGAGGCCAACCCTAACCGGAAATCGGTCCGACGTGCTGCCGAGGACCCGGACACAGCTCTCGCTTTGGGAGTACAGAGATTGGATGGCCCTAAGCAGACACCCCCTCACCCCATACTCCCGCAGCACCTCCCACAGTATCTCCCTGGGAACCCGGTCATACGCCTTCTCCAAATCCACAAAGCACATGTAGACCGGATGAGCGTACTCCCAGGCCCCCTCCAGGATCCTTGCGAGAGTGAAAAGCTGGTCCGTCGTTCCACGACCAGGACGAAAACCGCATTGTTCCTCTTCAATCTGAGGTTCGACAATCGGCCGGACCCTCCTTTCCAGCACCTTAGAGTAAACTTTCCCGGGGAGGCTGAGTAATGTGATGCCTCTGTAATTGGCACACACCTTCTGATCCCCCTTTTTAAAGAGAGGAACCACCACCCCGGTCTGCGACTCCTTCGGTACTGTTTCCGACTTCCACGCAATGTTGACGAGACGTGTCAACCATGACAGTCCCTCAACACCCAGAGCCTTCAGCATTTTTGGGCGGATCTCATCCACCCCCGGGGCTTTGCCACTGTGGAGCTGTTTAACTACCTCAGTGACTTCCCCCCGTGAGATTGGAATTGATCCCCATCATACTCCAGCTCTGCCTCTAACATAGAGTGCGGAGTTGTCGGATTCAGGAGTTCCTCAAAGTGTTCCTTCCACCGCCCTAACACACTATCAGTTGAGGTCAACAGCGCCCCATCCTTACTGTACACAGCTTGGATGGTACCCTGCTTCCCCCTCCTGAGGTGTCGGACGGTTTTCCAGAACAACTTTGGTGCCGACCGAAAGTCCTTCTCCATGGCTTCTCCGAACTTCTCCCACACCCGCTGCTTTGCGTCGGCCACGGCTGAGGCTGCTGCCCTTCGGGCCTGTCGATACCTTGCAACTGCGTCAGGAGTACCCAGGGATAACATATCCCGGAAGGCCTCCTTCTTCAGTTGGGGGGCCGTTCCTCCCAATCACGTGTGCGTTGAAGTCTCCCAGCAAGACTAAGGAGTCCCCTTCAGGAGCCCCATACAGGACTTCTTTCAGGGTCTCCAAGAAGGCCGAATACTCTGAACTGCTGTTTGGTGCATAAGCACACACAACAGTCAGAGTTTTCCCCCCCATGACCCGCAGGCGTAGGGAGGCGACCCTCTCGTCCACTGGGGTAAACTCCAACAAAGCGGCACTCAACCGGGGGCTTGTGAGTATCCCCACACCCGCTCGGCGCCTCACACCTTGGGCAACTCCGGAGAAGAATAGAGTCCAACCCTTATCCAGAAGTAAGGTTCCAGAGCCGACGCTGTGCGTAGAGGTGAGCCCCACCAGATCCAACTGGTAACGCTCCACCTCCCGCACAAGCTCCGGCTCCTTCCCCCCCAGAGAGGTGACATTCCACGTCCCCAAAGCCAACTTCTGTCGCCTGAGTCTGGTCCGTCGAGACCCTCTGTTTTCACTGCCACCCTTCTGGCAGCGCACCCGACCCCATCGTTGTTTCCCGTAGGTGGTGGGCCTGCGGGACGGAGAAGCGGAGGTGTTGCCCACGTTGCTTTTTTGGGCTGTGCCCGGCCGGGCTCCATGGCAAGCCCGGCCACCAGACGCTCGCTGACGAGTCCTCCTTCTGGGCATGGCTCCAGAAGGGGACCCCGGGCTTCCTCCGGGCCGGGTATCCTCGCTTCCAATTGTGTTATTCATGAAGTCTTTTTGAACCAATCTTAGTCTGGCCCCTTACCTGAGACCAATTTGCCATGGGAGACCCTACCAGGAACACAAGGTTCCAGACAACACAGCCCCCAGGTTCATCGGGGCACACAAACCTCTCCACCACGATAAGGTGCTGGTTCTCGGAAATGCATGTTTAGTGACAAGGAGAAACTGTTTTATCTCCAGACAGAGCTCTTGAAATCTCTGCAGGAATTTCCCCCTACTAAGCCATCTCACATCAGTGTGTAGCAACAACTCAGAATGGTCGTCGTCAGCCTTCTTAAGATGTGAACGGAACAGTCGTCTTTGAAGAAATCTGGCCCGAATAGAACAGGCGATCTTCATTGCCACATCCATGATGTTAAGCATTTTTTTAGCATAATGCTTGTTGGTGTATTATGCAGTGATAGTTGAAGAAGTCGGGGAAAGCATCGTCCTCCCTGCACTTGGCAATACATCCATTCGAGTGGCAAACCATTGCGGGCGCACCGTCCGTGGTGATTGACACCAATTTGCAAGCGTGAGGGAGCTGGGTCTTCTCGATGAAGTTTTTGAAAAATGTTTTCTCCCCGCGTGTGTTCTTTCATGGCCAGTATTGTTAACATCTCCTCTTCTGCAGTCATATCTGTAAACACCATCCGAATAAAAATGGAAAAAAACAACCAAAAAAAACAGAGCTGTATAACTTACATCTGTAGACTCGCCCAATTGCAGTTTGAAACAATCGCAATCCGCGATGTCCTTCTGGAGCTGCTGTGTCAAAACCTCGGCCATGACTTCACAGCGCCGTGTAACTGTACTTTTTGATAGCTGGAGAGCTTTGATTGAAGAAAATATTCCCGGTTTGTTTTTAAAGTCCCGAAACAACGAGTCAGCTGCTTCAACGAATGCCTCTTTAACCATCTCTCCATCTTGGAAGGACTTCTTGTGCATAATTTTTTGGGGGCTTTTTACCTTTAATCGGATAGGACAGTGGAGAGTGACAGGAAAGTGGGAGAAAGAGTCGGGGTGGGATCCGGAAAGGATCACGGGTCGGGAATCTAACCCGGGTCGCCGGCGTATGGTGCAGGTGCCCCAGTCAGTTGCGCAAGGGCCGGGGCCCTCAGCTTGTTTTTTGGAGGAAAGTCAGTGTCGTAAGTTCTGTGAACTGTCCGAAAGTGCCGCTCCACATTTCCCTTCTTCGAAATAGCGATCGTACATTTGCAGATCAGACAAACGCACTTCGAATTTGACATTGTGAAAAAAAAGTCCTCCTTCCATTCTGGATGTTGTACGTTTTTGGTTACTTACTTGGTCCAGCTTCCCCACTGATTTGTATACCCTTTCCTTAGTAGAATTGTATAAATTGGAAGGCTAATTAGATATTCAGCTAGCCCTGATTTGCAGCTGGCACGGTTGACCGTGCATGCGTGGTGAACTGCGAAAAGTTGAGAAAAGATGAGATCTGACTGGCTTACCTGCACGTCAATCAAGTGGCAAATGCCATAGTAAGGATGGATGATAGGCAAACTTTTTTTTTTCAATGCCATGCGATCTACCCACAGTACCTTTGCGATTGACTGGTCGATCTTGATCTACGTATTGGGCAACCCTGATCTAGTGAATTCGAACAGCTCTTATCATGGCGACCACTTGGGTTCTTCCAGGTCATTTCCCTCCGTTAGGAACCTTCCTAAGCTAAACTGACTATTCGACCAAACCCCAAGTCTCCTTCTACCTTGTCTCTTCTTCTTGTGTTTATCTCCCTGTATCGCTCACTCGTCTCTTTCGCCCCCTGTTGGCGCCGGTTAAAATGGAATTGCACCGTCAAAATGAAAATCCCTTATTAATGTATTGATTATAGGTAAGGGTCCGTATAAGTCGGTGTCAGGGTCCGTATAGGTCGGTGTCAGGGTCCGGACCCGGGCCGCGGTCTGCCTGTTAGTGAACTATGTGCTAAATCATTTAACAGTCACTCTTTGTTGCTTGGCAGTTGGTCAATCAGAGCAATCTCTGTTAAAGGTCATGTATTAAACTATATTTTAATAATATATCATAGGTCTCAGATATATAAAAAAAACAGTCTCTGAAGTGTTTTGCTCAAAATACCAAACAGATCATGAATTATACCATGCCATAAATGCCACTGTTTCAGCCTTTACCAAAAGTGCTGATTCTGTGTGTGTAGCTTTAAATGCTAATGAGCTGCTGCTCCCCACGCCCCTTTGCGGAAGTGTGTCTGAATCTCCCCCCCCCCCCACCAGAGCAGTATGATGGTAACGATGAACTGTGTCCAAACTCAGCAGTCATTACCTTGTTGACAGGCTTTCACATACTTGGATCAGGAGGTAAAGAGAGAAAAACTTTTTGCTAAAACTTTCTGAATCTCTTAACACACAGGGGAGACATATATATTTATTACCGACATTAAAAAGTGCATTTTGCATAATAGGGGACCTTTAAAACAGATGCCTTTTGTCTTAAACTAAAACAATGAGCTGGGGACAATAAAACACTGTTTCATGTTGCATGTACTTATTTGACCCATTGCCCACGGGATTATTATGGATCATAAGGTTTCAAACAGCTTTGAGGTTCAGTATTTCCGACACCACAATGGTTAGAAAAAAAGACCTCATGGGTGATAAGTCTTTAACTAGCACAGAGTCTATAAAAAGGTTCATTCTCATATGTGAAGGAGTCGGGGGGGAAGTAGTGTTTCTGAAAAGAGATCCATCATCAACACAGGGGTGGTGCCAAAGCGTACAGCAGGGGAACATCGATTAATATTAGATCAATGCCTCTTTCTTACGGTATCAGATCTTTAGGAAATGCTCTGACAATTCCATGCATTGAGAATACACATTGACAACTAAAGTAAAAACTTTAGGAATTAGCAATCAATTCAGATCGACTAGTTCAGGTAAAACAATGTTAAGCTGGTTCTGGTATCATCAACATTGGTATGCATTTTGGGAAATGACTTCATAACAAACAGAACAATAAACAAAAGGTAAAGAAAAATATTCAATCATAAAATCTCATAAATATATCAGTTTGAAGGTGCATTTGAAGACATTTTTAAGAGGAACTGGAAGGGCATTTGGAGATCGAAGACCTCCAAAAATACCTTTTTTTTGGGTTAAAAATCTATGTGTATCTGCCCCTTGATTCAGAATTGCAGCTAAATGTAAAGTCTTCTTTCTTTACCCATGCTTCACGATTTCAATATGTTTCATGCAAATCTGGCCAGCAATGTCTCTTTAATCCTGATGATAAACAGACACATTCCGAAAACATACCCTCCATGGCAGGGAAAAAAAGAAATTAAATACTTGTTCATGAGTTAGTTGCCAAATTTCGGACTAGAATTGATTGCTCAGAGCTTTAGGTTGTGTGCCATGGGTAAATGCTGAATGTAAGAAAGGGAAAGTGTAAAGGCTGCTTGCTGAATAGGCTTTCAAAATCCACACAAAGTTATGCAAAAAAGAAAACTGCTTGCCCAACACTTCCTTGGTTTCCACATTCCCTGTGAAAATGTTCAGTCAAACAAGGCTTCAATGGATAACCAGCTGAAGAAATAATATGTTCCTCTTGTCATTTATGAAACTTTTTTCCACCCAACCGCAGAGGAAATGATGAATAGAGCTGTACGAAAAATGAATTTGTCCAGCGCCAAAATCAGGAAGTGGTAGCCAGGGGGGAGCATGCTGTATTGATAAGGATGTCATGGGGAGAGTGGTCTTTAAAGTGTGAAATATGGCTCATCCCTGAGAGGTGAAATTGTTTTCCACCACATTATTTGGAGTCCCTCATTGCCACTGCACAGTGCCAGTACCAGTGCACATGCTGCTGCAGGCCAATAGGAATTCATTACTTAGCTTAGCCATCGATTTTCCTCCTGCTTGTAAGGATGCGCCAGAGAAAATATGAACAGCTTTCAAGATAAATTGCCAGCACTCAGAGGGAACTTGAAGGACATTTTATAATGACAATACTGTGCTCGGAGGCAAATAGAGTTGGCTCTTTCAGACACTGTTGGCTTAAACATGCTTCAATTTTGGTATATTGCAAAAAGTTGAATGCAGAAGTGTGATACATATGATTGGATTCCTTTTAAATAGAAAAAACTCTCTCATTAATCATTTGCAATAGTTCCATTTGAGAATCTATTGAAGTACATCCTTAGCTGTGAAATCCCAAAGTATATAACAGCTTAATCAATCAAAAACCATACAGAAGTCAGAGTCATTTCATCAGTCATAAAGCATGAAGGCTCCACTAGTGTTGTCTCTAACTAGGTGAGAGGCAGCGGGCGCGCATTAATACGCATTAACGCTATCATGAGCGAGGCTTTACAGCAGGGTGCCAGCAGATTGGCTCATTAAGAATAATCACTCCATATAAGACTTCATCAAAAAGAAATTTGCACCGGACCATTAACATTCCCTCTGAGGGGGGAAAGCATAAATGTAGAAACCCAACAAACACTGTTTACTGTCAGATGTGTACGTATTAGACATGCTTGAAAGAAAAATGAAATCAGCATCATAAAATCGCATTATATTTCCCACCTGTCACCCAGTTTATGTAGTGTGATGAAGCAGCCAAAATGTTTATTTGATGCATATTAATGCAGGTCAATGAGCCAGTGACGTATGTGTGTGTGTGTAATTAACTCCAGTGCATTCAAAGCACCGTCAACAGAGAGAGAAAGACTACAGTGGTGAGTGTATTTCCTTTATCAAATATTGAAGTGCTTTGCAAAGTGGATAAAGAATAAGCGCTTTGTTGGCCAACATGCTGGTAAGCTCCATTATAGTGACAACTCCATGACAGCTCATCAGGCCAACCCGAGCTGTTCATTGTTGTGTGGGAATGGCCTGCAGCAATATCACACTGGCCAGCATCTGTGGGGGAATTAAATAACAATGCAGTGGGTGAGGAATGCATCTATAGATATTTTTCAACACATTTCCTCACTACGGTTTTTTATGCCAGCCAAAAATGTCAAAAGCTATAAACAAACAACCAAAAAAAGGAAAAAGGCACCTATCACAGCTGTCATTCATTCTTTTGAATCCTGCTTTCCACCCTTGTGTGTCCTGAGTATTCATGCATTTTGTTTTGTATTTGATCAGAAAGCAAAGGCAGTGGAGAGAGAATACTAGGAACATACTGTAAGACCTGTGTATCGCACATTATGCAGAGGGCAATCACAGCAGCTCTCCATGACAGTGACTTTGTAGATGCTTTAGGAAAGTGTTGGAAAATTGTTGGACATCGCTCCAATAATTCAGCAATCATACATTACAGTAAAGAAACCTCTGTTTTTAATGCATTTCTTTGTTACAGAGAATACAACCTTATGAATACATGCCCTGTGTAGCGCAAATTAAACAGAGAGCGATCACAGTGGCTCACCCAGACATCCGCTTTGTAGATGATTCAGAAAATTGTTGGAGTGCATGGCGATAATTCAGAAATCATGTTATAATAAAGTAAGAAAAAACGTCTTGCGTGTCATGCATTTTTTAAATTACAATACCCATGGTCATGTTTATTTTGCCACAAAAATAAAAGTGAAGACAAGTAACTTAAGCCTGTGATGATTATGATTATGGTGATTATTATTATTATTGTGATCCATTTTTTTGGATTAAGCAGTGACTTTGGAGGAATGAAATTAAAATGCAATGGGTGAGGAAAGCATTTCTAAATATTTTCAGCATATTTCCTGACTAAGGTTTGTTAACCCTAGGTCTATGCCAAAAAAAAAAATGGAAACCAACAAAGGAAAAAGCCAGCTATCACAGTCACTCATTCTTTTAGTCCAGCTGGACTTTGCTCCTGCTTTACCCCAATTTGTGCCCTGAGAGTTAATCAGTGATGGGCAAGTTACTTTCAAAATGTGATACAGTACATATTACTTATTACTGTCTTTTTAAAGTAATAAGTTACATTACATTATTACTGTCTCTGAACTGTATTTCGTTACACTACTTTTGCGTTACTTTGAGTTACTTACAAAAATAACTGCAAAAGTATGGCTTTAAATGCTTAAATGTAGTTTATTGCAGCTCATTAGTTAAAGCTATCTATGGCAGTATACTGAAATTAAACGTATGCTCCGTTTAAGTGGGCTAAATAATATGTGATACCGGTAACATTACGTCTCTGTGTGTTATTAATAACATGTTAGTGGAGCCTCTGCACGGCCCTGTGACCTGCTGTATATGAACGAGTCTCTATTCAACGTTAGCTCACCTGGTCATTGGTGTGTTAACGGGGATTTGGCTGACAAGCTTTCTAAAAGCCGGCGATTCCACAGAGGACAGAGGCTGCAGATCTTCAACACTCTGCCACGAGTCTCTGAACTTCTCGGGGTTCAAGCAGCAGACCCAGAGAAAGTTACCTTCTGTTGCTTTGGCCTGCGCGCACTCGTGTGTTTCTCTTTTCTTTTCTCCGAGCCTGCAGCTCTCAATCGCGAAACTGTTCCTGCAGCCCTCTTAACCTATAGTAAACAGGCTCACTGAGTTCCAGAGGTGGGACCAAGTCACTGTTTGGCAAGTCCCAAGTAAGTCCCAAGTCTCAGCAGTCAAGTCCAAGTCAAGTCCCAAGTAAAGACAGAGAAGGGCAAGTCGAGTCCAAGTCCAAGTAACACCAAAGCCAAGTCGAGTCCAAGTCCAAGTCCCAAGCTTCTTCGAGTCCTGAACAAGTCATCATGTACTCTTCACTTAATAATGCCATTATCAGACTAACGATCACACAATTTCAACATATCAACCTAATCTTCAGTATTTTTTTATACATACAGATTAAACTATGCATATATTTTATATATCTGTATATACGCATGCGCCCAAAGACCTTCAAAGTATTGTGTGTGAATGGTGGGTTAGAAATGTATGAGCACGGAAGGCACCACTGTCATCCTAAAGTTGGTAAAGCGCCTTGACTAGTGAGGCATGGACTGTGTGGATGCATGTAACTGGCATTGATGCTTCAGTGGATGCCAGTTACAGTAGGTCAACATTTTGCTTAAATCACAAAGAAACCTAATATTTCAATAAAACAATGTTTAATCTGCATAACAATTAAGCAGCATGACTACACACAATGAAAGGTGCTGGGGGTAGGCGCTTGAGAGACAGACAGACAGACAGAGAGAGAGACACCTCCCTAATCTTAGTTATTTGTGTACATACCTGCAAACTCAAAAAGAAGGGCTGAAAAAGGTGACAAACTAAACCGTTGTAGGGGGGTCTGGGGGTCTGGGGGCATCCCCCCCCACCCCCCCAGCCTTTGTACACGTTGCCTAGCAACGTCGCACATGCGCATTATATCCTGCTCCGCTCCGAGTTATAGTAGTAGGCTATTCATGGGAAACGCATGGACAGCACGTTAAGATCTCGGCCAAGTCGTAATTAAAAGCAGTTCTTCATTATTTAAGTTAAGCGGCGGTAACGCCAGTGTTAAACAAGGTGTTAAACACGCAAATGCCGGTTGGTGTGCGTACGGTACTGAGTGTTTATCGGTCCACGGCCGTAATGAACGTGTCGCATTGGTCCATATGTAATGCGCACGTTCTGTTGTTCCCATTGGCATAGAGCTATTGAACATTAATTTTAACAAAGGATACGGATAACATATCGCCCACGGCAGTTTTGTCATTGTATGTATAGCCTATATTTGTATTACGCTATCATCATTCAACATGTAGAATGAACGTGTTATCTATAGAGTCGATTTACATAGATAATTCACAACCATGAACCTAATCTGGATCTTAAACCTGCCAATTGCAACTGAGAGAGACGCAGACCAGACGGACAGCTCTCGACTAGGCTTCCCTTCCGTGGCACAATTGCATCTTTTCCGTAGATGAAATCCGGGGAAATCGTGAATATTAATGAGGGGAAACCCGGGGATTATCCAATCACGCTGGTTAGGTCCCTGATCCAATCCAAAAAGGCCAAAATCCACCACATGATTGCATTGCTCGCACTTGCCTGCCGGCTCTCTCACTTTGCGGTCTTTGGGGCTTCGCAGGTTCGCATTGCAGGGAAGGATGTCCATGATCAGGAAATTTAGCTTTTGACTCGAGGCATGTCAAGTCATTACAAGTAAAAGAGGCAAAGTCCGAGTCAAGTCTCGAGTTAATAGTATTCAAGTCCAAGTCGAGTCGTAAGTCATGCCGAATTTGATCAAGTCAAGTCTGAAGTCATTAAAATCATGACTCGAGTCTGACTCGAGTCCAAGTCATGTGACTCGAGTCCACATGTCTGCTGAGTTCTACCGGCACAATTGTTCCTCTGGTGTCGGAATGTATGTGTGTGTGTGATTGTGATTTCTTAAAAACTAAACACCACATCATTTGGGGTTAAAATGTGTTGTAACTGCATTATTGAGAATTGTAACGGGTATTATATTACCCAAATTTCAGAAGTAATGCGTTATATTACTGCGTTACAGCTAAAAGTAATAGATTACTGTAACGCGTTACACAGAACACTGGTGGTAATGTATTTTGTTTTTAATCTTATCAGGCAGCAGAGAGAGAATACTACCATACAAGCATATGTCCTGTGTATCGCACTTTATACAGAGGGCAATCACAGCGGCTCTCCATGACGGTGGCTTTATCAAGGCCTAAGTTAGGGGGGGGGATAATCATCAAGTTCAAAATTTCAACACACCCATTTGGGACTTGATTAACACTATCAATACAAGAACTTTGACACCAAAAGTAACTCTGTATCTTGAAAATAACCCCCCACCCCTTGAAAATGAAAAATGAACCCCAAAAGTGGCATTTTCTGCACATTCCGCCTGGTATGCATAAGCTGTTCTTACTGTTTGCCTATATACTGTTGAATAAATGCTTTCAAACCCATTTGATATTTAATAAACACTATTAATAGAAGAACTGTTACACCTCAAAGTGACCCTGTATCTTGAAAATAATCCCCCATCCCTCTTTAAAATTAAAAAAAGAACACAAAAAGCGTTTCTTTTAGCTGTTCTGCCCTTTGTATGCATTCACTATTCTTACAGTCTGCCAATACTAGAAGACTAAACTCATTTGGACATTTTTTATTTCAAATACAAAACAGTTAATTCATTTTATTCAGTCACATTGACATGGAAAGAACTTGAACTTGTCAGTCTTAAGAAGCACCTCACATTTTTCTTAGCCTTTCAAGACTTTCTTTGAATTTTGCATATTCCAGTGTGGTTCGGTCACTCCTCTTGCCTAGGTACGCCATGAGAGCATCTCCAAACTCCTGTGCTGTTTTCATCCTCCTCTTCCCACTGGGCAGTGTCACCTGGATTCTGAAGATAGGATCGACTTTAGGCAGAAGCGTGGTGCTTTCTCTGGCAAACTGAACCTCAAGCTTCATCCTCTGCAGCTTTGCGTTGTTGTTCAGACTTTCATCCACAAGGAACTTTTCAACTTCCCCACTGTCAGTGAAGGGGCCACCTCTAGATTTCAGTGTGTCCAGCATGTCTAGTCTCTTCCTCTCCTTTCTTTGAGCCATCTCCTGTTTCTCGTCTGCCCCACTCTCGAATTTCGCCTTCATGAGTTTACTCTAGTTGAGTTCAACCTCTCTTTTTGCTTGGGCTGCTGCCTTGAAACCTCTGAAGGACGGAATCTGTCCATCCCTAAGCTCCTAGCTCTTCTGTAAAATTATTGACCTACTGACTGCGTTCAGTGTGCCTAGCTTCTTCAGTCTGTAGTCCACCTTGCCACATTGTCTCTCCATCCCAATGTTGTGCACAGGGGTGCCATCAATGTTTACCCTGTTCACTGACTGTTCACTGACAGGGTAGTCCATTGGGAAGGTCTCCTCATCAATCCCATAGTCCCTCCTCTGCCTGGCCAGGACAGTCTTCAGATGGGGCTGCATGAGATCTGTCAGCTTCTTCACTTCATCCAAGTGTTCGGCAGCCACGTCTGACACTGAGTTCAGGACCTCTTCCGTGTAGGTCTTCTTTACGCTACTGAAAAGCTTGTCAGACACTACAGGATACTCAGGTGTTGTGAACGTAGTGTAGTTGTCGAGGAAAGTCAGTATCTGCATTATAAATGTTTCCAGTAGATCTAGTTTTGGACATGCATTTGGGCTCTGCCATGCTTGATGATGTATGTCATCAGACTGATGTGACTTCTCTGAAATAGATAAATATTCTAAATTAGATTTAGATTAAGTTACAAGCACTAGGTCTAGGAGAGTGTTAATTAACTTCGGTGCTGCCTGCTAATTTAGCTTAATGTAACAGTTGACTAAGTGATTACTGTATAATAAAGTTAGCTGGCTAATTTGAGCAAAAACATGTCAAATCAACTGTTGCACTAAGCTAGCTAGCTAGCTAGTTTGAGCTATGTTCTTAACAGATAGAAAGCTAAAAGTATGACTAATATTGGAACCTGACACAAACCAAGCAAAATTATAGTACAATAAATCATATAATAATACAATTAGAATATAATAATTTTGTTTAAAAGGAAAAAACATACCTGGGACAACTTTGTTTAACTGCTTGTCTGATGGTGTGTTGAATATGACTGTCTGCTTGGGGATTTCAACGGTTTGCTTGCAGTCAACCAGCAGCCACAATGTATTATGTAAATGTACTTTATCACATTAGAACATTGCAACATCTGACAGGTGAACCAAAGTCTTCTCTTAAGATTTTATTTTATTTTTAAAAAGGGGGGAAAAGGGGGCAAAAAACATGTCCGATTTAGTTTTTTGGTTGGGGTGGGGGGTTTATTTCATGATAGGTACCAACTTCCAATACAAAATATCTCCCAAATGACCCAATGCACCATCACTGAAGTGGGCATAATCATTTTCCAATTTTTTTATTTTTAGGCCATTTATCCCCCCCCCTACCTAAGTGTCGAAAAATTGTTTGACTTCATGGCAAAAATGTATTTAAGTTATCTTAAATTAAAAAAAAATCCATTTTGTATGCAATTCTTTATCACAGAGAATACTACCATGCAAGCATATCTGTCAGCTGTCATTAATTCTTTTACTCCTGAAGGATTTGGCTCCTGCCTACCCCCCTCATATGCACTGATTATCAGGAGGCGAAAGCAGCAGAGAGAGAATACCCCCATACAAGCATATGCCCTGTGTCGTGAACATTAGACAAGGGCAATCACTGAGGCTCTCAGGCGTCTCGCTTTGACAGGGAAAAATTGTCTTCATGCAAAGTGAAAACATCACACATGTATTTCCCCACATAATACAAGTACATACAAATATTTCACACTTGTGACTAACCATGTCTTAATACATATTATTATATACAGTACAGTGGGTGTAGAATGCATCTATAGATATGTTTCAGAATACTTCCTCAGAGAGTTGGTAACCCTATATAACTGCCAGCCGAAAATAGAAAAAACTGTGAATAAACAAAAAAAGCTACAAATCATAGATGTTATTCATTCTTCCAGAGTCTTGTGGATTATGCTCTGAGTCTTAATGCAATATTTTTTTTAAACGGGAGGCAAATGCAGCAGAGAGAGAAAACTACTATATGAGCATTTGCCCTGTTTATCTCACACTGTGCAATGTCGGAAAATTGTCGGCCAATAATTAATACAGTCATAATTAAGTAAAAAGCCCTCGAAGTTATCTTATCAGTGTGTCATGCATTTCTTGATTGAATTAAATGACAATACAGTGGATAAGGAATGCATCTATGTTTTTTCAGCATATTCTTTCACTGAGGGTCGTTCACCCTATGGCTGTGCTGGCCCAAAATGGAAAAAGTGAAGAACAAAAGACCGGAAGAAAAAGCCACATATCATAGCTGTCACTCATTCTTTTACTTCTGCTGGATTTGGCTCTTGCGTAGCCCCTTCATATGCCCTGAGACTTAATTCATTTTGATTATTTTTATTTATCAGGAAGCAAAGGGTGATGCTTGTCTGGCGCAGAGAGGGGAACGGTCGATACCTGCCCAGTGTGGTGAGCTGCTAAATGGAGCCCCTGTGGCAGCAATGGAGGTATATATCACCATGGCTACCTAATTTCCCAGCCTGCACTTTAGGGACCAACACGGGCAATTTTCTGCTCTATCAACACTTCCTGCGTTTTTTACACCCATATCCTCCAGCCTAGGGTCTCAGAGTTGTAGCTGTAGAGAGGATGGAGGAAAAGTCAGACAAAAGAGAGGACAAAACAAATGTGACGCAACAAACAAAGCTGCTAGTGTACAAAAGAATGAGCAAGAATGTGGATCTGAGCTTTAATGAATCTTGGCAACCCACCAGCCGAGCATGTCTCCAGTGGAACGACCTACTAAGGAGACAAAAGATTGCTGATTTGTCCGTTTCCTCCTCTCCAAAGCCAAACGGTCCAGTGCAGACCCAGTTTTGAGGCCAACATGGTTCAGCTGAATGAAACATTCAGGGTGTTTAGCAATCAGCCCCTCTCCACGCCTCAAGTGAAAAGCACAGCACTTATTATCGGTGTGCACGGCTGGAAATGATGCACAGTGCGAGCATTCTCAGCAGCGGCGGGCTACTCATTAGAAGTTATGTGGAAATGAGATGCATCGAGATGCTTTGCAGGACAGGATTAATGCACATTCCGACATTCCTGTCTCATCACATTGATTTATTCAAAGGGGGATTGCTCTTCAGCTCCTTCAAATAATGTCGGAATTTATGTTGAGTTATTTCACAATTAGATTGGGATAAGACATTTCATATTTTAGGTTACATTCATGAAGCTCTCCAATTTTTTTTTTTACCTGTGACTGATTGAAGGTGTGTTTTTGGATCACCTTTACACTTGGTTTTATACATTTCAGTCATTGCTTTTTTTAATTTATTTTTTTCGTAGATAAGATTTTGGAAAAGGATTACTGGAATTTTGTTTTCTCTCAGGGCTTCCATAATATTCAGTGCAGTTTCAAAACGCTTTCTGAAATATGAATCCTGTTATGTATTCTGCTATTGCAATGGGGAATTATTGTGCTGTAACAAAATCTAAACACATGGGTAATAGTTTAAGCTTTACTGCAGTAACACACCTGTATATAAATAAGTATACAGAGCTACAGTGGGGAGAACAAGTATTTGATACACTGCCGATTTTGCAGGTTCTTCCACTTACAAACCATGCAGAAGTCTGTCATTTTTATCATAGGTACTCTTCAACTGTGAGAGACGGAATCTAAAACTAAAATCCAGAAAATCACATTGTATGATTTTTAAGTAATTAGTTTGCATTTTATTGCATGACATAAGTATTTGATACATCAGAAAAACAGAACTTAATATTTGGTACAGAAACCTTTGTTTGCAATTACAGAGATCAGATGTGTCCTGTAGTTCTTGACCAGGTTTGCACACACTGCAGCAGGGATTTTGGCCCACTCCTCCATACAGATCTTCTCCAGATCCTTCAGGTTTCGGGGCTGTCGCTGGGCAATACGGACTTTCAGCTCCCTCCAAAGAATTTCTATGGGTTCAGGTCTGGAGACTGGCTAGGCCACTCCAGGACCTTGAGATGCTTCTTACGGAGCCACTCCTTAGTTGCCCTGGCTGTGTGTTTCGGGTCGTTGTCATGATGGAAGACCCAGCCATGAGCCATCGTCACTGCTCTTACTGAGGGAAGGATGTTGTTAGCCAAGATCTCGCGATACATAGCCCCATCCATTCTCCCCTCAATATGCTGCAGTCGTCCTGTCCCCTTTGCAGAAAAGCATCCCCAAAGAATGATGATCCACCTCCATGCTTCACGGTTGGGATGGTGTTCTTGGGGTTGTACTCATCCTTCTTCTTCCTCCAAACACGGCGAGTGGAGTTTAGACCAAAAAGCTCTATTTTTGTCTCATCAGACCACATGACCTTCTCCCATTCCTCCTCTGGATCATCCAAATGGTCATTGGCAAACTTCAGACGGGCCAGGACATGCGCTGGCTTGAGCAGGGGGACCTTGCGTGCGCTGCAGGATTTTAATCCATGACGGCGTAGTGTGTTACTAATGGTTTTCTTTGAGACTGTGGTCCCAGCTCTCTTCAGGTCATTGACCAGGTCCTGCCGTGTAGTTGTGGGCTGATCCCTCACCTTTCTCATGATCATTGATGCCCAAAGAGGTGAGATCTTGCATGGAGCCCCAGACCGAGGGAGATTGACCGTCATCTTGAACTTCTTCCATTTTCTAATAATTGCACCAACAGTTGTTGCCTTCTCACCGAGCTGCTTGCCTATTGTCCTGTAGCCCATCCCAGCCTTGTGCAGGTCTACAATTTTATCCCTGATGTCCTTACACAGCTCTCTGGTCTTGGCCATTGTGGAGAGGTTGGAGTCTGTTTGATTGAGTGTGT
Source organism: Eleginops maclovinus (assembly GCF_036324505.1). Lineage (NCBI taxonomy): Eukaryota > Metazoa > Chordata > Actinopteri > Perciformes > Eleginopidae > Eleginops > Eleginops maclovinus. The sequence goes on along the minus strand of NC_086355.1, from coordinate 21,305,214 downwards.
GGACAGGTCTCTTTTATACAGGTAACAAGTTCAAACAGGTGCAGTTAATACAGCTAATGAGTGGAGAACAGGAGGGCTTCTTAAAGAAACACTAACAGGTCTGAGAGAGCCGGAATTCTTACTGGTTGGTAGGTGATCAAATACTTATGTCATGCAATAAAATGCAAATTAATTATTTAAAAATCATACAATGGGATTTTCTGGATTTTTGTTTTAGATTCCGTCACTCACAGTTGAAGAGTACCTATGATAAAAATTACAGACCTCTACATGCTTTGTAAGTGGGATAACCTGCAGTATATCAAATACTTGTTCTCCCCACTGTATATAAAACAACACCTCCCTGCAGCCTGCATGCAGAGATGACTGATACTTACACACATTGCCTGAGCATCTGGTAAGATTTCCCGCCAAGGCCCCCCCCACATTGTGTATATCCTGCCTTGGGCAGCATGTATGTTGGCGTACGACACTAAACATAGCCAGCGTTCACTGCGACAGCTCCCATTGTTCGTCTCTGTGACAGGAGCGTATTATCCTGAGCTGAGGGGGGGAGCAGGGGGGGGGGGGGGGCATTGAAATTGTTCCCGGGAACCACTTGGGGCCCACTCTGGTTCCAAACATAGTCTTCTGATGGAAAAAAAGTTTGTTTTTTACCGACAAGCCCAGACAGCATAGACAGTGCGGTGTGTTTACTTGACGTATGATGAAAGAAGCACAATAGCAAATAAATATGTTTGAGGAAATGCTTCTTTATTACTGATTTATACGTTGTCATGCAAAGTCAAAAAACATGATTTTGTTTATTTCAAAAGGCAAATTATGACTTTGGGTCTCATATTGATATACAGCACACAGCGAGCTGCAGAGAAGCTGGGCTCAGTGTGAGGGCTGGCTGCACACATCAGGATTTAATAATTGAACTAAGAGACTCTCTTGGCGGCATCCAGTGAGTGATGATGCCATCATTCCTCTTTTCATACTGACACAGAAACACCAAGCCCAAAACACAACAAAATCCACCCTAAGGCTGACAGGTTTAGCCCAGAGTTGTATGTTGTTGTACAAAAAGATTGGTGGACTGACAGGAAACAGGCAGGATATGCTATTCTACATTAACAAAGGAAATTGACAGCGGGGGTGCGACAAAACATGCAAGTTAAAGCTTGGAGTAGGTTTGAATCTGTATACACATGGTACATAGTTCTACAGCAATATTTTTGCAATCCTCCAAGTCACCAGCTAACACTAATTACAACATGTTGAACAGTTCAGAATGCACACATTTACATTCAAATTACATCAGCCATTCTGTGAGGAAATCAAGAAAAAATAAAAGATAAATAAGTGTGTGTTGTTGTAATATTAATGTTGGCCACAGGAGGCTTCAGTTCAAAGGCATCATGTTTTTCTTCCAGGCCATATGCCATTTATTTTTGCACTGTCAAATAAAGACAAATATTCTGTATTCAAAACTCACTATACTACTATAGCTGAGACCCGGCCCATTCATTTGTGTCCATTATAGTGGACATTTTGTTCACCTGTATCTCCCTTAAGTATTTGGAGTTATCCTATCAAGGCCTATTTTACTCTGTAGTGGACATCCTGGGCTTTCCAGTGATGTGTCATGTGATGGGTTTGCATGCTGGGAACTTCACTTTTTTTCTCTATCAAGATGGCCGCCATACCAGTAACCACATGTTATGGAAAGAGGAGAGGTAAGTCAAATATTCTTTATCTGTTGCTATTTTTACCATGATAATTATATTCTTGTTTATTAACGTGCCAATAACAATATTTGTACATCTGAAAACAGTTTCATTATTTCTGTTTTGAAATAAGTCATTTAATGAATGTCAACTGTAGAGGACACCAGGACCATTTTAATGTATTTAATGACTGCACATTAGTAGGAGAAAGAAGTGAAGCAGAGAGGATCCTGTACCGGATAATAGAGGGAGACTCAGATTTGGAGCTGTCAGATGAGGAAAAGGATGAGGATGAGTATCAGACTGTGATAGGGGAATATGGTGACGAAGGAGAGGGAGAAAATGCAGGAGAATCTGATGAGACAGAGTCAGAGCCAGAGAAGGAGCAGGAACATCTTCGTTCTCTGTGGGCCAGGACAAACTTGTATGTTTTATTTAGTTTCAGCCTAATGTATTCAATTGTATTAACATGTTAGATTATAGTTGTATTTAGGGATGTCCCCGATACTGGGTTTTAAGGTGGATCGGGATCGGCAGATCCAATTAAACTTCATGGCCGATCCATATTTAATATTTCCCATGATTCGATTGTTACGTTTGTTTGTCGTTGTTGTTCTATTGCATCACCCGCCATTATCGAGTTGGAAAAGTGGAACGGACACATCGTTAGCTAGTTAAAATGTCTGCAGTTTGGCATCATTTTGAGTCGCCGACTGCGACATGCAGTCTGTGGTGTGAAAGTCTCACGAGGTGGTGCTAACAGGGTCTCCTACAACACCACAAACCTAATCAAACATCTTAAAAAGCACCACCCCGACGAACACGCCGCCTACTGTAAAGCGACAGCTTCTGCGACTGATGGACTCCATCAACAAACACATGCGGGACAGCTTAAAAGGAAAGGATTTACTTCCTCGAGACTCCGAGAGATTTGGCAAGATTACTGAGCTGATTGTGGAGTGCATAGCAGAGGACGACCAGCCAATTTCACTTGTGGAAAACTCCGGTTTTTGTCGTCTAATAAATTATTTGGAGCCGCGCTATGGGATGCCATCCCGCCATTACATTGCTGAAAAGGGAATCCCAGCCCTGCACACCAAGGTGCGTGAACAAGTGCAGCGGCACCTAAAGGAGGCTACCTCAATCGCCCTCACCACAGACCTGTGGAGTTCAGATGTAGCCCCGATGTCGCTCCTCAGTCTAACCGTCCACTGGATAGACTCCAGTTTTACTTTGCACAACGTAGTGCTGTATGCAAGTGAGCTGCGTGGCTCTCACACTTCAACGCGTATCCGGAATGCTATAGAAGAGATGCTCGCCAAGTGGGACATTGATAATGACAAGGTGCATGTTGTAATGAGGGACAACGCCGCCAACATGAAGAAGGTAAGCCTTCTTGTTATTGACCACTGATGTTTAGCTACGCATTCAGTCAGTAAAGTTCATGCTAATTCCGTCAACAGCATCTTTTAATGAATGGTCACGGGGTAAACTTCCATTTGATGATTTTGACATGATCTACTGAATGTATATTAAATGTTGCCTATTCCCAGTTATAATTACGTGTGCCCTGGATTTATTTAAAATGATGTCTAGATAACGTGTCTTTTAGACGGCAACCATGTCAACAGGCTAGCAGAAAAGTTAGCCTAGCTTGTTGTCAGCTAACTCACCTCAGCTTAGCCACTAGTGAAGAGTTTATCGCCGGCCACTAGAGGGCAGTGTCACTGCTGTTGCTGCCCGGTTATGCCGTGCTCTGACCCGGGAGTGCCGAGCGGCCATTTTAGTTCAAACATTGTTCATTCACTCCGCCTCGAGTTGAGACGTTCGTCCACTCATTCATGTAAGACTGTTTCCACTATTATATTATACTATATATATATATTATACTGTTATACTACTATACTCTGTTTCGTGGTATATATTTGTGTTGATTAACCCCTTGACGCCTGAATTTAAATGCAATTATGTTAAAAATTGTATTTTATGTGTTTTTGCTTTCAAGCAGATGCTAAATTAAGTGGAGATTATTAATTTCAATTTAGCACATAGAATAGATATAATTTGGGGTATGATGCAAATTAGCGACAACAGGCATTAATGGATAAAATAGTAATTTGGGGTATGATGCAAATTAGCGACAACAGGCATTAATGGATCAAATAGTAATTAAAACACATTTCCCATCTCAGGCATGTAATTCATTTTATTGATGCCAACATATAATTTAAATTTAAATAGTATTAAATTGCATGGATGTAATACTTAGTCAGCTTATCTTGCTGCATTACTCTGTTTCAGGGTGTCGTCATCCTTGTCAATAAATTACCGAAACTGACATTGAGGAGTGTGTTTCTTCAACTAGCACTAGTTGTTATTGCGACAGCAAAGAATTAAAACGAAACATTAATATTCTGTCTTATCTAAGACTACAGGCTTGCAATACGTTTGTTAGACTTGGAAGTAGCCTACCACATTAATGTCAAAACAGCTAGTTTTGAGAGGCTACCTATCAGCAGGAAAAATATTCAGTGCAACTTTTGAGATGTTAAAAAGCCTCATCAGATCATAATGGTTTGGAGGTATTATGCAGATGGTGGACCAAAGTGTATAAATTACTCACAAATGTTATGGAAATTTCCCGAGGTTTGTTTAATAAGTTAAGGAAAGTCCAGAATGTATGTAAGTGAATGAGAGGTAAAGACATTACCTCTGATTGACTTACATACACTGCAATCAGTTTTGCAACCAGCAGATGGCTGCGCTCTATTTGATACTATTGTGACATCGACTGCTTATTTTCCTCACTGACCAGTATCAATAGGCTATTGATATTCATCTATCTATCTCTCGCTGTAGATGGCCACTAGCAGTGTCTATTATGCTTATCCTGTTATTATATTTTATCCTTTATTCTGGGTTACTTTTTATCTCATGTGACTTTTATTTTGACATCATGCTATCTGCACGGTGAACCAATCCTTCCAGAACGTGCACGCTCGCTGAAGGTATAACACAAGAAGGCATGTTACAAGACAATGCATGTCTAGAGTCAGAGATCTCAAAATAGTATTATAACTTTAAATTAACGTGTTCTCTAAAGCGTTCCTTGAAGTGTTATATTACGTTGCAGCATTCCTGGTCAAACCCGTTTGAATGAGTGCTCTATTTGCTTGGCAGTAGCAGTTTAAAAAATAACGTATGAAGTTGCTAGCTAGCTCTCCAACGTTAAGTTAATGGCGGCAGTCTTCCCTGGATCACCACTCTTTAGCACCCCTCGATATGCGGAGCGAGGTATGTGTTTCATTGTAATGTACTGTCTATTTCATATGTATTCATTTCTTACGTTTGTGTAAATGATGTAATGTAAATAGTAATGTGATTCATTTCATGATAATGTCGTTATCTATTTGATGCTAGCTTGCTTAAGTGCATTTGTCAAGGCATTATTTGTATCTAGCTAAATTGCCTTTGTCATTTTCCTTTTAAGTTTTCACGGTGTTTGTGCAATGCACACTCGTCTGAATAAAGTACACCCGTAAGGAAACACTCCAAGCCTGTTTATTCAAGTTGAGGGGCCGCCACAGTGAAAACTCGACTGCTCGACGTGGAGTGAAACTCAACTCGACGTGAGAAGGACCTGCCATCCGCCATTCTAAGACTGCTATCTACTGTTCCAACGCCCTCACTTCAAACGGAATCCAGGCAAGACCGGTCCATTTCGTTTATGTTGATTGCTGCATAAAATCACAGGGACTTTTCGATTGTGAACAGTGATATTTATGTAGGTCTAATGGACTGAAATCACCTTTATAAACAATATACTGTAGCCTACATGGTTGATGCTCTGATTTAATCATAGGCATATATGAAAGGTGAATTTAAAGATACAGAAGGGTAAATTAATTTAACAAAAAAAAAATTGAACAAACTGAACCTGTTAAATGTAAATTCATTCATGGGTAAATCTGTATGTTAGCAGTCATTGCTAAGCTGTTTGTGTGTTAGCCTACATTTTGTTGATGCTACTCGTCCAGTGCATGTTTGATATTAAGTATTTGCAGAGAAGTATTGAGCTATATTTCAGTCATTAAACTATAGTTCACTACTTCAATATAACCAAACAGCTACACAACTTTAACAAAATGTCACTTGATAGGGAAGAAGTAACTAACACACATGACCCACCCATGACCGATAACCCACAGCCAGTCAGATCTAGTTCACGTGAAAGAGCATTTACAGAAAAGGGATTAGAGATGCACAAACAGGAAGCCATTAAACATAAGAGAGAATTCATGAGAGCTTATGGCTCCTGGAAAGAGGTGGCAGGAAAGGTTAGGACAACGCTAAAATCATTCTGTTCTCAAGATGAACTAAATAAAATCAGAGAAGAAATCCAAATGCGACACAATGCAGTAAGTGAATGTTATGAGCCCATTCAACGCAACCACAATGCCACTCCAGACATTGTACCAAAAATAGATGCTTGTATAGCACTCACTGCAGAGATCAGCGAAATAATAGAGAAGCGGCTAGAAACTGTTGAAGAGGTCTTCAATCCAGAACTTGAGAAAGTAGGAATGAGGATGGCACTTAAGAAGGATGAGTATGGATCTATCTTCGGACACACAGAGACAGATACTGTACACTCTCTAGCAGAAAATTCAATCCACTCACAGGCCTCAAGCCAACATGTAGATGCAGAAGCAGAACTTGCAGCTCAACAGGAAAAGGTTAAAGCAGTGTACAGTGGGGCAAAAAAGTATTTAGTCAGCCACCAATTGTGCAAGTTCTCCCATATAAAAAGATGAGAGAGGACTGTAATTTTTATCATAGGTACACTTCAACTATGAGAGACAAAATGAGAAAAAAAAATCCAGGAAATCACATTGTAGGATTTTTAAAGAATTAATTATAAATTCCTCGGTAAAATAAGTATTTGGTCACCTACAAACAAGCAAGATTTCTGGCTCTCACAGACCTGTAACTTCTTCTTTAAGAGGCTCCTCTGTCCTCCACTCGTTACCTGTATTAATGGCACCTTTTTGAACTCGTTATCAGTATAAAAGACACCTGTCCACAACCTCAAACAGTCATACTCCAAACTCCACTATGGCCAAGACCAAAGAGCTGTCAAAGGAGACCAGAGACAAAATTGTAGACCTGCACCAGGCTGGGAAAACTGAATCTGCAATAGGTAAGCAGCTTGGTGTGAAGAAATCAACTGTGGGAGCAATTATTAGAAAATGGAAGACCACTGCTAATCTCCCTCCATCTGGGGCTCCACGCAAGATCTCACCCCGTGGGGTCAAAATGATCACAAGAACGGTGAGCAAAAATCCCAGAACCACACGGGGGGACCTAGTGAATGACCTGCAGAGAGCTGGGACCAAAGTAACAGAGGCTACCATCAGTAACACACTACGCCGCCAGGGACTTAAATCCTGCCGTTCCAGACGTGTCCCCCTGCTTAAGCCAGTACATGTCCAGGCCCGTCTGAAGTTTGCTAGAGGGCATTTGGATGATCCAGAAGAGGATTGGGAGAATGTCATATGGTCAGATGAAACCAAAATAGAACTTTTTGGTAAAAACTCAACTCGTCGTGTTTGGAGGAGAAAGAATGCAGAGTTGCATCCAAAGAACACCATACCTACTGTGAAGCATGGGGGTGGAAACATCATGCTTTGGGGCTGTTTTTCTGCAAAGGGACCAGGACGACTGATCCGTGTAAAGGAAAGAATGAATGGGGCCATGTATCGTGAGATTTTGAGTGAAAACCTCCTTCCATCAGCAAGGGCACTGAAGATGAAGCGTGGCTAGGTCTTTCAGCATGACAATGATCCCAAACACACCGCCAGGGCAACGAAGGAGTGGCTTCGTAAGAAGCATTTCAAGGTCCTGGAGTGGCCTAGCCAGTCTCCAGATCTCAACCCCATAGAAAATCTTTGGAGGGAGTTGAAAGTCTGTGTTGCCCAGCGACAGCCCCAAAACATCACTGCTTTAGAGGAGATCTGCATGGAGGAATGGGCCAAAATACCAGCAACAGTGTGTGAAAACCTTGTGAAGACTTACAGAAAACGTTTGACCTCTGTCATTGCCAACAAAGGGTATATAACAAAGTATTGAGAGGAACTTTTGTTATTGACCAAATACTTATTTTCCACAATCATTTGAAAATAAATTCTTTAAAAATCCTACAATGTGATTTTCTGGATTTTTTTCTCTCATTTTGTCTCTCATAGTTGAGGTATACCTATGATAACAATTACAGGCCTCTCTCATCTTTTTAAATGGGAGAACTTGCACAATTGGTGGCTGACTAAATACTTTTTTGCCCCACTGTATGTAATACAAGCTCAAGAAGAAGTTCTTAGCAAGTTAGAAGAAGAGAAGCAGCTAGTTCTTAAAAGGTTGGAAGAAGAAAAACAAGTAGCTCTTAAAAAGATAGAGGCAAACATGCGTCAGGAAAAGAAAAGACTACAGCAAATTCAAGCACAGTCAGAAGTAAGAATAGCAGAGGCGAGAGTAAACGCATACGAGAGCCTTGAACATGACTCCAGAAACTGGCTAAAAGAGACTGTTGATCTCACAGTTGAATACAAAGGCCAGCTTAATCCAAAGGACAACGCATACCAGCCTCCACAAGCACACGCCAATGCGCTAGCGCCTCCTGAGAAAGACCTTACCCAAGCACTCATTAACTCACTCAGTATGAATCGCCTGCCTGCTCCTGAGCCACCAAAGTTCTCCGGTGAAGCCCTAAAGTATGTAGACTGGAAGATGTCCTTCATGGCCCTCATAGACCGCAAGCCTCTCCCAGCTCATGAAAAAATGTTCTATTTAAAAAACTATCTGAGTGGAGAAGCACTTAAAGCTGTAGAGGGATTCTTCTATAGAAACTCAGAAGAAGCATATCAGGGTGCCTTAAAAGTCCTGGAAGAAAGGTACGGAAACCACTTCATTGTGCAAAAGGCCTTTAGAGACAAGCTCATGAAATGGCCCAAGGTTGGTAACAGTGATCCTGCTGCACTTCGAGAGTTTTCTGATTTCCTGCAGGCATGCGTTGAAGCGATGCCTCATGTGAAAGGATTGGCCATCTTGGACGATTGTGAAGAGAACCACAAGCTGCTGAAGAAATTACCAGACTGGATCACACGAAGATGGAGCAGAGTCGTCACAGAAAGGTTGGACGAATCTGGGGACTACCCGAGCTTTTCCTGTTTCACAAGGTTCATCCAAAAGGAGGCCCGGATAGCCTGTAACCCTGTCGCCTCTCCACTTCTGATCAAGGACACAGATGACAGGCAGCCCAAGAGAGCTAGAGCACTTCACACAAACACTAAAGGGAACAATCCCTGGGAGAAGGTCGAGAAAGTGTTCAGCACCAAGTCAAGGCCACCTTGTCCTATCTGTAAAGAAGAGACCCACGGCGTCGTAAAGTGTCCTACCTTTGCAGCTAAATCTCTGGAAGATAAGAAGGCCTTCATACGGGAAAACAATTTGTGCTACGGATGTTTGAGAAAAGGACATAACAGTAAAGATTGCAAAACACGACACACTTGTGGCACATGCAGCAGACGTCACCCCACCTGCCTACATGAAGAGAGAGAGAAACGATATGTGGAAGCAAAAGAGAAACAGTCCACTTCTACAGACAAAGGCCAGGAGAAGATCAAGGTGACGTCCCATGCAGTGACGCAGCGTGTCTTTGCTACATCAAGCATCGTCCCTGTTTTCATGTCATCTGCAAATGAACCACAGAAAGAAGTTATAACGTACGCTCTTCTGGATACGCAGAGTGATTCGACATTCGTCTTGGAAGACCTACTCGAAGAGCTGAATGTGGAGACTAAACCAGTACAGCTCAAACTGAGCACCATGACAGCTGTTGACACACCCATAGCAAGTAGAAGTGTCTACGGTCTACAAGTTCGAGGACTACAGTCTGAAAAACAGATTCAGCTACGCCAAGCTTACACTCGTGGCTTCATCCCGGTCGATAAGTCCTACATTCCGACTTCCAAAACAGCGCTGCTTTGGCCTCATCTAAAGCATCTAGCAAACAAACTTCCGCTGCTGAAGGACTGTGAGGTGGGACTGTTAATTGGAAGTGATTGCCCGTTCGCGTTAGCCCCCCTGGAAGTCATCACAGGAGGCGAAAATGATCCATTCGCCCAGAGAACGGAACTCGGCTGGAGCATCGTAGGCTCATCCAATCCACATCTGGATCGGCAGGGAAACCAGAGGTTCGTCCATCGAGTGACGGTGAAGGAAATACCAGCGCCATCAACCACTGACGTGCTGAAGGCCTTGGAATCAGACTTCAATGAAAGGAAGTATGCAGACAAAGACAAGTATGTGTCACAAGATGACATTCACTTCATTCAGTTCCTGAGTGACAACATAACTCAAAGGAAAGATGGACACTATGAAATGCCCCTCCCTTTCAAGAGCACAGAGCCTCCTCTGCTACCAGATAATAAGAAGCTGGCTACAGTTCGACTGCAGCACCTAAAGAAAAGACTGAAAATTAACCAGCGGTATAAAGAACAGTACAAGGCCTTCATGGCAGATATGATAAAGAAAGGCGATGCAGAGCCAGCCTCTCCTGCAACAGGACAGCAGACTACGTGGTACATACCACACCATGGGGTGTTCCACCCCAAGAAGCCAGAGAAGCTAAGGGTCGTCTTCGACTGTTCAGCAAAGTTCCGTGGTGTCTCACTAAATGATACACTGTTAACAGGTCCTGACCTGATCAACTCTCTCCTTGGAGTGCTCTGTCGTTTCAGGAAAGAGGCTGTAGCCATCATATGCGACATCGAGAAAATGTTCCACCAGTTTTACGTTTCTCCTGAACTACGGAACTACTTACGGTTTCTCTGGTGGGAGGATGGAGACCTCGAAGCAGAGCCTCAAGAGTATCAAATGGCTGTCCACCTATTTGGCGCCGCTTCGTCACCTGGATGTGCCAACTTCGGTTTGAAGTACTTGGCACGCCAACACAAGGAAGAGTACCCATCAGCATCAGCCTTTGTTGAAAAGAACTTCTACGTCGATGATGGGCCCATCAGCGTCCCCTCCGTAGAGGAAGCAAAGAAGTTGATCGCTGAAGCACGAGAGTTGTGCAAGAGAGGAGGCCTACGTCTACACAAGTTCAACTCAAATGAAAGGTCAGTCCTGGACTCTGTGGACCCAACTGAGAGAGCAGTCACATCTGAACCACTCAATCTGGACCTAACTGCAGCTCCAGCAGAACGTGCTCTCGGTATCCAGTGGTCCCTTGAACATGACACTTTCAGCTTCAATGTGAACCCACAAACCAGGCCCTCCACACGTCGCGGCATCCTATCCGTCATTGCTTCTTTGTACGATCCAGTTGGATTCGTGGCTCCGTTTATCCTAACCGGAAAGTGCATCCTCCAGGAGCTGTGCCGTCGAGGCATTGAATGGGATGACCCACTTCCCGAAGACTTAAGTCCACGGTGGGAGAGATGGAAGAGCGACCTACAAAGGCAGAAGGAAGTCTCAATACCGAGATGCTACCAACCACAAGGCTTCCACAAAACTGTCATGAGGGAACTACACCACTTCTCAGATGCCAGCAATGTAGGATATGGCTCGTGTTCCTATCTGAGAAGCAAGAATGAAGATGGTGAAGTTCACTGCAGCCTCGTGATGGCAAAGGCTAGAGTTGCACCTACAAAACTCACAAGCATTCCAAGATTGGAACTTTCAGCAGCAGTGGTCGCTGTAAGATCGAGTGTCATGCTGAGAAACGAACTTGAAATGCCGATCCATGCTGAATTTTTCTGGACCGACTCCCAAGTTGTCCTGGCTTATATCAACAATGAAGCAAGAAGGTTTCATGTCTTCGTTGCCAATCGTGTGCAAATGATCAGAGAACACACCAGCCCCAGCCAGTGGCACTACATAGATACAACAGAAAACCCGGCTGACCATGCGTCGAGAGGGCTCAATGCAGTAGACATCTCCTCAACAAACTGGCTACCGGGACCCAAGTTCCTGCGGGAACAGGAAATACATCCAGAGTCTCACCTCACTCCAGAGTTGCTTGTGTCCTGAGGTCAGGCAAATACAGGCGTTTGCAACCAAAGTTGAACCGTCCAAGTCAGACATTCTTACCCGTCTAAATAGATTCTCCTCCTGGTCAAAACTCCTGAAGGTCATTGCAAGAATCAAGAGGCTGAATTCAAAGCAAACCCATCCTGGCAAACCTGTGAGTGTGGAAGAACGCGAGAGAGCTGCCGAATCAGTGATGAGGCTTGCACAAGAAGAAGCATTCTCCCAAGAGATGAAGATACTTCAAAGGGGAGAAAGTCTTCAAAACTCCAGCCCTCTGTTTCGCTTGGATCCCATCTTAGAAGGAGGAGCACTTCGTGTCGGTGGTAGACTAGATCAGTCATCCTTAAGCCTAGAAGTCAAACACCCTTTGATTCTACCCAAAGAAGGACATATTACCAAGCTGATCTTGACCCACTGCCACGAGAAGATCTGTCACCAAGGACGGAACCAAACTCTAACAGAACTTCGAGCCAATGGGTTTTGGGTCATCGGTGGAAGTAAGTCAGTTGCTAAGCTGATACACAGATGTGTGAAGTGCAGAAGACTCCGACGGCCTGCAGAAGAACAACGCATGGCAGAGCTCCCTAAGGAGCGTGTAGAAGTCTCTGCTCCCTTTACATACTGCGGCATCGATTGCTTCGGCCCATTCATCACTAAGAAAGCCCGCAAAGAGCAAAAGCGCTATGGCTTAATCTTCACTTGCCTTGCCTCTCGATCTGTACACATTGAAATGCTTGAGGACTTATCCACAGATGCATTTATCAACGCCTTAAGATGCTTCATCAGTCTCAGAGGAGCCGTTCGTCAACTGCATTGCGATCAAGGAACCAATTTTGTGGGAGCAAAAAATGAGTTCAAAGAAGCACTGAAGCAATGTGACACCAAAACAATCGAGAGCTTCCTCGCAGAAAGGCAATGTGAATTCATATTCAATGCTCCCTCAGCAAGTCACGCTGGCGGTGTCTGGGAGCGCCAGATTCGGACTGTCCGTAATGTCCTAAATGCCACACTCTGTCAGTACTCAGGCAGACTCGACGACTCTTCCCTTCGTACTTTGTTCTATGAAGCAATGGCTATTGTAAACAGCCGTCCGTTAACTGTAAACGGGGTGAATGATCCTACCTCACTTGAGCCATTAACTCCAAACCATCTCATACTGATGAAGTCAAAGATTGCCCTTCCACCACCTGGCAAATTTGAGAAGGAGGATGTCTATGCAGCTAAAAGGTGGCGAAAAGTCCAGTACCTCGTCGAACAATTCTGGGGCCACTGGAAGAGAGAATATCTCATGAACATCTCCACGCGCCAAAAGTGGCACACGACTCGACGCAATCTTAAGGTAGATGACTTAGTCATTATAAAGGAAGACACCCCTAGAAATCAGTGGCACCTGGGACGAGTGGTTGAAACCACAAAGGAGAGTGATGGACTAGTGCGTCGCGTCAAAGTGTTAGTAGGAGAAAGAACGTCAGTGAAACAAGATCGGCCTACCAAACCTTTGATTATAGAAAGGCCCATTCAGAAACTAGTTCTCCTCCTCGAGAGTGAGTGATCAGTCCAGTTGTCTACACCTTATCCCTCTTATGACAGGCTACCCTCTCTTAGTTACTAATTAGTACTCACCTGCACATATCTAGAACACTGATACAGATATACACTGTAAAAAAAAATCTGTTGATTTTACGGTTAATAACTGGCAGCTCAGTTGCCAGAGCCTCACCGTAATAACTACGGGAAAATACCACCTGTTTATTTTACGGTAAATAACCTGCAGCTCGGTTGCAAGAACCTCACCGTAATAAATACGGAAAAATACCAACAGTTTATTTTACGGTAAATAACCGGCAGCTCGGTTGCCAAAACCTCACCGTAATAAATACGGAAAAATACCATCTGTTCATTTTACAGTAAATAACCGGCAGCTCGGTTGCCAAAACCTCACCGTAATAAATACGTAAAAATACCATCTGTTTATTTTACAGTAAATAACCGGCAACTTGGTTGCCAGAACCTCACCGTAATAGATACAGAAAAATACCATTGACCTATTTACGGTAAATAACCGGCAGCTCAGTTGGCAGAATCTAACCATAATAAATACGGAAAAAATGTCATCCTTTTTTAACGCCGAAATACCGGCAGCTGGTTCCAGAACCTTACTGCACCTTACTGTTTTTTATTTTAAGGTGAAATACCAGCAGCTGGCTTACATAACCTGTCTGTAATAAATACAGTAAACAAACTGCACTTTCAACAGTAACAATGAAGATTTACACTGAAAAAAATTCACCAAACATACCATTGCCATAATTATAGGAAAAAAAACATTTTATTCCTTGTACATGAGCTTCAAATACAAAAAACGAAGACGGCCTATTCTACAATTAAGTCATGCATACAACTCTACTACAAGTTCAATGTGAAGAAGGGTTTGTCAAACACAAGTGTTTACTGTGAAGTCAACTATCACATATTTTAAACACATTTTGCCATAACAAACTCCAAGTTAATAGGTACAAGAACAGTGGCATGTTTGAAAATCAAATTGATATCAGTGTGTTGTCATCACTGTTTGAAATTATCTAAATGTACAACTAATAACAAATCACTTCCATCAGTCAGTTTAAGGTCAACAATATTGACCTGCGATATATAGAGCAGCTTTGCGCCAGTTAAAATGTCTCCTTCTGTTGGGCCTATATCCAAATTATTGGTTGTAATTAGAAAATATGATAAAATAATCGTATTTCAACATGGGAGTCAAAACGTCCATCAGATACTGGCAATCAAAATCATATAATGTACTCACTGGGTAGCATGCAAGGTATCTATGACGAGAGCATAGTAACTGCAAAAAATGTGAACAGTATGTTTGCATGAAAATGAGTTCCCAAAACAGAGTTGCTTTCCATAGCTTGCGAAGCAAAAAAGTGGGCCGTGCAGCGTGGTGAACATCACGAATCCAACACAAGGAGGCAATCTGATCATTATAAGGAGAGAGCACAGAGAACACAGGTGTCAAGTAATGAGATTTAGAGTTTCTAATTCATATAATGAAAGTAAGACAGCAGAGGCAGACTAATATAAAAAAGTAGTTGGGAAGAGATGTCTTTCAAAAAAAAGGAATGAGCTAGAGAGGATAAAGTTTGATGAAGTTGTGCAAGAAATGAAGGGATACTTACCACAGTTTGCAGAAGACAGGAAAGGTTGAGAACACAGTGCAGTGGTCATCAGGAAGTCAGGCTTACGGGAATGCTAGAGAAGAACCACTTCAATCCTCTCTGGTGCCTTTGTTGGGATCCAGAACATCTGCATAAGGAGAAAGAAGAGGGAACACTTTTTGCATACATCTGGAGTTTCAAATAATGAGAGGGGAGAAAGATAGCAGTGGCAGACCTAGGATGATGAAGTAAGATGTAAAAGCTATACAAACAGATAGAAACAAAAATGAAGGGATACTTACCAGTTTTCAGAAGACAGGAAAGGTTGAGAACACAGTGTAGTGGTCATCAGGAAGTCAGGCTTAAAGAACTACTTAAACCCTCTCTGGTACCTTCATTGTTTCAATACTTGTTCTAACACTGCATGTTATACTCACCAAATGGCCATGCCTTCTACACTTCAAAAACAACAACAATCAATTACATTTGAAGCAAATACTTTAATGTTTTAAAAGTTTTGCCAGAGATAAAACATTTCAGTCAATTTATTGCTGCCAATCCTTTGCTCACTCCTGTGAGTTGCTAATTAAGGGTTGGGGCTTGTAATGTACGCATAGTTCAATATCTTTTTTTTTTTTTTTTTGCTCAACATGTTAAAGTTTGTACTTTTTTCTGTAAATTACTAAAACATCAATATCCCCAAAACTGGAATACAACCCTCTGAAGTGATCAAGAAATTGTCACCACGGAATACTTTTCCGAAATAACACTAACTACAATCAAATTACATGACCTGACTTCGCTCAGATCCATTATCAGCAGTGAACCATAACTAAATGACCAACTCTTTCACATTCCCACACTGGCGCTCACAAAGGGGAACTGTGCAATTCAAAAACGCTGTGGCCAAATCCTGAGAAATTAATGATTTACCAGCATGATGGCGATAGTAATGAGCTTTAAAAGCAGGATACTTGGAAAACACCCGCTTGCAGCTAATGTTAACACACTTGAAAAACGCGCGGGGTTCATTGCGATGGAGCTTCAAATGGACAACATGTGCTTTTACAGATGGAAATGATGCACCACAAATGCAACACGAATACATAGCCAAGCTAGCTAACTAGCCAGAATCTGCTAAGATTAAGCAGCTCAGCCATATAACACAGCAAACATCAAAAATTGTTGTGTTCTTGTGTCAAATCTGCCAACTCACAGTAGTGCTAACGTCAGATTTAAGATATAGAAAGCTGCATGCAAAAGTTAGCTTGTCTATCACGGTAACGACTTGATAGGACTACGGTCAGCAAGCAACAGCAGTGACCAACTCAAATTCACGTGTAAGAATGCACATGGGAGGAGCACAGCACGGTCGACTGAACCAAAGAGTTTCCCTCCCAATCATCCGAAGGGAAAACATTAACAATACATTTTCATTCCAACTCCAAACCGAGGGTCTAGATCTCTCTGTAGACTGCTAGATACCCAGCCCTGCCATGCAATTTCGACACCAGCCCCAACTACTTAAAATTTTAAATCTTACCAAATGAACAGTTTATCGTGCACTTGTAGTCTCTGTATTTCTCTGCCGTCAGCTAGCTTGCTGCTGAGGTAAAATAAAATCCAAAGCGCGAGAAGGTGGAGGCGGAGTTTGCGCGGGGGTGGGGGGTTAAATCGTAAAATGCCACAGACGTTTGTAAGATGCCAGTTGCACAAAGCACCTTAAGTTTTGTCCCTGAAGGACTTAAATGTAAAACTTTAATTTAAACTGCAAATTACCTAGCAAGCTAAATAGCATAGACTCATTATTAAGTTACTGAGTTGCTAGTTCTTGTTAGAATTGACAGCATTTATCTGCAGGTTCAGTCAGCGCAACAGGGTAATTCCACCCTGAGTGCAGACATATTTCTAATGTATCCGTGATCCTTGAGGTTTGAAGCTTTCCCAAGTAAATATATGCAAATTGTTTCTAGAATGCCAAGTTTGTTCATATGATTATATAGAATATAGAATGTGGTGACAGCTACTAACATGGGAGGAGCACGGCACGGTCGACTGAACCAAAGAGTTTCCCTCCCAATCATCCGAAGGGAAAACATTAACAACACATTTTCATTCCAACTCCCAACCGAGGGTCTAGATCTCTCTGTAGACGGCTAGATACCCAGCCCTGTCATGCAATTTCGACAAAAATACCCCAACTACTTAAAATTTAAATCGTACCAAATGAACAGTTTACCGTGCACTTGTTGCCTCTGTATTTATCTGCCGTCAGCTAGCTTGCTGCTGCTGAGGTAAAATCCAAAGCGCGAGAAGGTGTAGGCGGAGTTTGCGCGGGGGGAGGGGGTGGGGCGTTATATCGTAAAATGCCACAGACGTTTATAACTGTAAGATGCCTTTAAGTTGCAAAAAAAAATAACTGTAAGATGCCAGTTGCACAAAGCACCCAAAATGTTGTCCCTGAAGTACTTTAATTTAACATTTCTGAGTATAACTAACTTTGGCAAGTTTGAGGGGTGACAGCCAAACACAGCACACCTTAGAGCAGTGACGATGTCCACGATATTAGCTATAGTTAATGCACCTAGCTAATGTTAGCAATAACTCAACTGGTTCAACAGACACTAGCTTGCTAGTAAGTTATGCAATCCACCGAACACAATAGCCTAAAGCTTAATGATCCTATAATCTTTATTTAATAATTGTCTGTGACATTTATCCATTCATCAAGTAAAGCCTGACACGAACTGAACAATACATACTAGCTAGCTAGTTAGATATTATCCTGACCGTCATCAGTGCACCAAAACAAACATTCAGTGATGTTGCCTGGCAAACTGAACCAAGGGTAGGCTAACAGTTAGGACATCCGACTTATGTTACCACAGGTGCAGAGCCATACAGGTCTAATAACAGTAGTCGCCTAGTAGGCATGTTTCTGATAGGCCTATTTGATAGAAGAGTAATAATATTGATGTGTGCCTGTGCTTTTGACGGCCAGTAAATGTATTTTTAACTGCCAGAAAATGTAGTTTTTAAAGAGAAAATGTTTTCAAAATATTGTTACGGTATTTCGCTGTCAAAAGTATTTCAGCCCTGCAAAAGCTGCCTTTTTACGGTAACAAACTGAATTTGTTCAAGAAAATAACCATAAAAATGAACATAGTATTATGTTATGTATGTATTATGATTTACGGCGTGTGTCTGTGCTTTTGACGGACTGTAAATATATTTTTTAAAGAATAAAAAAGTTAAAATTATTGTTCTGACCAGTATATTTATTTACGGCGTGTCCCTGTCTATAATAATGTTTTAAACAATTTTTTACTTTACGGCATTTTACCGCAGCGTTTTGACATTTTTCCACCGTAAAAACTACGGACATTTTTTACAGTGATAGGACTCAAGTATGAGCCGTTCAGCCAGGTTGATCCTTGTCTTCACTTTTCATAACATGAGTGGTGGGAGTGTAGATGGCCACTAGCAGTGTCTATTATGCTTATCCTGTTATTATATTTTATCCTTTATTCTGAGTTACTTTTTATCTCATGTGACTTTTATTTTGACATCATGCTATCTGCACGGTGAACCAATCCTTCCAGAACGTGCACGCTCGCTGAAGGTATAACACAAGAAGGCATGTTACAAGACAATGCATGTCTAGAGTCAGAGATCTCAAAATAGTATTATAACTTTAAATTAACGTGTTCTCTAAAGCGTTCCTTGAAGTGTTATATTACGTTGCAGCATTCCTGGTCAAACCCGTTTGAATGAGTGCTCTATTTGCTTGGCAGTAGCAGTTTAAAAAATAACGTATGAAGTTGCTAGCTAGCTCTCCAACGTTAAGTTAATGGCGGCAGTCTTCCCTGGATCACCACTCTTTAGCACCCCTCGATATGCGGAGCGAGGTATGTGTTTCATTGTAATGTACTGTCTATTTCATATGTATTCATTTCTTACGTTTGTGTAAATGATGTAATGTAAATAGTAATGTGATTCATTTCATGATAATGTCGTTATCTATTTGATGCTAGCTTGCTTAAGTGCATTTGTCAAGGCATTATTTGTATCTAGCTAAATTGCCTTTGTCATTTTCCTTTTAAGTTTTCACGGTGTTTGTGCAATGCACACTCGTCTGAATAAAGTACACCCGTAAGGAAACACTCCAAGCCTGTTTATTCAAGTTGAGGGGCCGCTACACTCGCCATCATCCTCTCTCCCAATCTCTCGACTGTAGGCATTTGCAGACATGGGGGTGCAGAGCCTGGGCTGCTTCGCACACACACTCCAACTCGTGGTCATCCAAGGCCTTCTCGCCAAGCGAAGCATCATCGAAGCTGTCGCCAACGCACGGAAGCTTGTGGGTCATTTTAAGCATTCCCCAAAGGCCTACTCCATCCTCGAAGACATTCAGGTGGTTATCATTTTATTATTATTATTATTATTATCAGTAGTAGTAGTAGTAGTAGTAGTAGTAGTAGTAGTAGTAGCAGTACTATGTTATCTTTTTGTAATTGCACTTTCCCCCCCTCCCTGTCATGTCATTGTAAAGCAATCCATCATTAGGCTACACTAGTGTTGAAAGGATGTTAGCCAACAAATAATTGACCTAAATATAGAAGCATTTTGAGTGGCCTACTAGAAAAGCGATACACACAGCTGATTTATTTGAATTATTATCATTATTATTACTTTACAGGAAGATCTGCACATGCCAACACAACGACTCCAGCAGGACGTGTCAGTCAGATGGAACAGTACTCAGTACATGATGCTAGTAGGCTATATGGATGGAAGGAATGAATGCAAAGAATGAATAGATTATTTTTTTTACAGGTGAATCAGCCTAAATAAATACATTTAGATGTGAGGTATATAGATCTACTTGTATTTTACACATGAATGTTAAACTAACATTTATTTACTTATTTTGCAGAGCCTTCTTCAGCAAAAGAGGCCGCTCAGTGTCTATGCAGCGGACCACGACCTTCCATGAATGCCCTCTGCCAACCAATGGGCGCTTATGGAGAAGGCAGTTGTGGTCTTGAGTCCATTTGAAGAGCTGACGAGGGCAGTGAGTGCTGCGACTGCAAGTGCCGCGGATGTGATCCCTGCAATAACTGTCCTCAAGCGTCATCTTTCCCGTGAAGAGTGCACTGATGCTGGAATCAAGACTATGAAGAGAACACTTCTTGAGGCTGTCACTGAGCGCTTCGACTACGCTGAGACTGAACCAATCTACTCCGTTGCTACGTTGGTTGACCCAAGATACAAAGAAAGGCAAGTCCTGTTTGATTATTAATTATCAAATAACATCAAAATAAACGTTCCAAATGTTGTTCTATGACATTGACAACAATAACTTCGATATGCTAAGGGAACGACAAAATATGTTAGGAAACAAATAATCCTTTTTAACTAAATGAAATTCTATCCATTTTCAGATTCTTCACAAGTCCAGACCACCAGGAGCTTGCCAAGGAGGCTCTCATTAGAGAGGTGGAGATCATGGAGAGAAAGAGGAAGGCTGCCAGTGAGGTGTCTGCAGAAGAGCCTCCAAGAAAGTCAGTACGTCGAGGCGGTGTAGGCTGTGCAGCTGCAAACAGCAGCTTTGTCAGTCTATATGACGAGATCTTGGAGGGGAGTGTGGTGGAGTCGAGGCCTGTGAGTACGTCAGCAGCCGTCACTCAGGTGGAGGCCTACCTGGCTGAACAAACCATCCCAAGGTCAGAGAATCCTCTACACTACTGGCGGGCACATGCTACACAGCGACCCGCACTGGCTGATACAGCCATGAAGTTTCTTTGTGCACCTTGTACATTGGTGGACAGTGAGAGACTGTTTAGTGCAGTGTTGAATGTCCTTGATGAAAAAAGGAACCGGTTGACAGCCGATAAGGTGCAGGTGTTGGTTTCAGTCAGTGCAGTAGATTAAGATGGAGGAAATAAGGAGCTCTATTACACTGTAAAAATGTTTATGTTTAAGTTTAGTGATGATTACATGTCTCTGAGATCCCTTAATTACCCACACTGTGAAAAATAATAAGTTCAGTTTACTTGAAAAAAGGGTGGAAACTCGTTGTCTCAAATAAGTAACCAAAACTTTGTTTACGTTATGTTATGTTTACTTTATGTGTACAATTAATGCAAACAGTTTTAAGTTATGGTTACTTACTTCCAAGAGTAAAGTTTAGTGAAGCTTAGTTGTATTTACTACTGTTAAATGAGTAACCTTTTGAGTTGTAAATGGTACTTTATGTTTGATAGTAAAGTTTACCTGCAGAATATTCATACTATAGTTTCTAAGTACTGGCAACTTGAACAACCAAAGTCCTATTTACCAGAATAAAGGGAACTGAAAGATCAGATTTTTTTTATTATTATTGCAAAAAAAATGCTCTTATTTGTGATAGTGAGAGAATAAAAGCTATTGAGCACAGCTTGGATGCCTGTATTTCTTAATGTATACGAAATTAAATGCTGTTTGCCAACACAAAAAGTGATATCGGAAATCGGTATCGGAAAACCGGTATCGGGAAATATCGGGATCGGATCGGAAGCTAAAAAATGAGATCGGGACATCCCTAGTTGTATTTGTACTATGTGTAATTGCTTTTAAATCTATGTAAGTCGCCTAAAAATATGCTCATGAGGTTGCTCAATAGGGAGTCATATTACATTCATGACACTGAAGTTACTGCATTAATCAAAATTGATGTGTAAAAAATGAACTGTTACTCCTTTTATTAACTTGAATTTATTTGTGTTTTTTTTTTTTCCTCCACCATAATAGATTCACACCTGTGCTGCCTGGGCTTCCTGCGTATCAAGATGACCCTAAAACCCGTGAATACTGGAGTCCAATCCAGTACTTTTCACAGTACATCGATGACAACATCTTTGAGGATCTGGCAGCTTTTACAAATCAAAGACAGCTGCAAACTACAGGAGTGTCACTGAATACCACTGTCCAAGAAATCAAGATTTTCTTTGGCATATCAGTACACATGGCCTGCCTTGGCTATCCCAGAGTGAAAATGTTTTCGGCTCAAAAAACTAAAGTACCAGTAATTAGCAGGAAAATGACAAGGGATAGGTTCTTCAAGCTCAGAAGCTCACTCAAGATTGTCAATGACCTGGATGTACCTGAAGAGACGAAGAAGTCAGACATTCTTTGGAGAGTCAGAACATTGCTTGACCGTGTGAGGCAAGGTTGTCTCAGCCTTCCAGGGTGTGACAAGGTGTGCGTTGATGAGCAAATCATCCCCTTCGCATGCCGCTGCCCAGTCAGGCAGTATGTGGCAGGAAAGCCAAATCCTACTGGCCTAAAGGTTTTTGTGCTTGCCTCGCCAAACGGTTTCGTCCTGGATTTTGAGGTCTAGCAGGGCAAGAACACATTCAGGGCCCAAAGACTGGGAGTTGGAGCTGCAGCGGTCTTGCGAATGGTCGAGTCTGTTCCTACAGGTACTTATGTGTTCTTTGATCGATATTTCACAACGATCAATCTCACGGATGCTTTGCTCTCAAAGGGTCTTCCAGCAACTGCAACTATTATGAAGAACAGGGTTTCAAAGCAATGCCAGCTGCCCGCAGATAAGCAACTGAGAAAAAAAGGGAGAGGGGCTTCAGTGACGTTGGTCCGGAGGGGGCCTGAGCTGGCAGTGACGAAATGGTTTGATAATAAACCAGTTCTGATGGCCTCCACCGTCTATGGGAGAGATCCAGAGGATATATGTAGCAGATGGTCCAAGAAAGACAGAGCTCATGTCCAGGTGAGATGGCCAGCAGTCATCAGGGAATATAATGACAACATGGGTGGCGTAGACCTCTGTGACCGAATGCTGAGCTTCTACCACATGTCAACCAGGACGAAGTGGACGTCACGTGTGATGACGCATTTCTTTGATGTTGCCATCACAAACGCTTGGATCAGTACGACAAGTATGACAGTACAGCGCTGAATCGACGAGCACCTGGACTTCAAACTGCACCTGGCTGAAGAGCTGATGGATAGTCCATCATTTGATGACAGCAGTGAAGACAGTGAGGAAGACTTATCAGCCACCAACCAAAACAAAGATCCCAGAACCAGAGCCATCTGTACGCAGACTAGGAGCCAGACACATGCCAGAAATGATGGACATAAAACATGCGGAAAGATGCAGGAACAAGGGCTGCAATGGCAAGACATACATGAGGTGCACCAAATGCAAGATGTTCTTCTGCATAACCCATACCTGCAAACTCAGAAGGGCTGAACAAGGTGACAAACTAAACCGTTGTAGGGGGGTCTATTTTTTGCTATTTTAACATGTAAATTAAGCATTCTGGTGTACTCCCATAAGAAAATAAAGGGAAAAGACAACATTTTCTTATGGTAACAATGGCACATTTATTGACCCATAAACTGGTCAGTTAAAAACATTTTGAATGTGAAAAGCATTCAGGACAGGTCAACAGTAAATCCCATTGGCCAAATTTGACAACATATCAACATAATATTATTTTCATTTTTTCATCCTTTTGGCCTGGACAAGCCTTTCAAGGGCCCGTTTTCGCTGCTTGGCAATGTGCCTCTTTCGGGCCCCACTATCGTTCTCCACCACCTCTGCCCTATTACTAGCAGCACTGGTAGATGGCTGGCAGCCAAACTCAACCCTCCTTTCTCTGATTACAAGCTGATTTTCCTGTCGTTGGGCTTTGTCCCTAGTTCCAGCTGCACTAATGTTAGAACACAACCTCCTATCTACCTCCCCAAACTTCAAATCATCCCTTCTGAACATTTCCACCCCAGTCTGGTTCCTGGTCTGCAAAGTGTATTTAACAGTCTGCACAGCACTGAGGGTGGAGATCTTCATTGACGTTGATCGTTGATGAATGATGGTCCCCATGACACTGAAGGAAGACTCAACCAGGGCACCATGGAAAATTGAGAGGGCAGCCTTGACTGCCTGACACAGTGCAGGGTACTTCCCTGTATTGAAGACGACGGCCCACCACTTGACAACATCCTCTCCATGCTGAAAACTGGGAAGCGCCTGGTCAACATTGAAACGCAGAATTTCTTGGTCTGTGTCAGCATCTGGTGGCAGCAGGTGACCCATCATATGTATGAGCTTCCTCAAATATATTCTCTTCATAGCTCTGACCAAAACGACCTGTACTCTCGCTTTGTACACGTTGCCTAGCAACGCCGCGCATGCGCATTATATCCTGCTCCGCTCCGAGTTATAGTAGTAGGCTATTCCAATCCAGTACTTTTCACAGTACATCGATGACAACATCTTTGAGGATTTGGCAGCTTTTACAAATCAAAGACAGCTGCAAACTACAGGAGTGTCACTGAATACCACTGCCCAAGAAATCAAGATTTTCTTTGGCATATCAGTACACATGGCCTGCCTTGGCTATCCCAGAGTGAAAATGTTTTCGGCTCAAAAAACTAAAGTACCAGTAATTAGCAGGAAAATGACAAGGGATAGGTTCTTCAAGCTCAGAAGCTCACTCAAGATTGTCAATGACCTGGATGTACCTGAAGAGACGAAGAAGTCAGACATTCTTTGGAGAGTCAGAACATTGCTTGACCGTGTGAGGCAAGGTTGTCTCAGCCTTCCAGGGTGTGACAAGGTGTGCGTTGATGAGCAAATCATCCCCTTCGCATGCCGCTGCCCAGTCAGGCAGTATGTGGCAGGAAAGCCAAATCCTACTGGCCTAAAGGTTTTTGTGCTTGCCTCGCCAAACGGTTTCGTCCTGGATTTTGAGGTCTAGCAGGGCAAGAACACATTCAGGGCCCAAAGACTGGGAGTTGGAGCTGCAGCGGTCTTGCGAATGGTCGAGTCTGTTCCTACAGGTACTTATGTGTTCTTTGATCGATATTTGACAACGATCAATCTCACGGATGCTTTGCTCTCAAAGGGTCTTCCAGCAACTGCAACTATTATGAAGAACAGGGTTTCAAAGCAATGCCAGCTGCCCGCAGATAAGCAACTGAGAAAAAAAGGGAGAGGGGCTTCAGTGACGTTGGTCCGGAGGGGGCCTGAGCTGGCAGTGACGAAATGGTTTGATAATAAACCAGTTCTGATGGCCTCCACCGTCTATGGGAGAGATCCAGAGGATATATGTAGCAGATGGTCCAAGAAAGACAGAGCTCATGTCCAGGTGAGATGGCCAGCAGTCATCAGGGAATATAATGACAACATGGGTGGCGTAGACCTCTGTGACCGAATGCTGAGCTTCTACCACATGTCAACCAGGACGAAGTGGACGTCACGTGTGATGACGCATTTCTTTGATGTTGCCATCACAAACGCTTGGATCAGTACGACAAGTATGACAGTACAGCGCTGAATCGACGAGCACCTGGACTTCAAACTGCACCTGGCTGAAGAGCTGATGGATAGTCCATCATTTGATGACAGCAGTGAAGACAGTGAGGAAGACTATCAGCCACCAACCAAAACAAAGATCCCAGAACCAGAGCCATCTGTACGCAGACTAGGAGCCAGACACATGCCAGAAATGATGGACATAAAACATGCGGAAAGATGCAGGAACAAGGGCTGCAATGGCAAGACATACATGAGGTGCACCAAATGCAAGATGTTCTTCTGCATAACCCATACCTGCAAACTCAGAAGGGCTGAACAAGGTGACAAACAACCGTTGTAGGGGGGTCTATTTTTTGCTATTTTAACATGTAAATTAAGCATTCTGGTGTACTCCCATAAGAAAATAAAGGGAAAAGACAACATTTTCTTATGGTAACAATGGCACATTTATTGACCCATAAACTGGTCAGTTAAAAACATTTTGAATGTGAAAAGCATTCAGGACAGGTCAACAGTAAATCCCATTGGCCAAATTTGGTAACATATCAACATAATATTATTTTCATTTTTTCATCCTTTTGGCCTGGACAAGCCTTTCAAGGGCCCGTTTTCGCTGCTTGGCAATTTGCCTCTTTCGGGCCCCACTATCGTTCTCCACCACCTCTGCCCTATTACTAGCAGCACTGGTAGATGGCTGGCAGCCAAACTCAACCCTCCTTTCTCTGATTACAAGCTGATTTTCCTGTCGTTGGGCTTTGTCCCTAGTTCCAGCTGCACTAATGTTAGAACACAACCTCCTATCTACCTCCCCAAACTTCAAATCATCCCTTCTGAACATTTCCACCCCAGTCTGGTTCCTGGTCTGCAAAGTGTATTTAACAGTCTGCACAGCACTGAGGGTGGAGATCTTCATTGACGTTGATCGTTGATGAATGATGGTCCCCATGACACTGAAGGAAGACTCAACCAGGGCACCATGGAAAATTGAGAGGGCAGCCTTGACTGCCTGACACAGTGCAGGGTACTTCCCTGTATTGAAGACGACGGCCCACCACTTGACAACATCCTCTCCATGCTGAAAACTGGGAAGCGCCTGGTCAACATTGAAACGCAGAATTTCTTGGTCTGTGTCAGCATCTGGTGGCAGCAGGTGACCCATCATATGTATGAGCTTCCTCAAATATATTCTCTTCATAGCTCTGACCAAAACGACCTGTACTCTCGCTTTGTACACGTTGCCTAGCAACGCCGCGCATGCGCATAATATCCTGCTCCGCTCCGAGTTACAGTAGTAGGCTATTCATGGAAAACGCATGAACAGCACATTAAGATCTCGGCCAAGTCGTAATTAAAAGCAGTTCTTCATTATTAAGCTAAGCGGCGGTAACGCCAGTGTTAAACAAGGTGTTAAACACGCAATGCCGGTTGGTGTGCGTACGGTACTGAGTGTTTATCGGTCCACGGCCGTAATGAACGTGTCGCATTGGTCCATATGTAATGCGCACGTTCTGTTGTTCCCATTGGCATAGAGCTATTGAACATTAATTTTAACAAAGGATACGGATAACATATCGCCCACGGCAGTTTTGTCATTGTATGTATAGCCTATATTTGTATTACGCTATCATCATTCAACATGTAGAATGAACGTGTAATCTATAGAGTCGATTTACATAGATAATTCACAACCATGAACCTAATCTGGATCTTAAACCTGCCAATTGCCAACAATTGTTACTACATATAAAACATGTTTTCGTTTTTAGATCGCGTGTTTCAAAGGCATCTGCGTCTTGTGTACATAACACAGCGCAATATGAATACTGTCATTTCCAACAGTGAAGCGTTATATGTGCTTACTGTAAACTAACTCTACACACGGTCGCCAGCGTTTGTAGATTTTGTTCGTAACTCCAAACTTTTCGTGGCTACTAAAAAGTTGATGAATGCGAAACCGAAATAATTGATCCGAACGGATCACGGATCAAAGATTATCCGTTGCACCACTACTAGCTACTCACTAAACCACACACGGATGTGTATTTGTTCATTACGTGTTCGTTTTCATCCCTCTCATATCTGACCACAATGACATAGCCGCCAGTAATAACAGTAACAGGACGGATGCTGTGGAGATTAGCCTTCACAAACGCATTCTTTTCGCATTGAACGAGGTGACGTAGAACTGGTCTAGCTCGGCTAACTTTAACACAATTCACTGAGGTTAGCTAGCAACCTAACAAGCTGATAAGCTTAAGCATGTTAATACACTTTATTTGGCTCAAATAATTTTACTTCAGCAACGTTAAAATGATACAGCATACAATGTTTTTGCCAGATTAGCTGCTACTAGACTTACCTCAAAACTTGTATCTGTAACGTATCCCGAAAATAGTCCAGAAGAACCACTCGCTGACGACTGAGCACTCCACTCCAAGAGGGACCGATGGGTAAAAGAACGCGCGCTGTGGTTTATCTTGCTTATGATTGGTCGGTGGTCGTGGAACGCGAGTCATTTGAACAAAGATTTTATTTATTGTGAAGATAGCAAACTTGTTTCTTGCTCATTATACAGTCCGTTATACAGTCTATGGTTGGTCGGTCAGTCGTCGGTCAGTCGTCGGTCAGCCCCCCCCCCCCCTAAAAAAAACCTCTTCGGATCTACACGATTCACGTCAATGACATATTTTGAGTTGAAAACGGCGAATTTCGCTGAAAGGTCACTAGTTTGCAGGGATGATAACCAAAAAGAAAACATGCTTCCAGGATTATCACCGCAAAAATATCCAGAGGAAGAAGAAATGCAGAACTGCTAATGTTCTATGTGTTATAGTTTACTGTTGTACATACATGTTTACTGTTGTACATACATGTTTTTTTTGTCCTTGCAAGCAACAGAATGTTACTTTTTTTAAATCAAACTAAATGTGTTCTTATATCATTTTAAAAGACATAATCTGCTCAATTTGTTGATTTTCCAAATTTAGTTCTATTTCCACGCGGAAATTGTCCTGTTGTCCTCTACAGTGGACATGCTGTGAAATTAAAATTAAAAATATATTTTAAAAAATAAAAATGTAAGTTGTTTTTTAGGCCCAAATCGATAGGAAATCACACAAAAAAAGACATTGTAAGACACTTTCTTTCTTTGGTTCTCAGGAGGATAGGGGATTATCACGCTTCCGGGTTTCATGGGCGGGATTTGTCAACTTTGTGCATGTCCACTTCCGGCGCAGTTCAACAATGGCTGAAACGAAGGCTAGATGTCACTGCTCTGTTCCACTTTGCAAACCAAACAAACAACGCCAACCCTACTTAAGTTTTCATTGATTCCCGACTGAATTGAGTCTAAGGAAGAAGTGGATTAAAGCGGTTCGCCGGGATGAAGGGCCAAACTTTAAAATAAAACAAGGTAGCACGTTTGTTTGTAGCCGGCACTTCAGTGATCAGACTACACTAACGTTACAGGTAGTGCTAGCAGGCTAGCGTTAGCTGACGTGGCTAAGTTTACCAACAGGGGTCGCATCAAGCGTCTGAAAATCGGGTGTGTGCCCTCCCATTTCCAGTGGAGTCCGCTTATAAAAGAGCATCAACTCGCTTAGGCCATGACGTTTGCCCAGCCCTTCCTCTGGAGCAGCCACTTCCATGTGAGGAAGAGGCGATGGAGGAGGTTGCAGCTTCGGTGGTGATGACAGAACATGATTACGGTTCTGCTCCTAAACCAGGTATGTCAGTGTTTGCCGGTGTTCGGAAATGTTGGCCTACCTCCTCATGATGACCTACCATGATGACCTGAGCTCTGGACGCCCTTGGACTTCAACAGTACAGTCTCCTTTCTGCTTGCTCCTGCTTTTGCTTACTTTTTTGATGATTTTTCCTATTTTTCCTTTCTGAAAACCTCGAGCAGCAGCTCCTGGACATTAAGTTATCACTGGGATGGTTATTCTTCAAAAATAGACGGAGGGCTTTGGCCATATTTCAGCAGTTTTACGACAACCTCAGCCTGATAGTAGCGTGGCCTAGCAACAGCTAAAGCCTGGACTGCTGGTACTGCGTGCTACTTAGCTAAGCTAGTTAGCAGCTAACCCCTCTCTGCAGATGACTTCCAAAAACTTCTACAGAAGATCACCGTGTTGGAAATAAAAATGCACCGGTTGGAAGTTAACGTGGAAGTGAATGGACTATGTGGGAATGACACCACTCTACCAGTTTTCCAAAAGAATCGACAAGGGCATGCTAACTCACAGCTAGTTAGCAGCTACAAGGATTCCAAGGAACAGGAGGGCTTTGTGCTGGGTGATAAATATACAAGTGGTAGTCCTCCCTGGAACTCTCTGGGTGCAAAGCCTAAGAGTAAATCATCTCCATGGGATTTGGGAGGACGAATAACCGGCAGAGCCCAGCGCTTTGAGGTCTGTGATGCGACCGGCTGGCCTGCATTGATATCACCCAGGCAGAGCGCCTCCTCAACCCCAGTTCATACTAAGAATCAGTCGTGGACAGCTGCTAAAGGGAGGACTGCAAACAATCCTCCTAAACAACCAAGCGTGCCACTTCAGAACAGATATGCTCCACTGACACAGAACCCAAGATCTTTTTCTGATGACCTGGATAACCTGTCTTCTTCACACAGCAGGGTAAGGACCAAAAGTTACTCGGAAAGTAAAAGGCTACAGGGAAACCTAACGACTAGGCCTGAAACTCTGATTGTGGGTGACTCTGCTGTAAGAGATTTAAAAAGTCTAAACTACACCAAAGTACTCGGTTTTCCCAAGGATATGGTCTCTGACTTGGCTAACTAGATCCTGCATATTGGGGCTGAACACCCGACTGTAAAAAATGTGGTACTGCACATTGGAACAAATTATGTCGTGAAACAAGTCAGAAGTGTTAAACGAACACTTTATATGTCTCTTGAAAACTGTCAGCTCTCTAAATGCTGAGGTGTTCATCAGTGGCCCTCTACCGCCAGTCAGAAGAGGAGTGGAGAGATTCAGCAGATTGTTCGCACTGAACACGTGGCTCTCAACTGCCTGTACTGAACATTCTGTCCATTCTATTGACAATTTTAACTTTTTCTGGGACCGCAGACATCTTTTTAAAGCAGATGGACTTTTTCTGAACAAGTCAGGAGTAAAATTGTTTATTTCCAACATATTCAAATGCCTGTGTCATCAATCTGCTCCCTATGCCAAGGACAAGCAACAAGAGGAATCAAAACAGGAGAAAGACACAACACAGTGCATAGAAAGCCTTGAAGACCTATCACTGCACCTGCCTGAGGAGAGTCGTGATTATAGGAGACCTATGAGACAAAAGGAGGGTTCTCGACTGCCACCCATCCCCCTTATCAACGCCTTTGAGGATACTCTCCCTTCAACACCCAACCGCCATCCAGCTTTCTGAGCCCAGACTCCTCCAACCAGCAGCTCAGTGACCAAGAGTTTGGGTCAAAGTTTGGAAAAGAAGTGGGAAATGTTGACCCCTATAAAGGCAGTTTAGGGAATGTTGGTGCATCTAGGTGTTGGACATAATTTCCGCGTTTGCCCACAGGAGGACACTGGTAGGACAGAGGTGAACCTCACGGCACAGGTCCAAACCTGGAGTCGACCATGGAGAGTTGAGACAAGCGATGCAGCACTGCGAATATTAGTGGTTGCGGCCTGAGGTTTTTCAGTCCTTTCCCAAGAGACAAGACTTGCGGGTGAGGGAGGGATCCTGAAACGTAAAATTAAAAACAGTAAGTGTTTAATTATCCACACATCTCTTGCAGCTTGTTTTGGTTTTCAATTCTGATGTCAAGAGTCTTTCTGGAGAATTGCTCACTGCAGGGTTATATTTGCTACAAGATACAATTATGTATTATATGGCAGCCAACAGTATGATATTAGTTACAGTAGTAACATTACTTGTGTATGCTTGATAGAGTATTGATTTGCATACACTCCTGATGGATGGCTTTGGTCTCCTAACAACCAAGTCCTGAACCGGCTCTGCATGGATCCCCTGGGAATGATGTTGACAGGTGGCACGTGGGGCAGCTCACGCCGCGGCTGAAAAATAGACTGGAAGTCTTTGCAATGCGGTGCAGCTCCGCGCGGCTACAATGTTACCTTTGTCCTTGGTCGATGCCATGTTTGCAGAGAGCTTGTGCAGGTCACAGGTGGTGGTAAAGCCCTCACCTGCAACATGCTGTAATGGGTACTCTGGAACAACAAGGCCACTAGATGGTTGCAAAGAACCTTGCCTGCTGTACAGCTGCATGAGGTTTCTTGAAGTTCGGCTGCATCAGCTTGGAAAACCATCTACATTAAAGACACAAAACTAATAATTTTAATTGATAAAGTTAAACAAAAATGATAATCTTGTTGCGAATGATATAGAAATGTAAGGAAGAGCATTACAATTAAAGCTGCAACGACTAGTCGACAACGACGACAATGACATTTTGTCGACGTGAAATTTTGTTGTCGACGCGTCGTATTATTTAAGCAACCCAGGCATTTAACTCATTAGAACACACGCAAATGAAACTGCAATAGAGTTGGCAAGCCACCACCGTCATTTTGTATGCTGCGGATTAGCATTTGACTGCTTCCGGTTCTGAAGGGGAAGCAAAAGGACCATTAATTTTCCCATTGTTTTGTTTATAAAGTGTCTAATCCCCATTGATGCTCCACACCCGTAACAGGTGGTGGCGGTAATGCACCGAGTTGGATGCCAACCACCAATAAAATTAAAAAAGAAGTAGCAGCTTCGTCTTTGCACCATCTACGTCCTAAACCAACCACTGACGAAGTTTAACAGAGATGAATCATGGCAGAGGCTCCGGATCAGCGTGAGCAGACTGCAGTCAAATTGAGACGGCGATTATCTAAAGTCTGGGCATTTTTTAAGGAAAAAAAAGCTAATAAACAAGTCAAGTGTACTGTCTGCAACGCAGAGCTGGCCTACCACGGCAGTACAACCCTCGTCCACTCTCCCGCCCACCTCCCTCACCGATTGCATCTCTGAAATAAAAACCTGGTTCACTCAAAACCTCCTTAAGCTAAACAGTAACAAAAATGAGGTTCTCCTCATCGGCACCAAATCCACTCTATCCAAAACCGACAGCTTTTCCCTCACTATCGACAACTCCTCTGTTTCATCCTCCCCCCAGGTTAGGAGTCTGGGTGTCATCCTTGACAGCATACTATCCTTTCAATCCCACATCAATAACATCACCCGGTCTGCATACTTCCACCTACGAAACATCAATCGCCTCCACCCCTCCCTTACCCCCCCCACTGCCGCTATCCTTGTCCACAGCCTCGTCACCTCCCGTCTGGATTACTGCAACTCTCTCCTCTTCGGCCTCCCTCAAAAAACTCTCCATAAACTTCAATTGGTCCAGAATTCAGCTGCCCGCATCATAACTCGGACCCCCTCCATCCACCACCACATCACTCCTATCCTCCAACAGCTCCACTGGCTCCCGGTTCAGTTCCGTATTCAATTCAAAGTCCTCCTGTTAACATTCAAAGCCATCCACAACCTCGCCCCCCCATATCTGTCCGACCTCCTCCATGTTCCCACTCCCTACCGCTCCCTCAGATCTTCTTCCTCCATACACCTGTCCGTTCCATCCGCCCGTGTCATCACCATGGGGAGTAGAGCATTCAGCCACTCTGCTCCTCGTCTCTGGAACTCATTACCACTCCAACTCAGAAACATGGATTCATTCCCCCATTTCAAAACACAACTCAAAACACATCTGTTCAAAACGGCTTATTCCACTTGATGCCAATTCCTCTGTCAGCGTGAATTGTTTGGTTTTTTGTATTTTTTATTTTTATTTGCATTGTTGATTCCTTTTATTGTCTTTGTGTTTGTATCATGTACGGTGTCTTTGAGTGCCGAGAGAGGCGCCTTCAAATAAAATGTATTATCATTATTATTATTACAACGGCGATGCATGACCATCTTAAACGCAAACACCCAGGACATCTAGCGCCCGGAGTTCCGGATGGGTAAGTTAGCCGGTTGTTGTTTACCTTTTGGAAAACGCATCCTCTAGTCCAGAGTGACATTAGTTACTTTTAGGCCCTCTCATGAAAGATAATGTGTTAACCCAATTGTATAAGAACCTCGAACTACAGTCTGAGTGTCCCTCTTCCCTCATGTTAACATTGTAAATTCACACGGTCACCTCGCCTACCTAACTTTACATAGCTCTGCATGACTGCACGTATGCTAAATACATATGAAGATAAATAAATACCGTAGATAAATAAGTGTATACATAACTAATTATAAATCATTAATTTGTCTACAACTTGTGGTAACTATGCCTAATAGTTTTGTATTTCCATTTTGCCATTTTAGAAGTTCAAAGCAAAGGCGTGTGGATAACTTCGTTCTGCGGAGAGGCGTCTGCACCCCTCAAATGGCCAGACTCCTCACTGAGAGCGTTCTAAACATCTACGACATGAGGCCAATGTCAATGGTGGAATGCGAGGGTTTCAAGCAAATGATCCATACTTTCAATCCTGACTACACGTTACCTTCAAGTTAAACAAGATGGCGCCGAGGATGGCTGCCGTGTCTCGAGCTCCTCAACAACTCCACATCTTAGTGTTTTTATTGTTTTACTTTGTTGGTTGTTTTTAACTTTTTTTGCAACATGCAAACCGCCCAAGCGAGCCCTATCATCCAATATGATAGAGAACAACTTTTACACATCAGGTCGCTGGTGGACAGCAATAATCCACGACGACCTGCAAACAATGGAGAGTCTCCGTGTTTACCTGCTGGAGCTCTACCTGTGGAGCGCAGGAGGAAGAGACCACGAGGTTCCCGGGCCGGGGTCCTGGTCAGGCTGAGGAAACGTGAAAACAGGCCTCCTCTACCGAGTTTACTTCTGGCAAATGTCCAATCCCTGGATAATAAGCTGGACGAACTCCGTAGCAGGGTGGCATTTCAACGGGACATTAAGACCTGTAATGTTTTGGTTTTCACGGAGACTTGGCTCGACCCCACGATACCGGACGCCGCCATTGCTCCACACGGATTCTCCATTCATCGCCAGGACCGGACAATAAACTCAGGGAAGAGCAAGGGAGGAGGTGTCTGCTTCATGATCAACAACAACTGGTGCTCAGATGTGGAGATCATTTCTTCGGACTGTTCTCCCAGCCTAGAGCACATCATGATCGGATGCCGGCCTTTTTATCTGCCGAGGGAGTTCACATCTGTTGTTCTAACAGCAGTGTATGTTCCGCCGCACGCTGACAACAACACAGCGCTGGAGGAGCTGTATGGGATTATCGACAGGACAGAGACTTCTCGGCCAGAGGCCGCATTTATTGTGGCCGGGGATTTTAACAGAGCCAACATGAAGAAAGTCCTGCCGAAATACTATCAGCACGTCAGCTGCCCCACGCGCGGTGGAAATACACTGGACCATGTTTACACTCCTTTCCGGCATGGATATAAAGCCCTCCCCCGCCCCCCCTTCGGCAAGTCAGACCACATATCTCTTCTTCTGCTCCCCGTTTACCGGCAGAGACTGAAGAGGGACCGACCTGTGACAAGGACAGTGCAGCGTTGGTCCGAGCAGTCTGACTCTGCTCTCCGCCACTGCTTTGGCATCACGGAGTGGTGTGTGTTTGAGGAGGACGATATAAACACACACACTGACGCGGTGATTTGCTACATCGGCAAATGCATCGATGACGTCGTGCCGCGGATTACTGTACGGACATTCCCAAATGAGAAGCCCTGGATAAACGGCGAGGTCCGAGCTAAACTTAAAGCACGGGCCATCGCGCACAGCGGCGGTGATTTGGATGAGTACAGGAATTCCAGGTATGCACTCCGGAGAGCTATTAGCAGTGCGAAAAGACAATACAGGGACAAGGTGGAGTCGAACTACAAGGGCTCCAACGCCAGAAATATGTGGTCTGGACTAAAAACAATAACAGACTACAAAAGGACAACGAGTGGTGCTGAGGAAGTGTCTGCATCTCTCCCAGATGAACTGAACACATTTTATGCATGCTTTGAGAAGCCCCCGGCTGTGGAGGCACAAAAGGCCCAGGATCCCTGCTCACTGGTTTTAACCAGTGCAGATGTGTGTAGATCTCTGAAAAGGATCAACACACACAGGGCTCCAGGACCTGATGGCATCCCTGGCCGTGCTCTCAAGGTGTGTGCAGTTCAGCTGGCAGATGTGTTCACAGACATTTTCAATAGGTCACTGCTCCAGTCTGTAGTCCCCACATGTTTTAAAGAGTCCATCATTGTCCCTGTCCCCAAAAAGTCAAAACCCATCTGCCTCAATGACTACCGCCCAGTTGCACTCACCTCCATCATCATGAAGTGCTTTGAGCGGTTAGTCAAAACTTTTATCACCTCCTCCCTCCCTGACTCACTGGACCCCCTGCAGTTTGCCTACAGAGCAAACAGGTCCACGGATGATGCCATCTCCCTCACCCTCCACACTGCCCTCTCCCACCTGGACCAGAGGAACACTTATGTGAGAATGCTGTTCATTGACTACAGTTCAGCATTCAACACCATTGTGCCCTCCAAGCTCATCATTAAGCTCAGGGACCTTGGGCTCAACAGCGCCCTCTGTGACTGGATCATGAGCTTCCTGACGGGCAGATCCCAGGCAGTGCGGATGGGGAACATCACATCCTCCACCTTGACCCTCAACACCGGAGCCCCTCAGGGTTGTGTGCTCAGCCCTCTCCTCTACTCCCTGTTCACGCACGACTGCGTGGCCACACACAGCTCCAACACCATCATCAAGTTTGCTGACGACACGACCGTCATCGGCCTGATCACAGACGGCGACGAGACGGCGTACAGAGAGGAGGTCAGAGCCCTGACATCTTGGTGCCAGGACAACAACCTCCATCTCAACGTCAGCAAAACAAAGGAGCTGATTGTGGACTACAGGAAGAGGCAGAGAGAGGCACACACACCCATCACCATCGACGGGACTCCTGTGGAGAGAGTCAGCAGCTTCAGGTTCCTCGGGGTAAACATCAGTGAGGACCTGACATGGACACATCACACCAGGGTCATATCCAAGACGGCTCGACAGCGGCTCTTCTTCCTCCGCAGGCTGCGGAAGTTCAACATGGACTCCAGGATACTCTGCAACTTCTACAGGTGCACCATCGAGAGTATCCTGACTGGCTGCATCACCGCCTGGTATGGCAGTTGCACCGCCCTCAACCGTAAGACTCTACAGAGGGTGGTGAAAACTGCTCAGCACATCACCAGGACGGAGCTGCCATCCATGGAGGACCTCTACACCCAGCGGTGTAGGAAGAAGGCCGGTAGGATATTAAAGGACCCCCATCACCCCAGCAACAATCTGTTCTGTCTGCTGCCGTCTGGCAGACGGTACCGCAGCATCCGGACCAAGACCAC
Source organism: Eleginops maclovinus (assembly GCF_036324505.1). Lineage (NCBI taxonomy): Eukaryota > Metazoa > Chordata > Actinopteri > Perciformes > Eleginopidae > Eleginops > Eleginops maclovinus. The sequence continues at coordinate 21,268,501 of NC_086355.1, read as the reverse complement.
CAGACTCAGAGACAGTTTTATACCACAGGCTATAAGACTACTGAACTCCTGAGCTCTGTGAATGTCTACTCACATCTGTTTATAGTACACACATACATATATATTATACACATCTGCCATACATATCTGTTTATAGTACACATATCTATATATTGTACATATCTGCCATATACATCTGCTATACATAATATATGCATCTGTCCATACCTCCTCATTCAACAGTGTAAAGTATTTAAATACTTTCAATGTATTCCACATATGTATATATTTCACATCCTCAAATCTTTATTGTTAATATTGTAAATATTCTTCTCTCTTTTTGCACTACTTTATTTATCTTTTGCACCATGTATGTTGAGTTGTTGGAGGAGCACGCGACATAAGATTTTCATTGCCAACATATACGCTGTATCTGCTGTGCATATGACAAATAAAACCTTGAAACCTTGAAACCTTGAAAACACATTTTACCAAGCTCATGGAGGGAAAGTAAGAAGCAATTCTCAATCACGTTAAAGATGCTCTCAAATCAGCAAGCGGCAAGATCGCCCTGACTACCGATGCCTGGACCAGTATTGCCACAGAAGCATACCTGGGCATCACTTGCCATTATTTAAGTGATGGTTGGGTGTTCAAAAACGTCTGCCTGACAACAATGCCACTTGAGGAACGGCACACTGGCGCCAACATCGCAGAGTGGATTGAGGAGGCTTTAGAAAAGTTTGAACTCCCTCCCTCCAAGATTGTGGGGATTGTCCATGACAATGCCCGTAATATGGCGCTGGCTGCTAACCTTTTACAAGATAGACATGGGTGGCTGTCAGTCCGTTATGCAGGCCACACCTTACAGCTGGTGGTCAACCATGCTCTGAAGCAAACACAGATCAGTCATGCACAAGGAGCGGCAAGGGGCTCTTGTGGAGCACTTTAAAAAAAGTGAATTGGCTTCAAGCAAACTTGTGGAGCACTTTAAAAAAAGTTAATTGGCTTCAAGCAAACTAAAGGTTAAGCAGAAACAGATGGAGACCCCGGATCACCGTCTTATCCAGGACATCTCCACTAGATGGAATAGTACTTACCACATGATCACCCGTCTACTTGAACAAAGATGGCCAGTTACTGCCACTCTGTCAGATCCAACAACAACGCAGCAAGGTAAAAGGTACCTTGACCTCAAACCCGATCAGTGGACCGTCTTGGAAGACCTTGCAAAAGCGCTTGAGGCATTTGAATGTGCCACTGTGTACTTGAGCAGAGAAAGGTATGTGACAATCTCTACCTTGCCTCCTCTGTACAGAGGGCTATTGAAGTCTACCAGCGTTGCCTATGATGCAGCGCCAGTGCAGGCTTTTCAGACTGCCTCATTGGCGATGACCGAATGCTGCTCTAAAGTGGTCAATGTCACAGATGATAGTCCAAGCAAACACGTCATTGCAGCTGCACTAGACCCAAGATTTCGAAAACTGAAATTCATGAGACCAGAGGAGAAGTTCAGCATGCAGAATAGACTACAAGCTCTAGCCCTAGAGAGTGCCTCTGAGAGGAAGCAGCATAGCAGAGGGAGATAATCGTTGACTAATCGAAACAATAATCTACTGACTAGTCGACTACTGAAATAATCGTTAGTTGCAGCCCTAATTACAATTAACCAAAAATCCTAGGAAATCTGCAACTGCAGTAGAGTAGTTACACCATTAACATGTTGGATTCAACAAACAGGATATTAAAGAATTGAAATGCAAAGTTACATTATCATGGTATTGATATTTGCATACAGTACGTATGTCACAAAGGTATAGCAATTTATTGCACATGGCTGTTGACTGACTTGATGTGAACAGACAACAGTGGAAGGGGTTACTTTCTTGCCATTATTCCTTGGCTTCCTAAAATAACCTTCAAATAATGGGGCTGTTCTCGCTTCATCATCGACCTGTAACACCTAGACCTGACAGCACCCGCCCTGTCAATGATGTGAATTGACTAATCATTTTACTTTAGTTGGGTTTAACGTAGGTTGAACACCTAATAACCATACAAACATCTGAGCTGACGCCAAACTGACCTTAGCATAAGCTAACCTACCTAGCTAATGTAGTGTTATGTTAGCTAGCTAGCTAGCAGCCACTCACCTTCGTAGTCGTAGATGAAGTTGTCGAAAAATAAACTATATCCCTTGTCCACTTTGGAGCGTGTTGTTCAGTTAGTCGATGTACGTCAGAAAAAGTTATTTTTCGGTAAATTTACCAGGGATGCAGTATAAGTAAACTTTGGGTCGTCCATCATGGGTTCGCCAGATTGATGAGTGATTCATCGGAAGTGGCAGTGCACAAAGATAACTGAATGCGGAAGTACCAGTGTGATAATCCCCTATTTACAACAGGGGCTAATGGTGCATTCAGCCTCTTGTGGCCGAAGTGAGTATTGCAACAATACATTCTTAGAACAAATATGTATATATTTTTTTGAATAATAATGGAGATAGACAAGGGGATTCCTACAGTAAATGCACATTCGATCTTGAAGTAGGTTTTAATCAATATATGGCTACGTATTTCGTGGCAAAATGAATATAATTTGGATTATAAAATGTCCAACTTTGGGACCAAATCAGGGGCTTGGTTCCCGCTGCAGTGGACCAGTGTTTGAATCTGACCTAGGGAACATTTTTGCTTGTCATCAACCAGTCTTTTCCTTATTTTTAATCCATCTCTATATTGGTGGCAATGGTTGCCCAAAAAACTCTTAAATCCTCTCATATCTTTTTTTCTCTTTTTTAAATACCTCTTTGGAGTTTACCCCAGAAAGCTTCAGGGAAATCATACAGTTGCAATCAAGGCAATCCGTTACATGTTGAACCAGCAAGATGAAACAACTTCACAAATGTGATACAGTATTATAATTTGTCTTTGCTGTATGTTGTGTAAAGGATGGAATCTGTCATTCTTAATGTTAATGGTGATACAGGCAACTCTGTACGTATATGTGTTTAGTTCAAACAAACTCAAAGCAGGACACTGATTAAATAATCAAAGTTTTGATATAAATAAGGATGTGTGGGAGCAGAGGTATTGCAACTATTAAGAACCATTTGGAATTTAAATGATGTAGACATTTATTTTACAATGTTATTTATTAATGCTTCTCTCTAAACTGTGGCCCTGCTTTTGATTTATGGCGTTTTTAGTTCTAAATAGTTATACTTAATGATATGCATTAGAGCATGGACTCATCAGAGTCCTTAATGACCTGTATCTGTCACAGTCTCAATGTCTGCTGTTACTTTTACAGTCAGTGAGAGGAGTTGCCAGTGGGACAGTTATTGATGAGTCCAGCCAAACTTCCTGCAGGAGCCAGGAGGACAGGGGAGCCTGAACTGAACTCAGTGAAACTACAAATGTAAATTAATAACAACCACTATTTAACCTGTTGAAAAGGTTTCACCTGCAGAGAAGAAAATCAAGACAGTAAAGGAAGATTATAATCCAACAAAAGTAAATGGATGAGAATTTCTACATCGCTCTCATTTGATATCCACTTCCGGGAAAGTGATTTTAACATGTTATCAATAGCTTATTTCATAACATGTTTGAAAGGAATGACACTGAACAGAAAAAAGTATTCTCTTCCATTAATCATTACTGCTCTTTCAAATATGTTTCTTTGAAAAAATAATTGAATAATTGGGAAGATTTAACAGAAATTACTTATTAATAATAATAATGTTCTGGTAATCAAGACATCGCAAAGCAAGTCAGAACAGAACTTCACAACATGTTGCACGACATACAACGAGACATAAGGGTTTGACAAAGACTAAAGTGAAAAGCAGGACTTGATTTTTATGTGTAAGACATCAAGGTACTCAAAGTGCACTGCATTTTGCCATGCTTTTCTTTGTGAACGCACTCCCTGTATGCTCCCGCAATAGCAGGAAAAAGTGCGGAGGAACACAAATTGAGACAAAGCAGAGGGGAACTAGAAGGGCATTCAGAGTGCCGACCTCTGCGAACACAGTTTCCATAAGTGACAAGGAAAGATGTGTGTTTCCATCCTGTAAATTTAATCCACTCGAACATGTTATCCTACCTTGGCCAGTGTTGCACTCTTCGACCAAGTTTCATGAAAATCTGGCCAAACACAGAAACTGTGCAGAAGACATATTTTCTAAAAGGTTAAACAATATGTCTCATCAAAAGCTACATGTAAGGATTTCGATTTTGTAAATAAGGGAACTTACTCCCTCATGAGTCACCCCCTCTTGACCTTTTGTTGCTACATCTTTATCATTGTGAAAAACGGTCAGTGATAGAACTAATTATTCCTACTGCTCCTAACCTTCACCGTTAAATGATCAGTTGAAATCACTTATTGTATCCCTCATTGTGAAACATTGGTGCAAGGGACGCTCAGTATGCCACTTTAAACATCAGCACAATTCATCAGTGACAAAAACACATCTGAAGTAAAAACGTGACCCTTTTTATGTGTACTGTAATTGAGTAAATAGACAATTCATGTCCTTTTATCTTGACCTTAATGTGTAATGAAGTTTGGCGTTTGTGAAGGTTAAATTGAGAGGGAGAAAGGAAAGAGAGAGAGATGGAGATGGATACTTGTTTCACCAATTAAGCCTCAAATCATTTATCATGCCTCGTAAATTAAAAGAAATGAGACTCCATCAAGGAATCGAGGGCATGAGATAATCGATCAAAGAGGAGCAGTGAACTGTTTAAAGGAGCGTCCACTGTCCCCTCCTCTGATTGGTCTGGTACATCAAGCATGTACTATTGTTATTCATGTCCAAACCTCCAGAGGGAGATAGAGCTGTGATGACTTAGACAACGTCAGTCTTTCATTAACAGCAACGATAGTCATGCTGGTAGTATTTTCACGTCGGGAGTCAGCTTAAGTGGTTCATCATCGCAAATGTGAAGTAGCAAGACTACAAAACAAGACTGTCTGTCCGCCTTAGCACACATTTTAGCACTGTGTTATCATTGCAACTTTCCAAAAAACGTCCAAAACCATATCGGATGTTTAATTGAGATCAAAATAAGATTCAATTTGATGATGAGCATTGTTCAAGCAAAGAGAACAAAGGCACCATTACCCTACCGCCCCCTTCACGCCCTTGGTTCAATATGGCACCAAATAACTTCACAGGTCTGCAAATGAGATGAAATCTGAGTTCGAGGTTGGGTGTGGTCCAGGCAAATTGAGCAACATAAAAGCGATATCAACTACCAAGTACAAGCATGTTTATAGCCTTGTAAAATGAGCTGAAAGCCACATCCACAGTAATGTTCCCTCTCCAATCATTTGACTGAGCCAAAGCCAGCCGTGGTAGGCTACTGCGGATTGGAGGTGGAGCTTAAGCAAAACGCAAGTGCGAATGCTCTATGGGGAAAGACACTGGTACTTTGTGCGGATCATTTGGTTAAATTATTATGTTTGTTTGATGCAAGCCACCGTACTGTGTTGTGGGGGGCCAATCAGGCCGGGTTGTATGTTCTCTGCTTCATGTAACGTGTCTGTTATGCTGATTAAATGCAGCCACGTGCATTCGGTGTGATCCTTGACTCATACCAACTAAAGAAACAACTTTTTACATGGTGTCAGAATCGAGTACGGACTTATTGCCTTCATCTCCGATCGCCAGTATTTTTCGACGGTAAACCGATTCTTGTTTTATCAATCTGTGCTGGCTTAGCTGACTGCAGTCGAACAGCCTACACTTTAACAAAATGGCGGATGGCTTTCGTAGACCCGACCCGCTCATTTTTAACGAAAATATCGCAGGGAATTGGCGAGGTTTTGAGCGGGAGTACGACATTTTTATTGCTGCTGCACATTCCGAAAAAATGGCAAAGACTAAAGCTCATATCCTTCTCAACATTGCTGGCCCAGAAGCCATCCAAAGAGAGCGTTCCTTCGTCTATGCTGCAGAAGTGCGCGCGCCTGGAGATAATGGAGGGATTGTTACGCCAGCCGAGTCTCGGGAGTAGTGCTGTGTACCAGTACGCCGAACCGGTACTGGACTTGTAAAAAGTTTTGGTTCAAGTCCGGTTCAAACCGGAACGTCAGGAACCGGTACTCGGACTCGCAAAAAAACTAGCACTTACGTATATTCTCCTTTTTATTCTAAATCATTTAAAACTTCCATAGATCGAGAAATTTGTGCTGAGAAAAGACGAAAAGCATCGTGTCGGCTTCTGACATGGAGGCCATTACTGAACTCACCAAGTCTCGCAAAATATCGCAACTGCTCGCGAGATCTGTGTGACGTCGAGGGAAGCTAGCGATGTGATTGGCTTAGACATAGTGGACAGCGTGGGCTGCTGTGGTCGCCATATTGGATATTTGGTAGTGTAGCTAACTCCTTTGTTTGGTCTACGGCATCACGGGTCATGTAAACACAATGCCGCGGGGCTTTAAATCCAGTAAGGTGTGGGATCATGTGGCGAAACTGCTGCTAGATACTGCGAAGTGTAACCTGTGCGGAAAAGTGATCAAGTGCGCTGGGGGAACATCGAACATAGCGAGGCACTTGAGGCGAAACTGCAAAATAGAAACTACTCCACATGCAGCCTCAGCTACATTGGCGGCGATGTTTGGCAAGCAAAATAACAACGATCGAGGTAAGCTGAACAACACTTTTTGGAAAAAAGGCTTTAATTTTATATAGGCTTGTAAAAAATAGGCATTCTTAGCATTATATTATTAGACATACTAGTAGTAGCATCAGGACTAGCCGACTAGGGCATTTATTCAGCGTCATCTTTTCTTGTGCGGGGAGCTTTTAGTTTGGTAAATGAAATAAATGTTTGAACTTTAGACTAGTAGTTTACTGTAGTTGATGTCATAAGTCATTTGTAGACTAAGTGGCAAAAAGTGTTTGTAACTTTTTTTTACATTTGTACTTTGTAGAGAAATGTAGACACAAGTTGGAAGGACAGTAGCAGGGAACACAATAAACCGGACAGTTTGATTTTCAGATGATTATGAGTTTATTTTCAATTGATAATTAGCTTACAATAAGTTCACTTTAGTTACTCACACAAGCCATGACTTATAAGTCCGGACCTGAACCTGAACCTCTGGACTTGAGTCCAGACCTGAACCTGAATGTGAGTCCAGGTACGCAGCACTACTCGGGAGGACCCGGAATGTTTGAAAAAAAAGTTCTGTGAAATCTGCAATCGGGTAGATGACAAATAAGGGTGTAACACCTTTTTTTTTTAAAACAAAGTTTCTAGAATTGTATGATTATGTAAAGTTTAAATACTGTTGTTTTTGAAACTGCTAGAGGTTAGCAGATTTTTTTCTCATGTCATTTATTAAGCTTTTTTTTTTCCTGATTTGAAATAAATCAGGTATGTTTTAAGTTTAACAAGTATTCTTAAAGAATGATCATTAAAATTCTGCATATGTTTTATTTCACAGCTGTTTTTTGATTATATTCTTTGCTTGTGCCATCTTTTACCACTCACTGCAGTGGAAATATTGTGTAAAATGAGGAAAAATATTTAAAAAGGATTATTATTTCTTTTATATAGTTATATTATGCAGTGTTTTCAAATATACGTAATTATGTAAGCTAGTTAACATAGTAAAAGTTGTTTAATTGTGTTTGAAGTGATGTCCCACCACAGGACATCCTGTCACACCACAGGACAAAATGAGACACTGTATGAACATTCATGGTGAAATGTATTGAATACTTTTGTAACAAAATTCATTTGCATCTGTATTTTAACATTAATGAAAATGCATCATATCATTAAAATCTTATTACTTAGTGTATGAATTTGAACTAAAAGCATAGGGAGGCGTCAAATTAGACCCATTGTCATAAAGACCATTCATTTCTATTTTTAACTGAAAAGACTAAACACATATCTTGTTTATCAGTAGAATGTCATTCAAATCATGCTAAAATAATTAGAAAAGCATGTTAAAATCATCAGTTCATTTCTTTGAAAGCAGTGATCAAGAGACATTTGACATTCTGGAGTCATCACTTATAACAAAAGATCAAACCCCTCCTCCCAGCTCCCACCCTCACAACTTGTAAACTGCCTGCAGGAACTCAAATCATGGATGACCACAAACCTACTCAAACTAAACAGTGCTAACCTTTCCCGGTAGAGACAGATATATATTTATGTTTAATATATGTATAATATGTATAATATTTGTTAAACATATATATAGAGACAGAGATATATTTATATTGCAAACATAACAGACGAGAATCTAGCTAGACATCTGACTTAATTATGTCACACTACAGGACGGGCAGTCACACCACAGGACTCTTTCACCTTCGCAGCCATTTTGAGTCATTGCTATACAAAACAGACCTTGGGCATTACAGTAACTGAAAAAGTTAATTGTTTTAGACCTAAATATGATTTAAAAAATATATGTTTTCGTTTTTTCTTGGACTAGATCAGTCACACCAAAGGATTATCACAAAATGGGCACGTTCATGGTCTGACAGAAACAATGAAATATCAAAAAAAGAGATTTACACTCACCTTTGAAACTTCTTAGCACATCCAAACATCTGGGGGACTTCCTGGTCGGGGGCTTGACTAAAGGACCCCTATGGCTGTCGATGTAACTGCCAGTACAAAAGTCCAATATCCTATGTCACACTGCAGGACAGCATTTGTGTTTCAAAACTAATTTACTGTAAATATTATTTTAGTATTTTTTAGCATTTTGAAAACTTAAGTTAATTAAGTAAATACATACAAAATAATGCCACAACATTTATTAGCTGCTCCAAACACATCTGCTTTATTTTACTAATATTACATGTGATGGGTCATCAATGTTACAGTCACACCGCAGTCATGGATTGGCCATAACAAACACCATGTTCGAACACAAGGATGCTCATAAGTGTACGTGGTACCAGAGCACCCTAGGCAGAAGGTCCATGATCGATTTTGTTATCGTATCATCGGACCTGAGGCCGCGTGTTTTGGACACTCGGGTGAAGAGAGGGGCGGAGTTGTCAACTGATCACCATCTGGTGGTGAGTTGGGTCGAGTGGCGGGGGAAGCCTCTGGACAGACCCGTTAAGCCCAAACTTGTAGTGCGGGTGAACTGGGAACGTCTGGAGGAGTCCCAAGTCCAGGAGGCCTTCAACTCACACCTCCGGTGGAGCTTTTCAGGCATCCCTGTGGAGGCTGGGGACTTTGAACCAGAGCAGGCGGTGTTCAAAGCCTCCATTGCCGAAGCTGCGGCAGGGAGCTGTGGTCAGAGAAGCCGTCCGACTGAAGAAGGAGGCCTTCCGGGATATGTTATCCCTGGGTACTCCTGACGCAGTTGCAAGGTATCGACAGGTCGGAAGAGCAGCAGCCTCAGTCGTGGCCGAGGCAAAGCAGCGGGTGTGGGAGAAGTTTGAAAAAGCCATGGAGAAGGACTTTCGGTCGGCACCAAAGTTGTTCTGGAAAACCGTCCGACACCTCAGGAGGGGGAAGCAGGGAACCATCCAAGCTGTGTACAGTAAGGATGGGACGCTGTTGACCTCAACTGATAGTGTGTTAGGGCGGTGGAAGGAACACTTTGAGGAACTCCTGAATCCGACAACTCCACCCTCTATGTTAGAGGCGGAGCTGGAGTATGAAGGGGGGTCAATTCCAATCTCACGGGGGGAAGTCACTGAAATAGTCAAACAGCTCCACAGTGGCAAAGCCCCGGGGGTGGATGAGATCCGCCCCAGAAATGCTGAAGGCTCCGGGTGTTGAGGGACTGTCATGGTTGACATGTCTCATCAACATTGCGTGGAAGTCGGAAACAGTACCGAAGGAGTGGCAGACTGGGGTGGTGGTTCCTCTTTTTAAAAAGGGGGATCAGAGGGTGTGTGCCAATTACAGAGGCATCACATTACTCAGCCTCCCTGGGAAAGTTTACTCTAAGGTGCTGGAAAGGAGGGTCCGGCCGATTGCCGAACCTCAGATTGAAAAGGAACAATGCGGTTTTCGTCCTGGTCGTGGAACGACGGACCAGCTTTTCACTCTTGCAAGGATCCTGGAGGGGGCCTGGGAGTACGCTCATCCGGTCTACATGTTCTTTGTTGATTTGGAGAAGGCGTATGACCGGGTTCCCAGGGAGATACTGAGGGAGGTGATGTGGGAGTATGGGGTGAGGGGGTATCTACTCAGGGCCATCCAATCTCTGTACTCTCAAAGCGAGAGCTGTGTCCGGGTCCTCTGTAGCACGTCGGACCGATTTCCGCTGAGGGTTGGCCTCCGCCAGGGCTGCGCTTTGTCACCAATCCTGTTTGTGATATTCATGGACAGGATTTCTAGACGTAGTTGTGGGGGAGGGGGTCTACAGTTCGGTGGGCTAAGGATTGCACCACTGCTTTTTGCAGATGATGTGGTCCTAATGGCTTCATCGGTCTGTGACCTTCAGCACTCACTGGATCGGTTCGCGGCCGAGTGTGAAGCGGCTGGGATGAGGATCAGCACCTCCAAATCTGAGGCCATGGTTCTCAGCAGGAAACCGATGGACTGTCCATCAAGGTAGGGAATGAAGCCTTACCCCAAGTGAAGGAGTTCAAGTATCTCGGGGTCTTGTTCTCGAGTGAGGGAACAATGGAGCGTGAGATGGGCCAGAGAATCGAAACAGCGGGAGCGGTACTGCAGTCGCTTTACCGCACCGTTGTGACGAAAAGAGAGCTGAGCCAGGAGGCAAAGCTCTCTGTCTACCGGGCCATCTTCGTTCCTACCCTCACCTATGGTCATGAAGGATGGGTCATGACCGAAAGAACGAGATCGCGGATACAAGCAGCCGAAATGGGATTTCTCTGCAGGGTGGCTGGCATCTCCCTTAGGGATAAGGTGAGAAGTTCAGTCATCCGGGAGGGACTCGGAGTAGAACCGCTGCTCCTTCTTGTTGAAAGGAGCCAGTTGAGGTGGTTCGGGCACCTAGTGAGGATGCCACCTGGGCGCCTCCCTAGGGAGGTGTTCCAGGCATGTCCAGCTGGGAAGAGACCGAGGGGTAGACCTAGGACCAGGTGGAGGGATTATATCTCTTCGCTGGCCTGGGAGCGCCTTGGAATCCCCCAGTCAGAGCTGGTTGATGTGGCCAGGGAAAGGAAAGTTTGGGGCTCTCTGCTGGAGCTGTTACCTCCGCTACCCTGACGGAAAAGCGGGAGAAGATGGATGGATGGATAGTTAAGGCAGGCGTGCGTTGCTTAGGCGGCCGTCTAATGCCAAGTTCATACTACATGATTTTTAACCCAATTGGCCGCTCCCAGACGGATTTTGCAGTCGGCACTAAATCTGCGTTAAATCGCTGCTCGGCAGTCGGCGCCTCCCCGACGCCCGACAGATAACTAGCAAGCTAAATATCTTGACCTGTCGGCGAGTCCAAATCCTGTAGTGTGAAAAGGGTTGTGCCTGGTAATGGGTGCGCCAACGAGCTACAGTCAATGAGAGCGCAAGACACAGGGTGAGGAAAAGCCCCGGGGAGGAGCTGCACAACTTTCTAAAAAGAAGAAGCGTTGTCCAACACAACAAGTCGACACAGCTGTTAGAAACATGATTTTGAACTGTAAAGTTGTAGCTAGGCTACACAATTCACTGAAGTTAACGTTAGCTGATGTGCTAACAAGCTTAAGCAAAGTAACTTATTGACAGTTTCTAGGTAAAACATAATAACGTTCGAAAACGCGCCATTTCCCGTTTCACTTCTCGCGTTTATTCGTGAGAAAACGTAGTTTGGAGACCAGACAGACTCCTCTGGGATTTCGCCTGGTGACAGATTGTGTAGTGTGTGACCCCCTGTCGCCGTTCAATCGCGTAGTGTGCACACCACAACGACTTCAAGACTGCCGAGCGAGTTGAGTAGTGTGAACTGGCAAGCGATCGTACGACTTTGAAAGTCGTGTAGTCTGTGCAAGGCATAAGCTGTGAAGTGCTGCGGGAAACCCTGCACAGTGATTAGTTGGCTTTATATGTTAAAGTGAAATGCTCAGGTGTTCGTTTAATCTTATTAGCTGTGTGACTCAAACTTCTAAGAATCAGTATTGAACTACGAGAGTGAAGTAACATTATTTTAGACCCACTAATGCTATTGTGTTTTATGGTACTATTAACTAAAAGAAAGGGATGTAGATCATTTGGTTAAATGATTATGTTTGTTTGATGCAAGCCACCATACTGTGTTGTGGGGGGCCAATCAGAATGCTCGATGGCCGGGTTTTATGTTCTCTGCTTATTGTAACGTGCCAGTTGCTTTTTATGCTGATTAAATTCAGTCACGTTCATTCGCTGTGATCCTTGACTCATACCTACTAAAGAAACAACTTTTACACTTCGGCTCTCTAGAGTCAGTTATTTTGGCTTCATGAAGAAATGAGCAACTTCGATAGCAATGAACTGGGTCATGCGTCCATTGCTGTATCCAGTTCTTCTCTCAGACTGGCCATCTGTGTGTTTACCAAAGAACATAATTAATTTACGATCCTCATTTTAGTTGCACACTGATAAGCGAAAGAGGGTGACAGCGCAGATCTAAACATTTGGTTCGTATTGACAGGAAACACCCTGGGAGAGGAATTAACGTTGGGTGAGATGACACAGTTGCCGAAAGCAAGTGTGAAGACGAGATGGTCAAAAATCCAAAAGGAAAGGATGGTGCAGAGAAAGAAAGGAGAAAAAGAAATATAAGCCAGTGGTGAATGATGCTTCGAAATTAGATTGACTAACCTTGTTGGCAGATGCGCTGCTACCGCTAGCATGATCAGCAGCATAAGTAAACTACAAGTGTGTTAGAAGTCCAGCACAGTAATGAAGTGAATGTTAAGGGCGCGGGTCTGAGTGCAGATGCTCAAGATGTGCAGCTTCAGCTTTTCATGATGATGAGGGACAGAGCGCTGAGCTGGTGGAAGTTTCCCATGGGCACAGACAAGTACAGGGCAAGAAGATGGTGAGTACGGGGCGGCAGTGACTCAGTCTTTAGGGACCTGGTACTGGAGAGGTGTCAGTTTACTTCCTGGGCCCGGCGGAGGTGACCATGAGCAAGGCACCAAACCCCCGACTGCTCCCTGGCGCCGGCGAGACTGGCAGTCTTCGCTCTGGCACATCTCCAGATGCAACCTACAAAAAACTGTACAGTGTGTATAAATTGTGTGTGTCCTAAAAATGCATGTGCATGTTTGCACTAATTCCATATCCTCTTTAATATACTTTTTCAGAGTTTTATAATTTCATTTTCAAATAAAATAAAATACAAATCCATTCCCGAAAGAAAAAAGCTAGTAATTGATAAATATGTTTTCAGCAAATCCCTTGCAAAGTCTTAAAGAAACAATGGATTAATTCTACTAACATGCATTGCCTTTGTATTCAAAGCCTGACCCAGTTTATTTTGAATCAATTCCACAAAAAACCTGCAAGTGTAAGTACTACAAGAATAGCAGTGTAAAAATCCATTGCTGAAAAAAGCGACCAAAAAAATGCAGCATTTATTACAGTTTGAGCAATTACTACAAGGTCCAACTGTTTAAGGACATTTCTGAAGATTCTTTGACTAGTTTTGAATAGAAATATCTTTAGCAAACAAATGGGCTTGGTGTCACAAACCCGGTAAGGATGTCGGAAAGTATCGAGACAAAATAAGGCCTGTCGGTTTGCTGTATAAATGGGATTTTTTCATTAGCCTTATACTATACATCCACAAAACAAAAAGCAGTCAAGATTAGGATAAAGGTTTCGGCATGAATCAATGCATTTGTGTGAGACTTTTTTTGGTGATTTTTGGATCAAACCTAAATTGAGACATTCAGTCAGTTGCAAGAGGGAAATCAATCCAGCGATACTGCAGTAAGAGTGGAATAGAAAATGTGTCGACTACTTTTCGAGTGTCACTTGAGGCATCATCACTGTAAGGCTGTACTGTTAAACTACAGCTGTAGAGTCCTACATTCAATCACTATCAAATCTTTTCAAGGGCGCAAAGTTAAAGTTTCTTAAGGCCAAAGTACTTGATGCCAAACATTCCCATTGTTAAGGAGTTCAAGGGAAACGATATAGACTAAAACAACTCCAAATTGCTCCAAATTACCTTTGCACTTGAGAGCGCTGGATATAAACTGGGAAATTGACAGATGAGCGAGGAGTGGTAGTGTGTGGCAGCAGCTTCGCTCAACGTGAAAGATTGTTAGCAACAGCGTGCAGTAAGACCTGACCCGAGGTTTAACACTCAGCAGACCCTGTAAAGCTCAGTGTGGCATGTAGCATGTGGAGTGCATGGAGTAATTGGAAAAAGCTTAGAGAAGAGGGAACTAGCAGCTCAAGGCTGAGTGTTCGGGCTGGAAATTAAAGAGTGTGCTATGTGGAGATTGGCCACTGTGGATTTATGCCCACATCCGTTAACGGATTACTCAATAACAAATCATTTGTCTTGTAGGAAGTATGTGGATATGGAAAATGTAGAAAGCAAATAACCACTTTTTCAAATTACATCTGACAAACACTTATTTTTGTTGATGCTGAATCATCAGGTTGCCACATGATTCAAACTCACGGATGGTAGCTCCAGAGACAGATCTGGCTTGTAGATGTGCTGATGTAGCTGCTGCAGATCCATATTTGTGCCTGGGAGATTCCAACTCAGTCCCATATAATGACTTGACTCTCATGGTAAAATCACATTCCCGCATCATGATGTCCTCAAACGACTATACCATTGTTACATATTGTAGGGCTGCACAATTAATCGAATTTTAATCACAATCACGATTTTGGCTTCCCACGATCAAAATCGCGTGATCGAGCGATATTTTAAATGTGTCATTCTGTTCATAGAACGCTCAGTATCAAAGTTTTCCACAGCCAATCTAGCGCTTCTAGCGAGTGATGGAGAAAACAAGCCTCGTCCACACTACTCCGGCGTTTTCGAGCACCTAAAACGCTCGTGTGGACGGAGATCGTTTTTGTTTTAAAACTCCGGATTAAAATGAAAACGCAGTAGTATGGCCGAGAGATAGACCTATTTTATTTTGATGCACACATTTTTACATTAGCAGGAATGTAGCACCTGGATGTGAAAGCAGTAATAATGAGCCTATGTGTCAATAAAAAACAGTTTTGGTTAAAATTGAACAAATAATCGTGATTATCATTTTGGCAATAATTGTGCAGCCCTAACATATTGTATGTTGTTGGATCGGGTACTCATACTCAGGGCTCCTACAGGTTTCTTCAAGTCAAATTCAAGTCTTTTTAAGACCAAATATAAAAACGTAATACCTATTTCACAGACCTACCAGCAAAGAAAAACAACACCTTTTAATTTGTTCATTTATTTCTCAAACAAATGTGAAAATGTGGACTGTGTAAAGCATTATGGAAGAATGATGTAACATTGCAGCATAGTAGTGAGTACTTACGCTACAACACCACAGCACAGACACAGACAACAAGCCAAACAGAGGTGTGAAAAATCAAAGAAAAGTTCAGCAGACCACAAAAAAGTTGACAGTATCTTAAGCGCAGCCCGTTTGGCATTGGGGTATGTTTCCATTGGCACACTTTTCCAGAACTCAATGGTCCCTTCCCTTAAAGCAGGTTTCAGTTGGTCCTCCTCACAAAGATCGATCATCTCCAACTCAGACGCAGCCTCATCTGTGACTAGCGGGGCTTTCAAACAGTCCATCTCCGCATTAAATGGGTCGACGAGGAACGTAATCTGTGGCCTTTTCAGTTGTAGATCACGGAACCGGGTAACAAAGCTTTCGTAAAGGTTTTCAACCAGTGTTGCATATCTGGCTTTTTGCTTATTCAGGGCGGCGCTGGTGACTTGCCCGCTGGCTTTTAGCAGAGTGGGAAATGTGTTAAATCTCTCTTTTGAATATGCGCCTTGAACAGCTTCAGTTTGTTGAGAAGCGCAAACACACTTTGCACCAGGTTCGGCAGCATTTTTAACTTACCCTGCAGGGTCAGATTCAGTCTGTCACACAGTGACACAGCATGTCGACCAAAAAGGCCAGATCCATAATCTACTCAAGGTCCGAGAGCTCGGGATAGTCCTTGTTCTTCTCTTCCATGAACAGTTTCACGGCATCTAAAAGTTCAAAGAAGCGATAGAGTACTTGGCCTTTTGATAGTCACCTCACAGTGCAGTGCAGCGGCAGGTCACCTGGAAGCCCTGTGTCTAGCTCAGCGAAGAGAATCTTGAATTGCCTGTGGTTAAGCGCATGTGTGCGGATGTAGTTGACGATTTCCATTACAGGCATCATGACATTGTTTAAATTCAATGATTTAGACACAAGTTGCTCCCTGTGGATGATGCAGTGGAAATTCCAAAACCCGGGAAATGTTTGGTCAACTTTGCACAGCCCCATAAGCCTGTTCACAGATCCGATCATGGCTGGCGCTCCATCAGTGGCTATTGCAGTTAGTTTTGGTATGGGCAGATTTGCTTTCGCAAATGCAGCCATCATTGTTTCTTTCACATCTATGCCACGGGTTCTGTCTTTTCATAGTACAATATCAAGGAGTTCTTCTTTGATCACACAATCGTTTGACACAGACCGTGCAAATATTGCCAACTGAAGCTTGTCTTGTATGTCACAAGTCTCATCCAATGCAACACTAAAATACTCATATGCTTGAAGGTCACAGTGCAACTGTGATTCAATAGCCGTGTTAATGTCCGATATTCTGTGTTCAACAGTGTGGCGGGACAGTTGGACATCTGATACCATTCGTTTTAGTTTGTCATTTTCAGGAGATAAGATTTCAACAACGTCACTGAGGCATTTTTTAACAAGCTCCCCTTCATTGTATGGCTTTTTAGCCCGTGCAATGTTCCAAGCCAGTTGATACGATGCAAGCGTTACGGTTTCTGAGTGCCTCGTAAATGTTTTGAAAAACTCTATCTGCTTTTCTGCCTGACATTTGAAAGTGACCACCTTGTGCTTGTGAAGTTCAGTTTCTTTTGGAAATTCCTGGTCGATGTTAGCATGGAGTGAGCTGAAGTGGCGCTGAAGATTTGAAGCTTTGAAATGCGCTAATGACGCCTGACATATACGGCAGAATGGCTTGCCATTACGTTCAACAAAAAAATATAAACTCTCCCACTCTGTTAAAAATGTCCTGTGTTCATCTTCATATTTTCGCTTTGCTGTGCATTTTTTCCCTGCCATTTTGAGAGCGAACTTGACACTAATTGTTTACTCAAATGATCTTGCCCCTAGTGGGAAACTGCGGTATTTTCATCTCACGCATATGCGCGTTTGATGAAAATACCGTATTGAACTCAAGCGAAGCGAACAAGCACATTAAAAAAACACAAACACAAACTTTGATATGAACGTAAGAGCCGCATGAAACCAGGCAAAGAGCCGCATGTGGCTCGGGAGCCGCGGGTTGCCCAGGTCTGCTCTAGAGAGAGAGAAATTATCCATGAATATAGAAGATGTCTTCAATGACCTGGTTCAACCTAACCATTTGTAAAATGATCTTTTGAAAACATCACACTACCTTAAGGACTGACTCTGCACCTAGACCAATGCTGATGTCTTGTGGGCTGAGCCAGATGGTCTTGTCTGTGACATCAGTTTGGTCAGCTGCAGGGCAGTGATATTGTGGAGGACTTCTCTCTTTATGAAGCGTCTGAGTAGACTCTGTCAACAGAAAAACGCAAACATGTATGGTGCGGCACATTAATCACCAACATCAAATTGTCTGATGATGATGCACAATGTATCCACTATTTTTTACACATCCTAACCACAAACCCCATATTGTCAGAATGTATCAATTGAGCCCAATCAGTGGTTATTATAACGTTAAGTCAATTATTACCATCATCAACTCGGTCAGGTCCTTGAGGAGGAATGGGAGCACAGGCTCACCTGTCTGATATTTTTTCAGGAAGGGAGTGAAGGTCCTGGCAAGTGCTGCGTAGAACTGAAATTTGGCCAAGATGACTGGATCCTTTTTGGCTGCTGCAACTGGCAGACAGACAGAGAGGCAGGACATTTCAACTTAGCCATATATTACAAAAACTATGACAAGGCCACACCACCACCAGGGTTAGGACACAGTCACAGACCTATTCACAGCATTTTAGAAGGGCCTACCTGTTCCAGAGTCTCTTTGTTTTCACAGCTTCCATGTACAGGAGAAGTGATGGCCAAACTGCCAGGGCTCTCTCCACAACCGGAAGGTTTTCTAACATAATCGGCATGCATTGTGGGAAATGTAGTTTGAGTAGTTCTAGTTTGGGTCCTGGGAAGCCGACACACCCCGTCCTGGCCTTGCCTGTCCTGGAAGTGCCGCGGAGCTGTCTTTTGTCTGCACGTTTCTGACGAAATAAGCTATTATTTTTGCCCAACCCCGAACCCTTCCGTCTCTTGCCTTCTACCTGAGCGATCCTGTTCACAGTATCCTTATATAATGAACTGATCAGTCATGATATCAATAAACACAATCCTAAAATTGAGTTCTGTTCAACAGATAACTATCTGGAATGTCGCCAGAAGCTGACACTGGCTCAAGACCAGACTGATCTGGTATCGGAGGCTGAAGACCCAATCACAGACAAAGGCCTAAAAGAAAAATCAAGTATGACTTTTATGCATCTCAAAGTGCCTTTTGTTCCTCCCACTTCATGTTCATATCCTTTCCATCATTACAAGTCAAAGTAATTATGTCTGTATGTGTCCAATACTTCGCAAATAATTTTACGAAGACTTCAACATTCATTTGTTATTTAAATAAACATATTTGTATAAACCCAGTCTCTTTATGAACTAATATATCTGTCTTTTGTTTTATCTGTCTCTAATAAAGGCCAAGTAGACATGTCCAAATTGACATGGACCCCAGTCCTCTAAAAAAACAGGCCCTCCAGGACTTCCCTAAGGCCTCTGCTATCCCTGGACCATCCAACTTCAGGCGCTACCTTATCCAGCAGCCCACAGAGTGGGTGTATTGAGGTCCCTGTGACCAATGAGGAGCCTCAGGACTTTCAGGTAGTAGAATTGCAGAAGTAATTGAAGTCTTTAGTTTGAAATAAATATTATTTAAAAGTATCTTTTTTAGTGAAGATTATAGATGATAAACAATGTGAATTGTTGTTCACTAATAAAATAGGCAATCATAATTGAAAATAAAGTTGAAAGGTGAAATAATAGCAATTCATAGGTGTATATATATATATATATATATATATATATATATATGTATACATATATATATATATACATATATATATATGTATATATATATGTTTTTTTTTTACGCCCACCTCCAGCATGTAATAACCCTGGGTTCATCCCTTCGCCTGGCAATTAACAATAGCTATGGTAAAGGTGAGATGGCAGGGTCAGAGGCAGAGATGGCAGGGACAACGATTTACCAAGGCCAGTCTGTCAGTGCAGGGACAGGGACTCAGTCTTACAACCCAACCCATCATGGCATCAGAGGCTGTGACCAAATGTGTGGAAGTAAGAATTATTGTGTTACACTCCTCCAGCCTTCACTTGATATATGCAGCAGCGTAGGAAGGTCTTCGACTTTGGGGGGGACCAATGCTTATTTACCAAACGTGTTTTAACCATCGTGTTTCCCAGTGGAGTTACTATCGGTAAGCACTTATGGGCTCCAGCCAATCAGGGGCCCGTCAACCTTTGGAGGGCTCCACCCACGACAACAATTTCATCTCCCCCGCCCGGGCCCTTCATTCAGCTTTAACATATCAATCGAACCGAGACGCTCCTTGGTACTCCATTTGAGGCAGAACACTGATTATGACTGAGTATCAGGCCTTATATGAACTCATCAGTCTCACACTTCTACTCCATGGTTACCTGGAAGCATGTCCATCCAAATAGAATACCAATTAGGCTGTATAAAGTAATTACAGAAACATATTTGAATTCATATTGACAACATATTTTAGTGATCATTGAATATTTTTTAAAGCTAGCAACTATGTATTTTGGTGTATTTAGTTTTACATTGCGACTGGGGATTGTGGGATATGGTAGTGAACCCATAAAATATATTAAACTATCAATGTGAAACTGATTAATAATTACTGATTAACAATTAATGTATAATGTAACTTATAATTATAACCAAAATTATGATATAAACACCTGATAAAGGTTGAAGGTCTTTAGAGTTCTTTAGTTGGAAGAGGCTGGGCTCTGAATATTGTAGCAACACATATATCAGACACGGTTTATTCTCCAGAAATGTATTAAAACAATCAAAGCAAACTTAATTCACGTATAAGAACAAACAGTAAAGAAAGAAAATACAATCCAGATAAATTGGGATCAAAGGAGGATTAGGGATACTTGTGATGAGCTTATCTATCAATCACGATACTGGCTAGAGCACACAGGAGGCTGAGTGTATCGTGCGCAGTGTGCACGTAATGCGCAGTGTCAGTGCGCAACGTTGACTAGAATGGGGGTAGGTAATAGTGAGCGCACATGTGGGAGAAAGACAAAGGAATTCTAACTTGGGATAGTCTCAACTAGTCCTTTAAACACAACAAATCACCGATTCCTTCCACTTCCTACTGAAGTGGTTAACACAACGAAAACAAAACGTATGGTCCAAATTCTAAGTGAATCACAGTGTACACGTTAAAACATGGATGAAATGAATTAGAGTAACAACATTTTTCTCTCATTACATAAATGCAACATTAAGACTAACTCTGCCCAGATGCCAGCCTTAATGTGAGGTTGCTTGTGTAGCGATTGATGAGGCGTCCGGCCGGGCAATCCCGATGAGTGTTGAGCAGAGGTCCGTGAGCGGGTCTTTCGGAGTCCATGGCGGGTCTTTCGGAGTCCGTGGCGGGTCTTTCGCGGTTCGTAGAGGATCTTTCGCCATTCGTACTGGGTCTTTCGTGGTTCGTAGCGGGTCACTCGCAGTCCATGACGGGTCTTTCGCAGTTTGTTGCGGGTCTTTCGTAGTTCGTAGCGAGTCTTTTGTAGTAACTTTACTTGATTCGGATAAAATAAATTTGCGATCGCGTTCAGGGAGATACTGTGTGGCTTTACTTAGAGCAGAGCAAGCAGCGCGGTATGGTCTTTCAGCTTTCGTAGAATCGCGAGAATAAGAAGGGTTTAACAAGTCCCCCCTTTTACAAACTGTCTGATAGCAGTATGACTATAGACTTGAACAACAATTAAATCATAATTAAACACTGGCGAAAAGCGATAGTAGTATCCAGGCATGTATTGGCCGGGGGACACCGTCCCCCCATTAGTTTCAGTATGTTTTTTTTATAAAACCAGTGTGCGAAATACCCTTCAATATTCGGGGGGGGGGGTCCCGATCTCCCGATTGTTGCGCAACACTGACATAGGAGGTTGCATTGGCTAAAGTTGTTTGGTTGCACTTTGTTTGATGTTACAGGGTTTCTCAACGGGGGCGGCAGCGCCCCGTGGGGGGCGTTCGTAGAACCCAGGGGGCCCTGGGAACGAACATGGGGGCGTCACAACTTCGCTTGTGTAGTGGTCATTATTTTGAACTATTTCCGTCCTCTCGGGACGGCCCGTCTTGCGTGGGTGGAGTACCCGAGGAGAGAGTAGCACCGCAAGGCAAGGGCGCAAACTGAGAGAAAGAATGTTGAATTCCGCGCTGTTTTAAGGGCAAGACTGCGTTTACAGTACTGCTGTAACCAATACTGATACAGTGGAGGGTGATAAAAAGTGGTGGGGCTTAGGTACGGGAACGTATAAGGGTTGGACTACAGTGGCCCAGCAGCCCCTACACTTTTGAATAAATAATGCTACCGGTTAATTTTCTTCTATAGGTCATCAGTCTTGGAGTGGCAAGAGGAGCCAATGTCAAGGACAGTTTGACGCATCCTAAAACAGGCCATCAAAAATGACCTAGCTAAGACAATCTCATGGCGGGGGTTGCACGGAAAGATTCCGTTTGAGAAACTGCATCTGAAGGCAGTAGTGATGGGTAAGCATTTTAACTGTTCGTCACTGTTTATCACAAGCACCGTGTTCTAGGCTCTGATAACTCTTTTCCAAAGGCTCCTGCACCTATGCGGATTCTATCAGGCTGAAACCATCAGTCGACTGTCAGACAATTCTATTCTAGTAAAAATTTAACAGAACTGAACTCAAAGCACTTTTGAAATGTTTCTGGGAGACAACACACAGCCCACACAAACGCAGAACCCACACACCTATCTCCCGCATGATGAGTGAATGAATAATAATAAAGAATATATCTCTTTAAAATACATAGTTTCATTTTTTGTGCATAATGCTCATAGAACACACATTGGCCTCCTTTTTTTTTCTTTTGGCACGCCTAATTTGGCCCAAATTTGGGCTGTACATCATTCCGATGCTTTGCCAAAATGGCATGCCAGTTTTGGGCCAAATTGGGCCATAATGATTTTGCTATCTGGGTTCTGTTTTATCTTATATTTTGAGATGTTTATATTATATAATTGTTTATTTTCTTTTCTTTCTAATTATGTGAATACTTGTTTTAGATGCTAATGCAACAAACTTGTTTCCTAATTTGGGATCAACAAGGTATATCTTATCTTTGTTTATCTTATCATATTATTTTGATTAAAACACCCCATATCATACAGTATATCATCATCTATCCAAAGGCATTGGGATACATGATCTGGGACCCAGAAATGCACATGCAAAGGTTACGCGCACATCCATCTTGATGTTGACATACAGTATTTCACTGGATAGGTGATAAATGTAACTTGCTGGTACTGTAAAGAACAAGTTGGGGCATTGTTATAATTCCTCTTCTGGTCACCATTAATAACTATTTAAAGCTTCACAGTGATCCTTCTAATGTGAAAATATTTCTTCTTTGACGAATGTTGTAAATGACCAACATATGTTGAGGCAAGCCCCAGAACATACAAGGCAAAAATGTACTTTCCACTGTATCTGACATTGTACCTTTTGTATTATTTGGTATGTGTTAGCCTGGGATTTCCGCCAGGTTATCCAATTTCCTCTCACATAACAAGGACAGACAGGATACTGCAGGTTAATTATTGACACTGAAATTGCCCATAGGTGTCAATGTGAGTGTGAATGGTTGTCTTTCTCTTTCAGCCCTGTGATTATCTGTGACCTGTCCATGGTGTACCCCGCCTCTCGCCCACGTAGATAGCCTCAGCTTCAGACCCCTCGCAACCCTGTATAAGCTGTGATAATGGAGCTGAGAGATAAGGTCTGGATGTATCTGGCAACAGAGTTCAGAAAACTAGCTAATAAAAAAAGCTGCATTTCAGTGATATGGATAATTCGAGGTGCTTTTTTTATAGCCAAATGAAATGCCTTACATTTAGTATTTCTCACCAAAACACACTGACTGTATCTTTGAGCTCTTTAAATATGTTGAATGCATTTACTATATCATGAAATATTTATAGAGCTTACATTATATATCACACTGTGCCATCGACTCATATATAGCTTTAAGGTTTCATAAATAGACAATGAACTGGATATTAACAATACTGCATTGTTGAGTGATTTTGAAGAAACAGTGAAAAATGAATTTTCTGCACGATGCTTTGAGTTCATCATTTAGAGCTTTCCAAAACACGTTTCTTTCCTCCCTATTGACACAGTGAAGAAACAGTTGCATCAAATGGAGGGCTGGTTCCTAATAGTCCACTGTGTTTCAAGTATGAGAATATTAATGAAAGAAGAATTGCATCAAGTGCTTAAAGCAGCAAGACGTCTCATCACCATGTTCTGCCTGGTCAACAGTAGTTTTTTTTTGCATTTTTTTTCAAATATATTGTAAGAAAAGCTATTTTGAAATTGCATGTTAAAACATTTACTGAGAAGGGCCTGACAAAGGTTTCTAAATATCTGCGTGTACTATAGATCAGGGGTTTTCAATTTGGGTGCGAGTAGGAAAGGACAGCCAAGGCCCCCATTCCCCAAAATCCCGTCCGCCTGCCCTAACCCACACACACCTCTGCAGTAAATGCCATCTTTTGTGTGTTCCAGGGAAAGACGAGTTTCATTAAAAACTGATCAAATGTAAATATTTTTTAATATTGTATTTAAAGACATTTTATTTTCACAACTTTTTAAAAAGTGCATTCATAAACGATCTTTGCAACAGTAAATACTTTCAAACTTCATGCAGGGCTAATTGAGGCTACTTTTGAAATCACTGAACATTGGTAGGCCTATCCACAAGTCAAAAAATCAGCACGGTGTGTCTGGGCCTTAAGCACACATTTGAAGGAGATGCACATCATCTCGAACAAAATCAGCACAAATGACAGCTTTCTGATTAATGAACGGCAACGCTGGTTGTTCAAGGAACACATAACATTTAACAGTCAACTGCATTGGGGGCATGTTATCAGATCGAGCAGATTCACATATTTTCCTCACATTTTTTAACGTTTTCAGCCACATAAAGCCTCAGATTTAACCAACAAACAAAATGACGCCATTGCACTACAACAGCGAAATCAACCCTATGGCCCAACCAATTTATGCATTCAAGACAACACAACTTTGAGTTTCAATTTAATCGTCCATATCAGTGGGAACAATGAGGCCGCGCTTTTGATGCGCAGAGGTGTTCGATGCGGGGCTGCACTGCCGAGAGAAATAAATGCAAGTCGTCCTCCACCTGCAGCCTTGATCTGTATTTGTTTTTAATCAGGGTCAGTGCGGAAAACCCACACTCACACAAGTAGGTGGAGGTGAAGGGGATTAGGACTTTCATAGCCTTTGTGGAGATCTGGGGAAACTCGCTGTCCACAAACAACCAGAAACGCGTGATCGGCATTTCTCCCAGTCTCTGCTTCAAGTCCATATTCGAGCTGAGCTCGATCAGAACCTCCTCCTCCTGCAGGCTCAGTCCATCACAGGGTGTGGCGGGGAAAGAGAACGGATTTCTCACCCACTGATTTCCCATTGCACCCTCTCCAAAATACTCGCCAAACTAGTCACGCAACCCATTCAAACGCAGCCCTGTCTTCTCCGCAACATCCTCCAGGGTTGGGAACATTTCCACCGAACCTCGTTCAACACGAGCACACCACAAGTCCAGCTTTTTGCTGAACCCAGATACTTGGTCGTGTGCCGAAAAGACGTGGCACTCTTTGCCCCGGAGAGAGGTGTTGAGGGAGTTGATCCTATCGATGTCGGAGAGATAGGCCAACATAGCAAGCCAGTTCATGTCTGCCAGATGTTTTGCGAATGGGGAGTTCATCTCTGTGAGGAAGAGGAGGACTTCCTTGCGCAAATTGCACAGCCTGGTCGGAGTGCAGGAGCAGCTGCTGGAAGTGAGTGCCCATCTCATTGCAGAGGATCGAGAACCGACGGGCGTTTAAGGCACGCGATTAAAACAAGTTCACAATCCTGACGGCCTCATGAAGAGCTGCACGCAATTCTTGGGGCATCCGTTTTGTTGCTAATGCCTGGCGATGGATGATGCAGTGCTTCCAGACAGCCGCAGGGGCAACTGCCTGTACCTGTTTAACGAGACCGCTGTGACGGCCAGTCATTGATCTTGCCCCATCAGAACATATGCCACAACATCGGCCCCAGTCAAGGCAATTAGCATGGTAAAAATGATTCAAGGCCTGGAAAAGTGTATCAGCTGTTGTGCGGGCGGGTAGAGGAACGCAATACAAAAACTCTTCCTGCACACTGAGCTCTTTGATAAACCAAACATACACCATCAATTGAGCACAGTGTGCAACATCAGTGGACTCATCTAGTTGAATAGCGTAAAAGGGGCTTTCACGAACACCGTCCAGGACCTGCTCTTTGACATCACAAACCATGTCTGATATTCGTCGCTGGATGGTATTGTCAGAGATAGGGATCAAGTTTAGCAGCAGCTGCTTCTCCCAGCATCACTGAACACATATCTCTAGCTGCAGGGAGTAGCAATGTTTTGCCGATGTTATGGGGTTTGCCTGCCTTTGCTATACATAGCGCGACACGATAAGATGCTTCTGTCGCCTTCATGTAAATAGTGCCAAACGACTGTATTATGCTTTTTTGTGACTGAAAATCATCACGCTTCCTCAAAACTCAACTGGCTTGTTCACTAAAGTTGTGTGCTTAGTTTCAATGTGATGCCGAAGTTTGCATGGTTTCATGCTGTCATTTGCTAGCACCTCCTTGCAGACCACACACTGCGGCAGAGGTGCAGCCTCGGACCCCGACCAGGTGAAACCTAACTTTAAGTACTCAGGATCATATTTCCTACGTTTTTTGCTGGGTCCTCTCTCCTCCCTTACTGCTGACTTCTGTTGACTTGGGACAGCGCAACGATGCATTTTACAGCTAATACACAAACAATTACTGATCTCAATAGAGCTGCATACGGATGTGTACGTTATTTTTTCTTCACGCATCGCACCTTCCCTGTGGCTCTTTGGCGCCCCCCAGGGGGAGTGCTACCTCACCTATTGAAAACCACTGCTATAGATGGCTCTCTAATGAAATGCAGTGTGTGGATGCATCCTCGCAGATCAAGCACGTTTTGTTGTAATATTTCAGTAGCATACAAACTCAAATACTGTGGGAGCACATTGTGGTCGTTTAGAAATAAAATCAAAGACTTGATGCTTGGCACTGTCAGCTACAATAATATTGATGTCACTATAAGAGTTCTGAAGGGAATCTGGCTTTGTCGGCTCCTAAATGCCCATCAATTCACACCGGATATCTGCTTTGTCTTGATTGATTTTAAGACATCAATATAGAAAAAGCAGTTTATGAATGCTCGCTGTTGCTGGTGCATTAATCCTAGAAGACAACAGAGGCAACCCTGGAACACATATTTCGGGTAAAACATGATGTAGATTAAAGAGAACATACACTGCCTGGCAAAAAAGGTCACTCACTCTAATATTCGTTGGACCGCCTTTAGCTTTGATCACGGCACGCATTCGCTGTGGCATCGTTTCTACAAGCTTCTGCAATGTCACAACATTTATTTCTGTCTTGCATTCATTTTTTGCCAAGATCTTGTATTGATGAGGGGAGATTTGGACCACTGCGCAAAGTGTTCTCCAGCACATCCCAAAGATTTGCAATCGGGTTCAGGTCTGGACTCTGTGGTGGCCAATCCATCTGTGAAAATGATGCCTCATGTTCCCTGAACCACTCTTTCACAATTTGAGCCCGATGGATCTTGGCATCGTAGTTGTGGAACATGCCCGTGCCATCAGGGGGAAAAAAAATCCATTGATGGAATAAGCTGGTCATTCAGTATTCAGGTAGTCAGCTGACCTCATTCTTTGGGCACATAACGTTGCTGAACCTATACCGGACCAACTGCAGCAACCACAGATCATAGCACTGCCCCCACAGGCTTGTGACCTTTTTTTGGGCCGGGCAGTGTATTTAGCTAATTTTCCAGTTCATACTTGTTATTTCTGCCTCTATTGGAAAATCTTTCCATGCTTTATGTTAAACAACATCTCCATTTTTGATTGGTCAACTGCCTAAAGATGTACCGCCCTTAGCCTCTCACATAGAATGTGCTTGAGCACTAGCCAATAGAAGCGTGAGTGGTACATAGTGATGTCCTTATGTTACGGTACTAAACAAAGGAGTCTATTGAAGGCGTCTCAGGCAGAGGGGCGTGTGTGGGAAGAGAATCTCTGTGATTTTAGCCTTTGCAGACCATTTAACATAATAAAACAAACAATATAACACTACAGGGAAGGGAAAACCCAAAAGAGCATAAAAAGGCTGCTTTAAAATACAGCCTACTGAGATTTGGATTTCATGTAACAAAACCTTTGCTATTTCCTGGCCAACATGAACATAGTGACAGCCCCAAAGGGGAAATAACCACCACCAAACAATACCAAGTACTCACAAATGGACTTTATCTACCTGATACGACAACTCTTTAAGGGCAAAAAGAGGAGAAGAGGCTGAGAATAAATTGTGTTGTGGATCCTGAACTTTCTTGCCAAGAAGAAACACCAATTAAATCAAAGTGCAAGCTCAAAGCTACAGTGTTTTTTTTATTTTTTATCTCAGAATATTGTTTCAGGGTGAGCAATGTCAAAAGCATAAGAAACACACTGAGGACAAAGCTAAATAAAATGGCTTCTTATGAAGTTGATACTAAGACTATTACCCAAATATGTGTTATATGGACATTCAGGTGGCCTAGGGGTTTTAACACTGATTTTATCATTGCAGTTGCCCCCAAATTAAAGTTTTTTTTTGCTTGTACAAACATACACAGTCAATGTAAAAAGAAAGTATCCATCCATCCATCTTCTCCCGCTTTTCCGTCAGGGTCGCGGTGGTAACAGCTCCAGCAGAGAGCCCCAAACTTTCCTTTCCCTGGCCACATCAATCAGCTCTGACTGGGGGATTCCAAGGCGCTCCCAGGCCAGCGAAGAGATATAATCCCTCCACCTGGTCAAAGGTCTACCCCTCGTCTCTTCCCAGCTGGACGTGCCTGGAACACCTCCCCCGGGGCTTTGCCACTGTGGAGCTGTTTGACTACCTCAGTGACTTCCCCCCATGAGATTGGAATTGATCCCCCTTCATACTCCAGCTCCGCCTCTAACAGAGGGCGGAGTTGTCAGATTCAGGAGTTCCTAAAAGTGTTCCTTCCACCGCCCTAACACACTATCAGTTGAGGTCAACAGCGTTCCATCCTTACGGTACACAGCTTGGATGGTTCCCTGCTTCCCCCTCCTGAGGTGTCGGACGGTTTTCCAGAACAACTTTGGTGCCGACCGAAAGTCCTTCTCCATGGCTTCTTTGAACTTCTCCCACACCCGCTGCTTTGCCTCGGCCACGACTGAGGCTGCTGCCCTTTGGGCCCGTCAATACCTTGCACCTGCGTCAGGAGTACCCAGAGATAACATATCCCGGAAGGCCTCCTTCTTCAGTCGGACGGCTTCCCTGACCACCGGTGTCCACCACGAGGTTCGAGGGTTACCGCCCCTTGAGGCACCTAAGACCTTGAGACCACAGCTCCCCGCTGCAGCTTCGGCAATGGAGGCTTTGAACACCGCCCGCTCTGGTTCAATGTCCCTAGCCTCCACAGGGATGCCTGAAAAGCTCCGCCGGAGGTGTGAGTTGAAGGCCTCCTGGACTTCCCAGACGTTCCCAGTTCACCGGAACTACACGTTTGGGCTTACCAGGTCTGTCCAGAGGGTTCCCCTGCTACTCAACCCAACTCACCACCAGATGGTGATCAGTTGACAACTCCTCCCCTCTCTTCACCCGAGTGTCCAAAACATGCGGCCTCAGGTCCGATGATACGATAACAAAATCGATCATGGACGTTCTGCCTAGGGTACTCTGGTACCACGTACACTTATGAGCATCCTTATGTTCGAACATGGTGTTTGTTATGGCCAATCCATGACTAGCCATGAAGTCCAGTAACAAACCACCACTCCGGTTCAGATCAGGGGGGCCGTTCCTCCCAATCACGCCCCTCCAAGTGTCTCCATCATTGCCCACGTGTGCGTTGAAGTCTCCAAGCAAGACTAAGGAGTCCCCTTCAGGAGCCCCATACAGGACTTCTTTCAGGGTCTCCAAGAAGGCTGAATAGTCTGAACTGCTGTTTGGTGCATAAGCACACACAACAGTCAGAGTTTTCCCCCCCATAACCCGCAGGCGTAGGGAGGCGACCCTCTCGTCCACTGGGGTAAACTCCAACAAAGCGGCACTCAACCGGGGGCTTGTGAGTATCCCCACACCCGCTCGGCGCCTCACACCTTGGGCAACTCCAGAGAAGAATAGAGTCCAACCCCTATCAAGAGGTAAGGTTCCAGAGCCGACGCTGTGCGTAGAGGTGAGCCCCACCAGATCCAACTGGTAATGCTCCACCTCCCGCACAAGCTCCGGCTCCTCCCCCCCCAGAGAGGTGACATTCCACGTCCCCAAAGCCAGCTTCTGTCGCCTGAGTCTGGGCCGTCGAGACCCTCTGCTTTCACTGCGACCCTTCTGGCAGCGCACCCGACCCCATCGCTGTTTCCCGTAGGTGGTGGGCCCGTGCGACGGGGAAGCGGAGAGTTGCCCACGTTGCTTTTTCGGGCTGTGCCCGGCCGGGCTCCGTGGCAAGCCCGGCCACCAGACGCTCGCTGACGAGTCCTCCTTCTGGGCCTGGCTCCAGAAAGGGACCCCGGTTAAACAATGGTGACATTCTACACCTGATGTTTACAAGAGCTCCCAAAGTTGAACATCGCCGATGTTCACCGGATTTGTAGGATGACCAAAGCCCCAACAAGCAAGTTGGATAAAGGTTTTAAATTGTATGCAACGTCATACATACACAACTGTGAAGGTAAGAAAACAACTATTAACTGACTAACTAACTAACGCCAGGTAACGTCAAATGTTAGCTTTACAAGTTCTCTAACGTTAACTAACCTATCTGATGTTACGTAACGCTATGTGCTTTATCTGGTTTTAATTATCTACAAAATTAGAACATGTTTTCTTATCCAGCGTTTTATATCAGCCTATATCGTTGGTGTTTTGGATTAACTAATGTTAGTCTTGTTGTTAGCCACTGTCATGCCTAACAGTAATGTCATGTGCAAGATGTGTTGACGTGAGTAATATAGATATAACGCTAATGACACTTATCTGTTGTTATATTCAGTGTCCAATAAAGAAAGGCTGTCAGGGCAGGTCGGCGTGCGAGCCTTGTGGTACAGAACAATGAGGAAGATTGAGACACCACACAGTTTAAGTGTAGGCAGGAAGCTGCGTAACTTTGTTCATCCCCATTCAGTGGTGCTCAGTTCAGTGGAGCATTATACAGTGGTATGCAAAAGTTTGGGCACCCCTTAGGAAAACCACTGCATCAGTTTGTCACTTGCTGAGCTTTTGAAGCAGCAACTTCATTTTAACATATGTTATACCTTATGGTAACAGAAACATCTCAGTAGTGAAATAACTTTTATTGGTCAAACAGAAACATGTTTATGTGCATTCAAACAAAAATAGGCATGTGCATAAATTTGGGCACCCCTAAGAAATAATTCCATTAATATTTAGTATTGCCTCCTTTTGCTGCAATAACGGCCTGTAGACGCCTCCTGTAGCCACAGACAAGTCCCTTAAGCCTGGCAGGTGGTATTTTGGCCCATTCTTCCACACAAAACGTCTCCAGTTCAGTCAGGTTTCTTGGCCTCCGTGCATGGACAGCCTTCTTCAAATAAATCCATACATTTTCAATGATGTTAAGGTCTGGGGACTGGGATGGCCATTCCAGAACATTGTACCTGTGCTTCTGCATGAATTCCTTGGTGGATTTTGATCGGTGCTTAGATCATTGTCCTGCTGAAAAATCCAACCCCGGCGTAGCTTCAACTTTGTGACTGACTCTAGAACATTCTTGTCAAGAATCTCCTGGTACTGTAAGGAATTCATGTGGCCCTCAACTTTAACAAGTTTTCCAGTACCTGTGCTAGCCACACAGCCCCATAACATGATAGATCCTCCACCAAATTTTACAGTGGGCAACAAGTTCTTTTCATTGAATGCAGTGTGTTTTTTTCGCCATGCATACCTGTTCATGTTATGACCAAATAACTCAATCTTGGTCTCATCTGACCACAGTATTTTGTTCCAAAATGCTTCTGGCTTGTCCAGATGTGCTTTTGCATACCTCATGCGACTCTTCTTGTGATTAACACTCAGGAAAGGCTTTTTGCACATCACCCTTCCAATGAGCTCTTCCTGGTGCAAAGTACGCTGGATTGTGGAACGGTGAACAACTACACCATCAGCAGCCAGATGTTGTTGTAGTTCTCTGGAGGTGGTCTGTGGCTTCTCTGTGACCATTTTCACCATCCTTCGCCTGTGCCTTTCCCCTATTTTTGTCGGCCTACCACATCTTTCCTTCACACGGACTGTTCCTGTGGCCTTCCATTTCACAACTACGTTTCTGACTGTGGAGACAGACAGTTTAAACCTGTCAGATAATTTTTTGTACCCTTCTCCTAATTTATAATGTTGGATTATCTTAGCTTTCAGGTCAGCGGAGAGTTGTTTTGAGGTCCCCATCTTGCCACTCCCTAAGAAAGAACCTAGGCCAGGCACAGCCAGCTATTACCTATGTTAAATAGCCTTTTTCATGATTGGTTCCACCTGTCTTTGTAATTGAAGGTCTAATGAGCTAATCAAAGCAATTTTGTGCAGCAACCTGTCAGCTATAAATCCGTACAGGTGTTGAAATGAATGCTATTTATAAGGGTGCCCAAACTTTTGCACATCCCATTTTTTGCATTTTATTTTATTATAATAAAACTATGTAATGCTACCCTAAGAATTTTGGTCTGGAAAACACTAAAACGTCTACATCTTTGTAGGAAAACAAATGTTGTTGCTGTGATCTTCTATTATAAAGGAAAAGCAAATTGTCATGAAATCTCAGAGGGGTGCCCAAACTTTTGCATACCACTTCAGCTAAGTTTTATTCCTAAAGGCTCACCAACTTTAATGTTTTGCCTGTCTTTGCTCCAGAGACTTTCAGTGGGGTGTACTCATTTTTCCTTGACCCTTTATTGAGTAAAACTGAAAAATGTGTAATCTAAGTTATATTATTAACCTTACTTTCATGTTATAAATTAAACAGATGTTACATTAAACTTGGTCTTGTCAACATTTTGGAATTTTTTTTTGAGTTCATGAGATATTGTTTAAACTTTAGTACTTTGTCAGAACTTTACATTCAACAGTTTGCTTACATTGATGTTTGTGTACATAACAATTACAGAATATTTAACAAAATGTTCTGCCACTGGAATAAACAAAATTCACTAAATGAAATTACAAAAATCTGGTGTTGAACCAATGCTTTACTTAACCCATGCCTTAACTAATGCCTTGTTTTGGTAGTTTGACAACAGGCATGCCACTGTAAACATTTGGCATCCAACAATTTGTTTAGTTTAATTCTCCTAATGACTCGTTCTGCATGTACTCTGAGTCGTGTTATTGATTGTTTTTCAGTAACCTGGTATGCAGGCATCTGATTTTGCGTTGACAGAAATGGTGGGCAGTATATTTTGCACTTAACACCACCACTAATGAGGAAGCCCTTGTCAACCATCACTGCGATTTCTTCCGTGAGCAATTTGGCCAACCCAGACTGTTTGAACAGCTCTTTGTCACTTATTGACCCAGCGTAAAGAGAGGAGACAAATGTGACTACACCATGTGGGGCTATGCCAATCAGGCCTTTCATGGTGCAGTGAGATTTGTAGCTGGAGTACATCTCACTTTGCAGGAGTGGTGAGGATGGTGTCTGACACTTGACCAAGATGACCTGGGTGTCTGGGAAATCTCTGAATTCCTGAGGGAGGTAAGCATGCACTTCTGCAGGTGTGAGCCAGGTGCATTAAGACCCCAGTGCAGTGTCTAGAAAACTTGTCCATGTTGCAATAATGCGGCTCACTGTGGACTGATGTATGTGGAATCGATGTGCCAGGTCCCTCTCCTTCAAACCAACCCGACAGGAAGACGAGGATAAGAAAGAACTCGCCGATTGGCTGGAGCAGCTGTCTCTGGAAGGTTAAAAAAAAAGGTTACTCCTTTAAGTTATTAAACTAGTAAGGCTGTGCTCTTGCTTGGCTAAATGTTTTATAATGGTTATGTGTACCATACCATGGGGAAAACAGTGGTTTGCTGTAGTGCACTGGTGTATTCAAAGGGGGCTGAGTCCTTTAGCGTAGCCGTCTGTACATGCAATGGCATCCCACCCCTGTTTGTTACTACAAAGCACATTCAGACCATAACCTACCGTTGATCATCCGGTTCCGGCGCTGCTACGAGCGGCAGCCAGCAAGTCGCTCTCTCTCTCCTCAATTTCCCTCTGGATAAATAAAGCTTCTTGAATCTTGAATCTTGATGGACGTGCAGGTGTGGCCACTTCTTCATTTCGCTTGGCAGCCGATTTGGCTCTTGAGACCCGGACCATTTTGTAAATGGAAGGCTCAATCAAACACCAAAACGCAATCAGGTGGTCATAGCTTGGAAATCTATTCACAAAAGACGCATACATCATGTCAGTCATTAATTAACATAGTAAATACAATCATACACCAAAATAATGTTAGCTGTAACAACTAAGCCACTGTCTCATCTCAATGCTACTTAACATTCAGATAAACTGATCAAGAAGCTATTTGTGCTGCATATTATCTGTGACGTTAAGCTACTTTTTGAAAACGCATTTTCTTATGGGTATTCATGGCGAAATATTACCTCAGGAGCTGTAGCTAGCTGTAGCTCGAGGTAAACAAATAGACCGGAATAGGCCGAGCCGTATTATTTGGAGTCGGAAGTACGTCACAAAATTTAGCGCGAGTAGCAGGTTAAACTGTTCAGCCTTTCACCGCACGGGGCAACCTTTATAAAGAGGGGTCAGTGTCGCTCTTGCACCCTGTCAGAGTGTCAGTGCCCGATCCGTCCCCCCCCGGCTGCACATGCGCGTAATGACGTATACGGAAACTCAACGTGTTCCTGCCCGATTTGTACCACGCATGTCTACATTTACGGTACTTGACGGCAGCAAAGCCCGTCTACGGAAAGCCCCTTCACTCTCTATTCACCCCCATTGTACCGAATTTGGCTGCAGTTCACCTAGGGGGCGATCGCGGGCGAGTGCAGAATACATGGACCCCTATGGAGCTAGGCGGCTAGCTACATCATTCTCCTAGCATATCGTCTACAAAATCCAAAATACTACTGTGGTTTCCGAGAGGTCGACAGGGATTTTTCGTCAAAAGTGGAATAATCTGGGGGTCATAGCCTTTTGTTTTCTTACAGGTTGGGCAGTTGCGACCCAGGTTCTGCTAGCATCTGGCTAATGAAAGCCGATTGGTCAATGAAGAACTCACGACTGGTTACGACCAAAGAATACGCTTTGTGGTACCTGTCCACAGAACATCAACAACGCTCTTAAGGTGCCAACCGCCGTTAAAAGAGAAGAAGAAAGCTCTTAAGGAGGACTCTGAAAGGACATTACAATCGAACTTTTTTATTTGATTATGGTCAACTTTGGATGTACTGATCCTACCACACACATACATTGTATTGTAAAAATAAATTTGAAAGTTAACTGATTACGAGCATGTGTTTGTTTTCTTACCTTGAGCGTATGTTCGATATTGCTATATTGCTACCTTAAGGATAAATCCCGCTTTCTAGAACATTAAACATTCCGTAAAAAAAAGTTGATTAAGATAAAGATGCCGCGTCAGTGTGCTGCAATTAATTGCAAAAATTCTCAAAAAGGACTGTCCTATTTCAGCTTCCCCAAGGATGATGAAAGGTAACATGTTTTCCTTCTATATTCAGTTATATCTGTACTATATGCAGCCTATCTGCGCTCGGCTTCGCAAGAAAGCCGGTATTTAAAAAATTTGGAGGGAAAATCTGCGCAATTGTCAATGCCTGAAGGAAGTTGACAAATGTGACTAGAGACATCACTGATTGTACTTTGCTCAATTACTTCATAAACACAGGTCTGCGAATAATTTGTCAAATGCTAAAGGAGGTGTGCCTTCAGGGTAATCTTAGGATTGATTGCCCATCATCATCCTAACACAGACAAAAAAAAGCATGCATCAGCCTTGTAACTGGACTGATTTTAATGACTTTTATTTAAAACACAAACACATACACACACCACCCAGAAACATGCCAGCTAAATGAGGCGATCTCAATTACATAATTTACAATGTGCAGGCTAAGGGCCGAGATCAGAATATGGAACAGGGACGGGGGCCTCTCCATGAAAAAGGTGGCAGAGAAAAAAAAATGTCAGCATTTAGGAGCTCAACACATGGTCTTCATGGATGTCATTACTCCATACATAGATAACATAAATATATATATATATATATATATATATATATATATATATATATATATATATATATATATAGATAGATACATACATAGATAAATACATACAACTGCAGACTTCAAAGCCTTCGTGAATGAGAGATTACAAGAACAGAACAGAAGAAAGTAATACCCAATTCATTGTACCCAATTGAAACGTGCAAAAACACCTATACAGCTAAAAACTTAAATGAAGGGGATGATGTGAGCGGTCTAAAATAGGAGAGAGCAATTTAACAAGAGAACACAGAGAAGAGAGCACACACACACACACACAAACACACACACACACACACACAAGTAAACAAAACAATACAGCAAACAAAGTTGTGGCTGAACAGAAACGGAATGAAAACCAAGACACCTACAACAGAACACAGGTCCAAAAAGACTACATTTAATCAGATTTCACTTTCAGGAGGAAAAGATGGCTCATTAATATCAGAAGGGCTGACCTCAGACTTAGTCTGTCCCATGCAGAAATGATGCAGGGAGGATATGTGGTGTGTGAGCTACATTTTGAGGAGCGCTTTCTTCGAAAAGTGAGATGTGCTGGTGTGTAACATTAGTGAAACATTTTTAGTCAACAGTGACATTACTGTCCTTGACGATGTCCTTCATGTTCTGTACTAGTCTAATGGAAGAAAAGCACTCACACAAGAAGCCATCCCCACATTGGTGAACTGTGGAAACCCACCACTGCTTGCCTCTCCTCCTCTGAAAAGGCAGAGAATCAACAGAGGTAAGATGACAATAAACGATGAGTTAACAGAGTTCATAAATTATCATGACAGACTGACTAATATTAACATTTATAAACTTTCAAAAGATGAAAAGAATAAGGTGCAGGAAAGGGAAATTGTAGCTCTTGAAGGAGCTCTTGAAGTACAAGGGACAGAAGAAGGCACTGAAGGAGAAAGAACAGAGGAAAGGGCAAATACACAAAAAGGGACAGATGAAAAGAGAGAGAAATGACCAGAGGAGGAGCAGTTAAGACAGGTAACCATCTCAGTGAGCAGATTCTGGAAGAAAAACAAGAAAAATGAGGTTGAATTGTTCAATGACGTAGCATTTCACTATTCAGTTATGAAGTTATGCCTTTGTGTCTTTTATAGAGAATTAAAGAACTGGAGGCTGAGGTGGCGCTGCTTAAAAGAAAGGGTGCAGGTCAAAAGGCAAAGGCAAAGCGTAAAAAGTCGAAGGGACGAAAGGCTAAACAGTCAAAGTAAGGCCAACAAAACAATAAGGGCAGAATTCTTCCATTTGCAAAAGTTCAAAAGTGCATAGCTGTGTGCTTTTCAGCCTGCACGCATTTTGCAAAAGTCCTAAGTCTGTTGCAAGAATACACAACTGGCCTTATGACATTTTAGTCACAGACTAACTTGACCTAAAAGGTGTGCAGGTAAGCACATCGGAAAATTCTGCCCTAAGTTAATAAGATGAGGTTTCATTAGTGTAAGTAAAACACAGTCACAGAATAAGGTGTACAATTACAGAGTACCCACTTGAAGTCAAACTTAAAAATGCCCTAACTTTTCCATTCCTTTTCCTGATCTGAATTTCTATTACTTTTTCCTGTATATGTCATATACACAAAATGTATTACCAAAGGTCTACAACAGCATAAAGGTTTTGACTTTTGGAAATAGTATAATGTAGCTGTACACACTTGTTTTTTGGACTTAACATTTTCTCCCCATGTAGCCTTAAAGAGATCCTGCCCAACTGCTCAGAAAAGTGCCGTGATTTCATCCGGGCCCAGCTGTCAGAGGCAGGGAAAAAGGGTAGAGGGAGGAGATTTGGAAGGACTCTGAAGGAAATGGGGCTGCAAATTCTACACAGCAGCCCTAAGAATTACAGATATTTGCTCAGTATTTTTGCACTGCCCTCACCTACAACTCTTCACAGATTCGTTACGGCACGAGTCGGATACTTCTCTGTAAGAAAGATGTTATTTCAATAAACATTTTGCAATAAGTCATGTGAGACATTATCATTGTAGAGACCAAATTTAGAAAAATGTATAAAACAGACAATCCCAATGAAGATTTCAAGAATACAATGGCGCACTTGCACACTGACTAGATCTAAACCCTGTACTGTAGATAATCTATATATTATATAAATATTGCAAGGATGCATCTAGATTTCTAGGCTACAACAATAATACACCTTATTATAGACCTATATCAAATCAGAACAGTGTGAGAAACTAGTGATGTTCTGTGGGAGATGGATGGATAGATTTTCAGTTCAATTCATCTTCCTCTCCTCTGATCGGTATCCAATTTAGATTTTGGCTTTTTTCAAAGTAAATTAAGAACTTACACATTGATCTCCAACTCTGATTACATCCCCAACAGCCAGGTTACCTCCATGGGATTCTCGCCCAGATGAAACTTAAGGTCTCTTCTATGACATCTGCCGAGAGGCTATGCACACTAATTTTTGACGAAATGGCCATAAAAAGGCAGTTCGATTACAACAGAAAAACGGACACTATTTATGGGGTGTCCGCTAACGGAAATGCCGCCAAGCAGGCAATGGTCCTGATGACCAGGGGAATCCTGGGGAAGTGGAAGCAGGTAAGCTACAACAATTTATATTCTATTCCATTACTGAGAATGGAATCATTCATTATGTGAGAAACATACCTAACAAGCACTTTCCCAATGTCTTCCAGCCAATTGGATACTTCTTTTCCTCCAGCTCCATGCTGTCGGAGGAGATTGCAGACACCATCAGGGGAGCCATTCACCACCTGCAGGCTATAGGCCTGACAGTACATACAGTACAATGAACACACAACTCAGAACCATCTCTTTTGCATAACATACAGCTTTCACCTTTATCCTTACCATGCATTGATACTTTTCTACATGTTAGGTTCAGGCAATTGTGTGTGACCAAGCCACCACCAATGTCCGGGCCTTACACCTGCTTGGGGCCACTCTAGACCCTCAGGGGGGGGGGGGGATGACTCCCACTGTGTGGAGGCAGAAGGGCTGAAAATTCCCATCATCTTTGATGTCCCTCATCTCATTAAGTCCATCAGGAATAATTTCCACAAGCATGGCCTGAAGGTAAGAACTTTACTTAAAGCAAGCAACATTTGAAATGTGGCTTAAAATGTGAGTGAGTGGATACATAAATAAAATGTACTTACCTTTTTCAGACGGAGGGAATAAATGTTCTTTGGCGCCACATCGCCAATTTCTATGAGATCGATCGGCAGCACACGATCCGAATGGCTCCCAAGCTGGTATGGTTCAGACACATCTTCACTTTCAGACACATTCAACTCACTTTTCCATTTCACTCACAAAACTTACCATAGTAGCATCTTCTCTCCCAGGAATCTCTGCAATGGTCACATTCAACAGACTCCCACCTGAGGCCAAGGGCACCGCGGACTTCATTGACAAAGTCAACAGACTTTTTGACGTCCTAAATTCAAGGTAGAGCGTGAAAAGATAACTGCTGTTTACCACCTTCAGGGGGTGGAGTGGGTGAGCAGGGCTGGCCAGTATAGAGCCTAGACTGTTCAGTGTTCTGGCCCCTGCCACCAGCTGGCCTTCCTGATGAGCTTGTCCACTCTGTTTTTGTGAAAAAGCTTCAAATAGCTCCAGACACATCTCTGTTAGCACAAAATAACCATAAATCACGTTCATACCTTTGTAACCATTTATTCGCCTGTCTCACTGATGCCATGTCTTTATAAACAAGATCTGTTAGGGACTCTAACCCGTGGAGGAGGCCCCTTGGTGCTGGAAATCAGGAGAAGGAGACCTTCCTGGCCAGCTCCATGGGTTGGATAGCAGGATGGCAGTTCAGGTAGATCTTCAAAAAATCTAGTGAAAAAGTAAACAAATAAACAAACATGGCACAGACATCCTTTTAACTATATGAACTATTGAAGTATATGAACTATTAATTCTCCCCAAATATTAAACTGATCCCCAACAATTAAACTGATCCCCCTTTCACTCACCACTAAAGGTCCAAGCGCAAACCTCCTTGCCAGAATGGCTTGATCACCACCATCAGGAGCATTCTGTACATTGCAAAGCAATGTACCACAGCTGCTGGCCTGAAATATTTGTGCACCTCCAAGCTCAAACAGGACTGCATTGAGGTAATCCAGTGGATACCTGAACTTAAACATACAACATAATTAAGACCAGAGAGCAGCATTAAGCAATTAAAATCACTAACAACCTTCTCCTTCTGTTGTGAGTAGAACCTTTTCTCTCTGATCCGTGGCAAAGGAGGGCACAAATACAATCCAAGCGCCATGGAATTCACGGCAGCATTAAGGGGGCTGAGTATGTCGCATATCATGACATCACTGTCGAACACCTCCAACTGTGAGGAAGATGCCGGATTTCCTCTTCTGGCCAACCTTCAACTCGCCGCTCCACCTTCCAGGACCAATGAGGATATGGAGGTGCAGGTCATTGTAGACAACATTGTTATTATGATAACAATAACTATGGGTCAGGAATAATACAAAGTAAAATACAAATATAATGATACAAACTACACTGATATATAACTAAAATATAAATGCACAGGCTACAATGTGCAATACAACCTAAATATGCCCTTGCATGTCTTGCGTGTGAATTAACATTACTTCCACTTACCTCCATAGAGTGAAATGTTACCTCAGCCCACCACTCCATCCCCCGGGGACCACAATCCAGCCACCCTCACTCTCCAGCCCAAAACACTGCCTACAGAGGGGACCACTGAGGAAATGGTGGCGCAGGATATTGTGGAGGACCAGGTCATCTGATTATACAACCAACACACAGTCACTGCATTTCACTTGCATAAAATCCTAACTAACTACATTATCAATACACTGATATATTATTAAAATATAAATGCAAATTGACAAGCTACAATATGCAATACATCCTATATATGCTCTTACATGTAAACTAAGATTTTTCCCGCTTACCTCCATAGACCATTGGTGACTGTATCCTCGAAGAGGGGCTATTTTATGTTGCCGGCTGGTTGGTCAGGATGCTGCAGAAGGATCAAGCCATCCAGGTCTGTCATCACTGTGAAGTGCTGCTGCTGGGCTCCACACTGCATGATCACAGTTACGCGTCTCCACAGGAGCACCCATTTCTGGAAGCCAAACGCTTCACTCCCAACGCGAATTTGATGAGGCCTTCAACCAGGTTCTTTAATGCGGTGAGGGATCTGGAGGAGGCATTTGGAAGAAACATCAATACCTTCTGGCCAAAGAGTGGGGTACGACAGAACCTTGAGAAGACACTGGAGGGAACAGAGGCCTTCAAAGAGTTCCACAGAGACCACCCGGAACATGCCCTTTTAATCGAGGAAATCTCGATTAAAAAATTTACAATGTGTAGGCTGGGGGCAGAGATCCGGATAAGAAACAGGGGCCTCTCTGCCATCAACGAGAAAAAGGTGGCAGAAAAAAAAGTATCTACATTTACAAGTTAATTAATACAGTATAAATAAATGAATGCAGGCTTGTTTTTGACTAGTCTGCAACAAACCATATCAACCTTTCTGTGTCTTTTCTCTTGAAGGTTTTTTTGTTTTAACTGCTTTGATAACAGTAGCTCGTCATGTCTATGACTGGTGTAAGTTACACAGAACTATGACCATGTACATGAATGATATGTGAATGTGACAGAGATAAAATGATAAGGTCACATGGCGCCGGGAGCACGAAGATCTATGCATCTCGTCAAATATCGTTTAGCTTTAGCCTAGCTCCCATTTCTGATCTCACTTACAACTTTGGATGGATGACTAAAACAATATGTTAACATTATATAATCGACAAACTGTTTTCATACACGCTTGTATTAACTCGTCAGCATCATACTTTCACCAGTTAACCACACACTTTTTCTGCTGACCATATCTAACGTTAGCAAAGTTCCCTCTGGTAATAGTACTCACAGTGCTAATATAGCCAACTGAAGCAACCAAATAACGTATTTTTTCAAAAACGA
The DNA here is from genome assembly GCF_036324505.1 of Eleginops maclovinus. Classification (NCBI taxonomy): domain Eukaryota; kingdom Metazoa; phylum Chordata; class Actinopteri; order Perciformes; family Eleginopidae; genus Eleginops; species Eleginops maclovinus. The sequence goes on along the minus strand of NC_086355.1, from coordinate 21,226,600 downwards.
CATATTCACATCAGAAAGTCTTCATTAACACTTAATTGTTTGTTAAGATTTGTAAATTATGAGTATCAAATAATGTCACACCTTTTCAAAACATGTAGAGCCGAGTTCAAATCAGTCCCACGGAGCCAAATCAGCTGCGATCGTATGCAGCTGTTGCTGCGAGGGAAAGGAAAGGGAAGGAGAGACACAAGGTGCCGTAAAGCAATTTATCACGCATGACGTCATCCGATTTACAAAAACCTAATTTTAGTCAAAATCAAGTGAATATAAAATACTAGCTATGTGTCGTTTGTGAGGATTATCCATTCCATGTTTAAAAAACTATAGCAGTGATTTAAAAAAAAATTATATCCAAAGAAATGTAGGAATCTATGGGTGGGGCTCCATAGGACCACATTCATTCTGCACTGGCCCACCAGCGCCCCCCAGGTGCAGTACCATACCGGAACGGTTTTGAGAGTGAACGTTCTCGTCAATATTAAAAGTTCTCTGACGGCAGCCAGTTAGTTTACCTAACCGGAAACAGCTGGTATTTCACAGAAACTGTCTGTTTAGAGTATATTGCTTGATATACACCGATTCGGCGAAGTGACCGGAAGTAGAGCGGCCGCCATTGATGCGGTGTGTATTTCGCGGTATTTCCATAGACAGTAAAAGCAGAGAACTTTTAATATTGACGAGAACGTTCACTCTCAAAACCGTTCCGGTATGGTACTGCACCTGGGGGGCGCTGGTGGGCCAGTGCAGAATGAATGTGGTCCTATGGAGCCCCACCCATAGATTCCTACATTTCTTTGGATATAATTTTTTTTTAAATCACTGCTATAGTTTTTTAAACATGGAATGGATAATCCTCACAAACGACACATAGCTAGTATTTTATATTCGCTTGATTTTGACTAAAATTAGGTTTTTGTAAATCGGATGACGTCATGCGTGATAAATTGCTTTACGGCACCTTGTGTCTCTCCTTCCCTTTCCTTTCCCTCGCAGCAACAGCTGCATACGATCGCAGCTGATTTGGCTCCGTGGGACTGATTTGAACTCGGCTCTACATGTTTTGAAAAGGTGTGACATTATTTGATACTCATAATTTACAAATCGTTGTTGATGTTCTGTGGACAGGTACCACAAAGCGTATTCTTCGGTCGTAACCAGTCGTGAGTTCTTCATTGACCAATCGGCTTTCATTAGCCAGATGCTAGCAGAACCTGGGTCGCAACTGCCCAACCTGTAAGAAAACAAAAGGCTATGACCCCCAGATTATTCCACTTTTGACGAAAAATCCCTGTCGACCTCTCGGAAACCACAGTAGTATTTTGGATTTTGTAGACGATATGCTAGGAGAATGATGTAGCTAGCCGCCTAGCTCCATAGGGGTCCATGTATTCTGCACTCGCCCGCGATCGCCCCCTAGGTGAACTGCAGCCAAATTCGGTACAATGGGGGTGAATAGAGAGTGAAGGGGCTTTCCGTAGACGGGCTTTGGTAAAAGGGATATTTCGCTGGATTTGTGAACGAGATTTGTGAAAAGCAATAATTATGCCCAGACAGTCTGGAAGGGCGTGTGCCGTCATCGGCTGCTTCAATAACAGCCAAAAGCTTCAATTATGGAAGAAGTCTGTGTGCGAGACACACAATTTAAGCGTAAAAGAGGACTGTCCATGTGGTAGACCATTTGGTCTACACCGCTTCCCTGGTCGTGTGGAGGATGAAGGTGTTCGGAAGGTGTGGATAGTAAACATCAACAGAAAGAACTTCATCCCAAATAAAAACAGCACGGTAAGTAGGCCTATTCTCAGTATTTTCTTGGTGAAGGTAATTAGCCTAGTTAACCATTGTGAGCCTTTGTTTACAGTGTGAACACATTTTAGGCTATGCTAACGTATGCGAAGGTCCGTGCTAAGGTAATGTTTGGCTAACGTTACATGTCCGTGATGATGGTGATTATCTGAAAGTTGAAGTTGCAGCCATATCATGTTAATGAAATGTCATGTAAGCTTGCGTTAGCATGTTAGCTACAACAAACGTCAACACATAGCGATGTGTGTTGACAGTCTATTTTCTTGCTGTATCCTATTTTAATATGTCATACTTATTGCTGAAACAAGTATTTAATTCCAACATTAATAATTACATTATTTTTTAATCACGTGGGCTGTCCTTAAAGATTAAATGCTAGTTAGCATGCTAAGGTCAGTAAGTCAATTCAACGGAAGCTAGCTGTGTTTACATCTCCTTCTACTTTCCGTTTACTAATATTTAATTATATTAATTCATGAATTAATATCAGTAATTTCAGATACCTTCATCAGTAACTGGAGGCCACTGTCTGACATCGTCCAACCAAGTAACTTTATTCATTTGGGGTTATGGTTATCTTGCTATTATTGATAGCATCAATGACTGTTGAATGGATAATGAGTGTAACGATTGAGCACGCACACCGCAGCAATGGCCCCGTCGCTAGATGGCGACATACACAAATCGCTCACCGAATCGGTGTATTGGCGATCGAAAAAAGTTTGTTATTTTCGCGCATGTGCAGCCGGGGGGAACGGATCGGCACTGACACACCCTCCACCTCCTTGGCACCAAGGCCAGTTCCGTTTCCGGATACATGCTTTCGCTGCTGGCTTACGCGTCTCATCTTCCCTCAATAATATTAACTATTTCAATCATAACCTTACCTTAAATCTCTGCCAGGCTCTGTGCTGGAAGCCTTATAAAGTAATTCTGCTGTTTTGCCTCTGCGGCTGTTTTGCCCCCGCGAGTGGCTTGCCTGCCTGACTGTTCTGCCGCACCGAGTGTTCCCTGACCGATAGCGTTAGCTTTCTGAAATATTGTTACCATTTCTATTATAGTGGGCTGTTAATTCATCCTTTTTTGTTTATTTCATTTAGTATTAATAGCCTGGGTTAATTTCTGTTTGTTTTGGTTAAGTTGTTTTGGACTTTTAACCTAAACCTGTGTTTGTTTCCCCCAATAATTGGTCCTGCGGTATCTCTCCGTGAGACACTATGGCTGAAACAACTGAAAGAGCTGCACAGTGTTCCCCAGAACATACTGGCCAATAACAATACGCATTAGTATTTTTTTCACATTTCAGATAGTTTAATTTTGTTCAATCCAGAAGGTAGAGGTTCTTGTGTACCATCAGCATTCCTTTTCTAACATCTTTTTGAAAGAAACAATTTTGTTTTGTAGATTTAAAATAGAAATTCTGATCAAAGGATCTGACTAATTTTTCAATCATTTCAGTTATGTGGGTTATCATATATTTTGTATCCCTTTAGTTAGAGTTTTACTTTATATAACCGGCCTATTTTATTAAAGGTTTGTTGTTTGTAAAAATATTTTGTTAAGGTATTTGTTTGTTATTTCATTATTTTTACAAAGCACATATTTGCTACTTTGAAACAAATTCTCACCCTACCAAAAGAAAACGGTATTTTTAAATATTTTTATGACTCACTATTTTGTTCTGTATTGATCTTGTTTGTTTTGCCTTACTATCTTTTAACACATGTTTTGTAAAGTGCTGAATATAAATAGTTTGTTAATAATTCTCCCATTTTTTTCTCTCACAAGAGAAACACGGGTGTAACTAATCACATTAACTATGGCTCTGCTGGAAATTGGTGTGCCAATAAGCAGTGACTGAGTCAGCACAGCAGGGCACTGACACTGGAACTCTTCATCTATAGTGCACACATTAAAGTTATTAGTTCTCTGCCGGGTGTTTGCCTGTGTGTAGGTCCTTTGTCTGTCCACAGCTTATCTTGCACACAGCCGGCCCCATCAACCTGATACTGTTATATTTCTGAACAGAAAAAAACACATTTACTTTTTCATAGTCAATGACAGCTGACTTCACAACCCTTACCTCGCCAGTTAAGAGAACAACAACTGCTTCATGAGCAGAAAACAATTCAAGCAGTTGGCTAGGCTAAAAACAGTGCTGTCTTAATTCTGATACTCTACTTAGTACACCGCATGTTAGCAAGCTAGCTAGATAACTAGCTAAGAAGCAACACACGCAGAATATTACAAACTGCTGAATTAACACAATCAAATTAAAAGGTGGTCTCTTTTTGACACTACATAGTAGATGTACTGTATTTAATATAATAAAAACCAGATGTGAAACTTTTCTTTGTATAGTCTTGTGTTATTTTGAGTTACCCCAATCAAGGCTATAAGGACTTCTATTACATATCAAAGATGGTGGTTGTTGAGTGTGAGAGGTGTCCAGCATTTCATACTCAACCTTTTCAACATGCACTCCAGGTAGTCAGTGACAGTGCATTTTTATGAACTTCGTATTGAGATGAACTTATGCACTAAAATAGCACATTTCAGTATACATATTGAGACACAGCATAAGCCTTATTTTGTCTGTTGCAAGCCCTATTTTCGCCTTTGTTAACTGAGATCCATAGTAAAGTTTTGCCTTAAACCAGAGCAATGCATATTTTTCTATTCCTAATTTGTTATGATCCAATAAAGTTAAGCACGATAAAATATGAATACCTTTCCATTATGTGTATCATTTGCAGTTATTTTGATTATTAAGGAGCCAGGAGACAATTGAGTGGAAACATGCTAAGTCTTTCAGAAATAACAGTGGTAAGGCTTCTTAATATCCATCCACTAAAACACTATTTTCATGCACGCAGCTTAAGTGACATAATACCACACAGCGGAGTACCAACTATAAAATGAAAGAATAAGATAGTTTTATTATTATGTAAGACTCCCATACAGTAGCTATAGAAAAGTGTTGACTGCACATTTTTTCCCACTGGAGTCATACATATGGAACAGTATTCCCAGGCATACAGATTGTGTTCTTACCTCAGGGGACATGAGTTCAGGGTGGAGCTGTAAAATTATAGGAAATCGATAAGAGTAAGATTTTGCCCCATGCTTTAGAAAGGTCTTCATTTACATACTGAATAAAGCTGTATAGGGCTTCTGATGTGCACCTTCCCTTTAATGACTTTCACTGTAATCTTAATTACTAAACAATATCATTAAGTATTTCTGTCAATGAATAAATATCACCAATTGTGTCTGTACTTTAAAAAATGTGTTGTTTGAGCAAATGCCAGACTAACTTGCATTTCCCCTGTTTGAAGAAGGTCAAGAGATTGCATATTTGTATTACTCTCTTTTTGCCCTGTGCTCTGATGCCTTTTCCTCAGAGATGATTTAAGAAACATCAGCTTTTAGTGCTTGGCCTCCGTTCCAAAGGATGGCGCAAATGTGTCGTCACCCAGGAGATTTACATAATGAAGAGAAAGCCCTTTCAACAGTTGCCATCAACAATCACATGTGTGGCAGGAAGCGAGCGGGTATTATTATTGTTCAAAGGAAGTACACTATTGGACACGGATGTGAAACAGTCCTGCATCCGCCTGCCAAATCCAACACTCAGTGTGACACTAAAAGCAACAAAGGGGCTTTATTTTATTTACACACTGTCATGTGGCGTTGCAACATATTTGTGATGGTAAGGGAGAACACTTTAGCAATTGGAGTCCAATGATATGCAGCATCTGCATCTGCTGCATGAAGATTTGAAACAGGAGGTGGTGGTAATGGAGAAAAATGTAAAGATTGAACAAATGCTAATTTTGATTTACTACTTTGTGAATATTAGGAGTGTGTCAAGATGAACAGCTGTTGGTGCCAATTCTCCAGCAAGTTCTATCCAACCGTTGCACAAGGAGAGGGTAATGTATTTAAAACAACAGTCGAAGGTCCAAACAAATAGAACTGTGCAGGAATGAGACCTTAGATCGGTAATGAATTAGCATTTTAGCACTCACTGGTTCCCTTAGCTCGAAGTCAATGGATTGTGTGGTTATAATGATGAAATAAAGTCTTTGGTTAATACGAAAGTATGAGATTTTATTGTTCTAAAACATAAAATATGTCAGCAAAATACCCACTGCTAAGGAGCTCTGAGTCTGTGATGCACTTGTTTATAGTCTAACGTTAGCTAATGATTTAATTTGTAATTCAAATATCATAAAAGCATTATAATATATGGAGATTATGCTGCCAAAACAACCCAATGGGAACGTTTTCATAATAAATGTTTTCCACAGAACTTATTTTCTGTAATTATTCCAACATCCAATGGAAAACCTCATTGTTTTTAGCCGAGGGAACCATTGCTATGCTAACATCCAGTTCGGCCTCCAAAAATACATCATAAATGCTCCAATGTGGAAATATGGCTTGATTCTGTATTTCATGTGGTTTTATGCCAAAGGTTACAGCCTGCACGGATCTGGAGTTGTTTTTTGTGGCGCCAAATCGCATGCTTCATTCATGTGATAAAGTTTATTCAGTTTGTTTCCATGGATCGTCTCGTTTTAATTTATAAACTTTTACATGGCTAAGTGTAAGACTTTTTTGTGCATTCCATCTTATAAGTCATTAGTCTCATCTATCTGGAGCTTTTGCCTAACCATGTTTTCAGTTATTCGTTATCAGGGAAAAGAATATAGATTCCATCTTCATGCGTTAATCACATGCATGATCTCAGATGTTGCTGATCAGCCTCTAATGGAACCCATTACACATATTAGAGGCACTACTTTGGTCATTAGTCTACTCGTGGGCCATCTGCATTCATTCAGACACCTCTGATTGGATTTCAATGGGAACAAGAAGTATGACTCATCTCACACTCCACTGGTTAAGAAATGAAACGTAAACTAAATGCCAAATCTATATCGTCAAGATTGCAGTAATATTGTTACGTACTGGCTATCATGTAGGAAACTATCTTATGTAGAGAAAGAATGTGGTTAGTGTCAAATGGATAACATAATAGTGCTATTGTGTTGTCTGTTTCTACGAGAACAATGGCCGACTCATTTGTACATTTTATACCAAAGAACAACCACAATCATTTTCACTATCTATGTATTCTTCATCCTTTCTTACCTAACTCATAAAAGCCTGGATTTTATTTCTTTCAGAAAAGAGGTTATGTTTTTGGTTTGTTTCATGCTTTGTTTGTCTGTAAGTGGAAACAAGGAAAAAAAGACACTCCCAATTTCCTTGAAACTTAATGGAAGGATAAAGCAATGAAGAAACCATTACATTTGAGTTGATCCGAATCAACGGGTAGAAACCTCCACATTTATTCACTAATGGAAACAGCCTTGGCGGAGGTTAGTATTATTACCTTTAAATAGTGAAAGGCAACTACAATATTTTCCAAACATCCTGGCCTCAACCATGCTATAGAAACCCCAACATTGGGAGTATGAATTATGTATCGTTTTTTTGATGTCGACACAGTTTACAGAAAACTTGCTTGTTCAATTTTGATCTACTGGACTTTGTGGGAGAGAGTAATGTGCCTAATTTATTGTAAAATGGCTTCATTAACGACTTGTTTCCTGTTTTATCTGAGTGCTTGTTTCTCGCCCTGTTGGTCTAATGACTATTTTTGCATTCCTAGATACCAGCAGCTACTTTTCTAGAGCACAATATAATCATTGCCAATAGGAATGGCAATACCTCTAAAAGTCATTTGTAACGACTTTTCATCCAGAAATAAACACTGTTAGTCCAAAAAGCCCAACTTTTAAGTCATGACACAAGAAGACTGTAAAGATTAAATCCTGAGCTAACCTGAAACAAGTCATTGAATCAGTTATCTAAAGTTTGAAACACATTTGTTTTTGCTTTTTTCAATTTACAGATGACAATAGACACAGCCCTGATTAATTACAGATTGCCTCATTGTTATATCTTCTTAGTATTCTGTCTTAGCTGGAACATCGCTGGTGACACGTTCACATAAACATCAAAAGAAAAAGCCTCATGATCCCACACAGGAAATAATTTGCAGCTGGTGATGACACAGCACTGGCTTGACAATCCTTGGCAGTTGACATAGCATCGTGCCACACACAACACCATGTGCGTGTATTCCTCAGAGAGCTGTTAGACTTTTTAAGTGGTCTTGCTTTAATTTGCTCTCAAACACATGAATTAAACTCTGCAAACAAACTGTTCCAGTCCTCTAGCCTCAACATCTGGCTGTGCTGTCGAGACGTGTGCGGCTCACAGCAGAGGGGAGCTTGTGTTGGAGGAGTTGGGAGGTTAACAGAGAGCGCCGGCCTGGCATTAATCACTGAAAGGTCAGAAACAGAAAGGCCAAACAGGGCAAAAGACTCCTGGCTGGACTTCAGCTGATCTGAATACTGATGAACTCAGGAACCACGTTAATAGCAAAGTGCAATCAGGTGGATGAACAAAGTGAGGCTTTGCATTCATTAAATGTTCCAGCAGTTATTTAATAAGGTGTTTACCTATGTCATAGGGTTTGTTATGTGTTAAGGAGAGTCTCATTAAACCACACCCTCCATTGCTTTGAAATGGTGAAGATGACTTTAGTTTGCTTTCTGTTAAAGCAACCTCCCGTGTTCCCTGAAACTTCAGTGTACTCTCATATCACGACAACAACTTTTTATTTATTTATTCAAGAGCATATATGAGCATGATACATTGTGTTTACAAAAAAGTTGACGCCAGGGGCAGACATTCAGAAATAAAAAAACTAAAACAAGATAAAAATACATTTTTCAGATGTAAGATTTGTACACAATTAGTTCTGATTGCCTTCTTATTCATAATGTTACTGCTACTAAATTGTTTTTCAGGGCAACTACTCTTGTACCACGTAATGTATTAAACCAAGCCCCCAGTAAGTGGGCTCACGTCAAATCAAATGTTCGTAGTGGCCAAGTGGTGGTACTACAGCTGCCGTGTCAGTTACATCGACAGGCTGGAAAATATTTGTTCCCATTAACTAACATTGTTAATCACATTTTTAGTTACCCACTATGAACACTTATAGACTTTAGTTAAATATTTATGGTCTAAAAATTGTAAACTGCACTAAAAGCCAAATCAAGAGTTATTTTCCCTATTCATTTGTCTGAGAAGAGACTGGCCATGAACATGAACAAGTCCCGCCTCCATCCCTGGCCTGATGCCCACCTTAATACTTCTTTGATGGCTCCTACAGGATTGTTGACATCTTATTATTATTTATAGACACATGCATTTTCAAGCCAAACCTATTTTGTAAGTGTATTATCTCTTTAATTTACACACAGCATCTATTGCATTAAGTTTTTGCCTTGTCCAATGACATATGGTGTCATATTCATATTCTGTATATAACTGTAATGTCCACTGAGACATATGTAAAATGTGTGATATTTGGCTATATTAATAGATTGATTGATTGTTCTAGCTGTCTTGATACATCCATGATCAAAACACTTGAACAAATTGTTTTAAAAAAAGCACTATAATGGAAAATGTGGGTTGAGCAATACATAAGTATGTGAAAATGCGTTCTATTGTGTCTATATTATATAATTTTTGTTAACTATACTTTACTGCAAATGTCCCCTTCAGGGTCATTGAAGCCTATGTAGTCTTATTTTAAGTCTCATTGCCTCGCCACATATACAATGGAAATTACATGCATTCACTCTCTAAAGGCACTCCTGTGCATTAAGTTTAATTACAACTAATTTGCAACAACAAACAAGCGTTTATGTTGGCTACACCCAACCAGACAAAAAAGGTTTCCAATATACCATTCCATGTACTGCACAAAAACACCAAAATAATCCACCTGCTGTCGTTATGCATGCCGGGAGAAAGACTCTCCCTCTGAGAGAGCGGTGCTGCAGAATGAGGGAGGTATTTATAGGACTGAGCACAATGGGCCCAGGTGTGGCTCATTCACCTAGAGAGCCTCCATACAGAACCTGCTGAACACAACCAAAGATAAACAGGGACACCAAGCACCCAGGTGAACGGGTAGTCAATAAAATCAAAATACCACTCCGTGGACTGGAAAAAATGTGGCGGTTAACTTAATCCTGGCAGCCATTAAAATCCTTTCCTAGAAAGGCTTAATGTGTTCTTGCCAAAAAAGCAAGAGATTCATCAAATTAATTCATGCAAACACCTTTACTTTACTTGTGCCTGTATCTACAGAGCATAATCAACATAAAAGATGGAAGTAGTGTCTTTGAAGTCACCCATAAGTTTCTGAAATGTCCATCCATCCAAATGGTTCAGATTTGTTTTAAGACTACTCAACGTCTGACAAGGTCAAGTTATTACTTGTACCCCTTATAAAAGACACAGCATTTAATTAAAATAAAAGAGGAAGAAAAGTACATAGCAGAAATATATTGTTTTTTGAACTGTCAAACCTTTAAAAGCTTTCTTTTGTTACAATAAATGTTTCCAAATGTCTCTGTTGTTTGCTATGGATGGTCTTTTAACCTTAAGCTCATGTAGAAGTTGTTTTTCATAATTAATTGTGACATTTAAAGAAGAATTCCCTACCTGAAAACAAAATCAAAATCTTCAAAGTATGTGCATTTTCACAGGTTGACTTTAACATGCATTTCACTGAAATAGTCTCACCTCCATGCTGCTTTCAGACTGAACCGATAGTAGAAGCTTTGCAAGTTAATTTGGACAGATGCTATCCTTGTCACTGTTGTATCTGTGTTTGTATCTGTACTGCTGTGTTTGCCTCCCGCTCTGTCTCCCTTAGGCTTATTTTTTTTGAAAACCCTTCATTTAAAATGTCCCCTAACATTGAGGAAGACATTAAACAGCAGGCTCAGGTGTCAGATAAGACATCCCATTCAGGGAGATAAATGGATTTCCACTGCGTTAAAGTTTTTCCTGTCACTTCACATTACGGAATCTATGATCGGCTCAAGGACAGATGGGAACAAAGTTTGAGCTCACAAGGTGTTGGATCGCATCAGAAAATAACTCTGTGAATTCACCCCGGGATGACTGCTATTTTTAGTTAAGTTCTTATCTTAAACTGTTGGCACTAGAGCATCCAAGAGCCCTTTAGGGAACCTGTACTTTTCTGTGGCCTGAGGTTATTTGTTTTGTCTGTTTGTTTAGCAGGGCGTCTAAAAATAACTTCATTATTTTTGAAGAGTTTTGCCTCACATTTGGTTTACAATTTTGCAGTGCACTTTTCCTATCCAATGTTAGGCTGGTTCCAATTCAATAAAGGTAACAAACTGTTGGTTGGAGAATTCTGCGATTCTGTGATGCAACTCACAACTTGCCCTTCATATCTACCTTAAAAGACTCAACGTGAAGAACCAAGCCACCCCTTTTTAAAGCATTATTTGACTTTATGTCACATTTCCTTCAGATGAGGCTATATACAAAGCCACCTACAATATGTGGACTAATCCATGAAAATAAAAACTCAGAACAAAAAGAATATTGCAGATATGTTTGCTTAAAATAATCCAAACCATTGTAGTAAGTACTAGTAGTGAGTCGATTGGCAGATGCAGAGCAAAGTGCACATGCTGGGTTGCAAGGTTTGGCCTGGAAGTAGAAAAGACCTGTTCCCTTCACTGCACAGTAGGTCTGGGCCAGTTTCTTTAAGCGGATTTGGGCAGCCACTGGTAACCAGTTGAGGGAGCAGGCAAACTGTGTAGTGTGGGAGAACTATGGTAGGTTGAAAACCAGTCGAGCTGCTACATTCTGGATTGGCTGCAGAGGTCGGGATGGCACTTGGGCCAGCCAGGATGGAAAAAGTATGTCTTGTCCTCTTTGCAATTTAGAGATAAGCCTGCCAGAGAAAGCAACAAAAAGTTTAAACTACCCGGGAATTGGACTCTCAGTTCTGTGGCTGAAAATAACCTTGGTCTGTCCGAGCCAACCGCTCTCCTAGCCTGACGGCAGCGGTGAATTTTGGGCATTTTCTTGTTTTTCTGTGCTTTGAATTTAATCCAACCTGAAGGCCATCATCGTTATTGTCCTTCTTCTTCTTAGAAGATATGTTTGCAAACTTCATTTCCAGTGTTTCTTACGAATATTGACTTGAGATCCATGTCCTTAATGTTATTTAGTTTCATGGCAGTTTTCAGAATGCGTCTTTCTCTGGAATATTCTGAGCAACTAAATCATATGTATTCTATTGTCTCTGATTGTTGGCAACCATCACAGTTGGTTTTCCAATAAGATATAGTGATGAGTTTAATCTGGAGTGTCCCATTTTATCCTGCTAATTATGTTCTGTTCCCTTCTGTTTTTCCCCCAAGTGCTTTCCATTCCTACTTCACTTTGTATCTGGTATAAATGTTTTCCTTTTGTGTTATTATCCCATAACTTTTGCTATTGCTGCTTGATATTAACTTTCGTAATTTAGAATCAGAATCAGAAATACTTTATTTATCCCAAATTGGGAAATGTTTTCGTTACCGCAGCAAAATACAACACAATATGAAGCATAGCAAAAAATTAGAAATACAGATAGTAAATAGTGCAATGTAATGGATTATTACATGAAAATATAATATAAATGTACAACGTAAAGTGTAAGTGTAAAGTCTGCATTTTATGTCCAGTTTACAGAGAGGCTATGGAGCAGTGAGTAAATGATTTAACTTTTGCCCTACTGATAGATACTGCTAATTTGTAACTGATTTGCTTTCAATCCATTTGTGGCCAATTGTTCCACTACTTAATTCCCTCTAATACCCACATGCGCTGTTATCCACACAAACATTAATTAAGAAAATACTATCCTATACATTATGTATAGAATTTCATGCAGAATATCCTGACGACAATATGAAGATGTATTTTTCCAACTGGGATCCTTTTTTTTATCCTTGTTTTCAGTTGTTTGTTTTGCTTTTAGTAGAGCTGAGTGGTGGTCATTGGGGGGGCTAGTCATCCTCACTGTTTGTTGTGGTGAAGATCACCGGGGAGTTCGAGTGAGTGACCCGTTTGCTGTGGCTGCAGTATTTGGTTGCACCCTAGTGTCACGTGAAGTAGCCTGCCACCCCATTAACTGGCCTCTTGCACTGCTCCTTGATATCTACTGTATGTGTCTGACAAAATATTAGCTTAAATTATTATTGGAAAATGTAGGTCCCTGCTATACTGCAGGATTTTGAATTCTACGGTAGAATACTAAATAAAAACGTACATGATGAATACTTTATTTAGCTTAGATTATTCCCTTATTCTAAAAAAATTAATCCAAATTTGATTTTAAAAGACAATTCATTGATTCATTTGCAAAAAACATGTTTATAGCAAATTATTGAAACCCTCTGTTAAAGGTTAATCCCATTTGAGGTCTAGCACTGACCTTTCCACAATGCTAACAGCCAGCAAAACATGTTCGCAGCCTGTCCCCAGAGCACAGAAATATGTTCCTGCTCTTTTTAGCCACCACGCATAGCAGCACCCTCTGAATTAATATGTCTATTTGATCTGTTAGCACAGGCATGTTAATGACACAATCATAAATTGGTGGGGGAAAAAAAAGCTGGGAGACAGAACAAGCCCTATTAATAGGATCCATTTCCTTGGGCTCCAATGCGAAGAACATTTATAAACATAGTCCTAGGATCTCTTCATGCTATTTAGCGGTGCTGATGTGTATGAGAGACGGGGTATTGAGAATCTCATTACAGCCACTGTCACTTCCCTCAGGTGTTGTGAGTAATGACTCTTCACCCACTGACACAGCAGAATCTATCGCTGCCCATTTGAAACCCAGGCTGAGTTACAAATTGATTCCTCGGCTCAGGTTTGAGGGCGATCTTGCTTTAATTGAGTTGGTGGGCGACGCATCAGTATTCTGCCACCTGGCGTCACTGATACATGGACTCACCGGCTCGCTGAATTTGAAACTTTACTCCCTTTTAGCAATGAGGAGCAGAACTGGGTCTGTCAGCCAGGGAGAGACCAGGCTGAGGAGTTAATAATGTGAACATACACTGTTGTGGCAGCTTTATGAAGACAGCTTAATTAGACGAAGAGGTAATAGTTGCCTTTTTAATTAGTGTGGAACGGGAACAACTCTTTGCGTACAGAAAATATAACTTGACAAGTTCCCTTGGAACACTTGAAAAGATTTTTATATTCTCATGGTTATGAAAAATTAATTAGCTTATATCTTTAGTACAATGACAATCGAGCTGCTGGATTCAAGAACTAAATGTTTTATAAAACAATGGTCTTTGAGTGGAACACAAAAGAAGCTTGTCATTTTTGATATACAACCGCTGATTTGCCCATCTAAAATGATTAATGACTAAACACTAGCAGGTTTTTTCAGCTTTAGCTCTATGGAATGGGTTATCACAGTATACAGTATTTCCAATCTCACTTTAAAACAAAACTCCGGTAAAACAGATTTTAAATATGCAGTCCTAACTACATATAAAATGTCAGCATCCTTGCAAGTATTTAAGATATCGTATACAACTAATCTAAAGGCAAAATCAGCTTTTTTTTCTTAACATAACCCTGTTGGATCCTTACTATAGTACTTTCTATGATGAAACATAGTGTGGAGTATTGAGCCGCTCCCACATAGTGGGGGTTAAAATTTCACATTGGGTGTGCTTTGAAGAACGTTTTTTTCTAGTTCAAACTATCACGTATTACACCAACACCAGCAGCAAATGTACTCTAAAGCAAAAATAGTCTCTTGTTGGTCAAGTCATCACAGAGGTGGAATGCATCAGGTGAAACATTTAGACACATGACCAGTATGTGAAATAAACAGAGAGAATACAATTCCCTCTCAATTTCTTATCTAAATAGTTTTGTCTCCTCTGTTTATGACATAACACCAATGAAACAAAGAGTTTTAGCCAGGAAAATCTTTTTTCAGGAATGATTTGGGGTTAAGTTTTGATTTGTTTTTCATTTGTTAAAATAGTTTTAAAGACATTTCAGATTTTTGTCAGTAACTACCCCACCCCACTTAAAGTATGTTTTAAAGGTGGTTGATAACAAGTGGCTAAATAAGACTACTAAAAGTCATCATGGACATAAAGTCATGCCACCCCCTATGTATATAGCTCCACTATAGCATGAAATTAGCTTGTGCATTTATGCTTCAACTAATATAAAAATGGTGTTAGTATATCATTGTCCTGCTGAACAAAACAACATTTTTTCTTCAATAATCCATTGGAAAAATTGCATTGGATTTTGTTGAGGGACCTCTCGTGATGCTAATTTTTGGGTCTGCCAATTAGCATGGACTTGGAGCTTAAAGCAAGACGAGAGAAATTACAATTTTAGAACTCGCTAAAACACAACAATTAGCAGTTAGCAATTACCTCAAATTTACCCACAGAACCAAGGGTCCAATCCCTGGGTAATGCAAGAGAGATCATTTGTCTCTCGCTTCTGGCTGGTCTACCTGTAAGTACCCTCCGACATTTGCAGATAATTCAGAAGATAAATTAAAAAGTGTAAACAAATATCAACTTTCAGTGTGATTCAGAACATGGGGTAGTGGTTCACTTAAGTCTCTTGTGGATGAAAAACATTTATCTACAGTTTTCACAGATGGAGAAAAAAGGAATTTAAACTTAGAAAGTTTATACAAAACCTTTTCATTCACCTGTTCTTCAGTCATAAACACAGCAGAGAAAACTATTTTGATAAGACCGATCACCAGAATTGGTTTTCTCTCTGAGAATGTCTCTCCGAGCTTCAGTAGTCATCTATAAAAAAAAGATTTTCAGTTTTTATTTGATGACTGAGCGTACAGTCACATCTATAACTGCCACACCGCTTTACATTTACAAAAAACAGCCCATTTGAGAGAAACTCAAGAAAATGGCCAACGATTAGTTTAATTTCCCCATAAAAGAAAATCTACTTGAAATGAAAAGTATATGTCTAAGAATACAAAGTGCTTCCAAAACAGAGAGCTATTTCTTTTAACACAACTGCAGAAAATGGAGTCCAATTTTTTCACAGTTAGGAAAATGAAATGCTTTGCCACTTCAATGAGTATTCTTAGGTTAAGAGCTAAGTTTTTAACAGAAAATTATCCACACACTAAGCCTGGAGTATGAATAAATATTTGAGTGGCGTTCATAATCTCTTTTTTTTGTCCTCAACCTGGTGTCAACCTGCTTTCCTTTGCCTGCCTGCCAGAGCAGCTTGGCCGGGGAGAAGTGATTTCAGAGCAGAGGGGCTCGGGTTAATCCTCAGAGCCACTGTGGGAGTGTGATGTGGGCTGGAGCCAACAAACTGCAGCCTGCATCACACTGGATGCCAACCACTGGCTCCATGAGCAGCATTTCAACTCTCAGATCCAGACCTCAGGCTCTGATCCCACCGTGCTGGTGTGTGTGGTTAATGAAGAGACTAAAAGATATTAAATAACAATCAGAATCATTGGAGTCGGAATTATTTTATATATACACTTCTTCAATATATATTAAATATATATATATATATATATATATATACTGTATATATAAATAAAAGAAGTGACAGTGTGTAGAAGTGTAAACAAAATAAAAAAGTACAATTATTTATAATCACATAAAAGTATAATGTTAGAATTTGTTAATGTTAATGTTAAACTATTATAAAGCATTAAAAATTGGCACAATTTTAAAACAACTTCAATTAGGGGATATAAAAGCAATCACATTGACAAAGTGTTTGTTCTCTGTCCTTTAAAATGGAATCTCTCTCCCCCATAGTGATCTGACAGTTTCAGCTCCTTCTGTACATTATTTCAGGCAGAAGGCAACATATTTAAAAGCTTTCTTCCTAGTTCTGTTCGAATTTTTGACAACCAACATCCGTATAATATAATTTGTCTTAAAGTGTAGCAAAAGAAATGTATAAAATGTTTAAATAAGTAAATAAATAGAAGCTTGAATCGAAATCTCTTTTAAGGGAGTGCAAGAGGCCTTAAGGAAAGCGTTCTTTTATGTATCAAAGTAGAAGTTGTTGATCTGCAAGAAAACCTATATACACTAATACATTGAGTTTATTTATACTCCAGGAAGATATTGCCAACTGACAGAATCCACATTATACCATACCCATTATCATATTTTTGGCATGTGTATGTAACTACTTAAGAAGTAATTGCAATATTGAAGCGTGAAAAACTGAAGCAATATTATTTCCATCGCAATAACATAGCCTACGGACTCTTTTCCGAACAGACACAGCATAGCAAATTCAAACTTAAGGGAATTTTTGTGATTTAAAAACACACTGGCAACTATTTTAGTAAATAAATATGCAAATCCAGCATGCGAAAGGTATTAGTGGGCGACATGTGGATGGTAACACTATGCTCATAGCAGATGAGGCGAAGCAAGTGTTGGGGGCCTTTCCAGGGATTGAGCTCTCTGCCTCCCACAATTGCAATTCATGCAAGTTAGGTGAACTGGCAGCTGTGAACTGTATGTAGGCAGGTGAATGTGACTGCACAGGACTAAAGGCTATAGTCATTTGCACAGACGTATGGGTATATGGAAAGCTATGAGTGTGAAAATAAAGTGTATGATCCATAGCTCATGGTAGAGAAGACACAGCCCTATAGGGATCGACCGCGACTGTCTACTTTTCTAACTAAGGAGTCTGGTTCGACCAATCTCAGTCGAATTGTCAAAGTGGCAGTTAGGCGTGCAAATCAAAGGGTTAAAATATAGGGCTAAATAGGGGAACTAAATGTCTGGTTTGACATAAAATTGCTTGTTTCCAATAAATCAGGATGTGTAGCCCATTTCTAAAATAAGTATCAACCTATAAATCAATCTTCCCAACAGTGCGTGCATAATGAGCAACAATCACATCCGAACGTTGGCATGATCCTGGTGTTCTTATTTTCTGTTTGCATTTTCGTATTGTTAGAAAACCGTCTTGTAGGATTTAACTTCCTGTCTGTGTTTTCTGGCCTTTTTTGATTGTTTATGTCCCATATGGATTTGCTGACCTCATGCCATCCCGGTTTGTTCCTCGTTTTGTGTTTGCGTTTTTTTTTTTATTACCTTAGCTTGCTCCCTTGTTTCATGTTTTTGTACGAGCTATTTTTTTTAAAGCTTGCCTTTCCTTAATTATACCAGCCCGTATTTTGTTCTGTGTTTGACTCCTACTGCCTTATACCCCTCTGACAACCGTAACAGTGCTCAAATTTATTTCATTGACACACAGCTCTGCACCTAGACACACATCTACGCTAAACAAAGAGCAAACAAAAAACTAAGTCCGAATTGGCGGGAAGTCAACAAACTGATACGACAATGTATATTCTTAGTCATCGATACCCTGAGGTTTTTTATGCTTTCATTGCCATACAACACAGTTAACTATAGATTATGGATCACAGTGTGGGGATGGTAGTGTAAATAGAGTTCCAGCAGTTTTACCATTAAAAGTATTCGGTTAGGGTTAGGGCAGAGGTGTCCAAACTACGGCCCCGGGAGAAAAAAGTGGCCTGTGGTCCTTTTTGAATTGGCCCTCAGCTAATTCTAAAAGTATAATGGAATAAAGCCCCCACCTGAAACTTGTGCTTGTCTAACATCACACTTACATTGATATGTATTACACAGTATTCACAAATAAAGTCAGTCAATTAAAGTTGAAAAGTTTTTCAAACAAATCTAAGTTTAAAAAAGACAACTATTTGCATAACAAGCTTGAAACAGACCCTTCATATTTCCACTTATTATAAGCAATCTGAGGCTTCTGTTCAAGGATTGACCTTCCAACATTTTTTGTAACTAAATAAAGGAAAGCTGAGATGTAAGCTGTTTGTGTTTTCTTAAAGCACATTCAAGTATTAAGAATAATTTACCCACATTAGATTGATTTTGCCAACGTATAACCTCACTTAACATATGACGCGAGTGGCCCAGCCCCTCGTATATTTTTCTGTATGTGGCCCTCAGTGAAAAATGTTTGGACACCACTGGGTTAGGTTTTGAATGAATCTATACGTCTAATAATCAGTTTCATATGAATTCATGACTCCATGGCCAGTTCTGTCTGGATTATGCCAGCCATATTCATGCTCAGCAAGGTTTTTCCGACAAGTGAGATACATTGCATGCAGTTCATTGATTATGAAATCATTTTTCTCATCTCCTCTCTAACGCTGCTTTGCCTTGCTAATGCATCTTGATGAGGCTTGGCGGATGCATTAAGGATGCGTGACCTCAAAATAGATCTCAGCAGCAGAGCAGCTTTTCATCTAGTTGAAAGGACAATGGAGGGAGAAGGAGTCTCTAAAAGAGGATGAGAGGTGTATTTATTTTCTTAATTACATGTTGTTGAACCCCTGTCACAGGAAGAAAAAGAAGGATCCAGCAAATATTGACAGCACTCACCAAGTGCATAGAAGAGTAGATTAGAAGCGAAGACAAGGAGCAGAAAAGTGGAGGTTACTTTTGCATGTGACGCCGTATACTTCCCCACAGAATGCTGTATTTCCGCATTTTGCAACCATGAGTAATAAGGTAATACATATAAAAGTATGCACTAATACATTATTTACCAAAGTTTTCTATCATCTTGTCTCACCTTGTTTACGTCTTGACTGTCATTGTGGATTCCCAAAGCCATCTAATCTCTCAAAAAATATTTCCCCTTTAAACTTTTTGTTTTTATTAGTTTTCTACCTCCCACTGCTGAGACCTGTAGCCTGAGTGAGGCAGCAGGGATCATCAGTTATTATTTCTGGCTTACCAAGGGATTGCTCACTGTAGCTGCATCACATCAACTCTGGGACATGTTGTTTGATTTAATAAAAGATAGCCATCACAGGCAAAGTCCACACTACTGACCACTGACCCCCTCTTGAGAAAAGCATTATTGATGTACAACAGGCTGTGCACATGACGCTCACCATGCAATATCGGACTTTTCAGTAAGGTCAACTACATGCTGGAGGCAGAAGTGTGTTTGATTGATGCAGTCTGTCTGCAGTTCCTTTGTCATACTGGAGACTGAATTATAGATCCAACAAGGCAACCTGACAGGTCCCAGAGACATTGAAACATCAGCTGTCTCTCCCAAACATCATGTGACTACTACACAAAGTTCATCATTCATGTGTTGAAATACGCTCAGTTAATGAATGTTATCATTTAGTAACATAATATATAAACCCTCTCACTATATATAAATTGCTATTTGTTGTGATGAAGGTTTTTTAATAGGTTTTAAGCTGAACTTTAATTACTGGTGTCTGTAGCTAACATTGCCAGTTTCAACTGGCTGTTCATAGCTAACAATGCTTTTTGCACCTGGTCCGGTACCGGTCCATGGGTCATTTGGTACCAGGCCACACAGAAAGATTGAATAAAGTATTTTATTTTCTATCAATCTGAAATATGTTTTATTTTGAAAAATGACCGGATACATCCGTCTGTGCTTCTGTGTCTCTTGACACCATAGGTCAACTTTTGTGTGTGGAGAAATGTGTTCTCTCTGCTGAGTTCAGTGTGTTTGTTGACCTATGTTTCTCTGCCAGATACCGGTACTTGTTTCAAGAAGATATTTTGATATTTTAGCAGCGGAGCTCACAAAATGTAAACCGAAGCCTGATGTTTAAGGAAGACGGGAAAAATATATTCCAGCTGTGATTGGGTGTTGTCACTTCAAAAGCGTTGCTATTCGAAAGTTAAACTACTTATAATGTCACAAAATATAAAGCAGTTCACAGTCCTTATATGGGATTTTTTAAACTAGGGAAGTTCTTAGGAGCTAGCGGCCACTGCATATTAATTTTAAAATAAATATTTCTATTTCAATAAATTGTCCTGCCCTTAAGTGAAATTCCTTATATTTGACTACTTTCAAGGCTTTTAGTAAGACTTTTGCATCCAGATTGTCCTCTTCCTATCTCAGTGGCAGCTAATCCTTCCATTAATAAATATGAGGAGCAAGCCATTTCCCTCTGCATGCTGTGTGCCAAATGCTTCATCCTTCAGCAGAGGAAGTCAGAGGTTAGCTCTTTATCCCAGCAGATGCTGAGACCTGGGGAGTGTGCTTCACATGAAGACACCATCTTCCTGAAAAGGTGACAACCCCTGTTGGAGAAATGAACCTGTGGCAAGACTCCAGCTTCAGCATCCCATTTTAACTATAACACACCATACATCATGTTGGCTCTTTAGGTTTTGTGTCTTTGTTTATTTTCTTCTTACATTTTTATTCAATACATTTTGTTGGTTCCTATTCCGATCCCCTTTGTCCTTATATCCTATTGTTTTATTCAAAAATGATTTGTATGTGTACATCTACATATTTCGCCTTTCTAATCTACTTCTGTTGATGATTTCTTCCCCAGGTTAACCCAATGTTAAGATTGATCAAAAATAATGTTTGAGGGCCATTTAGTACTTTAGTTTAGTTGGTATTTGTTTAGTTTTTGTAGTTGTGTTTTTGAGCATGACGGTGTATGATGCATTACCTCTCTCCAACTCTATGGATGTGTTTATAATATACAGCATATTGTAAATACTTTTCTGTTTAGTTTCTGGTCCTCTATTCTTTAAGGGAAAATATTCCTTAAGACATTTCTGTGTTATTAAAAGGCCATTTCTGTCAAATTTTTCTTCCAACTTCCAGTGTCATTTGTTTGCACAATAGTCTCTCACTAGAACGATGGTATCAGAGATCCCTCTCTTCCTCAATTACATTGCAACCTAAACAGGAAGTGGCAAGGTTTGTCTGCACAGAATGTCCCCGTTACAGACCTCTGAGATTGGATGGATGTTATAACAATTCTGTTTGTGGCTTCCTGGTCCTAATTGCTAAAAAGTGATGCGCAGTTTTCCTCAGTGCAGCTCTCACTGACAGGTGGATTCTGTTTCAATGCTTCACCTAAAGGCTGCCATAAAAGGATGATGTTATTTAACTATAGAATTATTTATGGTGTGAATCTATCCAGCAGATAGGTCACGGCCCATTTCATCTTCTAGCTTCGGATCCATGCAGGCACAGCTTAGACGGTCAAAGAGGAGATGATTAAAATGGGTTTAGAGAATTGGCTTTGCGTTGCATGATGTGATTGCATCACCTCAGAGGGAGCCTATTATTTGTGCAGCGGAGCAGACTAGCTTGTAAATAGCCATTTTGGCTAAATTTGTTGAGAGGATGGCCTCTAATTTCAGCCTGTAATGTTATTATTTCAGCATAGCCTTCTCCGCATGTCCTCCGCGACTGAGGGCCAGATGGGTTCATATTCCCTCTCAGGCATACTCATGTGAGTCAGCTGCCTTCATCAATTCAAGTTTGTAATTTCTTAATCTCTAATATGGGGATATTACCTGAAAGATTTACTGAGCTGCTGACAGGGAAACAAAGTCCAGCCAATGGACTTTTGTAGGGTTTTTATTTCACTGCAAACCCCTATTCAGATAGATATACACATTAATAAGTTTCCCAATACATAGTTTTATGGGCTGTGATTATTGAATTGCCACTAAACTCTAGGAAACTGGCAGCGTACAGCCAACAGCTGCTGCAGACAGCCCTACAGAAAGACGGTATAACCAAATCATCCGCAAAGTGAAATAAAAACATTATGAGATTACTAAAAACACAATCTGTTTTATAGTCAGTTAACTCCAACGACAACTCATCCATAAAAATAAGTTTATTTGGTTATCCGGAGATTATAAACCACCCTGCTACATGCCATTGTTCTTTCCAGCCTAAACTGTATTTTTTGACAGAAATGTTTATATTCAGTGAAACAGATAGACAATGAGAGTTTCTTAAAAAAGAGAGCCATAGTTCAAATTTAGTCATTGACAGCGTATTTATGTAATGTATGAACAACTTAAATTGTAGGTTCCTCAACAGTGCATTTACAAGACATAAAAAATAGTATAAAAATAGTTTAAGCTTAGGTGTTGAATAGTCTTGCTTGTGGGATGAAACTGTCTCTGGGTCTGGAGGTTTGAAAGCTGATGCTGCGGTACCGCCTGTCAGACGGCAGCAGACAGAACAGTTGGTTGCTGGGGTGATGGGGGTCTTTGATCATTCTGTGGGCTTTCTTACCGAGCCACTGGGAAAAGAGGTCCTCCATGGATGGCAGCTCCATCCTGGTGATGTGCTCTGCAGTTTTTACCACCCTCTGTAGAGCCTTACGGCTGAGGGCGGTGCAACTGCCGTACCAGGCCGTGACGCAGCCAATCAAGATACTCTCTATGGTGCTCCTATAGAAGTTGCAGAGTGTCCTGGAGTCCATGTTGATCCTCTGCAGCCTGCGGAGAAAGAAAAGCCACTGGCGGGCTGTTTTGGTGATGATTTCTGTGTGATGACTCCATGTCAGGTCCTCGGCGATGTGGACACTGGGGAACCTGGACTGTGTCACTCTCTCTGCTGCTTCCTGTAATCCACAATCTGCTCCTCGGTTTTGCTGAAGGTGAGATGGAGGTTGTTATCCTTGCACCAAGATATCAGAGTTCGGACCTTCTCTCTGTACGTGGTCTCGTCGCCTTTGGTGATGAGGCCAATGATGGTCGTGGTCATAATGGTGTTGGAGCTGTGTGTGAACAGGGATTAGAGGAGAGGTCTGAGCAAGCAGCCTTGAGGGGCACCGGTTTTGAGGATCAGGGTGGAGGATGTGATGTTTCTCATCTCCACTGTCTGGGCTCTGCCCTTCATGAAGTTCAGGACCCAATCACAGATGGCGTTGCTGAGCCCAAGCTCCCTGAGCTTGATGACAAGCGTGGAGGGAACAATGGTGTTAAAAGCTGTAGACCTGTACTCAATGAACAGCATTCTCACATATGTGTTCCTCTGGTCCAGGTGGGAGTGGGCAGTGCGGAGGGTGTGCGCAAAGGCATGCAGACACAGCCTAGGCATTTTTTGTTCATTTTATTTTTGTTTTTCTATAATGGAAATCAGCATATGCAATCACCAACCACTTAATATTTTCTATATTTATCGGGATTAAATTAAAGAACATTTCCTGAATAGGAAACTAATGGAAACCAAACAGGATCATGAACAAATTGTGTGATAAACGTAGAAAACAAGGATGCATTGAAAATGCAAATAAATGTATTGCCAGCATCATGTATGTTCTGTGCAGACTTGATAAATAAGAAATAATTGTTACATTTATCTCATTTTCATACTAATTAAACCATGGGTCATCAACAACATTGTCGTCCTGCCAACATGTTTCTAATCAGACATCACACACAGCATTAAGCTATTCAGTGAGCATGCAAGCTCCTCCATTCATCATATTTCTATACTCATTTATTCAGCTTCTGCATTTAAAGGATGATTCCGGTTAACATCTTTCCCATGAATGTAGATCTGTAGGTCGGCATCATTTTCACTTTTTTTTTTTTCACCAGGCGACATCATGTACATTTTAACATGACCTATTGAGCTACAATAGCAACATTTAAGGGTTATTAGACCATTTGAACTAAGCCATCATTGCACTTTAATGTGTCTTTCATTTGTATTATTGACTAATTATTCCAACTTTTAGTTTAAACCTCCTGTTGACAGATCCTCAGATGACATTAGAACTTTATCCTCTGTAAGTCAGGCGGGTGTATGTTCATTTCTGGGCAGCTCAGTGTGGGAAAGCTCTGACTGTCTGACCCTCTCAAGTTAAACCACGGTAAGTGATAGCACATGTTTTGGACAGGCAACAACCAGGCTTTTTTGTTTTATCTAACACAAAATGTGTCTTTTACTAAACATCTGAAGCTGAAACGGGTGTACACAGAACTGTGTTTTGTTCCTAATGAGTAACCTAAAAAGATGTAAACCCTAGAGGATCTTTTCATCGACATTAGCTGAGGGATTTTTTGTCTCTGTAGCGGTGTCAGACCTGGAATCAAAAGCAAAATTCAGATTCTTTTGTCATTGTGTATAACGCACTTGTGGTTAATTATCAGTTCTATGTGTGCGGAAATTCTTCATAAATTCAAATATATTTCATGTCGCTGAAATTAACCTTGATTTTTGATCTCAGGACGAGGATTCACAGTCTCTCAGGATAAAAACAAAGGCAAACATGTATCATTTTCTTTCCTTAGCAGATGCCTGCAAACAGAAAAGAAACAGGGATGGCATTTGTGTGTTGGTGTGGTTTGTTTGTTTGTGTGTGTGTGTGTGTGTGTGTGTGTGTGTGTGTGTGTGTGTGTGTGTGTGTGTGTGTGTGTGTGTGTGTGTGTGTGTGTGTGTGTCTGTGTGTGTGTGTGTGTGTGTGTGTGTGTGTGTGTGTGTGTGTGTGTGTGTGTGTGTGTGTCTGTGTGTCTGTGTGTGTGTGTGTGTGTGTGTGTGTGTGTGTGTGTGTCTGTGCACTTATATTTGCCTGTGATCCTACTTGAAAGCTTAGTACTGACATTGCTTTTGAATGAACTATTTCTTCAAAGAGGGTCTGCAGTGTCATATTCAAACCAAGAATAGGCTTTTAATTTCTTGATTTTCATGAAGACATTTTATTATTTCTGATTTTTAAATCTCCTACTTTTAGTTTTGCCATGTAACCACAATCAGATACTCAGAAATGACTCGGATAAGAACAATCACATTATTTGCAGAGCAAAACCTGTCTACTCTTGTTTCTGTATGAAGTAATTGTGTGAGCTGGAAATCCCCTTAGGCTTCTTGTTTGATATTAGCCTAGCACATAATAAATCCATTTTAATCAAGTTCCAGTAGACTTTGATTTTAATGTGTGCATTCCATCTGACCTATTCATGCAGAGAGATATGTTTGTTGCGACAAGAAAAAAATTGTCCTTACATGAACTACGCGCAATGTTAACATGGTAATATGATTTAAAGCAGTGGGCTGATTCTCAACCAGGGGTAATAATAATAATAATAATAATAATAATAATAATAATAATAATAATAATAATAAATTGTATTTGTATAGCACACTTTAAAAACTAAATGTTCTCAAGGTGCTTCACAATGCTATGGGGAGAAAAGAAACAAACTAAAATGAAACAAAAGCTACCGAAGGATCATATTTAATAAAATAGTGAGCTGAGTGTCAAAAAGAAAAAGGTTAAGAGCATAACAGGTTTAAATATAAAATGAAGCACAGTCAGGGAAATGCAATGGGGAACAGGTGGGTCTTCAGGCTTTTCTTGAAGACTGAGAGGGATGCAGAGGTCCTTAAATCTTCTGGTAGCTGATTCCACAGACGAGGGCCGAGGGAGGAGAAAGCACGGTCTCCCATGCTGGCCAGTTTTGTCCGGGGAACAGCCAGGAGATTGATGCTGGATGACCTGAGGGTGCGTGATGTTTTTGAGTGTTGTGTACTAAGCAAGTCCTGTAGGTAGGTGGGGCCTGTGGGGTTAATGGCCATGGTGAGGACTTGATCCGGGGGGTTACGGGGAGCCAGTGGAGTGAGTGAAGGCTGGGGGTGATGTGTTCTGATTTGCGTGTTTAACGGAGTATCCGGGCGGCACTGTTTTGTACATATTGCAGTCTCTGAATTGTTTTTGTTGGTAGGCCGGCAAGCAGAGAATTGCAGTAGTCAATGAGGGAGGTGACAAAGGCATGGACCAGTTTTTCTGCATCCAGTTTGCAGAGTGACTGTCGCATTTTGCGAGATGTTCCTCAGATGGCAGTAGGAAGCTTTGCAGACAGTCTTGATGTGTGCTTAGAAAGAAAGGGATGAGTCCTGTTTCATGCCTAGGTTTGTTACAAGAGGGGAGAGAGGAATGGAGTGGCCATTGATGACGATTTGAGGGATGTTTGCTTTGAGTAATTGATGGGGTGTTCCAATGAGACTGGCCTCTGATTTACTGCTATTTAGTTGGAGGGAGTTATTGCTCATCCAGTGATGTATGTGGTCCAGGCATCTTGAGATCTTTGAAAGTGCTAGATGTTTATTGAGGGCAGCATGTAAATTAAAAAGAGAAGTGGCCCCAGGACTGACCCTTGGGGAACACCAGAGGTACACACAGTGTGTGTTGGAGGTAGTCTATCACATGGTCATACTTCTTGCCATTGGTTGTATTAGAAAACATTGTGGAGTAGATTGACTGCAACTAAATAGAAATTATGATTTTATAATAAGGAATCTGCATTTGTCAGAAGGGAAATTTGCATCAATTTGCATCAATTTGCACAAATGTATTACCGGGGTTTGACAGATTCTCTTTTGTTTCTAGGTTTTTAATTAATTTTCCAATAACCCTTAGCAAACTACTTTTCATTAATTGTCTTTCGCATCATAGTAGTGGCATTACTGTGATACTTGAAGACAGTAGGGAAGTTATATTAAAGGTGTTTGAGTCTCCCAGTTTTTCACATGCATATCCTAAATGCTAATTGCACAGAGGGAAGAATATCCAATTTAAATGAACTAATCCATCAATGCAGTTTAATCTGTTTCGGCCTTAACTTGTGACATTTCCATTTCCTGTATACACTCAAGACTGTGAAGTATAGTATTAGACTGTCTTTCTCCTAATACTAAATGACTAATAATAATAATAATAATAATAATAATAATAATAATAATAATAATAATAATAATAATAATAATAATAATAAATCACATTTATATAGCGCTTTTTATGGTACTCAAAGACGCTCATCAGAGAGATGCAATGAAATCGCAACTAGGACTTGAGGTTAATGCAGCCTGGGTTCAGACAGTGCCAAGGGAATGGCTGTATAAAGTAATATATGGTGTAGTGTTGTGTTACTGCCTCTTGATAGCTAGGCAACAGTCACTTGTATTTTAGCCTTAGGTGAGAGAGCCTTTGCACACCCCCTTCTGTCAGTGTTGACAACCAATTCTAGGTTTCAAACATATCAGTAGGTGTGGCTGCCTGCAGTAAAAGAATGGATGTTTGGACTTTTTGTATTTTTTCTGGTAGAGATATAAATTGTTTGCACAGTAGCCGTGGCACCATTTAAAATCAAACGGGGCTGCTTGTTCATCGACCCCTGAGGAGTTACATTGATTATCTGGACAGACAATGAGGTCCACCAGGTGGTTAAAGATTCTTGCAGGGGTGTTTCACATTAGCCAGCAGGTGTTGTGGCTGTGAAACATGCTCTGTACCTTGTTAATGTTAAAGTGTGTCCACACATTTCAACCCACACAGCGAGCCTTTACTCAAAACTCTGCCCTCATCCTTTGTCAACTTCTACTGACTCATTAAATTAATTATTGATCTGAAGGGCAGCTCACTGTCGAGTGTTATGTAAATTGTTGGCTGCTTTGTTTAACTTTATAAAGGAGCACCAGTTGGAAGTTAATAAATGGGATGTGTTATTTGAAAAGTAGTAACACAATAAAAGGCCCTTGGCTCAAAACAAGAAAAGTTCATTACCTGCATTGCTAAATCATTCATATCGATTTTTTCTCCCAACGTCATTTGACTACTTTTAAACTTATTTTAACTTAAGACATGTTTGGCTCCAGCAGTGGGTTTTTAATGGAGATAGAGCACCGCCAGTGTTATCTGAGCCAAGCAGGGTTTGACAGAACGAAGAGGTCTTGAGCAGGGCTTAATCTGAGTCTTTCGGGGAGAGCTGTAAGAGGACAGAGAATGATGGCTTTGAAGATGTTTCCCCGCCAAAACCCACAGACTCTCAGTACTTGTGTTCGTCGAGTTACGTGTTTATGGGATGAGGCAGTAAGCTGTACTTTTTGTGAAAAAACTTTTCCAGACGCTTCTAACTTTCATAAGCCCATACTAATGTTCAGCAGGCTCATGAATCTCCTCAAGGGGTAGATTAGTTTACTTCTAAATTAATCAGTTGATGTTAAGAAATTCCAGTTGGAACATGTTTGACAGAAACCAAAACGTATTGAGGTTGAAGCATCCCCCTAAACTTCTGATTTCCCCAAGGATTCTCTCAATATTTAAATATCACCTTTTCTGGAAATCTCTCAAGCTCCAATCAGTGATGTTTGGGGAAATACAATTGATACATTGTCCAAGCCACACATTTTAATTACTTGATATAACCTTTACTGAAATAGTGACTTTGTACAAATCTTCATAGCAATAAGAGATGGTCTACATTGTTTCCATTAGGGAGTTGTTGACATTCATAACTGATTATTATGTATATAAAGGCTGATGTTTTGCTATCATACTCAATCCATCCCCCAGTATTGAAAACTGTGACCCCAAGATGGAGCAGTTTGGTCATTGTCAGACAAGTTTTCATGACCACTCAGTTTTTTCTTGTGGCCCCCTTTGGGCCCAAATTCCCAGGTTGGGAACCACTGTCCTGGGAGACATAAATGTTATATCTGCTGCAATGCTGATAGCTAAACCATCTGTGGGCAATGAAGGTTACAGATGCTGTGCTTACTTTTTTAGAAGTTGTATACCTGTATGCTCAAAAAAAAACATGTTCTCACGGCCTCTCCTTTCCAATACACATTTCCCCCCTGTAGACATATAAAACAAAGCACCCTCATTCATCTGAAGTTTCAAGGAGGCCTTAGGGCAAATGACATCATGGCATGTACTACAAGCCAAAGTGTCTGGAGTATCGTCCTTCAACACGTTGTTTCAAATTAGAAATATTGAGGTCACAATATCGTGGGAAAATCCACTCACAGGAAATTCCATCAGACTTTGTTGCAGATACGACCCTGTGACTTTTACTTTCTATCCCCCCTAAGACTTTCCATTCAGAAGGTGGGGGACCACTGAAGCACAGTTTCCCTGAACACAGTGAGTAATAGGGCTGCATGATTAGTCTCACAGACAGGCACATTCTTGTCCACTGACATCCCACACATGTGCACCTAATGTTAAACCAAGCATGCACACACCGACAAAGTGCCAGGGATGTGCTTACAAGATATTCAGTTTCATTTTAGGTCATAAAAGCTCATTTTTGTCAGAGCACAAATCTATCAATGGGTTGAGATGATTCAGCTTGTTCCCAGTGTTATTTATTTTGTTTCAAGAATTTTATCTTAAAACAATACAGAGTATCATCTGAATTAATAATTATTTAAAATGTCAATATGTTAATTCTGTTTGTAATTGAGTGCATCACATTCAGACATCTTCAGTTTGCCATTGATCATCTACTATTCCACATTGTTAAGAACAGAAGGTAAAAACACAACACAGAAACAAATTGCTGTACTTTTTTTGATGTAGCATAAATCCAAAATAATGCAGTCAAGTCTTTACTGATTAGATTCAGAGATATACTAATGCAATAAGTTAAATTAGAATGTATTTTTTGAGGAAACAGAGATTGTTTGGTGTATCTTTTATAAATTAGTAAACTGTTCTTTGTCAACATTATCTGGTGATTCCTACAACATTAACAGATATAATTAAGCATTGGGAAGAATGTGTTGATGACTTTATAGTTAATGGAATTCAACCTATATTCATTCACATTTTGGCCACTTTGGGAGCAGAGAAGATAGCTGTCAACAAAACAGTTACATATTATCAGTTTAGAAATGTGTTAGCACAAACTTGCCAATTATGTTATCCAGCAGACATAGCTCAAAATCAGCAATGCCTT
The DNA here is from genome assembly GCF_036324505.1 of Eleginops maclovinus. Lineage (NCBI taxonomy): Eukaryota > Metazoa > Chordata > Actinopteri > Perciformes > Eleginopidae > Eleginops > Eleginops maclovinus. Next base: position 21,196,235 of record NC_086355.1, on the reverse strand, counting down.
TTACCCATTGTAAGTAACTTTGGACAAAAGCGTCAGTTAATGCAATGTGATGTTATGTACTTAACATTGGTCAGTATTTTTAGTTTTGGTCCCAACCAACTCCAAATATCTGCCATTTAGATGCCGACTGTGTATTTCCTGATAGTTTTTGTCAATTTATTTGAGCTTTTTGGTCAAAAACAGATTAACTGACATCAAGGTTGGTAACACCAGCGAAAGAACTTGACCATAAAGTTGTTGGCTATATACACAAAACTATGATCAGAAAGATGATAACACAGAAAATGATGATATTCTATTGCTCATAGACAATCAATGTATGTTATTCTTAAGGAGCTAAACAGATCATTAAGAATGACGAAAACTCTTTTTTACAAGTATCCTGCCTTAGATAGGTTAGCTACATAATGTGGTTATAAGTAAGCAGACTCAAACCAGCCTTATAAAGAAGAATTTCCCAATGGTTAAGTCTGCAATTGATTTGATTGATTGAGTCGATTCACAATTTTACTTCTTCCTTTAATTTTGATGTAACAATTTTATTTGAGAAGAGGGTTCAAATGAATGTCATTCCTAAAGGAGAGCTGTTGTTTGGACCCACTTGAGCTCCAAAAGTACTAGAATACAGCCCACTGATCTGACAATTAAAGCGGTTTATAGTTGAAGTGCTGCTAGAATTTGGTCCTCTTGAGATTCCCAATTTCCTCTCTCTATGCATCTTGAAAGCTCCAGCTCTGCTTCTACAACACAACAAGCTGCACCTCGGAATATGACACCTCTATTAACGATGACACATTATTTATCAAGCAAAGCTTTTCTCCAAACGATATTGCCAAATACAAAAAACAAAAGTCATAGTTTACTCAGGGTGGGATGATGTGACATAACTGACTCACGCAGTTAACAATATCTCCGTGGGACAGTTATCTTGTTTTTTAAATCTTTTTATTATTGTATTTCCAAACCTTTATTTACCAAGGGAAGGTGGACCAATCATATTTTTCTACTCTGCAAAACACTGCTAAAGTTCCTCACAGTCACCCCTGGGAGCAGATAAGTGTGACTGTCCTCTGCTGATGACTGGTTTACGAGCTCCATGACAGCGGATGGCGTTTAGAAAGGCTGGCTTGATGGCACCTCAGCGTCCCTTCAGGAAGAGGAAACAAATATTAGCTTTCCCATCCCAGCTGTTCTGGGGAGTTGGGCCAGGACCCCTTGAGTCAGTCTTGTACAGAAAGACTGTTGGTTTTGGCAACGTAGAAGGATGGAACAAAAAGATTAGCTATCAGTTTTGGAGCAATGTCAGTTTGCAATATCTTTCACTTTCTTCAAATATCTTTCACTTTCTTTGCTGGTCTTGGCACCATCTGAAGAGAGAACCAAAGGTTTCACCATCGGTTTGAAACATTGTCAGTTAACGACATCTTTCACTTTCAATGGTTTTCACTTTCACCTTTACAGTATGAATACAATATTCACAAATATTAAAAGTAGAATTGTTCAGTTCTTGTATAACAAATAAAAACAACATTGAATTCTTAAGCCAAAAACTTTCATTATTTTCTGACTGAATCAGTGGCTTTGTTTTAGTGCTCACCTTCATTACACGGTATGAACTGCCTGGCTAGATGCTTTATGAAAGGCCAAAAAAGCCACATAAAGATAATGAGGTAGTTTTTGTGTTGGTGGGTTTCTTTTGCTTCGAAAACCTTTAACAACAGTTGTTAAGAATAAAGTTCTAATCAGCCACAGACTGAACTTAGATCCAAAAAACAGTCACAAACGGCTATAGATCTCTGTAAATATTAAAGGAAAAGTTTAGCTCTTAAATTTAGCTTAGCACACAAACTGGAACCAGCAAGCCTAGCTCTGCCTAAATGTTACACATCTTTCGAATAAATCCATACAAAACTCAAAGTGTAAAAACACAGGGTCACATTTGACATATTGGGGTTATGTTCCGGATTATTTTTTATTTGGTACTGGTAAATTGTTGGGGTCTCTGTTGGTTGCATTGCGACTGGTCCTGCTTACGATATGAGCTGTGTGCAGTTCATGTCGACAGACGGACACAACAATAATTATATTTTTGAGTATTACATCTTGTCACAATCGTGACAGCTTGTGGCAATGTGGAATCTCGGACAAGCAAAATAGTAATGTTTTATCTGCCAAGTTAATTTGTACGCCCTTGTCCCCAAATCACACATTTCTCTCGCAGGGCTTCACAAAGACGACACCAATCTGAGCCAGATAAGGATAAACTCAACTGAAGTGCCTTGCATCCCCTCTCCCCCGCTGCATATCAAATCTCCAGCCTTGACATTTGTGGAGCTAGCCTCATACAGTGTGTTATTGCACATTGTGTGGTATTTAACACAGTGTAATGAAATCATTCAGGCAATGAAAGTATGGGGCACAAAGGGGCTGGCAGACTTTAACTTCATAGGGTATGTGCCAGTTTGAAGCTCAATTACAGTATGTGTCACCAGCAGAGGCCTGTGGGAGCTGAACAGGGGTTGGAAAGCTCTCCAAACCCCATAACTCAGGTACAAGCAGACTGCTTAGTCTGGGTGGTGGGCTTCGGATGAAATGTTCTCATCACTGTGAGATGAATTCCGGCCTATTAAAGTACTGTTGAGTGGTAGAAAAAATGTAACCTGTGGGTGAGAGAGGGAGAGCGAGAGAGAGAGATGCTAATGTTGAGTTCTTTTATTCCAAAATGGAGGTCTAATCAATAAAGTCAAAAACAAATTCTCTCATTTAAAATGTTTATTCAAAAAGGCAGTGAAATAACACGTTACTAAACTGAGGGGTCTTAAGTTTCCACAAATCACAGGCCGCAAGCAGTTAACAGTAACCAGTTTCACTTCAGAGAGCCCCGAACATTGTACAATCCATTATAAAGGTCTAATTCGGAGGGAACCATCTGAGTCTATTTTCTCATTGGCTCCTTGTTGGTGCACGGGCAGAGATTACGCCCCTTGGCAACACGATCCATCCAATCGGCATCTCGACGTAGGAGTTGTTGCGCAATGTAATAATCAATATGTTGACATCTTTAGCTGTGCAGGTGTGAGTGACAGGGTGCACCCTGTCCCCCAGTTGACTTCCTGACCTTAAACAACTTCCTGTTATTCTACAGCTTCTTCTCTCTCAGTTTAAGTGTTAGCCTGCTGCTCGTCCAATGGCAGGACATGAAAAATACCTTATAATTGAACTTTATAAAAAAATCTCCTTACTCCTTGCCCCAGTTTCCTTTTCACATTTACGATGGCTTGGAAAGAAAACAGAAACGAGGACGTGTTGACTGAAAAAATACTAATGTAATTACTTGCTAAACGTTATGATTCAAGGGATACATCTTATTTCCTCATATGAGCTCCCACAGACTGTCAGTTTCATCAAACGGAAGTACGCACCCACCCGCACGCCTGCACTCTCAACTTCAGCCCTACAACTTGATGAAGTTTTCCTCCAACTTAACATTCAGCGCGGAGCAGCCCCCAGATCAGCAGCATGGCTACATGTAACAAGTGGTGGATTTTGTGCGCAGTTTTGCTTTCCTGTGTCGCCCCTTTTGGGTCCTGCAGAAGACATAAAGCAGGTAAGAGGATAACTAAAGTATATTCATACGTTTAGACTTTTATTTGTACCGTTTTTGCGAAGTTATAGTTGGTCTGAGCTTTTCAAGGCAGCGCATGGGAAAGTTGTTGACACCAAAGTGGTGCGTAAAGTGGAGCTGAGTGGAACGTTTTTAAACATTCACAGTATATATCCTGGTTTCAGTTTGTTCTTGTTAGGACTTTGCGTTTAGTTGAGTTTTTCCTTATAGTTCGTTTTATTATAGATATTATATTCCTTTTATATGCATCGCTTTGCTCAAATATTTGCCTTTCAAAATAAAAGAGCAAACGCACTTACAAACGGAATATGTACCCCTCAAAATGACTCATTGCACTTAAAAAAAAATAGTAAATGCGCCACATTATCAGTTAAACTCAAGGAGTGATCAATTATTATGTGTAATACCACAGACACTTATAACACACTGTTTATATTCTGACCAATGTTGTGACTGAAATCCTGCTCCCTTTGAACGCACCAATGAGTTTGTTGTGTTGTGTTGGAGGTCTTTAAAGTTCCTATTAGTGAGGGAAGAGATTGGTGGCGTCAGGCAGGGCCAAAGTCCACTATTACAGCACTTCTTAGACCGGCCACGACACACACCTGAACGGCCTGGCACCTCCTCCCCTCCGTCATGTTGCAACAGCAGCCTTGCGGGCAGTAATGAGGCAGCTGGGACTGGATTTCAGATACTGAGAAGAATCAGACTGGAGATAAGGTCCAACTCTTAATACTGCTCCATTCCTGAGAGAAAAATACTGAGCTGGAACTAATAACTACACAGCATCATTAATGAAGTCTAGATTCTGGCTGAGGGCCACCGAGGACGGTTGGTGCTGAACTCCAATGTAGGGTTTAATGCCAATATCTGCCTTTTCTTATCTTTCCGTGACATACAGTCGGTTTTATGCATCAATTCCCTGTATGGAAAAACATTAGCAGTCCATGAGAAGGGTTTGCAGCAGAGCATGAAGGCTGAGAGCATACTTATGGAGAGAAAATGTGACATGTACTTTTTAAAATACTTACACACGTTTATTCCTATATTTATTTAAAACTACCTTACTTCTTACAAATGTTTGTCTACCATTAATATTTAGTTTTTAATGATGTGTTTAAGTTGGGATTGCCTTTGGTTGCATTGTGGTTGTCTTGGCTAGAGCCAGATTGAGTCTCTGGGGGGCTTTAAACCAAATTAAGCTGCGCCCCCTTTCACCTTCCTGGTTTTCCCACTATCTTTGCATTGTGTATCCTGTTGTGTTTAAGTACCCATATGGCACTCTGCAGACAACACACAACAGCTTTGTGATATTTTGTTCAAAGTCCCAAAAGCCAACCACAACTCATATGTAATACACTATTAATCCAAAAACCACAAAATAAATGACATTCTCTGACATTAGACCATGCCAAGCCTTAGAGTTTATGTGTTCAACATTACTTTAAAGGGACGTCTAAAAAGAGATTATGAGCAGTGAGGACAATTTTAGTGGGATGTTTTGGAAACATACTGTTCTGGTCAGCTGCTGAATTCTGAACAAATTCAGAGTTCCATTACGCTTCTGTTAAGCCAAGTAAACATTGCAATAATTGCGGCTGGAGGATATGCAGCATGTATAATTATCTTTTTTAATAATTAAAAGATTAGATTTCATTTAGAAGATAATCCTCAGCTGATAACAGCACAACTGGGCAATTTAGATTGTGCTTTAGGCTCTGTCAAAAACAACATCCAAATATTTCTGAGGCTGAATTTATGTTCAGACTAAGGGGCTGTTTTGGGTTGTAAATGGGTTCAGGGCAGATGATCAGGACCTCTGATTTGAAATGACATGTTAAAACGCAGAGTAATCTTCATTTACACAGTTATAGACTGAACTTGGGTTGCCATTGTCATGAGTGATTACTGTTAATAGCCTTCGTAATGATACGTAACCTGTTGGTCATGCATTTCTCACGTAGCCCTTTGTTCATACTGTGGCCATTGTTGTGATAATTGTTGCATTTGATGAAAAACTACGCATGGTAATTTTACTCCCTAACCAAATCAGTAAATTCTTAATCTTGCATAACAGTGAAAATTAACAAATTACTGCCCAACCAGCAGTTTTGTAGGCTGATTTAAATATTTGTTTTATAAATGTGATCTCAATAAACAGATATCTGCATGAATTTAGATTCTGTAGGCAACGTGATAAGTTTTTGGCCTTGGAAGTTTCTCTTTAAGGGAAGCAAAATGACACAAGGCCAGTTAATAAACACACAATAGTATTTACCAGATCAAATTGAGGAACAATACATGTTCTATGAAATTCTCATTAACTAAATTAACTTGAGTTACATTATCTAACATCTTTCATCATGTTATCCTTCAAATGTTATAATATTTACTAAACCACTCATTTTACTGCCTTTTTATAAGCAGTTTTATGGCAATTTTCCTTAGTGAATGAACTTATCAATAAGTTATGTTTTTGATTACAAAATAATTTCATCAATATTTCTGTTCATTTCAAATTCGGTGGTATTACAGAAAGATGAACCTTAGTGCACCTTGAAATAATGATGACTGTTAAATGGTGCAACCACGTAATAATGTTGTATTACAATAATAGGAACATGTTTTTCAAAATAAATTGTATCTCATCTTAATATATATGAATTTAAATATGTTTGAGCTTTAATCATTACATGATTTAATATTCCCCTAGCTTTCCTTCAACAAGCATTTAACATATTTTGCAATTAAAGGCTCCAGTTTCCCACAAGCCATCAGCAGACATTTATTGATGGTGTACATTAGCAAACGACACGCGTTAAGCGTTTTAACCTTAAAGCACATGAGCACAAATATGCAGAGTGTTCAATATTCCAAAACAAAAATTGAGCCTGCAGGCAGTATAACAAAAACACATTACCATTCGGTGATTATACTTGGCATCCATCAGAGATATGAGAATACACGGCAAATACAGAGAGGCGATGTCAGCTTTTTACATTACAGTGGCTTTGTTTACAGTGGAACATTAGCTTTTACTAGTTGCTTATCATTTAGGTGCTCTTGAGAGGTGAAACAATTGGAAACACCCTATGAAACCCAGGATCATTGGCGCACGGTGATAGCAGCTTCACTAATCGTCTCACAGAGGGGTAAACACTGTGTCTCATTCATTTCTGCAGGAATTTAATTAGACCCTCACTTGCTGTTTGAAGTGGTCCTTTTATGAGGGAGCCTTAGGCAATAGACTGAGAGGAAGCTGCGTAGCATTAGCATCTTAATTAGCATTTGCTATAAGGAGTTGCTCTCAAAAAAGCACCTGACTAAATTGTCACTTAAAAACAGTCCATTAGATGAATACACCTGTTACTGGAAAGTGTTGACGCTTCTTTAACTTGCCACTTAGGTGTTGCCTAAAGTTTTCTGCAGTTTTTTGTCAGTTTTTTTAACAACATCAAACTCACCATGAAGCTATTTCACTGTTGCAGAAGCAGCAGCTTTTCCTGGGGGCGACCCCAACAAAATAATACAGACTATTAATCATCATACTGTATAAAATCTTCTCTAAATGATACAGTTTACTACTTTCTGTCTGTTGTCTGAACCCACACACACTTTCTATTTGAGTTCAGTCTCTGCGGTTCATGTTATTTGAGTCGTTTTTCCAAGTTTTAATTCAAACTTATCGTTTGTCATGACAACACATTTAATTATTTCTGAGTTCTTCTTCTTATCTTCTGCAGTATTAGTTGTCCCCAAGTCTTCCACCCAAGTTCATTTAATCCCAGCTGTATACATAGAATTGGACATGAGTCGGACTAAAATCACAAAATTGAGAACTTTCACTTTAAGACTCGCCTTGATTTGAGACTTGTAGGCAACACGATGAGGAAACTTGACGTGCTGACCCATTAATATTAAATAAAAACTCTACTTAATTGTGTTTTCCGGTGCGCCGCCAAACTGTCATAAATAATTAATAGCCTAACAGGGACGTGTCTTTGTTATCTACACTCTTGCAGTTGTAGCAGGTTACCCATAACCCCCCCCCCCCCCCACACACACAAACTTGTAATTCAGATAAGAGAATGGAGAGCACTCTAATGACTGCCAATACAATGTTGTGTCAACATAAAAATGTCAGTGACCTGGCTTGCTTAAAATTTAACGTGACTCTCTTAAGACTTGAGACTTTACTCTAAGGTTGTCCATCAATACTTTGATACTTCCTCAATTCCACATGTTTAAAACAATGCATCTCTCTTTGTTAATTATTTCTAATGGTATCAGAGTATCAACGCTATAAAGAGGTAAAGGAAGGCAGCAGCTATAAACAATTGAATATCAGAAAAAATGCCAGAAAGCAGCATGACACATGACTTGGAATTGCTCTCTAAAGACTTGAGACATGACTGACTTGTTCACCAAAGACTTGGGATTGACCCTTACTTGTTTTCTAAATACTTGAGACATAACACAGTCTCAATCCCTAAGACTTGAGAGTTGACTCTGACCTGGTTACTTCAGACATGAGACCTGGCTGACTTGCTCTCTACATACTTAAGACATAACTCTGGGTTTTTTACTTAAAACTTGAGAATTGAGTCTGATTTACTCTCTAAAGACTTGAGAAATGATTCAGACTTGTTTACTTGAGACTTGATACTTGACTATGAGTATTTTTCTTAATACTTGAGACATTACTTGTTTTTCATAGGACTTGAACCATGACTTCGACTTTTGTCTTGAAGAATTGAGACTTGAGTGCTCCCTGAAGACTTAAGAATTGGACTAGATCCCCAAAACTCTTAACGGGTCTGCATTTGGTGTCTTGAAGGCTGGGCTGAAGCGTGTTGACTTTTTTTTTTTTTTTTCCACAGAATAGTGCCAGCACATCTGTTTCTGGCAGGAATCAAAATAAGTCAGTTTGTGTTGCAGTAGTTTGCATGGATTTAAAAAGACGGTCAGTAGTGGAAATAAGATGAGTGCCTTTTAATAACGGTAATGAATAAGTAGTCTTGGCTGCCCAAAGCACTTTGTTCCTTTTTTGGCATTTCTTTACCACCCTCCTCATTACTGGCTTGTACATCACCAATAATTTTCCATATGTGACATTTTGAAATGGAATAACAGACTTGATTGTATGCCATTGAAAGCATTGACATGTGAAAACACAGCACCATGGTAGGTTAATGTACCTCTCAGGGGCAAAGGGTTAATTTCTGCTCAAGGTGATGCTTGCTGTTATCATATGTTTGTTGTCTTTGTCTTTCCCTCTTACCATCCCAATAAATAACAGTGATATATTCCAATGTAGTTGATATGTAATACATGACCTGATACTATAAATTAATACACAGAAATAATTATGCCCCACAGCTATCTGGGAGTCATGAAGTCATTATAACTCACAGTATATCATCTTATTGACTAGGTAAACTTGTGCTTCTTGTTGGTAGAAACAACTCATTGCATGCCACATACAGTAGGGTTCAAAGTCCTTCTGAATCATCTGCTAAGGAATATGAAATCAACAACACCTTGTTATGTAACACAACAGCAGGAATGCTATTTTAGTGCGCTAGTTGACTGTTTTCTGGGCGTGAGTGCATCTAATGAAACAAACCCCAGAAAAAAAACAATGGTAAAAACCATAAAACACGTCATTCCAACATGGGATTAATCAACATTAGAACACATACTGTCAATCAAAAGACCTCTTCAGGAAATTGGATTAATTTTTGAACCTCTGAATCACCATGAGTCTACATTTTAAGATAAATACATGGCAATATGTTGAAGATGTGTATTCCTGAGAAAGTACCCTTACTCTCGGAGGTGACACAGCGGTGGAGATGACAAATGTACTCGGAGTAGCATAAGCCACAGGTTAATCTCTGTGTCCCGTGCAGCGTCCCCTGTAAAAAAAATGGTGGAGGATATTTCCTCGGCTCTATATTTAGAAAGATGATACTGTGTCCTTGGTCATTTCTCCACTAACTTGACAAGATGGTTAAGTTTGCTTTTTCATTCGCAGCCACAGCAGGGTAGCCTCAGAACTGAGGGCATAGCAAGAGCAGACTCATTCCCAAATCTCACAAGCGAAACATCCCTCTACCATCTTATTTGCTTACTGGCAGGAGAAGATAGGACAGCTCATTGGAAATTGGACGGTCGTGATGTATTAGGCCAGATGGAAAAATGTTATGATATAGTGTTGGTATCATATTGTTGCTCTACAACCAATGGTAACTTAACTGCATGGGAGGTCTGTGAACATTTCCAAAACAACCTTCCATAAGTAGTCATAGTTACACATCCTACACTCTGTATCAAGATCTGTGTGTTTTGGAAAGCTGAAGTATTACTAACTAGCCTAACATCACTAGAAAAATTGGAAATGCAAATTAGTCTGGAACCTCTGAGTACGATTTAAAAGGGGTGTTACCAGTTTAACATCAACATGTGATTTAGCACTGGATGAGCAATGAACATGTCCGCACCGTGTGTATTCCCAATCACAGCGAAGTAGTAACAACGAAACACATCACATCTATAAAGAAAGGCGGAACAAAATAATGAATACCTGGTATTTAGTTGAGTTTATATTTTTTTACTTTTACCTAATCCTGTAAGAAGTATGGTAAACACATTCTTCTCAAGAAAGGTCTTTAAATAATTAAATATTCCCACATAAACACACTTGTAGGGTAAGTGCAGCAAATCCAAAGGTTTTAACCACCTGTGAATTTTCATCACCTTATCCCCAAGCAATGTAACAGGGTGTAAACATGTTGTGATATACAGCTCATGTCATTAGGGCTAAAAAAAGTAGTGGACTAATCATCAGGTCTGTCAGCATGGAGCTATACAGAAACAATTGTGATACGCTTCTAGCTTTTCCAATATGAGGATTTGCAAATTCTCTGTGTTTTTTATCATTTTTATTTGAATATATTTTAGGTTTTTGAGAGATTTGAAGACCACCTTGGATTTTGGATGCTATTTGTCACTATCCTCTAACATTATATTGTCTTATCTGTTTATTGAATAATTAAATGATCGGAAGCTTTATATTGACTGTTTTTGAGGAAAATCATTCATGCTAGCCAAACATTTCATGTCTTTGTCAGAGCAAAGTTCAAGCAACAGTTAGAGGAGCTGCAAACTCTGGCTTTTATTGTGAAACAAGGCCACTATCGAGTGGTGTAGTATTGATTCTTAAAACTGGGAAAACACTAATCATTTTACCACTTCCTGGTTCCCTTGTCTCGTAGCCAATGGTTTTCGGAATGTGTTTGCAGTTAGAAGTCTGAAATAATGTCTGTGGTTTAACATGTTGTGTTACAAAATAAAATGCTACTGTTATTAGAATGAAGATAACACTGTATTTAAAGTATAAAAAGACAACTTTTAAACACCCTTGTCACCCTTTAAAGAAAGGCCTGTTGTTTTTTTCATCGGGCTTTCTTCGTGAAACTGTGCCCACTGTCTTTGTGGTGTTGCGTAAACATTTCTCATGTGGTGCCTGCCTTTGTAACATGTATACTTTATGATTTTGGTGATTTATATCCAGCAGACAAACGAAGGCTCTTTCATCAAATGTCCCTTTCTGTGTGGACAAAGGAGTCTGCTGCTGGGGAGACATTATTACTGTCTCTCTGTAGTTTACAGGAAGCGTTAATCTCTTGGATGTTGACACCTAATAGGATAAATATTTTGCTTGTAGCACAGGGGGTGAATGACACCAACAAGGATGGTAATTAGGGATGTGCTGTAGTGCGTTCCTATTCATGCCTCCATGACTCATTCTGCTTGGTTTGTTTTAAAAGATACTCGTATCTTCTGTGAAGCCTGGAAAGTTTTTTGCAACTGGCCATGTGTATATGGATAAGGCTTTGCTGGAGTTTCCTGTATGAGTCGCACTGACCATAATTGTGAGCTTTACTTAAAGGATAGAGTTTCAGGAAATGATGCATTTAACAGGATACTGAACTTGAGAGATAACCATTATCGTAAGTCACTTGGAAATGAGAAATGTACACATACTTTATATGTAAATGGCAATATGTCTTGAGATGTTTAGTGGTGTTCAGTTGCTTGTGTCACATTTTATAAAAAAGCATCTTTATCGAGAAAGAAAGCAATGCCGTCGTCAGCAAGAAAGAACTTGTATTAGTGCTGCCAGAAATGTTGCCTAATATATCTTAAAAGGGCCCTATAATGTTATGATTAGGGTTTTCTGTAGTGTGTTCTCATAGTTTGTTTTGCATGTAAACATCCCCCCCATTGTACGTGATAGGCTAAGGGGCGAGGTATCTCTAAGCGGATGACCAATCATCACAGAGCCGGTCAGCTGGGCTCTGGTTTAAGATAGAGTGAAAAGAGGTGCTGTAGCACAGGCAGTATGAGAAAAATAAAGAGCTTTTTGAATATTTAAGCATGTTGACATGTCACAGTAGAGGCAGGAAATACAAATGTGAACCTGACCATGAGCATATTATGTCTTCTGTAATATCATAGAGCAAAAAAAACTCTACCGCTCACAAGGAGGTGTGGAGACTAATTGTAAACTATGCGCTCAACCATAGCAGCTAATGGGAGAGGAGTGTACAAAATGTTAAGGGAACAAAAGAAAGAAGTGGACTGAGTCTGAACTTGTTGAGGTACAGTAGCACTTGAATAAAACACATGCTGAAAGAGTGATCAATTAGTCTCCGTGCCAGTTCAGGCAAGATGGGAGTGGACCATGGGTGTTTTTAACTGCTTGGCTTTAAATGTTATTGCCGTTGAAATTGCTCCATTTAGAAAAGGTGTAGTTGATGTTGAAGATAAAGAAATCTGCTGTCAGGATTGCGTGTAGCTGGATAATGTGTTTGGATCTGCCTTTGTTTACTTCTTAGCCCTAAAATGTCTTACTATGAAAATGTGCAGGTGCAGAGCTTTGTCAAGTTCAATTCAAGTCCATCAAAAGTACAACAGATTGTACAACTCTTCTAGTGTGCCGCAATCTCGCCCTCATCAGGGTGGTACTATCTGCCCCACATCAAGACCTTCAAACATGAACAAGATTGAACAAAGGCAGAAGATAGCATGAGAAATGCCAACCATAGCCAACAAGTTCTCTCTTTTTCAGTTTTCCAGCATGAGCAGATAAAAATAATGCAGCTGGATGAACATTAAAGCATGTTAAATATTGTCCAACTCAATGATTATACAGGTGGTATAAACTCTTGCTGTGAGAATGGAAGCATAGAGATAAAATAGACATTTTATTATAAGAAACGTGGCAGTTGTAAATGAGTACAGAGATGTGAGAATATGTACCCAGATAAAAACAGCAGGATATGGGCAAATCTTGTTTTTTTTGCAAGCAAGGGGGATATTTAAATATCCCAAAAAATAGAATGTACATTTGTATCGGAACTCAGCGTTTCTTAGATCTCCTACTGTTTTATTCTCTCTGCTGTCTCTGTTTGTCTTCAGTTCAAACCAAACCCAGAAACTCAGCAGAAACTCTGGTTCTTCCTGTTATTCTCTCCCTTTTCTCTGTACATTTATAAAGTACATACATAATCTTTGCTGCAACATTGTGAACTTGCACTGATGCATCTTTTGTCAATCTGAGTCTCAACTTTATTTTATGTGTGAATTAGTTCTCCTCGATCCCAGCAGCTCCCCTCTCATGAAACTTTCATTTTCACTAAAGCTCACTAATTGTGAGGAAGAGGAAATGTTCCCTTTATTCCCATTTGTATTGTCTGACAATAACCCGCATTGCAGATAATGACCGCCGTATCGATCCTCTCATCTAATCAAGAGTGCATCTACAGTACAATCAGTCGAGGATGACATTTGCACAGACGGGGAATGAGCCACTTACTCTCGCTGTCTGTCTGTCCCAATTGATTCAGCTCGGTAATCGCATCCACATCAGGGGAGACGAGGCTAAGACACAATGACCCATGGATACAGCCTATAGAGTCCTTGGAGGGCCGATCAGTGTTTGACAAATAACATCTTGATTATATGTTGGCTGTTAAAGATTAATTTAGAAAGATGAGTTATAGATTGGCCTAGGAAATTGCCAACTGGGGTTATTATTTTCATGTGGAAAAAACTCTCTGTAGTTATTCAGAAACCTTGTGCTGTTGGAATCATTGACTTGCGTAAGTGTTGTCTTTTCCGATTTTCTGACAGAAAATAATGTGGTTAACAGCTCACTGCTCCCACAGGATGTAATATAGATAGGTTTTATATTTGTATTGAATTCTTGATATTGAGATAACCCAATATCACAGTTTGGCAAAGACTGCAATATTGAGGTTTTAAGATTCATGTTTTCAATGCAATATGATAATAAAATAAACAGACAGTTGAAAACAATGCGATTTTCCCAAAAATGCACATTTTTCAAAAGCCAACAATGCCAACACTTATCCTCACAATGTATTCTTGTGGGTAAAAAACACTACTAAACATTCCACTTTCTGCCACTCGTTTCTATTGAATATAGAGTGTGAAGACTGGTAAACAGGGTTCCTGTATTCCAGCTAAGCCACTACATAGTTGATCGAAAAGCTAGATCACAACATAATGTGCCGTTGGCCTCAGGGGATGTGCAATATGTATTAAGTCCTATTTGTCTTGTGTGGATTGTATAGTGTGCTAATGTGTGTGTCTCTTTATAGGCTCCTATACGTATTTGTTGTCTGTAATTTGTTATTGATGTATAAAACATTTACATGGCTTCTAATTAGAGCTTATATTCAATTACATGCAAGCTTTCCCCAAGGGTACAATAAATAAACATGTCATTATCGGAATGACAGAGCCTACTTTTATTGTTTTTTGTATTGCGGTAACAACTTTGCCTATAAAGACAATTTTCCACACAGGCTCCAATATTTAACAGGTCTAACAATAAATACACAGGAGATCTAACTGGTTGCCAATGGTCATGTGACTGCCTGGTTTGCATACAGTAAAAAGCCTTGAGATACATTTCTCTGACCTAATTATTAAGAACTGACATAATCCCAAAGTTATTGTCTCTACTATTAACTCACTCATCGTGCCCCCTTCCAATCCCAGTATACTAGGTGACCTTCAAAGTAAATAAAGACTCGTCAAGGTTCTTTGTCGGCAAAGTCATTCTGGTTGGTTCCAGCATCCTTGCCATTTTAAATAGCTCTGTAGTGAGGACATATTCTTGTTGGCCATCCCGGAAGTAAGCATTGCAAGGGCTCCCTCGATTTTGGTATATGCAGAAAAAATGAGCTCTGTGGCCAACACACGTTTATGGAACTTGACATTTTGCTCAGCAGGATCATCTCCACATATTAACACCATTTTGTGATCTTTGAAGCTAAATGCAGGCAGACCTAAAAAGCTAAAGCAAGGCTATAAACGAACGACGACATTGTTGCATGACTGCTCATTAGCACCACTAAGCTAAAGGCGGACTCGTGTCGGCATGACAGCGTTGAGTGGTCTCATAGAGTTACTTTTTAGCAAACGCTGTTTTGAAACACAGAAGCTTGGGACCTTGATGAGTGGTGTATTAACTGACTTATCTTATGTTGTAGAACAAAAGCATGAAAATCTCTTCTGCCACAAACACATTAAAAAAAGCATTAACTTCAAGACGAGGGAACCAGAAGGGGTCAGATGAGTCTTTTTATGGGTTTACTCACTCATTAGTGCACCACTCTATAACAGTCTCAAAGTAACCCTTCTTGTCCAAGTCCTAGAAAAAGTTGTTCTCTCCAGTTACTTCCTCTCTTCGATTGGATAAAGACATTTTTCAGTCACGGTTGACAGTTGAGAATGATCCTTCCTGTAAGTCCACAATGATATTCTTCTGACTGAAACTGATACATTCTCTTCTGGACCCCAGGGCTGCCTTCAACACAGTGGATCAATCCATTCTCAATTCTCAGTTATCATATGGTCTAAAACGAGTAAATCATTTGGTATGGAACAGGCAAAAGAAACATTTTCTATTACTTTATATAATTAAATATCCCAATATATTCAAAAGCAGATGTTACTCTAATCGACTCTTCATAGACTTCTTGACAAAAACATGTGAAACATTTCATAGATTTTACTGCCTATGTGTTGAAAGAAGTTGTTACAAATGTTGTCCCCATTACTACACAGCATTGCTGGCCAGGGACTGAATCCTATTGTGGGTTTCCTCTCAACGCTTTCCTGTAGCTCCATTTGTGTCATTTAAAAAAAAATCTTACTTTTGTTGGACCAGCATTATGATAATAAATTCCGATGGTCTACATTGCAAAATCGGTCAGCAATCCACCAAAATATACAGTTTTATTAAAAAAAAAAAGAGAAAAGGACTGAACACAATTCTGGTGTTCAAATTCAACTCAAATCTTGAAAGAAGATTAGCTTTTCCTTTATAGCCTTTAACTAAATAATAATAAGTAATCCCTAACTGATTGTTACTTTTCCTTTGTGTGAGATTAACATAATGTAGTTAGATTTCATTTTACGTTAGCATTCACTTAATTAAAATCCCAGTTGTACAGGACCGCAGACGCACTTCAGGCATTCTCGGAGTTCTAATCAAACTCTAACATGCTTTTGCTTCTTTGTATGGAAAGCCTTTGATTTTCCCACCCTTGAACATTTTCTATTACTTGGTTTAATACCTCCTTTCGTGTGAATCTTGTAGCTTTTATTGCAAGTGATGTGATGAATAATTCACTGACTGTTTTGTAATTGGGACTTCCTCAAGTTGGCAGATGGCGCCTTGATACTATCTCCCCTACAGGCTTGTGCAACTTATGGCAAACTTATGCACTCATCATTGTTTGCCATATGCTCCTTCTGGACTGGGACATTATTTCGCCCCTGCAGATGCATGCTTGATTTCTTGCAAAGGCATGACCGGTTTGAAGAAAATATGTCACCAACCTTCAGTCGAGCTAATCATATACACCCACACGAGGGGGCTGCCCGGAAAGCGCACTTTGTCCAATTGATTGGCGGAGAACCAGTCGAGACAGACTCTAATTGGCATTGAGTGGGATTGTTCGGTTCAGCAGTGCTCAGACTTTGCAAATGTCAGAGCACGGATTTGGCAGAATCACTGAAGCAAGAGGGATTTCTGGTTCCCACTATTGTTTTGTTATCGAGACTAAGTGGGAAACGGGTAGGGGCTCAACTTAGATATTGGCAGGAAAAGATAATGCCTTTGCAGAACGAAACACAGCATGGAGATTTCTACCACTGAGCTGATATTGGAAAGTCACTCGATGAAAACAGACGGAAGAGAGTTAAAGCCATGAAAAGGAAAGTTTGATTTCTTTTCGTTAATATGTTCAGAGTCCCTGGTTTCAAAGAGCAAGACAAAAAGATATATCAGAGGCAGTGGGTGGAAAAGGCAAGCTGAGATGAATGTTAAATCTGACTTGGCAGGGACAAATGGGTCTACGAAAGCTATCGAGTTGTGGAGCAACCATTAGCTCGCTCATTGCATCCCTCCTCCCTCCGTACCTGCCATACCAACACGCAGTCCCTGATTAAAAATGCATGTGTCTCGCAAGCCTTTTAGATAATTAGGAAGGCTTCCCTGCAGTGCTCCTTGCAGGAACAAAGGAGAAGGCAATTTCTTCAGCAGCACCACATGAAATACATACAGTAATGGCTTGCAAAGAGACATGAAAGATATTGCATGATCTTTTGTGAAAGTGAAAACTTTTTCCACTTGGGCATATCCGGTAACAATCAAACCAGCAATCATGACAGAGTCTGTGTTACAGTATGTTCTATGCACTTAGCGCTACAAGACCAGGCCTGCCCAAACACAAGGTTCACTACTCACTCAGCCTTCAGGGTAGCCCCCAGTCTGATTCCCGAGCACACAATATCTCAACACTTTTATTGTTCATAGAAGTGGCAACAGATTTCTCCTGAAGGCATGAACCCTCCTTGGTTCAGTGGGACTCCTTTGATGTGCTAGAGAAAGTGGTTCTGAAGGTGCTTGAAGCCACTTTGATCTCCCTACATGAAGCACCATAGGAAGAACTCTCGTGTTTGCAAGATCGCGGCAGGAATGAGATCATCTCTATTTAGCAGCTTGAGGGCAAAAGAGTACTGCCTTAATGAGTTGCATTTGAAATGATCTGCAATTGTTCATTTCTAGTATTTCTGTAAAACCTTTTTCAAGTTCTGAGCCCTCGTGTTGGCTTTTAGTAGCACTGTAAGGCATGTACATTACACTTCTATCTTCAGGTTTGATTTAAGTGTTCAGAAAACCCGTTTTGCTCATCTTGTATTTCATCTAAATTGAAGTGAAACAAACATGTTTTACAGAAAGAGAGAGACATATTTACACACAGAAAATGAACATGACTTAAAAGAAAAAAAAGTACTTAAATTAAGGTTAGCATAAAAACAGGCAAGCGAAATTTTTTTCTCAACAGATATTCTGAAGGTAACGCTGCGTACTTGTATTTTATCTCCTTTAAAAAAAAAAATAGGATGTTTTTACTTGTACACTTTAAAAGGCCAAATGTTGATACTTGGAAAGACCCACAATGTTATTATAATTTATATGATTAAAAGTTTTAAAAGCTGTAAAAAAATATATAACAAACAACTGTGTGATTGGCCTTAAGGACGACGTCGCTAGCAAATTCACTGAGCTGTTGCTAATTAGCATTACATATGTGAGTTGTAAATTATTGCTCTTGCCTAGTTGATCTGCTCTATGAATGCCATGTGCTGTTTACGCTTTCTCAAAGATGGCCTTCAAGAGAGTTTTTAGTCTTTTGTACATAAACAATCCGTTGATTGCCTCAAAGTAATCACAAACCGAAAGCTAGCAGGTGGCTTGGCAGCTGCGGTGTGTAGGTGAACACAGCTGGTCCAAGGTACCAGGTTCTGAGCATAGGGTTTAAAACGTATCACGTTCAGATATCTCAATATCCACTTGAGGATTCAGACAGTTCATGTTAACATTGTCTCAAGCACCTGAAGTGAAGAGCTGTCTGCCGTATTATCACTGTAGGTGTTGCCAGTCTGATATCAAAACGTTTTCAAGTGTTCAGTTATTATCTTAAGCCTCAACAAACAAGCTGTCTATATTGAAAATCTGGAGAATTATAATAGACAGATTTGGCAAACCCATTGCTAAGTTCTGCTCCTTGAAGTGCTTACTTTTGTACACAATTTAACATTCAATCATAATAAAAGTATTAGGCTTTATTGACTTTTCAGTCACATACACACTCTCCTGGCACACTCTTGGAAACAGTCATGGGAGAAAAGACTGATTTTCAACAACAGTTAACATTTCTCAGAGTTACTTTGTGGGCTTGCTGCCATGACTCGTCATGACATCGTAGAACTTGGACCTTTGACAAGTGACTGTGTCCAATAAATATGCGTAGTAAATGTCAGCCGAAGACACTTCCTGTTTGTTTGAAGGTTGCATACGTCATCTGCTGTAACATAACCCTGTGTGAGTGTTGGACTTTTATTTCCGACAGCCTTTTTACAGTTTAACATTAGTCATTTTACTTTAATAATGGATCTGTTAACTGCCTCCACCACTGCTTACTGTTTACTTTATTACTGACTAATTGTAACTGGCATGAAGTAATATACACTGATAGAAACTAGCTAGCAACATTAAGTCAATGAATAACCCATAATGCAGTAGCCATTCAAATGTATAGACTTACTCTATAGCACAAGGGCTTTGAACTTTTGCAATTAATTAAAAGTGAACATCTGCTGTTTTCTGCCTTGAATTTCAAACAACATTATTTATTTATTTTGTTTTAAAGTACCAGCTTCCAAGTTCATTCAGATGCTACACTAAAGATGGAGTCAGTCACACTCTGCTTCCTGAACGTCTGTTATTCCACTATTCAACTTTGGTGAAAGAGTCCAACAATCTCCCAAGAGATATAAGGCTAAAGTTACATTTGGTAAAAATGAATACAATTTATGTGGGGAAAATATGGTTAGGTTTTTCCTGGTTATGTTTACTTGCAGCTTTACCTCGACTCTGTTGAATTGGAGTTTCCAGTGAGCTATACTTGTTGCTAAAGTTAGGCTAACTGTTAATTAGCTGTTAGCTCTGTTAACCACGATGCCACGGCTTGGAGAACCTAACCACAGACTATTTTGGTATTATGAAAGCCTCACTTTTCTCCCACTTCCTATACATAAAAATAAATTAAAAAAAACCTTGTTGTGTTCTTAGCACCCATTTTTTTATTTGAAGCTCTTTCTAAGTTTTTCTTAAAAATACAATGAAACCCTTTAATATTAACACAAATAAAAACAGCATGCTATTCACACAACCACACAGCAACTGAGAGAAACACACGTATACAGACAGCGAGCCTAATTTGTTTTAAGTTCAGCTGTAAAGTCTTGGGTCGGGCTGTGACTCACCCTCAGCCCTTTGTCCACTGGCCTCAGGGCACGGCTCTGATAAACACTGACAGAGTTTCTGACGTTGTAAATATGTCTACACTGGCAAAGTGGATGCACCCTTTTGGTTTCATTAACAAGAAGACCTGCTCTGAACAAGTGTTCATCATCAGTTTTATTCCATGGAATTTGTACCCTTCAGTTCATGAACCATTTACCAAGTCAGTAAAATACTAACTTGATCATATATGCATTTCACACAGGAATAAGTGACTTTAAAGTAGGAAAACAGGAGCTTATAAAATATATTTAAATGATGTCACCATATGATAATGCCAGTTCTGATAAATGTCGACATAAGCATTCAGCTTGTTTTATTATTTTGAACTAATTGCTTTATACCAAGCAGTACTTTTGGACTTGTTGATGTCAGTGATTGTAGATTGCTGCCAGATGGTGTACACAAATATAAAAGGCTGTATCTAACACTTAAATTAAGCTTTCTATTAAAAAGTGAGTGTGAAACATCTGCTTTAAATAAAACTCACTGGAGCTCATCTCTTTTCGAACAGTCATTGCCAAAATAGCTAAATGTGAAACCAATCCAGGCCCTGCTTCATTATGAAGGGTTACGTTTACAGTCCTGTTTGTTAGTTAGCATGGCATTTCAAAAACTATACATTTCTCAAAAAATAATAAGGTTACGTTTTTACATGGACCTAAGATTTCTTTATTGTAGTCCAATACTTATGTTTTGGTCACTGTTTGCACCCTCTGTTTCAAACCAGAGCCAGTCTGCTATGATGAGCCAATAGAGGCACAAGTTTTACATGCTGATTTCACTATTTTAAGAAAGTAAACACAGGAGTTCGATGGAGGCGTTTCAGGCCGGGTGTGTGTGAGATAAACTCCCTCCGGCATGAACACAGGGATTTCAGCCTTTGCAGACCATTTTAACGCATAAAAACCTACATAACTCTATAGCAAAGGGAATTCCCCTAAAAGCATAGTAGGGCCGCTTTAATACAACACATTATTGCCAATCACTTGCACTGTTTTCTTCCTAATCCACTTCTGTCGTCATTTTCTTTTTACTGTTTCAATTGATAGTAATGTACACTATCCACACATGGCTATCGTTTACAGTTATTCAACTTAGAAAAAAAATAGATTTTCGCACTGTTTCTTTCTCAATTAAACAGTATGGGGAAAATGCTGGAAAGAACACCCTTAAGAAAGCATAACATATCTTTTCCCAAGGACTGCAGAGTCAGGGCTGCGGGTGGTAAAACCACTTGAAGCTGTCAACACTGTGGTATTGCTCTACTCTCTCACTGTGTTGGCTCTCTACATCTGTCTGACTTTCCCTGGCGGACTTTAATCGGTCACTTTTAAAAGACCAACTCTGGAAAAAGGCTCTAAAGGGATTTGCCTCTCCACAGCATAACATTTGTTTAATGCAATAACAGTAACTCAGCCTCAACTATGTGTAATAGTAAAACATACTTACCGAGTTTGAAAAAAAAGTCGGCGATGTATAAATAAAAACAAAATATGGGTGAGACAAAAGTCGAAAAATAAGGCTTTTGGTTAAGAGAAGGTGTAATAAAAACGGTGCTTCATGGAAACATAAAGCATAAAGTATTTATTTCTAAAGGAGTGTAGAGTCAGGGCTGCAGATGGTAAAACCATTGGAAGCTGTCAACACTGTGGCATCCCTCTTCTGTTTCTGTCTACATCTGTCTAACTTTCCCAGCAGTATCTTATTGCCATCCTTTCACTTACCAACAATGGACTGTTGTTTGTTTACTGCTGCTCCATGGTTGCTGTAATATTTGTACTCACATTCCCATTGTTAAAATACTTTGGATTGGAGATACAGGATAATCTGCTATATCAAACAAGCTGGGACTGGGCCTCAAACTGACTCACCCTGCCCATCTTGGGAATAACGGAGGTGCTTGGCACAGTGCATATGTTTAGCAACTCAGATCTTTATCCAAGTGAGCGTGTGTGTGTGCAAATCTTTCGCCAAGCTCAACGATACACATGAGGCTTGCTGCCAATATAAATATGATGCATCTGAAATCTGATTGCACAACCTTTATTTCAAGTAGATGGCTGATTTGTTGGCTGGCTTCCAGGGGTTTTGCTGATGCATTGTGTGATAGGGCTTTATTTATTTACCCTTTGTTCGACAACATGGAGGATTCCTTACTAGATTTGGAGCTTTAGGAGGATTTGTGGGTTGCTTTGGAAAGGTTGTTCGCATTCATAGCCAGAGCAAAGGGAAATAATACTTCATGCTGTTCAATCACTATACCTAAATTCAACTACTATCTTGAAGTAGAGCTGTGTGTGGTATAGAGCCAATAAGATAAACAAAGGCCATCACATACTCAAATACTGGTATGGGTGAATTGGACATAACATGCACACTTTACACTTTACATTTAACATTGCACATTTATACTATATTTTATTTAATATTCCATTTCATTGCACTATTTGTACATCTGTGTATTTTGTATTTGTATTTCAAAGTATTTGTTATGCTTCATATTGTATTTTGCTGCTGCAACGAAAACATTTCCCAGTTTGGGATGAATAAAGTATTTCTGATTTTGAAATTTCTACTATTCAAATAATAGCAAAGCGTAAAATAAAGGTTCTTAATAATCAAGGCTGGGTCATAAAATGATGTTACACTTACCAGTCTGCAGAGTTTTTCTCTTTTAACAGAAATAGTGTTCTCCTACCCTAATTATTTCAGAAATGTTTTCTTTGCCAAACTCCTAATTGATCGTATTCTGCTGAAAAAAATAAGCAATGACTGATGTTCACACTAAAAGCCTATCTATAAACAAGTATAACCCTAACCCTACAAATGAACATTAAAGGTCTCCTATTATGCTCTTTCTTGGCCTATGTTATAGGTCTCAAATATATATAAAAAAAACGTGTCTCTGACGTGTTTTGCTCAAAATACCAAACAGATCATGCATTTTAGCATGTCCACTATCCCTCTGTTTCAGCCCCATTTTCGAAAGTGCTGATTCTGTGACTTTCCCTTTCATAGCAAATGAGCTGAAGCTGGCCACGCCCCTTTGGAGCATCATGCAGCTCTCTGTCTGAAGAGAGAAGTTTCTAACGGAGAAACTCAGCTAAATGCTGCCGTGATTAAACCCCATATTATGTTCCAAACCACATCAAGCATTATTTCTGAAGCACTTCTCAGTGTTTACCACTAGAACAGAGAAATGATATGTATTATAAATACATACATCTCTAAGTCCCTCCTGCAGACATCCTGCTGAACACACAGACACACAGAGGTGCCTACTCGAGGGGATTCAGCTCGCAACTGTATATTGCGGACGATGGGACATGTCACGTGGGCGGGACGTTGCCAGGAGTTCAATGTAAAGCCAGCCCACATTTCCGATATGACGTCACATCGGCGGGAAATCTGCATCAGCTCGTTTGTACCCCCGTTTTTAGAGATGTGTGTTAGGAGGAAAAGAGAGAGGGTTGTATTTTCTGACACTTTGTGACTCTCACATATTTATGTATAACAGACAGCAAAAAGTGCATTTTGCATAATAGGGGACCTTTTAATTTGAATGTATCAAGTCAAAATGTATCCATATAGAAAGTTTTGAGTTTGCAATAACTTGCAATTAGTACTACTCTTTAAAAACATACCCTATATAAGGTTGATTTGGGTTAATACGCCAACACCCAATTTATCATCATATGACAACAATTGTTAATCATAGCACCAAAAACAACCAAATCTAATATTGTGCCACAATTAAAATACTTACACAATATCTACAAGCAAAAACATTGGATCCAGACATACAAGCTACCATAATAGGCTTCTTTACAGCTGATGCTGACTCATTGGCAGTGCTGGAAACTGATAACTGCCCATTGGTGCCCGATTGCCAAATAAATCAGCATTAATATCTTTTACTTTGGTTCATTTGATGTTTTTATTTAAATGTGTACTTCCCGGGAGTAAAGTGTTTTAGGTCCATTGTATGTTCATCTACCGTACATTGCAGACTGTATTTGAAATGACTTTAAAAATGTACTTTATGAGTCCAAGCGACTGTCTATATGGGTGTTGCTTTTTGTTTGTCTTTCAATTACCATTTCTGGTTTCCTTGCACAGAAAATGTTTTAGTTTAGCTCTTAACACTGTCTTAAGAAGTGTTTCTTTTGGAGGGCCTTTGAATTCCTCTGTCTGGATATTTTGCGTAACTGATTAAGGTACAGACTGTACTTTGGTCAGTTTCAAACGAGAGAAGCAGCATTCAATAGGAGGAACTTGTTTTCACTCATCTCCTTGGGTGGCCAAAGTCTGACTTATTGATCATTCCTAATTCTGTACTTTAAACACCAAAACAGATGGAATTTTGGCAATTGGAAGGAGAAGAACAACAATCTAAATGTCATAATTTCTTTAAAAAAGATTCTCTGTACAGTTCAACCCCCCAATTGGGTTTGTGTACTAGAGGAAGAGCCTGTTTTGCTGTGTAATTTCTCTACTGCTAGACTGCTCAATCTTGTACTGCTTATCAGACACAACAAGAAATACGTAAGTATAAAGCAATCAATGCAAGGAAGCCCTGTTGCGCTCATCTGACCCCACATATGCAAAAGCATTACAACAGTTCAGGTGGAAGGAAGGAGATTGGATGAGTTGGTGTCCCCAATCCCTGGTTATAAATTAGAATCGGATGGGTAGAGGAGCAGGATGTAGAGGAGAGCGACTGCCCTCATCACCTCGGTGGCAGATGGACTGTTTGTTGGCTGCTGTGCTGATAGGACAGGGTAGGGTGGTGCCTATTAGATGATGTTTTTTGATAGAAC
This sequence comes from Eleginops maclovinus, assembly GCF_036324505.1. NCBI lineage: Eukaryota > Metazoa > Chordata > Actinopteri > Perciformes > Eleginopidae > Eleginops > Eleginops maclovinus. The sequence goes on along the minus strand of NC_086355.1, from coordinate 21,171,313 downwards.
TGGAAAGTTGGCAAACAAACATTACGTTGGATGATGATGAAACATAAACACTGAGAGTCTACAGCCATGCTAGCAGCTCTGTGAAGCACATCATGGTGTCTTGAGCTAAATGCTAATGCCAATATCTAACATGCAAACAATGGCACATTTAGCCATGTTCTGATCCTAGTTTATGTACATGGAATATTGTTGTATTTGGCGATTTATTGAACATGACAAAAACAAACAAAACAAAGATGTGAAGTGTGTACCAAATGTCATGGTATTTAATCCAATAGTTGTCGAGATACCTTCACTTTTTAAAAAGCACCAGTGTTAACCCAGCTATGGCATCGAAGTACAGTCTACCAGTCATCTACCGATCGAAAGGGTTGGTAGTTTAATTCCCAGGTCCCATCGCCAATATAGTCATTGGAAGTATACCTCAATTTGCCTCTGTGAATGCTGATTTGTATATAAAAACACTTTGAGGGGTTGAAAGCACCGAATATAAGCAGTCCATTTACTATATAACCCTAAATTAGCAGTACCAGAAACATGAGGTCACCAAAGTCAATAAACTTCATCTTCTGGGAAACACAAATGTATACTAAAAAAATCCATGGAAATCAAGGCAATGTTTGTTGAGGGAATGTAATCAGCTTTAGTGTTTGATCGATTGATTACAACATTGCTAGCATGGCTTAAAACCTCACCAAAGTCATATTCCAGCCTTTGTGTCCTTTCAACCTTTCCGTTATCACCCCACAATGTCATTATCTATATGTAGTTCAGTGAAAGACAATGATGTTCAAAGCGAGATCACATCAACATCCTGGTAATACATGAAGAAAGACTGAAAATCCTTTTGGACAGAGATCCATTTGTTCTCAGTCATTTTTGAAGTACTGCTTGAGGCAAACATAACAGAGACCTTTCCTAATAGCAGCAGGAAAGAGGATATAAAGAGCCATTTCCCAGCTGCTCACTGATATACTGATTTAACATTCGCAGCAGTGGTTAGAAGAACTCACAGGGTCTCATGTCACCTCTCCTCTGGATCTATAAGCAGGCGTTTAGGAATGATAATGACAATAATGACGGATGAAATGTGTCTGCAATTTTATCTGATCTTGACAATTATGCATAATGGGGCCTCTGTCTCCAGCTGAATATTAACTATACATCCACTGATCAAACATGCTCTGCACACAGGGCAGATTATTTAAAGGCTCTATGATCATCCAGTCTAGGCTGTGAAATATACTGCTTGATCTGCTGTGTGCTGCATTCTGGGAAATGTCTGCTGCTTTTACTCACTTTTCTTCTGCCACCTTCCTCCATCTGCTTTTATGTACTGTGGGGATTTATGTGCTCCCTGATGGCTCCTTATTCCCAGTGCATCTCCAAAAATAAAACACCTTCAGGCATTTGTCTCCACTGTAAACTGTATTTAAAGTGTATTTATAAAAAGAGAGAAATTGTATAATGGTTTTCCTGGCTTTATAAAACATTTGATCATTATTGTTTGACACACAAACAACAACAAAAGCTAAAATGGTACATGATAACATACTAAAATAAACAATTCAATACAATAATTTGAAGTAAATATACTTAATAAATAATATCTATATATGTAAAATAAAAGAATGCACAACATTAACATATAAACAATAAAACATATTCCCTAAACAATTGAGGCTACTTCCTTTGCTCGTTTTTGATTGCTTTCCGAAGTATCCTATTTTTTTATGAAATGCATAGAAAGCTGGCAGATACAATTAAAGGCCTCCTGTTTTCTTTAAGTAATGTTATTATTTACATTATTTACTATCAAGCACATTTACATGTTTTAATATGAAGTCCAAACGTTCAGTCACACAGTTCACCATGCTTTGCCTTTGGCAAATCCCTCACACAGTCTGCCTCTGCTACAGAGAATCTAAAACAATATAAGCTGTTAAACTGAAGTCTTTCGGAAATAACAACTTCACCCTATCTCAAAGCCTGGTGTTATAGTTTGATGATGTGACCTCATTTCTTCCCACTCACAAGAAAAGCCTTTTCACAGAGTGCAACAAGAAGCATAGTACTCAAAGTCATTTTTCTGTTTTACTCCAACAGATGGAGCTCCACCCGAGCTCTTCATCTTCAATGAGTTGTGCGCCCTGAAGGATGAGCCGGGGCCTTGCAAGGCCATTAAAGATCGATTTTTCTTCAACGTTGACACAGGAGGCTGTGAGCTGTTTGAATATGGAGGCTGTGGGGGCAACGACAACAATTTCGAGACCTCGGAAGCATGTGAGGAAACATGCGTCGTCTCAGGTGAGTCTGACATTAAAACATACATATTTTTCAATGTATTACAGCATAGCATTGTTATACTGTTGCTTGCAAATGATGAGTTATGTTTTCAAGGACCGTACTCATTAGATTTAATCACCACCTTGGGCGTAAAAAGCTATTACAGACTCATTCTGTTGGAATGCTGCTTAAATGGAAAATTGCCAGCACATTCATTTTGAACGGTTTACCTTAAGGCATGTAGTTAATGAAAAATATGGTCACATTTAAGAGAGGCAGCCAGTTGTGTATTATTTATAGGTTGTGCATACTGAAGTTATAATAAATTGAAGTTTAGTTAAATTAGTATATCTAATTAAATGGTCTTTAACCCATCTAATTTCCCAATTCTCATGTCCAAATCTGAAAATAGATTTTAATGACTCTTAAACTGACCATAATAATATACAGTAAAACCAAAATGACACCTCAACACATGTTATACGGTAACCATAAGAAAATGTGAAAGAGGCAAGGGTCAATTGGTCTTCATAACAATAATATGATCTCATAATAAAACATGGAAAACTTCCTCTTCTGATGTCATCAACAACCTTTTGCCCGCTTGAATATGAAAGTAATATGTTCACTAACAATAGATTAACTCTTGCTAAGCCTTGCCATGCCTCAAGGGCCTTAACAGTGCTCTTAGCCCGGGGCTGAGGCACAAGGCCAGGAACATTTTTAAGAATGACACAATCATGCAATATTCCATAATGGGCTAACCCCAACTTTTCCACTGGCTACCTGTACTGCTCGAGTAAAGGTTTATCCCCAAAAAATCATCAAAACATGTGGCTAAAAGTTGCAGTAACAATGGAATTGGCGTCCTTTATTAGAACTGGATACAGCGCTGGAATATTGGACCCTGTTCATTGGGCCAATATGGCCTGACTCGAGTACAGAAATACCTGGATCATCCATGTACTGTATATAGGCCCACAGAGCATGCATACATGTGTTTGACTGAATACGCTCATTTACAGACATCTCTTCCCTAATGTAAGTCAATGGGCAAAAGTATTTTTGGGTCTTATGGTGTCACAATCGGAAGTTGTAGCTACACTATTTGGCCACTATCAAAGGTTGCTTTAATTTCCAGCTCCCTTTCTGAGTACTTGATTTGGGCTACAAGTAGTGCATGCCCATCGTATAACCCTGGGCTTTGGATAGCCCTTGCTTGATAACATGTATGTAAAAAACGGCTTAAGTTATCACAGGGTCAATTATTGAGATCCAAAGGCCTATAACCTAGTGTTACTATGCAAGCTTTGAATTTTAGTGTGACACAAATAATTATATTGTTGGCAGATTTGACTGCTGAAATATGTGGTCTTTTTTTCAACAATGCCTCAGTAACTTCAGTGTGAACAGACCAAAGCAGGTTTTCCTTTTTACTCGGCAAATGCTGATTTGAAGGGCTAAAATGTGGCCGCCAGCTTACTCCAGGAGTTGAATGGAAACTTTCACTTTCATTGGCAAAAGGACATTACGTTTGTATTTGGTAGCTAACTACGTGTATATTGTATACGTGGACACCTTGTAAAAAGGCTGAATAGTCCATGAAATAAACCTTTACGCCAAAACACAAGTAGCATTGTTTAGTGTGGGGTTTGGCTAGTTGGTGGGTAGTTGATTGAAAGGTTGGGTGCTAAGGTAAAGCTCAGTTGAACTAAACATACACATTTTTGTAAGAACTGTGAGGTTAAGAGGCTATGTCGCCTGTTAACCCACAAAATATTTGAGTAAGCTCTTGATTCTCCAGCAGACTTCTTCAGCCCCGCATGTTTGATAATTGTTTATTTTCTACTCCATTAACGTTCTCATTATGTGCTATGCCTTTTTAGTTATACTGCTGTAATGGAAGAAAATCCCAATTTGTGATCCATTAATCTTATTTTATACAGTATGCAATCCCTTTAAATTACTTTGTTACAGAAGTTTAAATAAACAATATTCCAATACTTTTTAACACGTATAATTTGGATTCCATGTACAACCATGTAGAGAAGACTCCAAAGCTTGACAAACCTGGTAAAGTAAACTAAGGATTCTCCACATCAACAGGTGGTCACCCCACACAGACAGATGGTAATCCCTTTATAACGGCCAATAAAATATTTCATTATGCACTTAGATTAGATAAAGTTGTAATTTGATTTGTCAACCAAGTACATAAACAAAGCAAAACATAAGATCCAGGAAGCGTATGGATGGTTGAATATATTATAAACCTGTCTATTCTATTTTATCTAGTGTTTTTGTCTGTATGTAGAGGGGATAAAAATACTGACTTTTCTGGAGTTGTTTTTTATAGTTCAATTGGAGTGAAATTAAAAAAGGTAGCTAAAAATTATTTCCCCCACTGGATTCTGGATGAATAGGCAGGAAGAGCCAGGTGTTGAGTTCAAAGTGAAGCGGATGAAAACATGAGGATATTTATGACAGTTTTAGTTTATTTTCTCTGAAAAGACTGATATGCCTGCCACACATATGTACTTTCACAAATGGAAGATAACTACATTCACAATAAGGTGTGGATATGGGTACAGTTTTCTTTTTTTATTTCTTACTTCAGATATTGTCCTAAAGGGCTCATGTCAAAGAGCAAGAGAAAAAAGACATACATACAAACTATCACGTTTTTTGGTAAAATTGAAAAGTTGACTGTAGCATCACCATCAATCAGAATCAGTTTTAGAATCAAAATCAGAATCCCTTTATTCGTCCCACAGAGTGGAAATTAACATTTGCTACAGCAGCAACAGAGCCAAAGACAGCTTTAGAAAACAAAATATGCATTACAAAAATAGAATTTAGAATTATTTATCCTGTGGGAAATTAGATTTTCTGACTAGTGCTCCATTTACCAACAAAATAATTATAATTATAAATATAGATTAAAAATAATATATATAAAAACGAATGGTATGAATGTTAAAACAAGATTGTAAAAATGATAAACAATAATATAAGTTATTGTACATTAAAGCACTTTGACAACTAATAAACACGTTTTTGTATTTATTTATTTAAGGTGAATATATGTTCATTTTTCTTGTTGTACTGAGTTTTTAACTTAAATTAAATGTAGTTACAAGGCAGCTTTTTAAAGTTTCTGATGTTGCGTGTGGTAAACACATACACACTATATTGAGATATTCTGCTTTATAACTGTGTTAGAGCAAATGGGGTTGACTGAAATAGAGGATTAAAGGTCACTGGGAGTGATTAGACTCAATTTCTAAAAGTTGCAATGAGAGAAAATCTTACCTCAATCAATTGTTGATAAGTGCTGTCTTCACAGTGCAGGGGTTCATTGTGATCCTCATGGTACTGCACTTCAGCTTTTCTAAGATGTCAGTAACATATAATAACACTTCTTCTCTTGAAAAGCAATCAAACTACAACACTCCTACCTTTCACCCCTGGGGGACCAGTTTTCTTGCGCTGGGTTGGTTCAAAAACACTTGTGTAACACTACATCCACAAAAACAAATTAAATGAATGGCAGAAAAACACCTTTCGCTTTGACATAACAGCTCCATGTAATAATATCTGTCATTAAAGGGCAGCAAACGACACACCTTTAAAGCTCAAGGTTGTCCGATTAACATGAAATATGTCCTTGCTGAAAGCGCTGACACATCCATCATAGTATTTAGACGGCATGTTATTCTGCGCTGTGATAAAGTACTTTCTCCCACCTGCATAGAATAACCTTCACCTTCTTATTACATGCCACACTGGGGAGAGTTAATGCAAGACAAGAGGATCATGAATGAGTTTGCGACCTGCGGGGCATTGTCATATGCAGCAGGTGCATCGATTTAACGTCCCGTTGTCTCCACACCAACAAATCTGCACTGTAAAGATGAATCTGCACAAATGTTACATAAAACAGTTTGGGCAGGAATATGAAGGTTACTGTCAGTTATTAAAGCTGGTCTGAGTGTACAGCCCTACTCATGAGTGGGAAACGTGATGCTTTTTGATCATAAAGGAAATGACACTGCATTAAACGGAGCTATAAAACCGTTCATTCGTTCCATGGCATTTAAAGGGCACTTTCACAAAACACTTTTTATTGGTTTTCGGTTGGACAAAAACAACAGGCATAACACCTATTAGTGCTTGCTTTTAACTAAATTGAATAGACCTCCATGAGTAACTGTAACTTTTTTCCATACTAGGTGGTGACTTTAGATGATTGGCCAAAGTCAAAACTAAAATAGAGAGAGGGTCCGAATTCCAAACATAATTATTCTAAGCAGGTTTTGACAATGTACTTTAGTGAGTCAGCAATGAAAAAGTTGTTTTATGATGGTTCCTGTTTTGTTTGTCTCAGGAGAGTTTGCGACTACACATTCTTATTTCAGATTCATGCGATTTTACGTTCTTTAGCGAAGAAGCGCAGAAAAGAGCCCACAAACAACAAAAAGGAGGCAGAGAGAAAATGAACATACATGCTATGCAGGATTTAAAATATGAATATGTATTATGAAGATGGGCTTTTGAAGGATACACACAATATTGTTTAGCAAAAACAATGAATGCAAACTGAAATTTTGTTTATTTTCAACAAGATGAGATGCCACCAGAAACATGTAGTATTGATACACTGAAACAACGGACACATTGACTTAAATTCAATCTTTTATGTCCACATTGTTCACCCAACTGTTATTGCTTAGTTGAAAGCAATAATATTAAGTTTAAATAAATAAAAAAATAGTAGGTTCAACTTAATATTATTGCTTTCAAGTAACCTAATACAATTATGTGGAATCTGTTGACATAATAAATTTAATGAAGTCAATGTTTCAGTTTTTTCAGTGCACTAAAAACAAGTTGATTTATGCTCTAAATTGACTTTATGTGTAATCCTTACACAAATGTTGGAAAAGGAGGAACTGTAAAATTACATTTTTCTCAGCATCAAATACAACACTATTTTGAAATGATACCAATCGTATCAATTTGGTCCAGTACTATCATCTCCTGTCAGTGTAAAGTACATATCTTAATGTCTTTGATGCTACATGCCAAAACAGTATATTGAAAAGATAGAATGTATCACAAACATCTGTATTTGGCATGAAATTGGAACACTGCTGTATTTAAAAAGAACTAACATGAGATTGCTGCAAACAAATGAAGCGATTATTGAGAATATTATTTAGCCTTGATCTCCATTTCAGTCAAATTCATGTCACACTGTTCTTGTCTGCCTTTTTAAGTCTAATGTATGTGTACATTAATTTTACATTGAACTAAAAACACTACAAAAGTCTTTCTCATTTTCAGTGATTGGGATATTTTTTCCCTCCTACACACGAAACATGTAGTATGCATACAAAAAAGACTTGATTTATGCTCGTAATTGACATTATGTCCATGTAGATGGATAATGTTGAATTGCACTTTAATAAATACATAAAATTCACACCTTGAGTATTTCTCAACAGGGGAGTGAAGCTAGACTTTTCCATGAAAGAAGATTAACAGCCGCAGACATTTGAACATGTCATCACAACTGTAGCCTACAGATTGCAGATCTCAACTACCAACATATTTTCACAATTGTACCCAGCCTATGTAGCTGGGCTTTTATCATCAGTTACTCTTTAACTCCACAAACAGCACACAGTCTTCTGAATGACTCTACCACCGGTTAGTCATACCTTCTCCTGTTTCTTACACATCATTACATGGCCACGGACAGGAATACTCTTGTAAAGGTCACAAACCAATGTGTGGAACAGTCTGTCTTTCTGACTGGGGTACTTTTTCCTCTCCCACCCTGCTGTTTTACTGAAACCCCAATGAGTCATAGGCATTGTGTTCCAAACTCTCTTTGGTCGGCTGTCCCTTTTAGGACTCTTGAACAGGTCACATACACAAAGGGTTTCTCTGTGACATTTACACCTCTGTGTCCTTAGCTCGGGGTTAAAGTCCAGTCTTTGGGCACAGGCAACATAATGTATAACAAGGAAAGTTAGACAATCAGAGCAGCAAAAAACAACGTGATGTTAATGGTAGAATTTGGCTGATATTTAGGGAAATATCAACTTGGAAAACGTGACCAAAGAAACCCTATAGTTTCAGCTTCCTGCTTTTTCCCCTTATCTAATGTATGGTCAACTGACAATTGGGGGATTTAGTCTGTTTATCAGGAAAGAAAGCTTGTTCAAAATATAGCACTCTCACTCTCTTTGTAGCTCAGTTATGATCAGTGATCAAGAACCTCATTCAGAACACAAACACAGACAGGGATGAGTGCAGTGATCCTAGGGCAAATGAAAAAAAAAAAGTAAAAAATATTGACCTTGTACAAAAACACTCCAGCAAAAACTTCACAAGAACATAATAGAAAATTCTACAGAATGCTATCTATTACAGATGCTGAAGTGACTATCTGGTGATGAGTAGGTGAAGAGCCAAGGTTGATTTACAGAAGAGATAATGAGCTGATGGAGGAGAGGTGTGAAAGCTGAAGAGCTGATTGCGGGCAGTTGTGTAGTTGAAATGGCTTCCATGAGCCAGGAAAGGAAGTAAAGAAACCACACCAACGCAAGATACAAACAAAGAAGCACTGAATAAACAGGAGACTGGAGACAAAAGAGACACTAGTGACCCTTTTTCAACAAAATTAGCTTTAGTACTTGAACTGGTTCCTTACAGGGTTCGTGGAACCTTGGAGTTATAATGCCAACAGGCCTGCACGTCCACCAGTTTTGAGAGGAACCTTTGTATTGAAAGATGCGCCATCGACGAAGTGCGCTCCACAGTGCAAAACAGAAGAAAAACAGTAGTACAAAATTGGTGGATTGCGTTGCTTTCCTACCAGCCTATGTTCTTTTAAATTTGTTTGTTTTAATCGAAAAAAGCAAAACTATTAATGTGCAAGACTCCATTCTCTCTATTCAACCTGCAGAATATGACAGCCCACTCATATCATCATGGTAAACACATTATAGGTCAACTTCGAGAAGGGAACCAATCTTCATCTTTCTAACCAATTTAAATTAGGTCAAACAACTGGTATACAATTGTTATTCTAAAAATTGTTGGCAGTAAGGGCTGGTTCTATAAATATAATATATAAAATAATAATAATAATATAAAATATATACATTGGCTGATATAGTATAATAATAATAATAATAATAATAATATATATAAATAATAATAATAATAATAATAGTTTGTGATGTCCGTGTCTTTCTATGTGATTTGATTGATTCTGTCTCCATTCAGTTGCGACTGTTACTTTTATGCATGAGTTCATTTATTTGTTTGAATTTCTATTCCACTAGAGATCAGTCGCCTTTGTTTCAAGAGTATTCCCGTCCAAGATTGTGTTGCAGGCAGAAACAATGAAGACCTTTCATCATTTGATAAACAACTGTATACTGAAGAAAAATGCTGAAAGAAAATACATTAAAAAACAACTGAGCCAGTGAAGAGATAAGAGATGGATGGGTTCACACAAAGTAGTGGAAACATTGTTAGTTTGCAATATATTGTTCTAAAATCTCATCTTTGTGGGAAGGATACTGCAATGGAAATGAAAATCTGCTTTTTTTTCCTTAAACAAACAAGGCTCTCTCTGTCTCTCACAATCATATGAGCCCTTCTTAAATGTAGGATTTTGTTTTGATTAAATATTGAGGTTGTTTCTGGAAAGCAGTCAAAACTCTTTTGGAACAATGGACAGTATGACCAGCACTTGAAAAAAGAGCTGTGTCACCTTTTCCACCTTCACAGCTCAGATAGAGAATTGTTTCTGAATTATTCATTACTCCGTCGCTCTAGAGAGTCCTTCGACATGTATCTTTGCCCAGTGCTATTAAGTCAAAGTCACCTGTGTTCAGATGCTACAATGATAGCCTTTTAATCATGCTCACCCTTCAGTAGAGTTTGATTACTCAAAGACTTAACAGAAAAAAAATGATGGTGAGTATGTAACTGGTGTAAGACATCCCCTGGCAGCTGTTAGGACACATTGTGTTTAATCAGAAGTTGCAATTGAATACTAATTTAGTTCCTAACAAGGGTGATTGATTTTGTATTTTGGCAACTTGTTAGCAAGTGAATCCCAATGTCTGCTCAGCTAATTGTAGCCTTGTAGTAAATCCATTATAGCTCCATGTCTTAAGCCCCTTTCCCAACAGATAAAGAACCTACTCACACCCACTTAAATCTGGCTGTAACTAAATAAAATTCATCGAAGGCGTCTTTGTTAGTCTTTCCAATGTTCCAAGAATCACAAACTTTGGATTACGAGTTTGAGAGAATGTAGAAAGAAGTAACCATTGCCACATTTTACCCGTGAAAAAGGTTTTACTCTATGGACTTACATCTAAAAATGCAGACAAGTTTAAAACATAATGGTGTTGTTCATGGATAATATAGCATAGGATGACCTGTGCTGCGAAAAATACATAGCAGGAGATGAACAACCTCGCAATCTGGCAGTCTCAAATGTACTGATTGCATGATAACGCAAACATCTTTCTGCAGTATCTATCTATCTAGAGTTTGGGTTCATATGACTTTCTTCTGATGAGACTAGAAGTCATTCTTCACAGTTTTTTCCTTCTGTATTGTGGCTGGGCTTGGGAACCACAGTTTGCTTGTCCGTGGTCATCAAACTTATTGGGGTGAGAGCTCTCTGACCTCTGCTATAGGCAAGTCCCAAGGAATGCCCAGACTTAATTGAACTGTCCAGATCACGCCCTTTGAGTTGTTTACTTTCAGACAGTAAATACAGAGTACATCCTCAGAGGCTAAAACAATCAAAGTCTATTTTGTTTGCACAGCAATGTATAGCATGTACTTTTGCATGCGATAAAGCACCTAAACACCCTATGTATTTGGTATTTGGTGGTTTTATGTCTTCATTTGTGATCGCATTGCGGCAAAGGTTTGTCCCTGTGATCTGTCAAGATTGTTGCATAATGTGATTATGTTTTTTTATGTATTTGTATCCTTGACCGAACAAGCTTCTGATGGTTCGACTTGACTTTGGGTTTGTTGATTTACCCCCCAACCTCTGGACTACTCTTTTCCAGAGAGAAATAACTCATCATTGTCGTTTCAAATGTGATGTCATTATGAACACTTCCACATTGCATAAACTGGAATGTCTAGACTTAAAACCGCAATACGTTTTGATTTATAATGTCTGTGTGTTGGCCCATAAAACCCAGTAGCCCACTCTATACTTAGCATATTGTGATACAAGTACTCAAATATGCTCTTGGAAAAACATTAATCATCTTGTCATGGCTTGTGTGGTTGATCATGTCTTGGTTGGCAACGCCAATAAAGTCTGTTAGAAACCCAAACAGTCCACTGCAATTGATTCATTTGCCACCATGGTTGCAAATTGTGTTGCCAAGTAAAAACCAAGCATGAGCCTGTCATCAGCTTGTACTTCTTTTTGGTTTCTAACATCACTCCAGAACCACTCTGCTTTCAGTGCTCTTCAGTGCTCTACATTGCTGAGGCAAATGCCATTTGAAGTTACATATTTTCAATTAAAGACATTCTGAATGCAAACGTGAAAAATACGCAGAATTTAGAAGACCATCAAACTGTAGCAGGTACATTGCCATGATTAGGAAACTCCAAGACCTGAGGGTGATATTATATGCAAAAAGTGCTCAGAAGTGAAACATGGGGAGTGAGAGCTGAAGTACAGTAAGGGGTAGAAGACAGAAAGGAAGGCAGAGAAGGAAGACATGACAGAGAACGTGATGGGAATCACTGGGAACCAAAACATGTTCTTGCAGGAAGTGTTCACTTTGAGCTAGTAGAGGAATATTAGGAGTGTATCTGAAACCTGACTGGAGTGGAAATGTCACTGTACTGCCTGGGAGACAGGAAGTGGGCTAGCTGTGACCAAGTGGCCAGTGATTGCAAAGTGTGTCATGGCCTGCGGTTCATTTACTGGACCATTTACAGTTTACAGACCTTTGAGTTTATCTTTGTGCTGCCAAGGGCGCAAGGTTATGATTTAAAGTGGGGGAGCAAACAACACATAATTGGAATCTTGTGGCCTTCAGAGTCAAGACAGTCATCTTGTCAAGATAAATTAGATATAAGGTGTATATATACCAAGGACGCATAAAGAAAATAATTGGTGGATCAGGAAAGTAAAGGATTATTTAAAGAATGAATATTTACTATTAGAAATTCTACTAATAAAAATATCACCTAGCCTAAAATGGCAGTATGTAATGCATATACGTGTGTTTACCCTTAACTACATCCAAAGTAACAAAACAACAGAGCTAATGCAAAATATTAAAATCCATGTAACTTTACTTACTCCTTCACGAGCGTCCAATCTCCACAGCCAAATTATGTGCGATCAGTGTGCTGACGCTAATTCTGCTAGCAAAGTTAGCTAACATTGGCCCGTAAATTGGTTTGGTGTATCAGCAACAATACAGTTCTTCATTTAGCTAATAAGATTAGCTGGATCTAGTGGGCCACGTAAGTAATGTTAACATATTCAAGCCTTTCTTTTTTCTCATGTGTGCTGGTTTTCGCAGTTAACCTTATTGGCTTTGTAAACAGACAAAACCATGCTGTAAAAACGATCAAAGATGCCTTTGACTGAACCAACTCAAAGAGTGGTCTTCCATTTTTTTTCAAACTGTTTTGTTGGAATGTATTTCGTCCACAGGCACCTATGATTGTGCCCTTGCTTGGGTTTTCATCCCAAGACATGCTTTTTTGCTTTTTTGGACTGTGCTCAACTCTTTTTCTCTTTGAATGCATCATTCACAACTCCAGGCCTTGCATCATTCATATATAAGAAAAATCTGTCACTGGCTGACACTTTGAACTTGATCGAGGTTAAAAAATTAATCTTTTTCCTTTTTATGCTTTCTTTTGAAATTTGATTTCACATTAATTTTAACTTGTAGTTCATAAACAAAATAGCCAAACTGAAATGTAACCCTGCTCTATGCAAATTAGTGAAGAACCTTGCCTGAATTTGTCAAAATAACATAAGGGAAAGAAAACTCACATCTATAAGTTCAATAACTAGCAGAAAGTTATATTTCAGCCCAAGGTTGAAGAAAAGGTAAAACCGTGAGCTGCTGTGCACTTAAAAGTGATGTTTACCATTTATTCAATAAGTGACAGATACAGTAATGAACCTATTATTTCTTGGTTGCTAAAAAAATGTCTGTCTCTCTTTTTCCTAGATGACAAGAACCCCTGTCACTTACCCGAGGCTCCTGGTCCCTGTCGAGGGCTCGTGACGCGCTACTTCTTCGACAGCAATAGTCAGCAGTGCAAGCATTTCTTTTACGGCGGCTGCTTTGGCAATGCCAACAACTTCAGGAGCATGGCGGATTGCCAGGCCAAATGTCAGAACCCAGGTAGGCCAGTATGAACTTTTAGTCCTTTTACAGTAAAGGCTTGCAAACAGCCAGTCCACCTAAACCGCCGCATTATTAGTTTCTATTCCAAAACACTAATTAAGTCTGGACAGGTATTGTGTTCAGCGGCTGTGAATGCTCCAGAGATATTGTCATGTAGAGGGAAATGACTGACTTTATTGTATTTTGCTGGCATTACCTCAAAGGCATCCAAGGTGTAGTTTATACCTCTTGGTTCACAGCTGCTGCACAACAAGTGAAAACTCATTTCAGATTGGCAACATGATAGAAATGGTTCTCTGAAAATTAACTTTTGGATGAATCTGACCATGAAATCACATCCCACCTTGATTTAGCATTTAAATTGTTTTAAAGTGGCACACTCAATTATGCCACACTTAGGCCCAACTTCAAAGTTATTTAGATGTTGAAATAGTCGAAGAAAATAACGAGTAATTTGCTCGAGTGTGACCAATTCTGCAAACAGCCCATGTACTCAAAATCAATTGGAAGAGCTTTTCTTTTTAAAGATAACAATTTCAGATTGTTGCCCCTGTCTGGTTTCATTAGTAATTTATATGTGTTTGCAGAACACCCTTTCCAGACTCCGACACTAATGATTAATCTTGCTTTAATTGTGATTGATCTTTAGAATTTAATGAAATCTGTTCTAAATATAGGCATTGATTCCTTTTATTCATGTTTATAGCTGTGGATACAGATATTCTTTGATGTTACTTTTTTCTATTTCTTTTCGTCAATATAGCAGAACCCACTGAGGCACCAGCAGTCCACATAATGGCCTCGAGAAGATCTGCCATTGTGCAGCCACCCAGGATAACTGGTAGGACTATAGTAAACCACACTATCCTTCGAGTAAAAGTGTTGATGCTTGTTGTTGTCTAAAACACAGAATAAAACAAATTAAATATCATTATCAATATCATTCTAAGAATTTTTCATCAGATCAAATTCTTTCAATCAAACAGTTCAATTATGTCTGTGTGTTCCAGTAAATCAATCAAACACATGTTATGTTTTGCAATCAAGTGTAATAGTGGTTTGAATTCTCTGCTTTTGGCCCAATTACTCTTACTCCAAGCTTTAGATGAGAAGATTTGGAGCAAATGTATCTGCAGTGTTGTTGTTGATCTGAGTTTGTATCTTTAGGGTTTATTCCAAATAAGTTGCTTTGGATAAAAGCATCAGCTCAATGAAATATAACGCAATGTTAAAGAGTGATACCAAGTATGTCTCTGTGTTAAGTTTGGATCTCATGTCAGCAGTCAATTAGCATAGCTTAACATAAAGACTGGCAAGGGGAAACAGATGTCTTCTTAGAAAATCAAACAACAGCTTGACGGATAAAAGTTTTCATGTCGTTGTAGCGAGATTGAGATTGCCCTGAAACCTGGTAGAGTTGGTACATGGAAGTGCTGGGCAGATGGATAAACCGTTTTTGTTTTTGTTTTTGTCTGCATGCAGTCTTCATGCTAAGCTAACTATTATGACAAAAGACTGATCCCTTGACGTATGACTTTGTTTCTCAGGGGAATTGACTGTAGTTGAACCTCGGGTGCAAGCAAATGACACTAATGGAGAGCCAAACGGTAAGAAAGATTGAGTGTTTATGTAAATATATTGACAATGGAACAAAATACACACACACCTGGTGCATGTGCTACTTGCTAGCTTGCAGCTAACATCAGTACAGTTGGCTGTTTTTAGCAATTAAGACTGCAAAACAATCCTGCATCAGATTTAAGGAAAACATTTGCGCTGCTTCCTAAACAGACCAAAAACCTTAAAAAGAAACTGTTTCATTCTGAACTATAAAGGTCACTCTGTGATTTGAATCAGGTCTGTCTGTCTCAACTCCCAGACAAGGAAGAGTTGAATCTCACAATTGTCCAGTCAAGATGGCTGCAAAGATAAAAAAAATGTAAAAAACAGATTCAAATATTGTGTAACGGGCCTTAATTTTGTGGCTCATAACATCATGAAGGGAGTTCATTTGCAGACGCTTTATTAGGCTATCAATGGGTGTGCAAGATTGTATATAATAATTCAGTCATATATAACCATAGTGAGTTCTTTTGTCCATTCACCTTGAACAAGAATATATATATTTTTTTTTCTCATCACATTAATGTTGACATCAAGGCAGAAAGCCAGAAGCAGTACATGCAGTGATAATTCATGACAGGAGTCCCAGAGCAGCAGACATTTAGGATACATTGACTGTTGTTAAGCATCGTCCAATTTCTCAGTCATGTTTATACCTCAAATTAATCTCCAGTTCTTTTTATTAACCATTGTGTCAGCCAATAAACTGCACTGTAATAATAAGTCCAGGTGCAGTGATGCACAAATGGTAGACAGCTTGCAAAATGACTTCCGTTGTGCGAGGCAAAGGGCAGAATCTAAGGGCATAAGAGTCTCCTTCCTGCAATTTGTCACGTATTCCCACTTAGATTTTTTTTTGTGAATTAGAAGTAAGGGAACATATATCATCGTTGTGTCGTTCCAGGGCTCTTTTGTACCCAACAGGAGAGCACAGGGAGACCCTGGGCTGCTTCCCTGAACTCATTCAAGAGAGTTGTAATTTTTAAGAATCCAATTTCCTTCTTGTCAGGAAATATAATGAGGGGAAAGATTCAGGATAAGTTAGCCTCAGTGCTGCTCCGTACTCCGTCTTTTTTCTTTATTTCCGCCATGAGATCTCCAGAATGTAATACATTTCAGAAACAATGCTGGCTTCAAATTAAAACACCTCAAGAACTTACATTTGACCAATTTAGAGGATATATTTTTAACAATTTGTGTCAGTCATGAATATCAGATGTTATTTTACTGCTGAAATTAAATGGGGGCATTTGAAATTCGAAGGCATTAAAGAATTGTCATATATAGTATCTTGAGTATGATGGTGGTCCGCCAAGCACATATTCTGTGTTGAAATATAATACTGACATCTTGTGGTTATACGATGATGTACACTCTAAGTGTTAGTGGGAAAATAGAGGAACGTAATTGCATAGCAAGCTAAAGCAGCAAGACTTAAGGCTTTGCTTTCAGATACCACAGATACATCCATCAATATTCATCCGGCACTTTAATAGAATAAATCAACTTTTGTGGTTTAAGGGTTTGTCAAAATTGTGCAGTTTTGAATGTGTTAAAATCTAAATGACTTTGCAGTGAAATGGTATTCAAAACATGTATGCAAGCTTGTAAAATGATTGCAGGCTGAATTAATTTAATTGAATAGTTTTTGACATTTTTAAGTACATATTAAATAAAATGCCAACTGAAAGCCTCAAATAACCCTCCATTGGTTTTTCAAATTCCACTGTGATGTTTCATGTCTACCAAACAAAGCTGACATGTGGTTTATCAATATATGTGTTTTTCTCTGTGATTAAGGGTTAGGGTTTGGGTTAGAGTTGGAGCAAAACAAGTTACCAGACCCATTTATGTTCATGATACAAAAATGTTGGTAAATTATATTTTTATAACCTTCCCAGTTTCTCCCTCAGATATCATGGTGGTGATTTTTGTCTCATTCTCAAGGGATTTCTTCTTGTTTAACATCCTTCAATAATTATAGTCAATAATACAAATATGATCAATATTGATGGACAGCTTAGTTCTAATAAACCAATCCTTAAATTATCAATAGGTGAAAGAGATGCAAGTTGAGCCCAACAAAGGATGAATACATTTTTAGTATAGGGCCTTTACATTGTTAGTGTTTGCCTGTATGTAAATGTGTCCTGCAGTTGTGGAAAAGAGCCCTTATGGCTGCCAACAAGCTTCCCGGTGTGCCTCACCATGAAGTGAGCTAGAGAATAAATCAAAGAGGATAGCTAACACCACCCTGTGGGAAGCCATGATAACAACTCTCACTTTTTAAATCTGTCGATTTCAGTCTGAGAGCCTGCAGACAAAATCTATTCCAAAGCCAGACTGAAGCTTATGGAGAGGAGATGAGCCCAAATAGAGTTAAAAGCTAAGAAAATGTTGATGAAAAGAAAACCAGCACAAGTCTTCTTAAGACGCTCCGCCTCTTTCATGACGGACCAAAGGGATCCAAGTAAATCATGATATAACATTTCATAGACTAATGCAGTGTCTGTTTGGCCATTTGCTTTGCCTCGGGTAATTCTGCGGGCAATTTGTAGAGAACCACTCATCTAAACAGCTTCTCACTTGACTCAGGGCATTTTTTTCATTAGGTTCTGGAATATTGCAGAAATAAACTCTATGATACCTACACACTTTGTGAAGCAGGATAGTCTCCCCATATTATCACCACTATTTATTTTTCAATTTTTTCTTCCTATAACAAGAAAATGTTGTTATATGATCTTTGGAAAGGCAATGCTAAGGATAAATGTTTTTAGCCTTGATTTAAAATAACTTAGATGTGGGGTGGACTTCAGCCGTCTGGAACTTTATTCCATTTGCAGAGCATAAAAACTTGGAGCTGCTTCTGAGGTCAGAAAAGCGTTAGGGTTATGATTAGTTTATGCAGACCCACTTTCAATTTATGATATTTTCTGTCTCTTCCTTCTGATTTACAGCCGTGAAGCCTACAGACCTGTGCTTTACTCCGGTGGAAAGGGGAACATGTGAGGGTGTCGAGAAGAGGTTTGCGTTCAACCCTAAGACCAAGAGATGCCACGCGTTTCACTACAGTGGCTGTGGGGGAAACGAGAACAACTTTGAGTCCCGGAAAGACTGCATCATTAAGTGCATTAAACGCAGAAAGGGTATGATTATTTCAGCTATACGCATTTTGAAAATGCATTTTATAAAAAGCTGAATCAGAGTTAATTACTTAGTCTAGAAAACGTTACCTTGTTCAATTGTAGAATATTCTTTTTGTAAATGTTTGATTTCAAAGTAACTAAAATAAACTAAAGTTTTGCGATAACATACATATCTAACTAAACATTAATTTCAATCACAGTTTCTCAGAGTGCATGTCTTTAAATGTGTTTTTCTGTCAGTCCAAGACCCAAAGATATTCACTTAAATAGGATATAAACCACATTAGCTTCTTCAAGAAAACCGTTGGTAAAGAATCATGGAATTAATATGATATATTTTTGTTCTGTTGCAGCTCATGGGAGCAGGATGATTCGGATAAGGAAGAAAAACCTGAACAACATTGTGAATCGCTCAGTCTGAACACTTGGCTCTGAATTAGATCCTGCACAACTGTGGAGCCACCTGTATTTATGTCCATATGTTAAGTCTAGCTTAACTCATATCTATTATTTTCTATCGGTGCAGTACTTGTTTAAAAGTCATGTATTGTACTGAAATTGCTTTGTAGAGTTTAAATGCAATTACAGTAATCTTTCTTTACATTGTTTTAATCTCATTGACAAGGACACATTTGTCTTGCTGATCTCAACACTGATGCTCTGTGTACCAATGCTTTTTTCCAAATGTTATATTTTGTCATTTTGATCTATAGGCTCTACAAAACGGAAATCTTGATAGGCAGTAAGAAAAAAAAAGTCTGGTCACCCATTTTTTATGTCTGATCTAGATTATTCTCTCTAATGTGTCTATGACATAAGACCAAGTGGAAAAGAAAAGTTATACCAGTATTCTACCTTCATTTACATCTTTTTAAAATTTGTTTGACATGTGGATAAAAAGGTTGTCCCGAATGTTTGTGCTAGTTGTTGTAATGCTCATTTTGACCACAGGAGGCTGAAGTGCATTAATGTTTTCTGAGTTTGAACTTCTCCATGGATGATATAAAACGCAACAAATATACAGTAAAGTTGAAAATATTGCTACTAATATTCACCTCCAAAAAGCAACATTTTTATTCTTCTGTTTTTATGTCACAAACGAAGACAAATCAGTTTAAATCAGATTTAGAAAGTGGATTACCAATTTGTTTTTTGCCTCCGTTCTTCCATACTGTTATAATCATACTGATGTATTTTTTATGGGAGACACCAAAGTTTAAGCATTATTCTTATTCAATAACATGAAGGCTTATCCTGCAGACAGTATGTATTGTGTTTACATAGTGGATGATGCTTTTGTTCAAGTTTATTGCAATTTGAACAGCAGCATTAGCAGATTAAACTGCTGGCTATCCGTACTCTAGGATCAACAGGATATGGAATGATGTCAGGTACACACATTCAAGATGTCCTCACAGCTAAAAAATCATTGTGAACAAGGTAATGACTGTTTTATTTTGTCAAATTTAACATGAACTCTTTTTTTCTTTTTAATGAATAGTGTGCAGTTTTGTAAATCAATGTTGCTTTCCTGCTGGTGTTGATATTAAGACAAAACAGAAGGGGGCGGTGTTGTACAAACTAAGTTTTCAAAGAGGTTTTGAGCACTGTCACTTTACTGTCTCTTTTTATTATAATGGCAATGTTGAAATGTAAGAGTATATATATATATATATATATATATATATTAAAGTCAATCTATCTTTCCTCCGGATCTACCTGCTTTATTTCCCATCAGTATTGTCTTACAAAATTAAGATTCTTAGCTACTAAGATTCAGAATTAATAGAGAACTTCCAAAAAACAATATCAAAAACCCTATTTTTGTTGTTTCATGTGTAGTTCATTTTTGAATGCAAGCTAGATGGTACTGCTGCTATGTTTAAGACACCATTTGACGGAGAATTGAGAAAAAATGTAAGAGTAGGGAAAAAGGGTTTGTTCAAGGTAAGCGTTTCAATATAAGCGGAACCTTACCAAATAATGAATGTAAAAACGTAAATATGCAACAGGTTATTGCTGCAACCTACACTTTTGCACTCACATAAACTTTATTTGGTTTGTCACTACTTCTTTTTAATTTTTATTTGAGTCGTATTTAACAAAACTCAAGCTTTGCATTAGAATTAACATTTGACAAAACAAATATTTTGACTACCAATTAATCTCCTGATTATTCTCAAGATAAATCAATTATTTGTTCTGTAAAATGTCAGAATAGTGGAAATGATTCTCCCTGTCTAAAAGTATGTTTTGATTGTCAGTCAGTAACCCATGATGTAAACACAGATAAGAGGGACATTCCAGAATGAACACACATTTGTCTGTCATTACTTTGCAATAGAATGCGATTCTCAAAAAAATAGCAATATCGTATTGATTATTCGACTGATTTATTCGTATAAATGGAAAAGGCAGAAGTCGACAAAACTACAGCTTTGCTGAAATATGATTTTGACGATAGAGATAATCTCCAATTTTTTTTCTAGATAAATAGATTGATGATTTGGTCAGTTAAATGTCAGAAAAGGCCTATTCTAGTTGTTCACAGTCTCAAATTATGTACTGGTTTGTCCGTCCCTATATTCATTTTAATATTAGAAAACAGAAAGAAGGTAAACTTCAGAATTGATAGGTTGAAGAAATAATTTTCTGTTAAAATATTTAGCTTTCTATCGATAATTCGACTCATCGTTGCTGCTCTATTGTGACATAACCATTACAATCGACACATTGTATCGCCGATACAGTATTGGTGAGGTTAACCCTCCTCAGCGTGTGTAGAGTGTGGGAGCTACTCAGCTGTACTCGCGGTGATGTAACAGGAAGTAGTGGGTTGCCTCCCAACGTCAACCTGACAGCCGCCTCAGCTGCTCACTGAGAGCCGGAGATCAGCCGTGTTCGCTGCTCTCCACCGCAGCCGAGGACAGGAGCCACTTTACTGGACTGCCTTGAGACTTTACCCCGGTCCGATCCCCTCTGCGCTGCGGCTGGATTTTACTCTCCGGTAGGACGCACTGGGTGTGAAATGTTTGCGATACGCTGTTTCATTGTCCATGTTTTCTGAACATTCGAGCGACGATAAACGTCGAGCAGAATAAACAGTGGGGTTGACAATGGGTTTTGTTCATCGTTATGTGTTTATCGAGGTCATGTCAACTGTATGGATTGCAGAATCAGGCATGTGCAATACGATGCAATGTCCTTAATCCATTGGAACAGCAGCATGAGCATCAACGGCTGCATTAAACTGCATTGTGCTTCTGTCAGGAGCTGTATGTGAAACATATGGATGTGATAGAGGAATATAAAGGAAAATACAGCAGATTAGTGTGGGGTTTGGTCACCATTAGTCCATCCAAGCGCATTGTGCATGGGCATGTATACAGTATGCATACAATACTCTGATTTACCTTTATTTTCTTTATGGAGATTTTATGCACGATGTGTAAGATTGTACGTCAAGGAGTGTAGTAAACGTTTACTCTGCTCTAGGGCCAACGGTATATTCAAGCTTTATGGACACGCGTAAAAGCCTTTTAAATGGATTAAAGTACACACCATTATCTAAACGCTCAGATTAGATTAACACTGTTGGTACATAAACTCCATCAGTTTACATATCCACTTGCATGCATGGATGAATCATAAGAGTGTTGTACAATCCACCATCCTTTACATCCATTCAATAGATTAAAGAAAATCAGTAGATGAAGGGATGAAATACAGCCAGGCTTTTCAGGTTAATTGAACTAGAAAGAAACAGTGATTCATCTCCATTCAACACACAGGCTTTGATGTAAGTGGCTCACTGGTTGCTAAATCATCTGCATGGTTACATAAGCAGTAGATTTGGACACGTTGGAAGTTTGTGGGCTGGGCAGTAAAAAAAGAAAAATGGTAGGGATGGTGATGATGATGTTTATGTGTAGGAGGAGGATATGATGACAGTGGTTACTATTAGTGATGAGGAAATATAGGCTGGAGTCAGTATTAGGGAGGTGGTGGAGCTGAAACAACGCTCAAACCAAAGCAAATTGGTTGGTTAACTTTTCAGCCAACAAGTTACATTTGAGAGTGTTGTGAGCTGAACCGCATAATTCAAGATAGTCATGGCTCAATACAAATAACTTGACATTTAAAGTTTTGGGCAAAATCTTTTTATATATATTTTTAAGCGTACTCCTTGAAAAACACATTAATACTAACGTTTGGGTGTAGTATGATCACGCTTGATCGACAGAACCCTAACCCCTCTAACCCCCTAACCTTAACCCAAACAGACCATTACTGTCATCCAGTGGCGAATCTTGTCAACAACAACTGGACCTTCTGTAGAGACACACACACCCCCCACCCCAATTTGAAAATTAGGTAGTTCTAGTCAGACGGACGTCACGGAGGCAGTCACTTATTTGAATTACGGGTACTGTTCTCGCTATATCGTTACAAACCATTAGGGCCTACTCCACTAAGCAACTTCATTCAGCTCAAAATGTTCGGCGTTGGGCGGCCTTTTCCCATAATGTCGACCTTTTCACTGAATGTTCGTATTAAAAAGGGTGCTAACAACATCAAGTTCACCTGTTGCCATTTCGACGGAAAGAAAAACTACGTAAACTCACCACGTGAATTGCTACGTAGCACTTAGCTAGATCCTCTGTCTCGAGCCAGTGAACTAACCGGTCTGGAACCGTGGCAAAATCAGAAAGATACGCCCATTGGCTATAAATCAATATATGATTGGTTGATCAAATTGTCAAACCATACGTACGCTGTCATTCGGTTCAATGGCGAGGTCATTGTATCAAGGATATAGAATACCCTGGTTGAAGGATATTCCTCCCAGAGACCCAGAAAAATATCTGATTGGTTGCATTTTTTTCGAACCCAAAACCACTCAAATGCATAGTGCATGGACCGAGAAAGATAAACAAATCAACGTAACACTGAAATATCCCAGATCAACAACACAGCGATTCTCATTTATTTATTTTATTCACATTTTATAAAATTTCATTTGTGTAGTTAATTATTTTTTAAATTTTTATCTGAGGGTTCCAGGGTATTCTCTGAATACCGTGAAGGCCCTGACGGTTCGCCACTGCTGTCATCATTTGAGAACATTTTGATTGGTGACCAAAAATACATGACATCAGCCCGTACTTAAAACCAGTGAGAATATCTCATTTGACTTTGGCAGATGTTTGTGCTCATCTGCAGTGTCTGCCTGTGACCTCCATCACTGCTTGCACATGTGAATGAGTCTTGAGTAGTTTAACCAGAACTTATTTAAATACTCTTAAGAGGCTCGAATAAATACATTTCTCATTTACAAGACAAAACTATAGATTTTTAGGAGTAGTCTGAAAAATTTACCAGAATTTTCCCCATACTGTGAAATATGATATTTCCCGTACTTTAGGGTCAGGTCGTGGGCAGCAGGCTACTTTAGCCATCAGCAAAAATCTGAACAAAACAGCATTTTTATTATTATTATTATTTTTTGTGCGTTACTAATCTGTTGATCAGCGCATGGGGGTCATGCAATATATCTTACAGTACGAACACTTAATCCAACCAAAAGTTAGGAACTCCATAGTTTTACTTATCACAGTGCATTATTTATGTATGGATACATTCAAAACCATCAATTATAAGTCATTACCCTAATCATAATTCAATTGTTATGGTTAAAATAGGTCTGGTATATTGGGTCTTTACTCCACTGCCCCTGTATGTAAGCCATCACGACTCTTGGATAGTGAACACTTCAAAGGTGCCAGTTGGCATTGCTGCAGATGAGTTTGTGAGGGCATTCTGCTCTGACATCTTCCAATGCCCTACACTAAATACACGAGCCAATTGTGCAGTGGGAATGTCAAACAACTCAAGGGACTCAACCCCCAGACAGTCCTGTTGTGCATTTACTGCCTAAGTCAAGTGAACAGCTATTAAATCTGGACAACACAAAGGTATTGGCTGCATAGCTTTCAGAGTCTTTACGATCTCCATGGTATGGTGGATGTCTCCCTATAGCAATGGCATTTAGGAGGTTGTGCCAGTGGAATCTCATTCACACTGTGACTGATACTGGCATACAGTGGCTGTGTGGTGCAGTGTGTTTGTATTTAGGATTATGTTTCTTCGCAGTCAAGCAGGAAAGGGGAGATTTCCTT
Organism: Eleginops maclovinus; assembly: GCF_036324505.1. Classification (NCBI taxonomy): domain Eukaryota; kingdom Metazoa; phylum Chordata; class Actinopteri; order Perciformes; family Eleginopidae; genus Eleginops; species Eleginops maclovinus. The sequence goes on along the minus strand of NC_086355.1, from coordinate 21,146,629 downwards.
TTCTACTTTTCCTTTAGGAGCACTTCTTGTAGAATTAAAAATACTTTGTTGACACTGAAATGCACTGATTGTGTGTGATATGTGTGCTCAACTGACACTATTAAGGGAGATGCAACTTCCTTCAAACACTGCTGGCAAACCAACTCTGAGGAGTGCGAAGGCCACCTGATTCACATTCAAGAGTAATGACGATTCTCTGGAAACGTAACCCCTCATAAATCATCAAAGCCCACTAGACTACTGCAGCCTGTGTCTTATTGATTTACCTTCTAATATTTCTCTTTTCCTGCTTTGGACTGTGGTTGGGCCACATGTTGCATTTTTCTTGTCCATCGACAGAACAACAACCGGCGATTGCCATTATTCAACTAAAAAACGTCATGAAGTATTCTCACATTGTATTTTAAACTTTTCAAAATGCAACTGTACACCTTCGGAATTCAACTTTCCCTCTTCCAGAAAACTAAAACTGGCCTACTTCGCCCTGTTTACTAATTTTTTAGCACATTTCATTCAAATTTGACTGATTCAAAATTAAACGTACCCCCCTGTAAGACTTCTACTTTTACAACAATTACCAACTCTGGTTTTCTCTAAATAAAAAATCCTTAATGTACTAAGGTAGATGTGAAAATATCCAGAATCTTCCCACTGTGTTTTACTCTTCGGGGGCAGACACTTAAATAGTCAATAAAAGGCAGCAAGACCTAAAGTTACAGCAATGTACTCAGCCAATCGCTGATATATTGCACACCAGTCGCCCAATGCTTTTATGAACACTGTAAGAATTCTCAAACATATTTTTTGAACAATGGAAATTATGTGTTTTATGTTCTTCCAGCATATTTGATTTTTCCCCAAGTTCATTCATATTGAACCTTCATTGTGTTTCATATCGGCAACCATAGTATACATTAGGTGTTTTTTCTGTCAGCTTACCCAAGGCCGAAGTTATCATATTACACAAAAGCACAATGATGCACACATGCACCGGTCTGAAAACCTTCCCCTTAGGTTCTGGATTTAGTTTCAGGGATGTGAAACCTTCTGAGCTTATGTTTCCTCTCATATATTATGGAAGGTCATTATTTTTCCCTCTTTATGATAAAACATATTGATATTTGTTGCTGTGAAACTGCTTGGTATGAATAAATTCAGAAATTGTCAGCGTTTTTTTTGCAACCAAACCCTCTTGGCTTGTTTTATCCTGTTTTCGTGTTACTTGCTTATTTCCTATTTGTGGTCAATGACTGGCAGGGTCTTCTTTGGTTGTTTGATACATCCATTAAGAATGATTAGGATTGGTGGTTCATTGTGAATGCCAATAGAAACATCATATATCAAAAATAACTTAAATATGCATATTTAAAATTTTGTCAGACAGACTTCTCTTTCTCAATCGTCAATGAAAAAGGAAAACCATTCAAGCTTTCATTTTGGCAGCAAAAGTTGTAGTGTGACGTGTTCAGTGCACGTTTCAATGTCAATGCTAAAACAACATTGAAAAGCCCTAACACAAACCAACAAAGCACCTCCTTTGTATTTGTTGTAACACATTTGCTCTGTTTCCAGCTGATAGACAGTCTTTTGGAACTCTCCTCAGCTCTGTATTTTCTGCTACTGTTTTCAAATGTCTGCAGCAGACATTTCTATTGCATCTCCAATTAGCTAACCTACTCTACTGTGAAAATGTGACTTCTATTATTATCAGACATAGGCTGCTGCATGCTGTGCCAAAAACATTGCAGCTAATGGTTTCCAAGGTTAATGACTGTCCCAAATGACTTTGTTCCCATTTTAATACCACAGTGTATTATTGTTAATACTGTTGATACTAGTCATTATGACAGCTTGTAGCATAACATGGACGAATACAAAATGTTGGCTGCCATGAGGTTCTGTATTAATGAAACGAAACATCTATTTTAGCTGATTCACAAGTTTGCAACACATAATGTCTTGTAACTGTTTTACATTTCCATTGCAGTCCAACTCAAATAGCATGTTTTATTTCTGCTATAGCATAGATCTATGAATAAAATCATCTTCTCTTGCTGTGTAACTGCTCATGTTGAACAATGCTTTACTGACCCTAAGCTGCTTGCTGCTAATGTCAGCTTATGCTTGTTAGCTACTGCTACTATGTGCTGCAGTGTGTTAAACAGTTTACATCATGTCATTTTTTAAAGCAGAGATCAATATGGTCCTTTATATTCAGTTCCATCAACAAAACACTGTGTTTTCATGGCTTATAAACTAAAGCTAATTTGTAACACCATCACCCTGCCAGTTGTCGTCAACAAAGTTAAGGCACTGATGCGCCCTTACAACCCCTGTCTGTATGAGCAGAATGCATCATTTTGAGTGCAACAGATAATGACTTTATTCTTATTTCAGTTGGACTTGACTTGATTTATCTTACTCTTACGTCTAAGATTACATTTGTCATAACCACATAGATGTGTTTCAGCCTTTATTTGTTGCTAATCATTAGGTTTAATGCCGTTTCATATTCTAAACTATCCACAATCTCACCTATTTTATTGGCTTCATAGAGATCTGCTGTGAGTGGTAGCCCTTGTATTATGGCTGCCACTCTATGTTGACAGTGGTGGTTGTTAGCAACACAATAACACATACACAGAATTTCAGGCATATCACAGTATCTCACTCATGTAAGCAGTTAAATGTTTTTGTAACACAAACCTAAGGCATACAGAGCAACTTGAGCCTGTTAGTAATGACGCGAGTAGCTCCCCTGGAGGTCAAGTCTAGGGCCCAAAGCAAGCACATGGAGGATATTCCTTGGGGCGGTCTTAAAACAGACATGAATTTGACCGTGCTCCAGGGTTATTTTGGTCGTGGCAATACCAGAGGGGAACCACTTACACAGCCCCTCAATGTTTATGTAGTCAGACTTATATACTTTTACAATTTACTTTAACCAAAGCTCTCCTGCAATTCCATGTCCAAGCTTTGTTTGTGTCCTGTGTTAACAAAGAGTTTCATAAGTCTTACATTGGGAATTTAAAATATCCTTTCAGAGTGTGAATGCGGTCTGACAGTGTTTGGATGGATAGAATGACACTGAACATAGGGAGGATTAGTAATTGGTGCTTGGCTAGCTTGCAGAGAGATCCCTAAGGGTATCTTTCTGGCTTTATAATGTTTTCAAGGCCAGAAGAAAAACGGCGGATAATTAAACTGAAGCATCGTTGATGGAACCAATTGATCTAAACAACCATTTCCCTATCCCCCACATAAAGACCAACTCAAACGTTAATGGAAGTTTTTGGCATGAAACTCCCCTTCCGGCTCTATGCCAGTTTAATGACTGCTAATTGCTGCAGCAAACACAGCCATGAAACTAAAATCTGTCAAAAGCGATAGCCATTTGGGATACAGAAACATCACACAGAAGGGAACAAAATCCAAGAAAGCTTGTGCTATTGTGTAAAGCTGTCAGCATGTCAGTGCACTTAAAGCACTTGACAAATGAAGTGTAGTGACCTGTGAAAATGGGGCTCCATGTAGTGGAAAGAATCGGAGGAATTAGCCACACTTACCCAGCAGACTGCACTGTACAGTATGCCTCAGGTGAAGCACATGTTCAGCAGGGAAGGCTATTTTAATCGCAACCTAGAAGCTCTATAGCTACATCACAACATTTACATTAACACCAAGGAGATTACTAGCTATGCAGATGCAATGCATGATGGACGCTGGTTTATTTTTATCCAGTTTATTTTTATCCAGGCATTTGTGCTATTTTTTCCTTTGCGTAGACCAGAGGCCTGTGGAATGGGATTCCTGTATGGCATAACCTCTAGTACTCCGTCTCCTTTGAAAAACAACAGGAGACAACCATGGTTTTTGTCATGTTCAAATAAGGACGCCATTGTGTTGAAATAAATGCTATTTCAGGTTGAGAATGGACATTTTAGGATATCTTTACTGTAACTTATGGAATGCCAAACAGAAGAAGTTTGTGTTCATTAGTGTTTCATAACCTTGTTGAGGAATAAGGAAATACACTTTCTTGAGAGTTAGATAGCCAGATCAATACCACTCTTTCAATGTGTACATGGTAAATATGTGCCTACAGCAAGGAGAGAGTTAGCGTAACATAGCATTGAAGCTGGATGCGGTGGAAAACATAACCCTGGCTCTGTTCCATGGTACAGTAACTAAATCTCCCTACCAGCATTTCTAAAGCCCTCTAATTATAATACCATGTCTAATTGTTTAATAATCTGTTGCAAAACCATAAAGGAAAAACATTATTTGTGCCTTTATAGATTGGTCCAAGCCAGGCAGCAGTAAAATAGTGCCGTGACCCTTTACTTGCAAAAAAGTTATGTAAATATACTTAATTACAAGAAAAACTCCTGCATTAATAATCTTTCAAAATACAAATATGTTAGCATCAAAATGATTTCAGTTTATACTTACTGACATACTGTCGTAGTTCCTTCCAGCTACCACAAAAAAAGTACATACATCTATTTTTTTTAGACTGAATTTAAGAACTGTGTTTCCTTGTGTACACTGTTTAGTAACATTCTCCCACAAGACTGTTTCCCACCATGTCCTGTCTTTATGCTAGGCTAAACTAACGGAAGTTTGCTTTAGCTACATTTTTCAGAGAATATTCTTTATTAAATGTTTGAAAGATATTGAAAAAAGTTGATCATTTGGCTTTACATGGACTCATTTTCAATTATGGAACCATCATGCAGCAACAGCAGGTGTTAATTCTGTGTTTTAGTTTTGAGGACCTTTCTTTTAAAGTTAAGCCAGCATCCTGATACATGAGTGTGTTTTATTTATCACTAAGCTGTTTTATTGTTGTTTTTCACACCGTTCTTGTGACTCATGTACCTTCTGTAGAGTTCAGGCACTCAGTAGTTGGCATCATTGGGACTTTGTTAGCCGCCTGCCTTCATGAAAACTCCCATTAAACCGGCAGGCTTTTTTTTTTTCTAATGCAAATATACTTGACACCAAGCACAGTATTACTCACCTGCCTTTTTAATGGAGGCTTGATAATTGCAGCTTTGTGATATTTTTGCTCATCTTTTACATACTGCGTATTGGAATAAAGATGTGAAACTTTATCTTTTAGGGTGTAGGCCTACATGAAACTGCTATTCAGAGCAGCCATTTTCTCTGTGATCAGTGTTCATCTGATTTTCAAAACACTATTTCTCTCATACTATGGAGCTGTAATTTCCAACAAAGTTGTTGGGAACTCAACTCTAACCCTTAACCCTGGACTAAGCGTTCACTGTAAAATACTTTACTTTTTCATTTGCAAATATAAATCATTCAAGTGCTAGAAAAGTCACAACAGCCTTTCCCTAAAACATTCCGATTTATTTATCTGTTGAAATGTAATGGGTTTAGAACAAACTTAGGAGCCTAACAACCCTATTAGAGCTAATAAGGTAGATGCATATTAGGGATTCTAATTTTAATTTCAAAGTTCATCAATTCTTTATATATTGTAGGGTTGAAAAAGAAGACACAAGTTAATTTAGTGCCACACATTTGAGTGTATCTTTTCTCTACCATGGCTTCCATCCCAAATAAACTGAAACATGACACACTGTGCTTGTGGTGTTCACTGTACTCTGAGTACTAAATAAAGATTGCATTAATGATTGGTTTATGCAAGGTACAAGAACTCTATCACCACCAACACATCCTCCACACGTATACTACTCCTATAAAAAAAAGCACACTGTGTTCTGCTCTAGCACTGCACATTGGCTTTGGATGAAGATTGCATGAGACAGAACCTTTCAATATTCATAATTTCTCGGGATACCGTGCTGCATCATCCTTCCTTTACCGTACAGCCTCGAAGGCCTGAACGACCACCATGAATGGTTGCATATCCAGCATATGACATCATCTAACAATATTTAGCACTAGCCTGAGCCTCTTCTTTCTTCTTTCCCCCATGAGCCACATATAAATATGCTTTCTTTTCCTGTTTTCTGCACCGTAGTTGTAAGTAGGTCCATGTGCTTGCCCTGGGAAATGGCATGCCTGGCAATGAAGGCGTGAAAGCAGTGAGCACTGACGTGAATATTTTGGTATTTTACTACTCTGCAACTGTGGAACCTCCCTCCTTCCCTGTATTAATGCAAATAATATTGCGTGCATCAGTCAGGGTGAGTGCATCCAGAGTTGAGGAGGTCTTTCAATTAAACAAAAGACGTCCACTCCCTCACATCTGTGTGGGACTGTTATTGTTTTCCCTGACATCTGGTGGTGCCCTTGGCAACACAGAGGTTTGCATGAGGTTCGCTCCCATGTCCTAGGCTTGGTCAAATCAGTTGCTCAGATGTTCACTCTAATGCAGGCCCTTTTTCAGTCACAAGGGAGGTATTATCTTCATGTACAGATGATCTTTTGGGAAATGCCCACATGCTATATTTGCGCTTGTTGATTGCAGGAGGAAGGTCTAAGATTCGGTCTTGTAACCACAAGGTTGTGAGAACCTCTTGTTAGTAGTAGCTACATTGCAGACAGCTTTGTATATCATTTCCTGTTTCCTACAGTCTTTTTCTGTACAATTTATTCAGTTGTCGGCTCTTAAAACGACAGAAAACAGTGGGAGCCCAAGCTGGTTGGAAACTGAACCCATTCCTTCCCCCCCATCAGGGTAAAGACTCCCTTGTAAGTACTATTTTGTTAACTAGAAGAGGTTATATACTGTATTTCCCCCTGTGCATCTCAAAGTTCAAACCAATGTCTCTAAATGTCATGTTTTGTTGGTCCAAAATGAAAATACATAAGAAAAAACAGGACATTTCTATTTTTGCTTTCAAAATGAATTTAACAATTAATCAATTATCATAGTCAGCCATTATTTGTCTTTCGGTAGAATAATTGATGATAGAGTAATCAACTCATAAATAAATAAAAATACAACAAGCAAGGAGAACAACACAAATTACAAGTGACCCTATCAAAATCAGAGTGGTTAAAAATAGTTTTCCATTATCAGCATCGGATTTTAACAGCAAACATGTGTATGGCCAGACAATTCAGCTGGATGCGAGGTGGCCACTGGCTCATTAGTTTGGGGTAATGTACTGCACTAACGCCTGCTCTCCTCAAGCTGTTTCCCTACAGACGTGTTTGATGAAAAGTAAAGTAAGCAGAGCTGTTGAAGACACAGCCCCGAAACACGTGTTGCACGTGCAGCGAAACTGGGCTTGACAGTGTCTTGGCAAAAACCTCATGATAGAGTGTTTACAACATTACGTTGACAATGAACAAACACTAAGAAACCAGTGTGATGGGAGGCAGCAAACATACAGAGAATGTGGAAATATCTCAGTGGAAGCATATCATATATGCTGCCAAAGGGGTGGTGTACATTCTTACATCAGCACATTTCATCAAGTATCTCATAGCTTTTATTTCATCCAATGTCATTATGTCATATTTTTGGGCAGCATTATTTACTGTACTTTAATATATTTATTATTGTCATATATGTACAGTACAGTATGGCACCCACACGAAATGTAACCTCTGCATTTAACCCATCCTAGTTACTATTGCTATTGTACGCTGGGGACGTGAACCGCCGACTCTTCAGTTAAAAGACCATGTCCCTACAGACTGCGCCTGCCTTGCCACCCTTATGTAAAGATAAACAGAATGCTGTAACTATCCGGTGCCTTGGTTAAAAAGTGACATTCATCATCAGCTCATACTTTGGCAGGACTTTCCAACATTTATTCCCCTGACACTCATTTACCAGCTGTAGACCGTGGGTATTGGACAGTTTCCCAACTAAGCCCAGTGGTTCCCAAACCTCTTCAGTCAGGCCCCCTTGGGTAATTTGAAATATTTTTCAATGGTCCTGACCTAGATTGGTAGGATTAATTGTATATAGTTGTACAAACATTACATTTTCTCTGGTAATATTAACAAGACACAAAGATTCATCCATAATTTTATATTTTATTATGGACAGAACATGCTTGTATTTTCAAATGATCCTGTGCCAGTGAAATAATTTTCTGTTCGATACATCACCTAACTATCAATGACTTGTCTGTATGGATGGTATCGTTAAGATTTTAGCTGTACTTCTACTCTTACCGATACTGCTTCTACTCCACTACAATTCAGAGTTAAATGGTGTACTTCATTTATTTAATACCTTCGGTTACTTTACAGATTTGGATTAATGATGTGAAATATAATCAACACTTGGGGAGTGAAGAGAGCGGAAATAATGATATTTCAAGTTAGAAATGTAGTTGGTCGAGGGGTAGAATGTGCAAGATAACTTTTATGCAGCAAAAATAAATAACCAGAATTCAGTGATTCAGTCCGCTTTTTAAAATTAAAACTTTATTTAAATGTTTATATAAACAACTGAGTGTTGAGTTTTACCCTTAACCAAAGGTTCCCTGACTCCCACTGTTTACCAGAATGAAGTAAGACTGCAGGTCATTTGAAATAACAACTGCACTATTTCCCATGCCGGGTACTTCCTGTTCACACAGCAGACGATACTTACCCCAGTGACCAGTATTGTGTTTGGTTTTCAAAGACTGATAACAGAATCAAGCAAGCATTGCTGTGCTACAGTAAAGAGTCTATGTTTGCCTTTAACGCCAGATGCTGCTTGATGCATCAAAGAGCATGCAGTATCAGTTATTTTTTTCAGTTCAATTCAAAAGTACCACTTTTACAGGATTATGGACCAATTAACATGTTTTGTTTTTTTTAAAGATATTTTTTGGGGACCTTTTGCCTTTAATCGGATAGGACAGTGGAGAGTGACAGGAAAGTGGGAGAGAGATTTGGGGTGGGATCCGGAAAGGATTCAGAGATTGCCTTATTCATTATGGGTATAGTTGGACATAACCAATAATATTAAAAGCACACAATTCCCTGATTGATTGTTAGTGCTTCATGTGTTCTCATGGTTATTCCCTTTCTTTAGTTAAGCCTGTATCCTGCTTTAGAATAGGGCAGTAATGATGTTATGGGCCCTCACCAGCCTAATGGACATCCGAATGCCACTGAGCGGAACTCTGAGTATGGGGCAGCGAACATCCTGTGAGGGCAGAAGGATGTTTACAGCACTGCGGGGACAGTGGGAGTTGATAAGTACAGGCTGAGCTCTGGCACCGTGCGAAAAGATAACAGCTGTTATGAATCAAATGTTTTTTTCCAGGTAACTTTGTGCGTTCTGGCGCATGTAATAGGTGATGTCAGCTCTTGTGCAAAGTATACATGACTAACCACTTCTGCGGAACACTCTGAGGTGCTACAGATAATAGTGGGCCACCCACAGCTCGCTCTGGTTTGTGGTTGGAGGAAGTTGACCCAAACAGATCAATAATCAAGTGTTGTGCCTCCTTAGAGCTGGATCTCTTAGCTTAGAGCTGAAATTAGCAGGTATGCATGACTTATATGATTTTTTGGGGGGGATTTTTGGTAATCAAAAAGTCACAGGTTGTTGTGACCTTAAGTCTTTCTATTTCTTGTGAGTCAAAGTCTCAACAATGCCTGGATGTTATTTCTTCCCATTGGTACAAACCACAAATGGAACTAAGGATGAATGATTGGAAATGATAGTAAAATGTCACTCTGACTTCACTCAACATCTTTTTGGCCAAAAATTATTCTTATGAACATTTCACACATATTTTATAGCATAAAATAATAGAGGGATGTTGGACAGGCATGGGTAAAATCTCCAACAGGAGTGGATTGACAGAGGCATACAGACACGGACCAATAATTCTTGTTAAAAATAGACCCACACCTATTCTGAACATAGCAAACACATCCAGAACCCTTAGCTCATGGAGATCAAATCAGAGATTACAGTCTTGGACTGTTGAACTACATTAACGTGTGGTATCCAGGAGGAGCTGCAATGGGATAACAATGTTACTGTAGCCAACTGTTTGTTAGCACATAAACAACAACAATTTTATAGTTAGATTATATGTCTCTCAACAGACATTTGCGCATGGTATCACATGCTCACGCATTGAGAAAACCTCTGCACTTTTTTTCTGAGCGCCCCTGCCTTTTTGGGCGGTCGCTTCAAGTGTTTCTTGTTCAAAACAATTGTATTGATCTACGCAGATCCTCCTCATGATTGGTTATTATAAATGAGTGTCTTACTGTATGACAGAAGGAGAAAGGGTTGGTTTTAAATACATAAAACTGAAACCTTTCTCTGTAATAGCCAGTGTCATTTGATTACATTAAAGGAAAGCTACTTGCACTTTGTTTGGGCAGAGGGTATTTATAACTTTGCATTTTATTTAAGATTTTATGAATCATTCACATGCCTGGTGTTGATCATTCTTTCTATTGACTCTTCAACACCTGTAAAAAACATAGCCGTCTCATCGAAAACAAGCTATTTATGGAGAAAGGGAAAAATATCATTTTGGAAATTTCCACTATGGCAACTAGATTCTATCAGATGGGACGGGTGTTTTTTCTTTTCTAATATCTTCGTAAGGATTATTATAAACAAGGAATATCCATAGAGAATGGGATGAGAAATAAATGTTAACTAGCTAATTGCAACATTTCAGCAGCTATTGGGAAAACATTCTGTGTCCTGACAAGATATAACCACTATATCGGTCTGCTTATGTATGAAATGCAGCCTTTGCCAAGAAACAGCTGGGGAACTTGGCAAAGCAGAGCGCTGTGTGTGTATCTGTCTGTGTGTGAATGTGTGTGTTTGCCTGCATGTGTGACAGAGCAGCTGATCTTTTCCTGGCTGTTTCCAATTTGCACATCTCCATAATGTTTTACAATCCCACTTTCAGTAAGCCCCTCCTCTCCCCGGGGTAATGCAGTTTTAACTGAAAGCAGACTTGGAGGAGGCGTGGGGCCGGCCCCCGTGGAGACAGTGCGGAGGGGGCACTTGTTACAATCATCTTGGCCAAATCTCTCAGGGATGCGCTGTCTGACGGGACAGCCCCTTGCTGTGACTTTTGCCTCATCAGTGTGTTGTAAGACTGAATTAGATTTAGTACAACGTTTTGGCAACAACTAATGAATATTCAAGCTTTTAGCAAAGGAAGCTGCACGAAGGGGACATCCATTTATTTAAGACTTCTTCTCTTCGAAGAGGCCGATCAATCCTTTTTTTCCTACAAAATAACAGTGGTATTGCTCATGAAGGAGTAATTCTAGATACCAAGCCAAAGTTTTGTCAAGCATTGTTGTGTTGTATGCTGAAATATCACAGCACATTCGCAGTTCATTTGGGTAAGATTTTTTTGCTTATGAAAATGTTGCTTACTTGTTGTTACTTATGAAGTAACTGAGAAATAAACTAGCTAGCAAACCTGCCAATTTTATTTTTGTAACAGGCAGCATTTTTATCGTGCATAACTTTGAGTTCTTCAAGTCACTGGGATTTGAAAAAACTAAAAACTTTCCAGTTAAAATAGTTTATTAGAAACTTTAAAAAAAAATTTAAACATATTTTTTAAATAGTACCGCTGATTCTTGCTAGATATTGAAAATAGATATTGAGAGCAATAATCCAAATTAAAATATACAATTATATTTGTACAATTGTAAATGATTCACATCTCTAAATATTCACATATGTTGTAGCATCAAAGTGAGTAAGTAAGCAAATAAGTTATATAACAATAAATCTGTAAAACTCCCACAAACTGTTCATGTGGAAAGCAAATTCTGCACTCTGAGCTGAAGGGGAGGTTTTCTGGGATGTTGAACATTTCCCACCTTCATATTTTGATTCATGCAGTTCATTGCACAACACCAGTCTTCTATCATCTGCGATGAAATATATATATATATGTGCTCTTCAAGTCAAAGGCCCATTTGCTTGGTAACGTTCCCCTCTTGAATGCATTTGACTGATTTCCTGTTGCAGAGTTTTTCTATCTGTTCCATCCCTCCAAATGTAATTACACCTGCATGAAAAGTCATGAGCTAGTTCCTCTGGGGTATGAGAGACGTTATTTAATTTCGCTTCTGAATGAGACGTAATTCCTTCCTAAAGGCCATGTACCTAAAAGTAAGTCATCCTTGGTCCTCTCCCAGCGTCTCATTCTCTTTCTTAGCTGCTAGAAAAACTAAAAAAGCTTGAAACATAGTTTCACACTGAAACAATGCTGCCAGGAGAACCAGCGACAGTTATGCTAACAGGTATGCTAACAAAGCTAACAACGTGTTTTTGCTAACCTCAGCTGCCAGTATGGCATCCTTATCTCATGGTGTGATAAATGTATGGCTCAAAATAACAAATTACAAGAGGAAGCAAGAACTCTCTGATGGTTGAGCATTACTTTTAGCAAACAGGATTAAACCCGGTGCATTAGCAGACCCACCATTTTGCAAAGCAGATTTGTACAACATGATGGGAATTTGTTTCCATTTGAATTCTGTTTCATCTTCTGTACAGCAGCTGTAACATTAGCGCTCAATGGCCTGGGGGGCCATCTGCTCTCTGATGAGACACCTGCATCACCTTTTTAAAAATGAAATGTGTTTCTCTCCCGGTTATCACCCGCCGTCTATATGAGTATAATGGATTTCAAGAGATGCAGCTCAGAACAGAGGTTTAAGTCTCAGCTGTGCCTGCATGACTTGTAAGGATACTGGAACTTTTAGTTTAGTTGGGCAGATTCCAGCTGCTTATTGTTTCAGCTGTGTTCTTTGATCACTTCAAAGAAACAAAAACTATGGGCACATTTAACTTTTAAACTGCCTTGAAGGAACCCTTCACCCAAAAGTACCCTACCATTTCTTTTTCCAATTTATTGAAATATTTTTACATTTAAAACAATTTCTAGCACGCCTCAATGCCAAGAATCCAAAAGCGAAGAAAGGTGTGTTGTGTTTGAAGATTTGTGGATCCAGTTTTTTTTAACATGTTTGATTTCAAGAACTTGGACTGATGCTCCAGTTTTTTAATTAAGAAAACAAAACTGCCCAAAATTGATGACTGATGAATCAGTCTATGCTTTAGATATGAAGTCACATATGGGCTGTTGAATCTTGGTTTGAATAATCTTTTACTCTTTCCCCAGCTAAATTGACTGTGATAGCGAATACATAAGCAACATTTTAGAAAGCCGCGGGGTGAAACATTTATCGACAGTGGGAGAGATAAGGGTCTTTATGAGGGGATTTTCTTTAATTCATTTAATGGCGGTGCTTAATTTTTTGTTCTCTGTTCCAGATCTGCAGTTGATAAATCATCGTCTCACTTTGACATGGCCAAAAGGAAAATGGATAGTATCGAGCGGAGCGGGGCGGTGGCACTCATACTGCTGTGTCATCTTACAAAGGTGAGTGTATGAAGGCAAAATACTGAAAAACACACCAAATATAATTTAATTCAAAATCAGAATCGGAATCAACATACTTTATCACAAGGGACATCGGGTTTGGTGACAGTTGCTGTATTTTAGATGTAATAAAATAACAGATACAAAAAAATAAAAAATAGAATGAAAATGTGCTAAAAAATTAGACAACACATTTTTTTTCTCATATATTTAATAAAAATGCATTAAAATGTCCAATACATACCAAATTAAGACAATAGCATGTGTCAATAAATCACATGTATGTTTTTTTTGTAGCAGTGGAATTAAAAATGTACTTCAGTCTGTTCTACAGTATACATTTATACTTAAAAATGAAAGAAAATGAGGTTTACTTTTTAAAATGATGTGGATCACAGGACAGAAACACTGCAAATCTACGATGTTCTTATACGATATGATGTATGGCTTTTGATTCACCTACCCAACAGTATATAACGGAGTTAAAATATTTACAAAAAACACAGCAGTAAAATTTAACATACACATACATGCAACATATACAGTAATAGTAAAACACTGACACTGAACATTTTTAGACACAATAAGTTATTTTACTTTTATACCTAAGTTAGTGCATTTAGATTATACTTACCTTACCTTAGAATACCTTATGTGCAGTATAAAATATAGTATAATGCTATATCACTGTGGCCTGTAGTGTTTTTTTCATCAGGACAATTGGATTTATGATGTAGTGAAAGAAAAGGTTTGCACATGTACTTGCAGATTACTATTAGCTATACTTTGACATATTTAGACTTACTTGTGTCAGTTTCAGTTTATGTTGTGTTGGAATAAAAGCTGTTTCAGGTTTGTGTCTGCTTTGTATATTTTGTCATATTTTCCAGAAATGGATTTAATGGAAGCTTATGTATGTTAGCCTCCCTTTTCTGGCGTTATAAGGCGGAAATCATGGACTGTCTTTCTTTAAAGCATCCCAAAAGAGTCAGAACACACAGCTGAAATTAAGTCCAGACATATGCTTGCACGCAAATACATTTTCTGGCACGAAGCTCAGTGGCCATGCTGTATATTTCAAAATAATATTATTACTAGACACCAGCCCGGATCTGTTTGGAAAAAAACCTGATTAAAACAGCCCATCTCTTCTTCTTTGCAGATTTTTGTAACAGCAAGCCTGGAGGTGAATGAAACCCAGCAGCAGCAGCATCCGACCAACGTCTACCACGAAATTGGTGTGACCAGAAACAAGATAGTGACAGCACAGTTTGAGTGCTACCAGAAGATAATGAAGGAAGATCCCCAGGGAAGACGAGGTATGTTTCATGTTTCTGAACTCTAGCTGTGGAGTTGGAATACACTGAACGCAGTAAATCTAAGCTAATGCCCTGTAGCATCTCAGCTAAAGATGGAAAAACACATTTAACTCTTTTCATTGGTTGTAGAGCCCATGTGTAACCGCACTTGGGATGGCTGGCTCTGTTGGGACGACACCGAGGCAGGGGTTAACTCAGAGCAGCACTGCCCCGACTACTTCCAGGATTTTGATCCTTCAGGTAAGATCAGTGGCCTAAAGTCGCTCTAAAGGGGCATTTACACCATTTAAAGCCAGAAAGAACAGGATTTACCTTCTTTTTTTTTATGTTTATGGAAAAATGCTCATATTTCAAGAAAAATTCCAAGTGGCGAAAGCTTGTTCTGAAACAACAGTGCATCCAGGGTAAGCTTTCACCTGCTGGCAAGGGACCCAACCCTTATTGAGGTCAGGGCTTCTGGTGTCGTTGAGCCGAGGAATAGGTGGTTCCTGTGAAAGTTGTACCTACAAATTGCTTCTAAGACATCCTATTCACTTTGTGCTTACAGTGGTTGTCCTGTGATTTAGTATTGTTCTTCCATACAGTTGTGGCAAATAACAAATATAGATCAATGATCAGAAATTGAAACGGCCAAGGCGGAGATATCCTTACACTCACGTTGGTCTACATCCGACATTAACCAAGACGCAGCTTGAGGGCATATTTTCTTAAATCCCCCCCCCAAAAAACAGTGGGAGAGATAAGGGTCTTTATGAGGGGAAAAAATGGGGTAAAACCTCTTTTAACTTTTCTGAAATTGACTGGAGAGAACAGGACACTGAAATTGGGATTCCTGAAATAAGTCATTGTCTGTGTACGTTTCACTGTAATAAAAAACTAAACATTTAAACCATTTGCAAAAACATCAAATATAAGGTTTTATATAAGTACAGTCAGTAGCATTTCTACTGCATGTGTGAATTTTACTTAAAATGTCAAAAAATTGTGTGAGCAAAATTATATCTGTTTATGATATGAAGACATTAGTAGATTGTGTACATGCATTGCTATGTTCATAAAAGTACTTTTTATTGCTTGGAGATTCTGAGCCAAAGATTCAGTACAGTCTTTCTTTCAACAGGATATGCAGATGCATGATTAGATTCAGGTCCTATGATCACTGCTCTCTGTAGTTCAATCTGATAAACGCCTGACAATGTTTCCATTGGAAACTTCTACACTGCCTTCATATCTTTGTTTCATATTTACCTGCAGAGATGGTTACTAAGATCTGCACCGACAGCGGTCTGTGGTTCCTGCACCCGGAGAGCAACCGGACATGGACCAACTACACCCGCTGCAACGAACACACCAATGAAGGCAGAGTGGTAGGTCTTTTCATGACCTTTGTAAAATACAGAGTATACAAAATATTATGGTTGGCACTGACATTTAAACAGATGCGTTTTAATGGAGAGGTGTCCGATGGTGGGCATCATGGAGCAGTTTGGGGTTTGATGCCTTACTTAGGGACTTGAAGCGACCCTTAAGTTCCTGAGCCAAGTCGCTATAGACTGCTGCTGCCGCCTCCAATGTTTGTTGGGAAGAGGGAAATGTTTTTTTTTAAATGATGTAGTGAAGCCTAAAATGTGCAGTTTGTCCTGAGGGAGACAAAGAAAATGTGTGGTCTTTAAAGCAATTACAGAAAATGTAAACGGTGTTCCCCTAGAGATACAACTGGGTCCCAAGGATATTGTAATGGAAAATCTACTTATTATAACACGAGTAAGGCCTCAATGGGAGGTTTCGGCTTTAGGCAGTGATAGAAAGAAAGTCAGAGGGTTAAAACTTTCCATTAATCATCGGGAGAATGAAATGAAATCTGGCCATTGACGTATTTTTTGTGCCTCAGTATGGACCAAGGTGATGATTAATGGGAAGTGTTGCTCAATGGGATTATTTAGTATGAAATGAATACAATGAATCATTATGTTACTTCATTTTTTGGTGTCAACATCTAGCAGTTCCACTTTGACATTTAATAAACTTATTTTCTTACATTAGTGGTTTACTATAGGACTAAAGGATATGAGTTTTTCTCAACAGCATATTAATATTGCCTCAAAACATGATTAGTCATTAGCAGATCAAGATAATCTAATCCATGTCTATTTTTTCCTTCCAGACGGCCATGAATCTCTTCTACTTGGCTCTCATTGGACATGGCCTGTCCCTGACCTCGCTCTTTATCTCCCTGGGGATATTCTTCCATTTTAAGTGAGTCACCGAATCTATTCCTACCATGCGTTATACTCATATATGTCCTACTGAATACATGACTTTATAGCTCCATGATGTAACGTCTCCTCTCTTTTCTTGCAGGAGTTTGAGTTGCCAAAGGATCACGCTTCACAAAAACCTCTTCTTCTCTTTTGTTCTGAACTCTGTCATCACTATCATTTTGTTGACGGCAGTGGCAAACAACCAGGAGCTGGTGCAGAGGAATCCAGTGAGTTTATATATTTATGTTTATTATTATAAATCATTTTAACATCCAAGATTTGTAAACATTTGGTTTGAGCTGTACCTTTTGTGACCCTGGGTTCAGTATTCAAACATACATTTATTATAGCGTCAGAAGATTCAGTTATTAATTTCTTGTCTGAGCCCCCAGCAGTTTAAGGATTAGTTTTTTTGTTCCTGTCAGATTTTTAGTACTGTTGCCTAATTTTTCATTGCAACACTTTCCAACTTCCCATTATTATGAATTATATATTACCCACATGCTATACCTATTGAACTTTTAACACTTTTATTTCTAAAACCTCAAATGTTCTCTCCTTATGTTAAAGAATTATTAGATTTTTTTGACACGTGTCTGTTGGTCTCAGTCAAGTCGTTCATAGCTTCGAAATGCCTTGAAAAATGCAGAATCTAATGTATTTAACAGTACCTTGTTAGTGTGAACTGGTGATTTATTCCAGAATATTAAACAAGACATGTAGAAGAAAGTGATTCTGATAAAATATCCCTGTTTTAAGCATACATTTGGTCACATTTCTGTTCAATGGACGTTGAAAAGTTGAAAAAAAAAACTTAAAATCATTATACTGTTTTGTAGCTATAAATCGTGTCATTATGCCAATGAAAAAAAGTAAAGAAATATGCTTTTCATACCCTCAGGCTTGTTTTGTGTTCAAAGGCTGTACTGCTTAGGAAAATAACAGAAGCCGAGGTAGACGGCCGCTCTCACCCAAATTATGTTTGTGATTTTCCTCCTCAGACGAGCTGTAAAGTGTCCCAGTTCATTCATCTGTACCTGTTTGGCTGCAATTACTTCTGGATGCTTTGTGAGGGAATATACCTGCACACTCTCATCGTGGTGGCGGTGTTCGCAGAGAAGCAGCACCTCATGTGGTATTATCTCCTCGGCTGGGGTAAGTCAGGACAACGTGTTGTGCCGTGACAATGGAAAAGTCTTTTTTCTTAACGTAACTTGTATTTTATTTACAAAGAAGTTAAGGTTTGATATACTTAATTATGTCAAGGAGTATTTTTAGCCCATGATGAGTATAAAAAGTAGAATCAAACCAAATGAATATGTTAAAGTATGTGTGACTGCAAGGCTTAATAGCCTACTGTAATTAATGTCTTTCTGTTTTTCTACAGGCTTTCCTCTCATTCCGGCTATCATTCATGCCGTTGCTCGAGGTTACTACTACAACGACAAGTAAGCCAAGTGCCAGATTGATCACGATTAATATTAATACTTACAATAATATAGTAACTGAATGAATGCAAACAACAATAAGGTGAATTTTAAACTCTGGAGATTTTGCATAAATATCCTATTAATACTAATACAATATTGTAGAAATATAAATGTAATTTTGTATGTGTCCACATTTAAATTTGTTTTGTTGATATGAATATTTCTTCTATTTTCTTTAATTTTGTTATGTGTCTTTTCATTTATTTAATTCTCCAATTCACAAACTGTCACAAAACCCAGATTCCCCTCGGGATAAATAAATAAGTCTAGCTCTGGTTCTGATGAATCAAGGAAAAAAGATGAATACCCTAACCCTAGAACTGTGTGTAATATGTTACATGCAGCTAATATGGCTAACAAAATATCACAGTTACAATTTTAAAAAATCTGTATTACGATTATTTAATGTTTATCAACACCTGGCAGAGTTCAACGAAGCATTCAACCTTGCTGATGGCTTCTTTAATCAACCCCCCCGCTAAGCTGTTGATGCTAATTCATTTCTCGTAAAACCCATTGATCTGCACCATTGGTCGGCAGTCATGTGATGCAATAACACTGTTGTGTAAACATTTCTCTGGCATCCTATCTTCTCTTCTCTGCTGTAGCTGTTGGATCAGCTCTAAAACGTCGCTACTCTACATCATCCATGGCCCCATCTGTGCTGCTCTCTTGGTAGGACTTCTCTCTTTTTCTCTCACACCAATCAATTACAGTAGAGTCAAACACAATAATAACACTATGTTCCATATTTCTCTTTGTATAATTGCGCAATAAAATAAAGAAATCTGTTTTGCCTCCTTCTGAGTGAACTCTGTGGGTAGCCTGAAACCAGAACACAGATTTATATCATGCGTAATTACGCTAATCTTGCGAAATCAATGCATCTACCCCTGTGAGGATCCACCCAATGGTCTTCTGGCCATTGTTGCATTCTAGGAATTCGTCTCATCAGAAGAGCCGAGCACGCTTCAGAGAAATGTGTTCCCGGAAGACTCTCGTAGGACTAAATGTCCAGTTCTTTTACTGAAACTTGGCCGACAAATATGTCTTGGTGTTGTTTTGCTCATGATGGAACATTTGCTTACACCTTACTCATACTGGTAAGTTTAGACATGATAAATGACTTGCTGATTAACTTTTTGAGTAATTTCACAATGGTTAGAGTCAGGGTCTGTCATGTGTACCAAAATATATTATGTATATTATTATTTATAGCGAGAGTCCTTGAAGCCTTAACCTTCGTGAAATACCATCATGTTTAGTGATAGTAAGATCTGCTCAAGGCTTATCCACACTATTAATGGGCAAATATTTTTAGCTTCAACCTTCAGCTCTATAGCTTACTATCTTGATAAATCTGTCCACAAAAATGTCCCCACCCTATGGTGACCAAAGTTTCCACCCTTTGAAGGGTTACATTTACTATTGAGGTTGTGTGCGTGAATAATTTAAAGTTTGAATACACATGCCTACATGGCCACAATTATTAAGGTATTAATAGGGTGAACTTACAGTTATCCCATGTTTTTCCCCTTTTACTGATCGGCTATCATCCTGGTGAAGACAACCTCTGGAGCTATGAACAGTACTGTATATTCTGGGGTTCCAATGTAGCCAGCAAATATTTGTGTAATAAATAGAGATATCCAAACCAAGACTTTTTTCTAACATGATGGTAATCATTTACTGTCCAATTTGAAGCTTGCAACAAAAGAATGGAGTTGGAGATTAGAGAGGATGTCTCTGGGTAACCTTAATAAACAGAAATTTGCTAAGGAATGTAGATAAATGGAATAAAAAGCAAAACAAATGTAATTGTCATTGGTGTAATCATGTGGAGACTGTGACGCAGAAGGTTAAATCTAACAACCACATGGGAAATGGTCCATGGTCAAGATACGTAACCCCACAATTGCTTCCGTAGGCATGTAGCCTACATTATGTAAATGAATGTAAGTCCTTTTAGTTAGAAGCATCAGCTAAATAACATGTAATGTGTTGAGAAAAAAGCTGAGTGGTTTCAAGATTGCAATTTGGCCAATGTGTTCCGCTTTTTTGCTTTCTACATTGACTCTTTACCTGCATACAAACCAAGTCTAATGAATTTCTATCAGGTCCGTGTGAAATGTGGTCAATACTACTTGCAAAATGCTTCTAATACCAACATCTTGTCACATTGCCAAATGTAGATTCTGCAGATTCGTCTTGAACAGCAGCTATTATCCAGAATATTCTGCTGATGTATTGACGTCCTATCTGCTGCTTTCTGTCTCTAGGTCAATTTGTTCTTTCTGCTCAACATTGTGCGAGTGCTCATCACCAAACTGAAGGTGACCCATCAAGCAGAGTCTAGTCTGTACATGAAAGCTGTGAGAGCCACCCTCATTCTGGTGCCTCTGCTGGGAATTCAGTACGTCCTGCTCCCCTACAAGCCCGAGGGACGGGTCTCCTCTGAAATATACGACTACATCATGCACATACTAATGCATTACCAGGTGAGACAATGGTACATGGGGAGGTGGAGTTGCATGATATACTGTATTTCCATTTAAAAAATACATAAATAACCGTACATTATTTCATGCTTCATAACTGCATGCCCAGAGTTTATTTTTAGAATGCTATTCAAGGTTTATTGTCTGCAGTGTCCCTGAGCTCTATTCAAGTCATGGTGTCCTTGCAACATGTATGTCATTTATTATTAAACTTGGTTACATGTAAGTGGCTTACTCCTGCATTCCCTGGGACATATATTTATTTTTTAGGTTACTAAATAAACTTTTGCCCAGATATTCACATCTTAGCTTTCAGTAAAATGCTGAGCATTCCTTTCAGCCTCCCACAAGACTTTGTTTATGTTGTAGTGCAGGGAAGAACAGCAGGAAGGAAGGCATGAATTATCTGAGCTCCGAGGAGGCTGAAATCTTTTGAATGTTGGCGAGGTGTTATCTGATCATCCTGAGGTGTCCCAGCATGGGTAGTGCTGGGAAAATGTCTTGAGCAACAAACTGAATCAGTTAACACAAGTTTTGTTTGCTTTGCAGCATATTAGACATCTAAATATCACCAGAAAATAGCTGACAGTCGAGTCTTCAGACCAGTTACTTCTCTCATTTTCCTGTATGCTTTTTCTGAATTTCAGGGTTTGCTGGTGGCCACCATCTTCTGCTTTTTCAACGGAGAAGTAAGATGGAGTTTTGCCCTTTCACTGTGTTTTGATGTATTTTTAAAACCTGCATGCTCACTTCCCCTTCGTAACCAGGAATAGACGAGGCAATTTCTTCTGCATGACCCTCAGCAGGATGGTAAATTAGCAGAATGTCTTGACAAAATCAGTTATTCAGCGCTTTGCCGGGACTAAGCATCGTTTACGGTTGGAAAGCAGCCATGGATTTTACTCTGATTGCTTTCAATTATTCATGTGATTGATCTGCTTACAAATTAAATGTCTAAAGAGCCTTAAATTAAGTCCTTTACCCTGCTATTAGGTGTTAACATAACATGGAGAAAAGCACCGCTTTATTTAACACTTTGAATTTGTATTAAACATTTATGATAATCCTGGGCTTATTGTACGCTTAAAGAAACTGTGGCATTGACAGTTCTTTACATAGGAATGTAGGCGCACAATGTCTATACATATAAGTCTGTCTTATCAAAAATGTACTGCTTTCAAAGACTTACTGCAAAAGCATCTAATAAAGAAGTAAAAAGTCCAAACTTGTTTCAATTTCTGAAGGAAAGCTTAACATTGTGAGAAATAGCTATTAGCCTAGCTTAGCACAAAGATTTGGAGCAGTTGGTACCCTTGGAAAGAAAGCAAATACGTGTTTTTCCCAAAACATTTA
Source organism: Eleginops maclovinus (assembly GCF_036324505.1). NCBI lineage: Eukaryota > Metazoa > Chordata > Actinopteri > Perciformes > Eleginopidae > Eleginops > Eleginops maclovinus. The sequence goes on along the minus strand of NC_086355.1, from coordinate 21,124,365 downwards.
ATCTTTACTTTAGGTGTATTAAGCAAAATTGTGTCTCAAATAATGAATTATTTCCATTGATATGTGGAATGTGGTTTCTCTGGTTAGGTCCAAGCAGTTCTAAGGAGGCATTGGAACCAGTACAACATCCAGTTTGGCAGCAGCATAGGGAACCACTCGGATGCCATGCGTTCGGCCTCCTACACGGCCTCCTCCATCACAGAGGTACAGGGCTGCTACAGCATCGACGGCCAAACAGAACACATGAATGGTAAAGGCTTCCACGACGCCGATGCCTCCATCTTAAAGTCAGACAGCCCCTTCGCCTGACAACATCACGTATCCCTGCCTGCCCCACCCATAAGCCTAAAAACTGCAGCATGTTCGGAGAGACAGCCAGAGAACTCACCCTTTGATACGATATCAGAAGCAATGGGTGAGGAAAAGGACACAGGCTCTCCCACATCCGAAGGAAATTGTCCCCTCTTGGCCACACCGCCCTTTAACAGCACTGTACGGTGAGCTCGATACAACTACTCCTGTGCTTTGTCTACATTTTGAGACGGACCTGCTTCACTCAACCTAAGATGCATTCTGATAATCACAATAACGTTGCGATCTTTCTGCCTGACAATTGTTTTTAAGTGGATGAACATTAACTGCTCGACCGTCCTTCAGGGACCATGTTGTGCACAAAAAGCCTTTGGTAACACTGTAAATTGTTATGACATGGTTAGTGCCAAACCAAGATATCTTTGCCTGCCTCATTCATTTTTTCTATTTTCAATACAGAACCAGAACGAAGATAGGACGTCTAACAGGTGCATAATAATATATTAAAGCTATATTATATCTATCACATGTTAAGTTTAATTTATCTGAGCATACAGTATTATTGTTTATTGAATAAATACCATAAAGTATTTATTAAAGTTGATATGCTATGTTATTTTCGAAATTAATGTGACTCATTGCCAGCTTCACACAGATGTTCAATGTGTTTCTTGTTTGTTTCTGTGTGCAGTTAATGCAGATGATTTACCGAATTGTATCTTTAGCTTGCAAGCTGATTTTAAGAGATATAATGCTAATGTTTGAACGTGTTTAAGTGATCCTTAGTGACCTGTAAACCACATGTAAGGTTGTTATGTAACTTGTTAACACAATATTATCACAAAGAAGCCGTCTTGATATCACACATACACCAATTTTCATTACACTCGAATGTAACAGTGTGAAGTTTGAAGACGTGGCTCTGAACATATGCTGTATGTACCACATTCCCATTCACTGCTGTCTTTAGCCTTACTGCTCTCAAAATACCTAAGTATAACCACTAAATAAGCATTACGGGGTGTTCAGACTGAACAGCACTGTTTGAGAAATGTACCATGCTAACGGTGAGATAATGAAATACAATGCAATTCAGGAAAGTTAGGATTGTCCATTTTTCAAATTGTACATAGGCCTACTTACCTTCTGCTCTGTACATATATTAGATCCCATTCGTAACTTACTTAATTTACGTGTAGGATTTAAGTAAAAAAAAAAAAAAAAAAAAATGTATAGTGTTGTTAGGAAGCTAGAAGCTAAGTTGTTTATGCTAACATTATTCAACATTATGCTAAAGGGTTAGCACAAAGTAGCTGAATTTTTGTACATATTTTGTACGTTGTAGTTGCTCTGCAAAGACTGTGCCTCACAGCCAGTTAGAAAAAGTTAGAATAACAGCATTGTATGATTAGATAGACTTCTGAACCCATACTTCATGGCTAAACACCAAGTATCAGTATCTGAGTATATGGTCATGGTGTAGAGGAATGTATCCTACATCTCAATGATCTGGAGGTGTAAAGTAGACGTTCACAAAAAGGAACATGCATCTGCACAAAGTTAATTGGTTAATGCAGTCGTCTCAAGGTAATGCTGGATTGAATTGCAGCAAAGTTATAAATCAGATTATTTTTCTAATCTCGTTTATATAAATTAGGGATATGCTAACTAGTGTTAGTGTCAGTCTGAACACACGCCTTAGTCGGAAGGGATATCACCATGTCTCTCAAAAAACTGCAAAAAACATTCTTTATAAAGCATTTAGCTAAAGCAAGCTGTGTCCACACCGTTCTGCTGTCATTTCACCCTAAAACCTTCATGTACTCTTTCTTCATTTTAGAACCTTTTTACTGCTATGGCCATACTGCTGGGAACAGGATTCACTATCAGCTGATGTAAATATGTTTGTAAATCTAGTTTCTGAAAAGTTGAACATGTGAGAGTGTGACTGGCTTGTGTGCATGATTTATACATTTACAGTATTTATGAGTACATTATACTCTGACCCATTCAACCATGAAGCAACCGTCTTATGTGACAGTCTGTGGGACGTTGATAAAGACGTTTTTTGTTCTACCTTTGTTTTAAAACAAGGGAGGGTGGGGAAGCAGTGGGATCTGTCTGCTCGTATTATTTGCCATCATTTTTAGTAGAGTCGTCACCTTTCCATTCTGCCTGTATTCGAAAGTGAAGAAAGAAAGGTAGCACTGCCTTCTGTGTAACTTATTAATGCCATTTCCAAGAACAGACATACAAACAAATACTCACATTCAACCTTCCAAACGGCATGTTTTATTTACTATATCAGTGTAGAGTATTGAAGACGAATCATATAAACAGTCATTTTTATCTTTGGTGGATGAGTATTTTTGTAGGATCATGAATATCTCAATATTATGAACTGTGAGGACTTTTATTCGGCGGTCGACAGATGCAAACGCGGTGCAGTTTTATAAAATTGTGCACATACAAAGACATAAATGTGCCACACATGCAAATAAAGAAACAACTTCACCAACTTTACAACACATGGGCAGCAATTACAAAAAGAGCTGCGAGAAGTGGAATATACAACCGAAACTTTACTGACCAAAAAGTAATGCACACAGCTGTGAGCGACGCTATTGTTGACGTTTGGGGATTATAAAGTCAGCCAACTGTCACTGGAAACTCACCGAAAATGTTAGTTTTTTTTAACATATTTTAACAATGTGATCACATGATTCCTTCCGATATTATTGCAGATCTACTGTTAGCTAGCTAGCTACCGTCGCTAACCTAGTCATTTGAAATATTACTAACTCTGCTGACAGTGACAGTTGGCCATCTTTATATTTCCTTAACATCAACACGCGCTCCGGTCCAATCGGTGCGAATCACTTTCTAGTGTTCCTTGGTTTCTGTTTATGCAGCGCTCTTAGTAAACGCTGAACATCTTTCGTCAAGTTGATATTTCTTTGTTAGCATGTGTTTTGGCACATTTGTGTTTCTATATTTGCATCGTTTTTGAAAGAGCAGTGTTTGTCTCCTAATGTTGTTTTGGGCCAGTCCAGTAACATATGAAAGATAGTATTTTTGATGTGAAAAAGTGTTCTTGGATGCTAATGATGAAGGGAATGGGTTAATTACAGGATATGTGCACAGTATTCTAAGCAAGGGTTCAGTATCACACATACATTTTGTACTTTGTAATGTCAGATCTGCAGGACAGTTTCTCATTCTAATCCTAAACTATAAATCTTACATATGATCTTTATAAACCAAGTAATTTACCGTGTAGTGATGGTTTATAATAAATTATACAGTAATTTCATCACAAAGACTTCTGTTCCATTTAAGTTGTGTATTTATGTGTGAAATATGTTCATATGACTCTTCAAAGGGTTTGTGAAGTCCGCTGGGACACTTTGGTGACATGTTGTAAAGTATGGCAAAAGCATTAATGGCAATGTCTGTAGTTTTTGTTTATACTGTACTGTATTTAACTTTGGTAGTCTTGACACATTGACTCCACACTGCTGTTTGAATGTAACTGGTTTTGATTTATTCTCTGTGAAAAACATATATATATACATATATATTTGCATACAATGTGTCTTTTTTATTATTTCACTGATTAGTCAATGTTGCTTTCTTGTGTGTATCTGCATATAATACAGTTTAGAACAGCCACATTTTTTTTGCTTAATTGTGCGGTATATTGCTTCACACACGTTGACACACATGTTTAAATAAACGTACATATTTTACTTTCACTAGTTCCAGTTAAATGTAGTTTTATGGTCAGTATGGGGATTATTTGATCAAATATGTGCTATCATAACATTTCAGAAAAGATGTGTGAATATAAGATAACGCCTTTTTAAAAACCAGATTTTTAATATGTCTTTGTGTTACTCCAAATTTCAGAAAATAGTGATAAATCAAGCTATGAATAATTTATGGTAAAATCTTTCTGTAAAAACAACTATTCAGAATAAGGATTAAACTCGAAGGTTTGGTTCATAGGTTCTACCGAAGTGCAGATTTGTGGGTCACAATATCAGGAAATCTCCTTTTTAGAAAACTTCCTAAATAGATATTTAAATAGCATTGTTCACCGTAGTAAAATCACATACATTTTGCAAGAAACAACTGATGAATAGGAAAAACTAACAGATATCAAATACTCACGTGTATTTTGGCCATTTCTTTTTCAGTAGTCTGAAAAAAGAAATGTTATGGACGCAACCAAAAATCACAAAATTGGCCAGTCCATAAAAGCTGTTTTTGCCTGTAGTGTGTCACCTTAACATCCTTCATGTTTGTCTCATTGTCTGCAAACAATAACAATAAAGTGTGGAAGTAAGGTCTTCCAAATCCTTTAGAACTCGTAACTCGTAAATGGGGTGTTATAATAAATATCATCCACTGGATAGAGTCCCCACAGTAACTGTCAAACAAACAAGCTTTATTTTGTAGATCACCCAGGCCTAAATCCCTATTGTGCTGAGAAGTGGAGAAAAGTATATTAAAACATCTAACAGCACAGTGTCAAGTAAAGATACGACTCTAATGTATGACATCTGATAAAATGTGATAGTTGATGTTTTAGGTAGAGAAGATACCCTAAAGCATAAATTCACTTTTTAAAAAAAAATCAAATTACATGAAAAAGACGCCTTTATCTGGAAGACACCTCACTTTTAAAAGTGTGCATTTTCTTGGACAACATAATGACCTTAACTTATAACTCATATAAATAAAGATTTATTTTTGCCATAATTACTCAAGAAGTTGATGGATATACAGTAGGTTGAATATGGACGGATATTATATTGGAAATAGGTTAAATACGGTCTGATATAATATTTGTTTAGTGGAAATGTGTCTTTGATGCTCTTTTATTGTCCTATTTGACAAACACATCTTGGCCATAAATAACTACGTATCAATCATACTAAGGGTTTGTTTTCATATTGCAATATCATGGTTTAAATGAGAAAGAAAAAGAAAAGCAGTCATATCCTCTGACAAAATGAGATTAAGTTACAAAAACAAATACAAAATGGTATGACTTTTAGGAGTAACACATGTTTGCGACTTCTGAATCGTTATGCCAATTACTGCAACATACGTATGATGAAATATGTGATGAACAACCTTACATCAAGTTTTCCAAACTTACTTAAATGTACAAGTTTACAAGAGTATTTTACTACGTCAAAGCCCCTTGAGTATACTTTCGGCATATAATTTGTTTTCATTATCAATTATCAGAATTTGAAGATAACACCATATTGAAAAAGGAAGCACTGTGGGTCTTCCCATTAAAAATGCATCACAGAGACTATTCAGTTAATCAAAAATCCTGCTCTGAAAGTATACATTAATAATGAGAGCAGTCCTTAAGGTACATTTAGCGGTCTGATATTATTTATGAAATGAAGAGATGCATTGATCCAGCAATGCAAGATTATGCAGCTGTATTTAATTGTGTTATTACCCACACACCCCCAACCCCCATGCTCCAGAAACTGTACATCCATAAATAGATCCTAATGATTTGTTGTGACTGTTTTTTGTTTCCAGTATATGCTTTTAAACAAAGAAGTCCACTAGCACAGTTGGCAACGGAACTCCTATTTAATGTGGAGTGTTCCCTCCGCAGGAATGTACTCGGACTGTAATTCCACAAGTTCAAAGGTTCATTCACAACTCTAACTGCAGTCTGTAGAACAACATGGGGCTAAAGACATGTCCCCCCCTTCTGAATCCCACTTTGTCCAATTATAACTCCCAGTACCACTCATTTATACCACTCCACTGCCTCCAAACACCCTTAGCTGACATGGAATTTCTTATGACCTGTTTTCTGCATGTAGCAGCTTTGACCACAACAGCAAAAGTTGTACAAATTGCAAGACTTGCACATGAGGCACACATCCCTTATAGTTCTACGTGAACAAATATTTGGTGTCTTTTCTCTGGTAGCTTGTCTCAGTTTTTTTCCCGTGACCTGAATAAGTATGGCTGAACACCAGTGGCTGCTAACTGGTGAGGGGAGGCTGCTTTAGGGCGCTGTCGCCTGCACTTAGCCTCAAAGGTGGTGATACATGTGTACACTACACAACACGGGGGATATTGCATTGTTCTCTTATTCACACTTTTTGACTGAAGTAAGAGATTATTTTTCTTTCACGGTCTAAGTATATGAACTTGTTCTAATTGATTCAATGAAAGAAGACTTTTTTTTTGTTATGAAACATTCCAACATTTGCTATTTCAGACTGAGGCAGTTTAAAGGGTGAGAACCAAAAAGGGGTGAGTGACATTTGACCTACAGTATAGGAGTGCCATTTTATTTTATTTTTTTACTTTGTCCTAACTTTGTTTAATACATTAAAGGTCCCCTATTATGCAAAATGCACTTTTGATATATTCCCTGGTGTCTGAGGAGACTCACAAAGTGTCAGAAAATACAACCCTCTCTCTTTTCCTCCTTACCCACATCTATAAAAAAGGGGGTACAAACAAGCTGATCCAGATTTGCTTTGGTTATGACCTCATAACCGAAAAGTGGGCTGGTTTTCATTGAACTCCTGGCAACGTCCCGCCCACGTGACACGTCCCAACCTATCGTCCGCAATATACAGTCGCGAGCTGAATCCCCTCTGCAGCACCTCTGTGTGTCTGTGTGTTCAGCAGGATGTCTGCAGGAGGGACTTAGAGTTGTTGTATAATACATATAATGTCTCTGTTCTAGTGGTAAACACTGAGAAGTGTTTCAGAAATAATGCTTGATGTGATTTGGAACATAATATGGGGTTTAATCACGCCAGCAATTAGCTGAGTTTCTCTGTTAGAAACTTCTCTCTTCAGACAGAGAGATAATGACGCTCCAAAGGGGCGTGGCCAGCTTCAGCTCAGCTCAAAATTAAAGCAACATTCACAGAATCAGCACTTCAGGAACTGGGCTGAAATAGAGGGGGATGAGGCATGCTTCAATGGGTGATCTGTTTGGTATTTTGAGCAAAACACTTAACAGACATGTTTTGTATAGATGCCCTAGAATATCTTGTTCAAATATAAAACAATAGGAGACCTTTAAGTCGTTAACATTCTTTATTTTTCTCATACTGCCTGTGCTGCAGCACCTCTTTTCACTCTTTGTCTGAAACCAAACCCAGTCTGCTCAGATTAGTTAGCTGGCCGGCTCTGTTGTTATTGGTCAACCACTGTCCCGCCCCTTAGCCTTTCACTTACAATGTTTTGGAGGGATTTTAGCTTTAGAAGACCATTTACATGCTCAAAAACCTTTATAGCACACTGTAGGAAAGAGAAAACCCCAAAAACTATAATGGGGGATGTTTAAAACATAACCACTTGGTTTTGTATAGGAAAGAATGAATTTGGTTTAAATCTGTTTTTATTACTTAAGCAAGCATCTACGCAAGGCATCTATTGTACATATGTGACACAAGTGAGGTACATGAGATATGCAATATCAGTTAAGGATGTTACATAAGTTACATACATATGTATGTTAAAATAACTCAATGTATACCTTGGGCTACAAACAGGAGTCTTCTGGTTGAAAGTTAAGGGCATTCATCCCCCCTGTCCTTGTCGTACGTTGACTTGGTAACTCTACTTCGACACCTTACTACTTATATTTGAACACAACAATGTAGCATCTCACCTTTACTGCACTGTACGAAGAAGCTCCACAAAAAGAGGGGGCGCCAATGTGGTGGCATCTCGCTATCTAATCATCCCCATCCTGCACCCCTCCAATACTGCAGAGAAAATGGGGATGAAGGGTGGCCTTTAGTTTCATGAAAACATGTACCCTGTCCTGCACTGATAGCTGCTGCTGTGTATATTTAGGAGAAAGGCCAACTTCACTGGAAAAACGCAGAGGAAGATTGTTTACCTTTGGGGATTCTCTGAAATGACTGTCAACAGACATGCAGGATTTCAGCAATGTTGCCAACGCTCAGGAAAGATCTGAGGCAGGGACCTAGACGAACTGTTGGATGGATTTTCTTTTAAAACTAAGATGGTTTTCTTCTACAAATGTTTGGGGATATAATGTATTTGGGTATTTAGAAGGGATTATTAGTATCACATATTGCAACCTTGCATTTTCATCAGATTTCAATTTATATTCAGAATACATTAGCATAATGTATGTGATGTGTATCAGTTGAAATTACATAACTTTTATTCAAGTCAACTAAGTATTTCCATGGCCGAAAAAAATATTTTCGGTTTCGCCTCGTCTTGCCTTGCTCTGTCCTTGCCCTTTCGTGGATTCCTGACATAAAAGGTACCTTTCATGTTAAGTCTTTCTTTGCAGTGTTTCTGTGACCTGCATTTGTGAATCATGCTCTGCTTTCAATGACACTCTTGGCCTTATGTCCAAACATCCCCACTATTTGTGTGTTCTGCTGGTTAGGGTTAGGGCTAGGAGTAAATCTTTGCTTATGAAACATCCGCTTTGGGTTATGTATGTGCTTAAGTTCATTTTTAGGTTAATTATTCTTCCTCCTGTGAAGTATCACATGGTTTTCCCACTGTATTCAATAAAGGCTTTATTCCAGATCGGGTGGGGGGGGGACCAGAGCGAGATTGGTTTAAAGAGGCGATTTTGATTTTGGTTATTTCTTGACCATCTTAATGAACCAGGAAATTGAGTCTGACTCTATATGAACTCTTTCTTTCCTTCCTGTCAATCTCTCCATCTCTCACTGAACCCTGACAAACTTCTCTTTATAGCCCATAGCTTCACGGCAGGGGCCTCCTTGGGATTGCAGTGTGGACAGGTGCAGATATCTGAGAGTCCTGCTATTGCGTCTCCCCCCCTGACCGTGTGTGAGGTGAGGGGTTCACCAAGACTTCCCATTCCTTAGGAAACACCCTGGGGGCTTACAGGATGTGAAATGGTGAGGCAGTGCAAGGTTGTTGGTTTTTGTGGCCAACAAGGGCAATGGGCCAAAAACTTTCACATCAAGACAAGCATGCTGCAGCATGAGAAAAGAAGTAAGTGCAAAACACGAAGGTACCAAAACACAAGCAATTGAAAAAACATCACAGATTTCACCACACATGCACAACATTTAGAAAAATACAAAGCAAACTTCAAAAAAATGGTTTGATTACAGGGGCCACCAAAAGTGATTCACCCCAGTTTTAATATTATGATCGAATGATAAAGATATTACTGTAGATCTGCTGTTTAGCAAGCTTTATTATAAGGTGTGTGTGTGTGTGTGTGTGTGTGTGTGTGTGTGTGTGTGTGTGTGTGTGTGTGTGTGTGTGTGTGTGTGTGTGTGTGTGTGTGTGTGTGTGTGTGTGTGTGTGTGTGTGTGTGTGTGTGTGTTATTGTCCAAATCATTCATAAACTACGTCATGAAAACTACATATGTTGCATAAATTCTGGGAAGTTGTTGTCCAATTGGTTTAAAGTTTTTTCATTTGCATGTTTTTTTGGCACGCTTGTGCTTTTACATTTTCATTGTGTCTAAATCTGCAGCATGATAAAATGGAAATGTTTTTGTTCATTGTAGCGTGTTTGCCCTAATTAATAAACCTAGTTTTAAGTTAAAGGGAATTTAATTGAACCAAGAATGTTTTAATAATACGTCACATAATGGAGATTTATACCAAGATGGGGAATATGGTACATGTTTGGTTGTCAGTGAGAAGTCTCTCATCAGTTCCAGAGAGCTGCCAATTGAGTGGAAAAAGCCGTGCTCCTGGCAGGAACAAGCTAATATGACCCTGTAGGTTCGAGGAGAGCAGTAATGGAAGAAGAGGATATGTTACCGAGAGGTGTGTCTTCAGTGAGAAGTAATTTGAACTGAATACTTTTGTCACAGGAGGATAGTTTCACTGAGAGACAGAGCAGGCGATAAAACAGGCAGCACAGATCTTATTCTGCCTTGTTCTGATTTTGGAGGATATGACATAAGGGATACTGTTGCATTATCTTTCTGACTAATGCATCGCAACCTGTTTGGGTTGGGGTGTAAAGTAACCATTACTAACACAGTGTCAGAAAAACCAGAAACATAAATTCATTCCTTATTTATATTGATTGAAAGGCTATAATAGTTTGCCAGTGCTTTAGGGTAATCACAACGTCAGACTTGTAGAACACATTTATCATGGCAAAAATAATTCATATTAACGTTATGATTGCAATATCCATCTAACGTTTGAAGAATCACATATAATGTTATCCGTCAAATTCATATTTGACTTATTTTATTGAGCTTTTTGTCTCTTTTAGAAACAAGGAAACAAAAGCACTCTAGAATATTAACTCAAACATATCACGTGTAATGTTGACTTTCAATCTATATTTGATTTTAGTATTAAATTGGCGCTACATGGCAATGATTGCAAAAATAACCAGGCACAAAAACAAAATATGAGGGAAGTAATTCAGATTAACAGTTAAATCATTATCCTTTAGCTACAATGTTGGATGAAATATCCTTACAATTTAAAATGAACACTTTTGTATCACATGCTGTATAAACTGTATGTGTATATATATTTAAACTATTGATTAATTCTGCCATTTTGTAGGATACCACCTTAAAGAAAATCGAAGTGGTGTTTAGATGTGTATTCAGGTTGTTGGTCATTGGTTCTTCTTTATTTATTCCCCAGATTTTCCCATTTGTACACAGTAGTCCTGTCTTCTCTTTATCTTCATTTGTTCAGCTTTGTTTCCCTTGTTCTTAGCTGTTACATTAGATACCGTACTTTGAAAGCCATGGAAAAGACAGCATCAAATTCCTTGCATGTTTGCACACACAACCGTTAAAACTGATGTGGATTCTGATGGAGTTTGAGAATTAATGCTGTGGTTGTTGTTCACATACTAATCAAGCTGCAGCACTCACTGTTTAAAATGCAATCTGCAAAGAGTGCAAACAAAGGCATGAAGGTGTGTATGCATGCTGATGAGTCATTCTTTGCATTCTGAACAATCAATGCTTTTTTCGTAGATTTTTCACCCATGGTGTCAAAGCACCATATTGCACAATTGGAGATACAGTATGTTAGCTTTCTGCTCATTTTTGTGTTTTCAAACTCTGTTAAGGTAAAAGATTGTCTAAAATATCCATGGATAAGTGGGCACAACTCGACTTCCTTCTCAGGAATACTTTTTGTTTAATAAAAGTTCCAGTCAGCCGTTGTCAGCTTTATATGTGGATCATTGATACTGTGCTGTGTGTGGGGGTCTATATCCAGCGTGAAGAGCTTCCAGGAAGCAGCTAATATACATCAGCTAGAAAGCTGTTTGGCAGCTCATACGGTGTGATGACAGGTGTATCGTAACTGTGGCACGGACGCTGCAGAAAGTGAGAATAGAAAGCTAAGCCCTGACAGAGCTTTGTGCGTGTATGTAATGAGAGATGAGCGGTTTTCCTTGTATGTGTGTGCATTGTGTGTGCATGTTTGTTTCTCTTGGTACAAAAATAGTTTGTATAACATGTCCTTGCAGTGCGAATAAATTATTTCTGACTTGTATAGCTATATATTTAGTCTTTTAAAAGTCCCTCATCATTTAATTCTGCAATCCATGTATGTTGTGTGTTTGTGTCCATGGCAATAAACATAACGGACATACTTCCTGTGCCCTTGGATTTGACACCAGAGGTTTAGAGATTTAACTCCTTGCTAAATCTGTCGCCTGGAATCCGGAAGAGATCAGCCGGTCAACTAACACCAGCAGCAGCCGTTCCCATTTGATAGGACCAAGATCAAGTTCAAGTCTGCTTTCCTTGTGCCTTATCATCTGTGCCGAGTCATTTCAATTAAGTGCTACAGCTAGTTCTATTGACCTGTCAAAAAACAGCCAAGATTAAATAGTAACATTATACTTCGGTAACTTTTAATCAAATTGTAATATCACCATTACCAAATGCAGGTCTTTCTTAACTAGAAGGTACTGTGGCCGACAGGTGCAAATGTGTTATAATGGCCAAAACATTTCCATTAGGAAAAACGCACTACATATTTAACAATATGTTCAAAGACACAAATGCGCCTGAACACATGGCGATAAAGAAACACCTTCCCTAACTTGTCAAAACGCAACATTTTGAAAATCATTCACCAACTTTTTAAAAGTGCACGCATGTTTTGGGCTGTTGTAGCGTGTTTGTACCTGTAGGCCATAAGAAAGGCATTATTAGAGCGCCGACTTACGTCAAAATTGTTTCCATAAATAATAACTAATGTGTGTATCCGCAGAGTCTTTTAGATCCGCACTGAATGGCGTGATGGCGTGAGAGTGATTAAATAGAGGGAAAGTACATTCCCTTCAGGTGGATGCAAAAAGGACAACAAATCCCAAAGTCAGTATGGTAGTCAGGGTAATGGTTGCGGCCCAGCTTAAACTGATGAGGCATGGGACCAAAGGGTGTGTGTGTGTGTGTGTCTCCCAAATCGTACTTTATCAGGGTAGTGGGCAGTTTAAAAAATGTTTTTATCTTGCTTCATGAAGACTAAACAAAGTTATCTCGAGAAAGTGTTTCATCCAGCGAGACTGGAATGCTCAACAATTTACACAGATCTTCCAGTTAAGTAGAGAAAAGGGGAACAAATGGTTTGTTTATGGAGCCGCCTGTTCAGGACGTCTGCTAACAAGACAACCTGCAGGGTGCAGCTCTGCTATCATAAGAGGAAATGTCTGGCCAGGTTTCTTCTCACTGAGAGGGCCATAAGCACTAAAGAGTCTTCCTGCAATTGTGAGAAACCGCTGCCTCGAAGTTTGAATACCCTTTCTGCTTGTTGTCGTAAAGAAAGTTATGGTTCTCCACCCAAATGTCCCTCATACCACTGTGTAGTCAACTGATAATTGAACGGGGAAAAGCTAACAAATTAGGAAGCAAAACATACTGAAAGATGTCAACATCTCTCATTCTGGAGGGTGGGGGGGGGGACTTAAACATGTAAAATTTGAAATAAAACGTAATACATTTTAGATTTTCTGCTACACTTTGAACAATCTAAACCTTTTAGGTCATCTGGGACGGGTCTGCTTTCTGTCCCCAAAGTCAAAACTAAACAGGAAGCAGAAACGTTTGGTCATCATGCTCCATATATCTGGAACAAACTACTAGAAAAGGTCCACTACAACTCTTTCTTAATTAAATTACTTATTAATTATTGCTTATTTAGTTTGGTGCTTGTCACGTTCCCTAGGCCAGTTTGTAACAACTCAAATACCATACATTGGAGAGCGGATCGGTAATAGTAAAGTCACTGTGCGTCCACCAGCTTGTCAACCTCAATTATTCATATGAGTCATGCTGACAAGTGAAGAGATAAAAGGATGCATTCTGATAAAGCATCTGCTACAGCATTTAATCAGCCGGTGTAGCATCGAGAAGGTTTAGGGAAATATGTTAGTATAAGTAGTGGTTGTTACTTGTCCTGAATTAAAATTAAACATGAATTAAAGATCTGACTTTCAATGTATTGTGTCGGTACAGTGCAACATGGCAAATTAAGGTTAAATACAGATATGTATTGATGATGCACTGGTAACAACCTTTTTAAAGACCCTTTAAGATATTTCAATGCAAATATGTGACCGATCATTCCAGGTGGTCTGTGAATTGGAAGCCCATTTACCACAAAGTGATTTTTTTTCCTCAGCTTCTCTCTATCTTTGGTTTCACTGTACAGGTTGGATTAAAACCCTCAGTTCTTTACACTAAAGAACAGCAAGGATTGAGAAAACCCCCCCAAAAATACAAACAAATTAACGGATATTTAGTTTTCTTGCTATTGTTAATCACAATCACCAGGGCAGAATGTATTGTTTTAGAAACCACAGCTTGAACACAGTCGTGTTTATGATTATATCTAGTGGTTGTGAGTCAACGTTTTTTTCCATTTTGAGTTCCAAACAAAACAAGTTATCCTCATGTTTAATGTCCTGCACATCCCCATATAAGACATTTCTCTAAACAGATGATGTACTGTTTAAAAGATCTCTGTTCCTCCTTTTGCCCTTTGTTTGTAAATGCATGCAATTATGGAAAGGATATTGAAATAATGTTGACTTCATTGGGGGAGTTCTGCCAGGCTTTGCATCAGGGAACAGAAAGAAGAAAAAACGGATACGTGTTTATCATTAATGTAAAACCTCAGAAAATATTTAGGAATTCAGTGTTAAGAAATAATATAAAAGAAGCCCTATTATGATTTTCTGTGTATTCCCTTTTACCTGTTGTGTGTTTATATAGGTTTTTGTTCTTGTAAATGGTCTGCAAAAGCTAAAATCCCAAAGCTCCCTTAAACACCTCCATTGGACTCCACTGTTTACTTTGGCTAACTATGTGAGATCAATATGTTACACCATAGTGAAGCACACGTTACTATTGGCTAGCAATCCAACACATTGTACATGATAGGCTAAGGGACAGGACATCTCTGTGTGGTTGAACCACCAATCAGATCATGCTGGGCTCTGGTTTCAGACAGAGAGTGAAAAGAGGTGCAGCAGCACAGGCAGTATGAGAAAGATAAAGAGCTTTTTGAACATGGAAGCATGGAAACATGTCACAATAGAAGCTCAAAATACAAATATGAATCTGATAATGAGCAAAATATGGCCCTTTTGAATATTTAATCTGTTTTAGTGAAGTCCAAAGAATGTAAATAGTATCTGGTGAAGAGCAACAGAAATACACACAGGCCTTAACCTTCTTCAGATATTTGTCTTTACAGCTTTTAGTATGCTCTGATGTGCTTGAAAAACATTTAGTTTAACTGATTCTTAATACAAAATAAATATTAAATAATTATAAGCCAATCCAGTTTAACTCAAATCTGAGTCAGACAATTAGATCTTATTTATTTAAGTGAATGAATAAAAACAGAAAGGGACACCTATTAGTTAGCAACCCAGACATCTAAATATAACAAACCCTGCTTTGATTTCTCAAGTACTTCATGGATCTTTTTTAGTTTATAAAGCACTTGCTACTTACTGCCAAAGCAACTTTAATTCTAAGTGGTCTTCCTTTCTCAGGGCACAACTTACGAACATCTTGTTTTCACCAGTAGAGACACATGATTATATAACAACATTCTGCAATGTATGAGAACAAGTACAGGTCTATACCAAAAAGAAGAAGAAATACAGATATTATTGGTTATAAGGTAGAAGAGCGTATTCCATGTGCACATTAAATTATCAATAGAACAAGTTTGCAACACCCTGTTCATTTATGTTAAAGTGTTCAAAAATAACTTTCATAAAAGTTCAACCTTGATGACCTATCACATCACTTACTAGCTTTTCCTGGAGCTTTCAACCGTATTGCTTCGTCAGGGAATAGATTTTTCCTGTTGTCATGGAAATCTGTTGATATAAAACGATGTCATAACCCCAGACACGTCCTAAAAGTGTTATGCCTAAAGCTATAAAAGCTACTGAGCTGGTGCATCAACAGCTCCATCCCCACAGTAACACATCTAAATCCATCTCCTGATGAAGACCATGCATTGTGAACACTTATGCATTGTGTGAATTTCAGGGTAGTGTTGTCTCAAATTGCACACTGCTGCCATAAATGGAAGTGACAATCGTCTATGTTAGCTAGCAATGATCGCTTGTGGTATCAAATCATTAAAGACAGCTCAATTAACCCTATACAATCAACCATGGCTTCTTTTCAGCATCAGTGTAGTGCTATGTAACTTAAAAAGGGAAAGAAATGCTTAGATTTTTTTTTGTGTAGTGCTGTGTGTACCCAAGGAAGTGCAAATGTGGCTGGTTGCGCCACTAACGCTCTCCTAGCCAATAAGGCCACTATCGAGTGTGAAAAGTGTCCAGGGTTTAACTTTCAACTTTATGAAAGTTATGAGTACATATCCATACTCAAAGTAGCCTACATTTTACCGTTCTTCATATGGAGAGGCAGTTATGCACTCAAAGCAGCCAAGTACAGAAGTATGCGTCTGAAAACATAGCACATGTAAATTGATCGAAATCTCCCAAAATTCAAGTGGACTAAGACTTTCTTTTGTGTGTTAAGGTTTGTCACATTTTTCCTGAAATGTACAAACTATTGTACTTACTGGATGCTTTATATATCAGGCCCCCAAAATGTTAGACCTTTTAGATTACTTCAAACATTTATATCTACTGTAGTATTTTGGGAAAATAAATTACGTATCTGACGCAGAGTTAGTTCCAGAACTGCAGCATGAATGACTCATCAAAACAATGACTAACATGGCCTGAGAGCCCACTTCAAGTGACAGTCAACTCACGGAAAATAGAATTTGCTCTCACACTGTTGGATTATGGAAAAAAGGCAAAAGAGCCCACCCACGATTTCAAGTACTTAACACACAGGTTTGGATGACTTTCAGGAATAGTCCGGCCAACAAAACTCAGTGCTCATGTACACAAGATGAAATCATGTCCTTATTCAGTTTTGGGTATCAGTGGATGTGGACGATCAATTATGCATTTTGAAATGAGACGTGTCTGTTGAAAAAAATCTTTTAAAATGCTTTTTATAGATTGTTCTCGCAAGCTCTTTTAGGGAAACCCAAAGAATTGCTTCCTAAAATTACACACAACAGCACAATAACACCTCAGGAGGGACCATAAGTGTTTATCCTCATATTGGCATAAAATTAGAATAAGCAAGCACTTGCGTTTTATTATCATTATTATTACCGTAGTCATCTTTATTGTTTGTACTAAGTATTAAAGTGTATGTAGAACTTTAGTACTTTAACAAATACAATGATGTAAGTTGCAGCTAGAAAACTATCTCTAATACTATAATAACTGGTCTATAAAATTAAAATGTGACTACAAAAAGATTTATTCTGGCTGAGCTCCTCATGCGAGTTGTTTTTAAAGATGACAAGGCCTAATGGCTAAAGCCAGATCATTTGTCTTTAATCCACAGCCAGCAAAACAGCTAATAAAAAAAAAAACAGCTGGAGGACCTGAGGCTACAGTCATCTGGAGTTTAACCAGCTGCCTCATCGGATAACACTGCCGTCTTACTTTAAAAGGAAGTGCTTTCCTTTGAAAGCGGTCACAGGACATTTCACTCAAAACAACCAATGTCAACCTCATGGTGGCTTCAAAGGTTAAGTTTGGGGATCACGACAGACATCATGCTTCATCATGGGCAACATTTATATCTGCACAAAATCCTCCCTATATTTGTTGAGATAGTATAGTCCGGCCACCAGCGATAGACCTACAAACAAACAAACAGAGTCACTGAAGTCATTTTGCAAATGTGGCCTCAAGACATACACAGATTCTGATAGTACTTCTTGAACAACATTCCTCCTAGTTCCAGATAAATGGGGCATTTTGGGTGTTGTAACGCATTTAAGGATTGTTGTTTTGTGCTATCAAAGGAACCCACATTATTGTTCATTTACAGTTTTGTTTCACGCAACTTGATGATTGTAATTATAGTCACTCTCCTTTAACCTCTGTTTTGGTCCCCACCAACTTGAGAAATATGTGTTTTGCCTGCCAAGGAAGCTTCCGCTGCTTCATCAGCTAGTTGCTAAACAGTCTTGTAACCCATTAGCTTGTGTGAGAATCGATTGGGGCTCCTGGGGTTCTGGTTTAGCCAGCAGCATTTTGATGACAGCCAAAGCACTTTCTAGTAACGAGACATGAGACTGTAGTTGGAGTTGAGAGACAAAGTCTATGACAAGATTGTTTGCCAATTGGATGGTCTGAATTCAGTTTTCCAAGAACTTCAGTTTGGGAAGCCTGCTTTGTAAAAAGGTTAAAACTGATTTTGTCATTATGAGCATGTCTTCTAAATAATGTCTGTAATCAATATTTGACGACTTTAGGGAATCCCCAGATTACATTCAGTGACTGCATTATTTTTCGCATTCTACTCTTTCTGTACATGGCAACTAGGATTTTTTTTAAGGGAAATTCAAATCAAAGGATTTTCAATGTTTTTTTGAGATGCAATTTGTGTAATTTGTTATTCCTCCTTTGATCTCTACCTGGATTGTTTACCTGAATATAAGCAAAGCCTGTTCAAATACGATTCGTAAATACTACTAGTCTAGAAACGGAAACAAGTAGCCCAGCCTTTATGGCATTGCACCCTAAAGGGCACTTTATGTATTCTGGGGCAGACAAATAATAGCAAAAGTCCCTTCTTGGATGCCTCACTGGTAAGTAAAATATGATAGTCTTTCAATCTGTTGTTGATAAAAATATTAATAGAAGCAGCTTTAACTATAGGACTGGCACATCGGATAATGCTCAGAGGAGTGATCAAAATGTGTAGCTTAGAAGGACTAAAGACCTACTTTGCCATGAATCTCTGGGGATTTGTTGAGGTTTTTGTAACCTGTGTCAGACGACACTCAAGGGCATGTCAGCACCATTGAACAGCTAAGATTTACAGTGCAATACCTCATCAACCTATTCTGATTTTATCCACAGTTTTTGGCAGCCAAGCAGGACACAGTGCATCGAAACTGAGTCCAATACAAAAGACAATGAGCCTATTCATGACTTTTTCTGTTACAAATAATTACTATGATATAATTTACAGTAAGCTGCATTGTGTTTGTCACAATATGTTTCCTGCCCGTGCAAAATGCCGATAGTGCTCGACAATCTTGATCTTCCAGCTAAACTGTGCGAATGTTTGAGAAATAATGTGTTCTGTGCAGATCTATTCCTTGCATTTTCTGTCGGTAATAATTGCTCATGGGTTGGATACTGAAGTTTATTTTTATGATTTTAAATTGTTTTGCATAAGGATATCATCTAAATGCTAAAGTTTCAAGATGACAGTATTGGAAACATTTTTATGTTAAATATTTGGGGTTTATTTCGATTCTTTTGTTAATTCATCATGTATATGAGCCATGTATCATCTAATCTCACAGAGTTATCAATGTAGTGTTAAATATTGTCATATTGATTGGTAAAGCCTATCTATATCATTTACACCATTTTAATCAGTCATCAATTTAATCACCAACTTCTACATTGTCTATTTTAACCGTATGTAACTCTGCCTTCAGATGCACAGCGGGAGTGTCCTGAGTTAAAGTTACACTAGAAAAAGGATTTCACACTGAGAGCTTCAAATAGCAGTGCAGATTAAAGACATCGAGGACAGACATCTTTTTTTATAGCTTCCCCATCGACCAAAATCTTCATGGATCATGAAGTCATCTTCTGGCTCTTGCTTTACCCATTCAAAATGACGTTTCCAGTTTCTTGCATCATTTCAAGGCCCAAAACCTGGAGATAGACAAAGACGAACTGGATGACTTAAAAAAAACAAAACTTGGGTGAGCCTGAAATGGAAAATAATAATGTGAGGCTCCGGAAAATGAATGCACTACGGCTATAAAATGTAGGTGTGGTGATTGAAGATGAGAGCACTTTGTGTCCTCAATGGGCTTGCTAGGATGGGCAGGAAGGATAAGGTGGAGCCAAGACAAACTGAGAGACCCTGACACTGAAAACAGTGTCAAATTTGAGCTTGAACCAAAACCCTTTTAATTCCTCTTTCTGCGTCATAAAGTTTTCTTTGTTAAATGCATTGCTAAGATATTAAGGTGTAAGTGAGAGAAAGCTGTGCAAAATACAGTCAATATGACTTAAAAGCACTTGTTGCATTGTCCAAAAATGTGTGCCAATTGTCTGTTCCCTCTCAAATCCAATATTGTAGCAAAATGTTCTGATATCTTCCATTCAGCTGGGATCTAGGACTTTTCCGAACATCTCCCTCAGAGAGAAACTGCATCCCAAAGTGCTCATTGAGCGTCTGTGGAGTGTGATGTGAAACAAGATACAGCGAGCCAGCCAAACCTCTTAAACAAACTCACAGCAACTGTTGAAAGGAAATGAGAGTCGGTGGTGATATTAAATGGAATTAACAGCCTATGTGATGTGCCTCCACTGGGGATGGCCCGTGGAAACTTCATGCATGTGTTGAAAAGAAAGTCCCTGTGCCCTTGATTTGGAACTGGAGCAAACTGGAGCAAACTGGACTATCTGCTTTCCCCTTTTTAAATGACCATTAGCTTCCAAGAACTTCAGTTTGGGAAGCCTGCTTTGTAAAAAGGTTAAAACTGATTTTGTCATTATGAGCATCTCTTCTAAATAATGTCTGTAATCAATATTTGACGACTTTAGGGAATCCCCAGATTACATTCAGGGACTGCATTATTTTTCGCATTCTACTCTTTCTGTACATGGCAACTAGAGTGTTAACGTGAGGAAAAATAGTTGGTATAGCTAAAGCGATACTGGTTGACTCATTTACCTCTATATTCTACATTTTGTGAATACTGCATGTTGAGGTTTAAAGGTAGGTCAACTGCACATTACGGTTTAGGCGAATCAGGCACTCTCATTGGGCGACTGACTGTCGGAATGTGTTGGGTTTGAATGGGTGAGTTACGACTTGTATATGTAAAGACTGGAAAAATGCTTTATAAATGCAATCCATTAACCGTTTGGATTTTCAGGTCTATTTTATCCAAGACATAGCTGAGAAAAAAAGCATTCAGAAAAGAATCATGAAAATAAAAGACAAGGAAGCTTTAAAATATCATAGGGAAATCTAGGGTAGTCTGCATATAATTCATTTAAAAAGGTTCAGAAACCAGTTCTACCAACATGAGGTTGTACAGTATACCTAAGGTTAAAGGTCCCCTATTATGCTTTTCCGGTTATAACCCGTCCTTTCTTGTGTTATGTAGCTTTTTCTGCATGTAAACGGTCTGCAAAGTCACAAACCCTCAAAGTAAACCCTGTAGCGAGTATATGCTGCCCTCCCATGCCTCGTTGGAGATTTTTATTTTTCAATTTTTTTCTTCCGGGGGCTATTGACTTCACTAAATCTGGAGATCTGCAAGTTGGCACGCGTTTAGCTATTGACCAATAGGCACACCCTCTGCCAACCGACCATTTACTGTTGGAAGGCTGAAATGTCGAGGAAGTACTGTGCCCTGAAATGTGAGGGGAAATGTCATTTGTTTGCCTTACTGAAGGCAATTTTTAATACTGTTCCTTCAACGGTTCGAAGTACTGTACTATGTGCCCGGCATTTCACGGACGACAGCTTCAAAAACCTTGCACAGGTTGATGCCGATATATCGGCATCAACTGTGCAAGGTTTTTGAAAGCATGCAGTACTGAAAGACGAGGCTGTTCCTACTTTGTTTCAGTTCTAACATATATGGCCGTACCGCCGTCATTGTAACAGAAACTGATGCTCAGCTGTGACGGGAAGGCTAGGAAAGCGCTCTGTTAGGCAGGGGCTGAGACTCTCTGGTTGTTGACCAATCAGAACAGAGTGGGCGAGCTGACCAATCAGAGCACACTGGGCTCATAGGGAGTGGGGGCAGGAGCTCCGACAAGGTGTTATGACAGAGAGTGAATAGAGATACTATACAGAGATGCTGTATGAGAAAACCAATGTGATTTTGGAACATTGACGATGTATATCTATTCTAGTACACCTCAACAATGGGATTATGATCAGTAAAAACGGCCACAATATGGGACCTTTTAATTAGGTCATCCTTTCCTGAAGATTCAAATGAAAGACAAGTTTCAGAATGGTTTGGAAATTTCAACCAAAGAGCCTTTTAAGTGAATAATACAAGATGGCTTTAATTTCTTGACTATAATGAAGTCCATTTAACTGTCTGACAAAGAAAACAATGATAATATTCTGTCTTTGATATACAGGGTTTCACAGCTGATCGTGCAGCATGACAAAACTGAATTTCCTACATAGCTAAGGACAATGGTTGTGTAATGTAGATTGTTAATAGGCTACTTTTTTTTGGTGCTAAATTGGGATGGATAATAAGGGTATATTCCAATTAATCTCCTATGAGTAGCAAGCTATAATTTAAGTTGACAGGGCACCAGTGGGCTCATCTCTGGCGATGGCTGATAAGTGATGACGAACAAAGCCAAATGTCACTTCAGTTTAATATCTAGGATGAAACTTTTTTCCTTTTCACATTAATATTCTGCCATGGTTCTGTAATAAAAGCTAACATATGTTCAGACTTTGTACTGCAAAAATCATAACTGGTTTGAGATTGCCTCATTAAAGTGATGATGGCTTAATATGTTCTACCACCACAACTGTTTTTCATTCTAATCTGGAAGCAGTGAGTACAAGTCAGCAAGTATCCCAAGACCTAAGACCCCTTAAGTGCACAAAGTGGGCAAATTAACCCAGGATAACAACACAGTAATTCTATGTGTTCCAGAACATGATTGAATAATGGTTTGTTAATAAAAATCCAGACAACCAGTGGTATAAATATTTGGGGTATTTACTCACAAACTGTCAATTTTGCTACTTAGGTACAATTTCAAGGTACGTGTTCTTCTAAAATTATTCCAATAAAAGGTCTTTGTACCCAAATGGTAATAGCTCCATGATTACTTTTCACAGGGTCATGTTGTTCTGAATGTGTATCTTGCCAGTAGGTATTTTACAAAAAAGATCTTTAACCCTATCAAATATGACACATTAACCCCCCCCCCCAAATCAACCTTACCCTGCTACTAAATTCCAACTGCATGGTAAGGAATAATCAAAATAGTACAACAATGTCAGTGGCTATTCTATTACTTACTTACTTGAGGATTTTGACAAGAGGTACTTTAAATAGTTTTTCTGTTTTCTACTTCTATACAACAAAGCATACCATAGACAATTCTAAATCTAAATCATCCGTTATGACCCAATGGAAGTGTTTGTTGTGTCTGTATCTGCAGAGACCCGGCTGGCCCCGGCCTGCATATCTTCTGGTCTTTTCATTTTGCCATGCTTGGGACTTTTCCCATCGCTCTGCCTCTGCCTCCAGCTGTCTCTCCTCTGCCTTTTCTCAGGCTGACACTGTTATCGGACATAATCTCAGGAAGCTCTGCTGAATTTTACTGTCTGGTCACAAATACTACGCCCCATAGCTAGACAGACAGTTTGCTAATCTCACTGTTTGGGAGGACCAACTTTGATTTGTGTGTTTAGATACCACAATGGACAAATCCTACCCTTATAAATTATAAGTATACTTTTTTTAAAAAGGGGCCCTATTATGCTACTACGAGTTTTCCCTTTCCTGTGAGAAAGGTTTTTATGCATGTTAATGGTCAGCAAAGGCTACAATCCATGTGTTACTTCCAGAGGGCGTTTCTATCCCACTCTCACCCCTCTGCCTGAAATGCCTCCTTTGTTTTCTTCTAGTGACATGACTATGTATCACTTGCGCTTCTATTGGCTAGTGCTCCAACACATTCTACATTACAGGCTAAGGGGCGGGACATCTCAAAGCTGTTGACCAATCACAACACTGCCGGCCAGCCAACCAATCAGAGCAGACTGGGCTCTGGTTTCAGACAGAGGGTGAAAAGAGGTGTTGAGCACAGGCAGTATGAGGAAAATAAAGAGCTTTTTGAACATTAAAGCATGGAGACATGTCACTGATTTCATTGTAGATATATTGACACAGTTGAGCACATTAGGCTACGGTGCATTGTGCAAGTATATATATCTCTGCATGGCCATGTGTGTACATGTGTGCAAGTGTGTGTCTAGTGGCACTAATGTGAAGTAATGGCTAGGGCTTTGTGCCGTCGAAAATGTAGCCTGACAGGAAGAATGTCAACCTGGGAGATTTCTTTTTTCAGAGTAGAAAGGAATTTCACTAAGAGCTATAATTACGGGGTGAAGGACTCACACTTATGATATATGGGATGTTAAAAGCACAAGGCTAATAGAAAGACCAAAAAACATACACACAAGAAACATACCAAAATCCAGTGTGAGGTTGTGTAACGCGTTACAAAAGTAACGGAGTTACAGTAATGTATTACTTTTTGCTGTAATCGAGTAATATATTTAGCATAACTTGTGAAATGTGGGTAATATAATGCCCGTTTCAATTCTTAATAATGTAGATACAACACATTTTAACCCGAAATGATGTGGTGTTTTGTTTTTAAGAATTCACCAACATCGTGAGATATTTCGACACCAGAGAAAAAACTATGCTGGTAGAATAGTAACTCTAAGCCTGTTTACTATTGGCTAAGAGGGCTGCAGAAACAGATTTGCAATTGAGAGCTGCTTGCTAGCAATGGAGTGCTGCAGGCTCGGATAAAAGAAAAGAAAAACACACGAGTGCGCGCAGGACAAAGCAACAGAAGGTAACTTTCTCTGGGTCTGCTGGTTGAACCCCAAGAAGTTGAGAGACTCGTGGCAGAGTGTTGAAGATCTGCAGCCTCTGTCCTCTGTGGAATCGCCGGCTTTTAGAAAGCTTGTCAGCAAAATCCCCGTTAACACATCAATGACAAGGTGAGCTAACGTTGAATAGAGACTCGTTCATATACAGCAGATCACAGGGCCGTGCAGAGGCTCCACTAACATGTTATTAATAACACACAGAGACGTCATGTTACCATGGTTTAAAATCTAGCACGAGTTTAATTTCTAGGTATTTTCCTAATTTATAGCATGTACTGCCAGAGAGATAGATAGCTTTGATTAATGAGCTGCAATAAACTACAATTTAGCATTTAAAGTCATACTTTTGTGGTTATTTTGGTGAAATTAACTCTAACGCAAAAGTAGTGTAACACATTACAGTTCAGAGACAGTAATAATGTAATGTAACTTATTACTTTAAAAAGACAGTAATAAGTAATATGTACTGTATCACATTTTGGAAGTAACTTGCCCATCACTGGGGATACAGTAGATAGTCATTTGCAATTGGTTGTCAATGTTTATCTTACTTTGAATTGTAGGTGAAACAGTAATAAAAGTGACGACTTGGAAATTCATTTACTTGATGTCGTTTTGAAAGGATGTTACTACTTCTCCTGCTTGCTTTCATACACCATACTTCATGCGGTTTGATGGTCTTTTGAAAAGCTTTGCCAAGTTAAACTGCATCCCTTAAAGGCTTTGAAATCCTTTTACTTCCACTAAAAGAAAAGCAATTCACTATTTAACTTTCTCAATTTCAGTGACTGCTCTAAAGAAACTACAGGCAGTTTATGTACATACTCTTATGACCTCTTCACCATATAAATAATGGGTGGCTGTGGCACAGGGAGTCTTCTTACGGGTGCCAGACATCCTTATACATTGAATTTTGAGCTAAAACAGGTCAAAATGATAGCTTAATGTACAGACATGAAAATGTTTTTCTGACCCAGAGGACAGGGTTCTCTCTCTGGGAACATTTTCTAAAACAGTTTTCATGGGGGCTCGCTGAGAGTACATTTTCCAGTGTCATGGTGATTGATTATGGACTTCACGGATGAGTATTGGCTACTCAAATCCCCCAGTATTACTCTATTTCAGGGAAAGTGGGTCAGTTTAACCCAGCTAATAAAGCGGAACAGTGCACAGATGTTGCGAATAAATCATGGCACAGCTGTGATGTGCGAGTTAAATCTGTTCAAATAAAAAAAAAGGAAGAGATTAGGTAAACCGCTCTGTCGGAGCAAAAGCATACCATTTGGTATGGTCATCTTCCTTGCGCAGGAATTCCCAATTTACAAGACGTCAAAGCACTTCCTGTGAGAGAGGTATTGCATGGCGTGCAGTCAGTGTTTCCAGACCTGAGCTGAGCTGCTGTGAGATTAAATCAGTTCTCATTGGAAGTGCTATGGATCTATCTTTAACCTTAAAGTCTCATGAGTCCTTGCAAAATGAGTCACCTGTTAAAAAAAATAGTAATTAATTGCTCGTTAGGGTTCTGACCTTTAGTGTGATTGCAATTATAAGGATAATTTTCTCTGCTGTCAGGGGATTTACTCGTGATTGATTTAATAATTACCCCACCATTTATAAATGTGCAATTTTAGGAAACTTCTCGATTTGTTCTATACAATTCATGTGAACGTTCCCCCAAATCAACACAATACAACAAATCGTAAAAAAAGAGTTGGTGTATCAAGAAAGGTAGGTCGAAGCGCTAATTTCCCATCAAGACTTCAAAAAATACTGAAATATGTACCTAATATGAATTTGAGGAGCACATACTCATTTGCATTTTGTTGTGGCAAACAAGAAAAAATAACATTTAGATTTACATGACATTTGCAAGAATTATTCATAATCCCAAGAGGCTGACTAATCAATTTACTGATATCAAGCTGGGAACTTTAGCTGGCTAGTATGTGTGTTTGTTTCGTTATATATCTAACATTTCCCTACATGAGAAAGCCTTATTACCTTCGCTGTCAGCTGGTCCGTCTGTTCTGTGACCTCTGACCTCAGAGCTGAGAAGCCTGCAGATGTCGGCCCTCGCAGTGACCTCTAACAAAAACGGTATTTTGAACACTTCCAACTATTCTTAGAGATCAGTTTGTTTTGTTCAGCCATCACAACACACTTCGTATGACCATCTCACGTATTGACTAGATCGTTGCCTTGTCGTTGCAGCATAGGTTACATATGCTGAAAACGAGCAATGTACTTTAAATCATAACTGACATTGCATACAGAAACACAAAAAATCAGTTTTAATGGTATTTTAAATGTGCACTCATTAATTTGAAGTTGAATAGAGTTGTGCAGGATACACATTGACATGTAATAGTTTGCGCATTGTTCTGAATTATTAGGGTTTATATGCATGCTGAAAAGTACTAACAAGAGTAAGTAAATATTGGGTGACTGCAATTGATATAATAACTATTAAGTCAGGTATTTATATCTGTCTTTCAAAGTCAAACCAACAGTTTTTAGTTCCTACAAACTCTGATATCATACTGTTTTGATGAGAAACGTTGTCTAAAATAGAAAACAGAGGAAACGTGTTCAAAAGTTTAAGGAAATATTTTTGAGGAAATCGCTGTCTCAACCATTACTAAAGAATCGCTACTCTGTTTTTAACATCTGCACTCTTTCTAAAAAATTACTTCCTCAGATACAAGCTGGACATGAACAGGTGCATCCACTCCCGCTCAAAACACAGATGTGCCAATGGGATTATTTTGGAGCAGAAAACGGACGGAAGTCCTAAAATACAACTTTCAGTCCTGAAGGGAAACAGGCAGACAGATACTGTAGTCATGGCAGGTTTAATTACGAGTGTATACATTGGAATCTCATGGCAAAACCACAATCTGAAAATATTGTCATGTTATTTAAACAAATGAGATAGGAAAGATCTCCTGTGGGACCAGAGCATCACATATCAGCCTGATCCCCGCAACTCTCGACAACACATTCGTCATTTACACAAGTTTCACCAAAGACGAGATTGTTATTGCTCTGACCCCTGTTGTTAACCACACAGGAAAGGTGTTCAAGTAAGATTTATGCAGAAATCATAATGAAATAGGTGGGTTTTTTTCATTTTGATTTAAAAATGTTAAAATGCTCCCGGCATCTAATGAAAATCAAGGGGAAAACCAAAGTCAGTAGCACTCCTCCTCTGGGGACCAAGAATGCCTGTAGAAAAGTTCTTCAAATCCAGGCAGCACATAATTGGAGTTTGCTGCAGGAGGGTTTGAGAAGTTTTGTCTTTTGTATCTCTTTCTGCTCTGAAACTTCAATGAATCACCAGTGGTTAGTATTCAAATCCAAACTGGGGATAGCTGCTTTCCTCCATGAAGACTCAAGATGCAAACTGCTAGCCTACAAGAAGTGAACTTTTCATATTTATGGAGTATACCTGGACTGGACTGGAAACCATTATTTGCATTGTCATAACATGGAGGATCATGACTTTATGTGTTTATATATTGACCGAAGTTTAAGGGTGGTGGTTGGAGTTGGTGTTCTTATATAAAAACGTACATTTGCATCATGTGTGGTAAAGTTTAGGCCTATAAAGCACTTTCAGATTCAAGGTTTCTTTGTCACATTGATTTAAAATGTGCTTCGATAATAGAGGCTTTGGGACATGTTCTTTATGGTAACTATGATAAAGGATTTCCCTCCCTAAAAAGTCAAATTTACTAACCACCTGCTAACAGAGATAACTACACAATTGAAAGTCAGGCCTATTCTCTACTCACTAATAACCAAATCTTGTAAAATAAAACTGACAACAGACATTTTTGTCAGATAACATTTGTATTGCCCAGCAACACTTTATGGACCAGTAAATGTTCTCGGTCTGATCATCATCAACCGAAAATGCTAATTCACATTAAAATGAATGATTCTGTTGCAAACAGTGGTTAGTTTAAGTGTCGTATCTGTTTAGAGTTTGGATCAGAATGTTTTGGTCAATGTTCAACACTGGAGTATACCAGCACTGGAGTATTGGTGAAATACTTTAAAATGGGGTTAGGGTTAGGGTCAGAAAACTCTCTCAAGGTGTTCATGACATGGATTTCAACTCAGCAATCTATCCTTATTCGGGCTAGACAGTAAAAGATTGTGCTTGGTGTGTTCATTCTCAAGACAGGGCAGAAGGCAGTGTGAGTGCTCGGGGTAATGTATTATAAATGACCAGGCTTGTCACCAGCCAGCCAAAAGGAAAAACAAGACAGAACAATAGAAATAGAAACAGTGGAAGTTCAATTTCTTCATGTTATTCTTTTTTCACCTTCCTTTGGTGAGAGAGTGTGTTAGTGAGAGTCTCTGGGTGTGTCAGTTTTTTTTAATGTGGGAAATGGGGTTGGGGGTTGGGGTATTGGTTGAAAACCCACACTCTGAGAATGCAGGAAACCGAGGGAAAAAGAAGGAAATTGCTATACGTTGTGGGGATGGGAACAGTGTCAGCATACCAGACTTAGCTTCAGCACATTCTCCACGTTGATGATGGGTAAACAAAATGGCATTGTTAATGTATGTTGCAGCCACCATTAGTCAGGAGACTGGAGCCAGGCATGGAGTCAATATAGAAAGGAAGTGGCCATGGTGCCGGCTGTCTGCTAACTGGCTAGCAAGGCAAGAGATACTCTAGAGGAAGGATGTAGAACAGGCTTTTACAATTACAGTAATTAGACCTCAAATTGGCCTAATACTGCTTGACAGCTACTTCATTATCACTCGACCATTTATAAAAGCTTAAAAATCACTCTGGAGGAAACACAGGGATTTTAGCCTTTGCAGACCATTTACATGCACCAAAAAAAAAAGAAGCATGATATGGCTTCTTTAACTTTTATCAACAACAAAGTGAAAAACAAAGAGGGTTTTCTAATAATTAGGGTCTATTTCTTGCCGGATCATCAACTTAATAATACACATACAGTATGACCTAATTTCTAACCACCGCCCTTTAAAAAAATTGAAATGGTTACCATCATTGGGGGATTTGACCTTTCAATAGGGAATTTGCCCTTCCTCACTATTGCTACAGAAAGGGGCAGCAGGTCCTGGCTGCAAAAACCAAGCTCCATGAAATGATATCCAGATGTTACCCAAGAAAAATTCTCACAGACAGGAGAGGAGGAAGTTTGTGTCGGAAGGGGGAAAACAAAACTATATAGGGCCATTACATTACACTGATTACTATCACTGACTATCCTGTAAAATATGGCAACACACGTTGTCATGATTTACAGATTATTATTTTACTTTTTTACAAAACAATTTGGTTCCAGCCTTAATCAGCTCTTGAAGTTAGTTTGATGCCATGTTGTTGTAGAACAGGGAAAACCCAGCTGTGTAATATTACAACAATAGGTAGTACAAATGCTGAGTATGCTATAGTTTGGACCCTGCAATAAACCATTTTCTGAATATGGAGAGGGAATAAACAGAAAAAAGTAAATGTCTCAAAGTTACCAGGAAAACTGATGACCTGCTCGCATGTGTTGGTTGAACCTTTGTCATGTCTCTTCCTGTGAGGCCTTAGGGCTGTGATGGAGTGGCATATTACACACTGCACACTCTGAGTACCCTGCACAATATTAAAGCACATAATTAAACGAGGCTTACAAGATGTTTGCCAGAGATTAGATACGTTTATATGCATCACAGTCCTCAATGATGTATGCAAAAGTATCTTGTTTTTATATGTGGAATGAAACATGCATCACTCATTTTAAGGGTTCATGAACCCTTCTGGGAAATTCAGATGAAAGTACACTGTAAAACATTACAGCTCTGTTTAGTTAAGTCCACTTACTTCCTCTCTTTAACACAAAGAGCTCTAACAAGTTTTGGATTTTGAACTCATCTGCGTGAGTTTTAAAAAGTAGAACTTACTGTTATTAATTGTGTTGACTATTTGAAAATGTTATCAGATCAGTATGTGTTGATTGAACTTGGGTTTCAAAGTTATCAGATGGGGGGGCGGGGCGTGGGGGAAAAGGCGGGAGTGGGCCAATGGGAGCTACAAAATTAATATTTGGACTTTTGAGTTTAATTGTCTTCTTTAATTCATGGCAAGGTTGAAGCATGAACAGAATAATTTAAACACCGCAGATAAGTCATATATCATATCGAAATACAGACACTTTGTAGTAAATGATCAAGGACTACTTCGACACGCGGGAAGAGACTATGCCTGACAACGGCCTAGAACCGAGGCGGAGTAACACGACGCGGGGACCGAAGTGACGAGTGGTGAACGTGTCGAAGCAGATTTTTTTTACACGAGGCTGAGGAACAGCAGGTGAGTTTAATTATCTCTAATTAAGTCTTTTAACATTAACCTCATGTGTAGTAACGTAATAACGTTAAATGTGTAGGTTGTGCTTTTTTAATAGCCTGGAAAATGTGACTGCAACATTAGTTTTTATTCGAGCCCGACATGAGTTAGCTAGTTTGCTAGTTAGCCACCTAACGGTTGAGGCTGCGTGTTAGGGCTGCTGTCACTTCGTGCTCGTGCTTTGCTCACTCTTTGTATTTTATATTGACTAGTTACTCCAATTCATTTAGTAAAGTTGTTTTAACATGGATATTATGCCGATAATTAATAATGAGCAGCATGCGCTGTTTTCCTCGGTCCCCTATTACCGGTATGTTTTACACAGACAGATGGAGACCGTCACGGTAGCGTATCGCTACCCAGGACATTATTAAGAGACTGAGTGTAAATGTTGCCTGTGTGTTTGTCTATGTGTTCCGTTATCTTCATACTGTTTTCAAATCGTTTATCAACCATGTCATTTATCATACCCGCTACGGCAGTTTATTATAATCTTGCAAGTACCAGCATTACAACTTTCTGTTTAATACCATTTACCATTAACGTCACCTGTTCTTTTGCAATAACCACTCAAACAAGTATGTCGTTGTTAAATTCCATGTCCGTTTATTTAGTTTAGTTACATGTTAACACAGCGTAAATGTTCGTCTCACCAGCCTCGTCTGGTGTTTGTATTTGGGGTTGCGTGCCGCGTCAACGCGGTTTAAATTCACGTCACGACTTCCGGGTAAACCGGAAGTGACCCTGTGTTGTCGTAATTATTTTTATTGCTGTTTTTATATATTTTGGCTATGCCAAAATAGGAGCAATAGTACACTGTTTACGTGCTTAAAGGTTTTCTAGTTTATAGAGGGAGAATGGTAGCTGTTTAAAGCTGTTTTCATTTTTATTGCCTTATGGGCCTTCATTTGGGAAAATAAACGATCCCATCATTTTCCTTGGTGTTTACCACCAAGTTCAAGTCGCTCGAACACATCTACCCATGACAGCTTGCAATTTGATGAATTAACTGAAAATGAACGTCATTTATAGATAAAAAATATATAGTTTTAACTAACGTTAAGTGTCTGAGAACTGTTGAATTATTACTTTGGTTGACAGAGGAGTAGGCTGATGACAGAGGAGAGGATCTGTGATGGCACAGGGCTGTTTACCAGTTTAAACCATTGAGTTGAACAGATTGTAAAATATATTTATTTTAATGTTTAGTCAGAGAGGTAGGAAAGGAAGGATAGGATATTAAATGCTTAACTAATCATTATCAACAGGTTGGAGGTTTTAGAGCCTACTTAACTCATGTTGGCACTACTGATGAATTGAAAAATAATATTGATTTGTGTTTTTGTTTTATTCAGTTTATAATGTAATATTCAACATCACAATTTACAGTCTTCAAAATTAACAGCAACACTACTTATAACAAACCCAAACTGAATATTTTAAACACCATAAAGGTTGTAATTCTTGCAGGGTTGTTGAATCATACTGCATAAGTGTTAGCTAAACGTAATCCAATAAACTAAATGTAATTGAAAATAACATAGAATATTGGTTTATAGTTGTTGTTGTTTTTTTGTAGTTAATAGATAACTGTTCTTAACCACTAATTGTCTAAATAAATGTTATGTTAATTTCATTTTTAATTTTTCTGTTCACAGAATTCAAGCACGTCCAGTTCATGTGGAAATGTAAGTTTTGTGCCTTTTCCTCCAGTGGCCAAGGAAAAATAATACAGCATTATAAAGAGCATCATGGACATCACCGGAGGTGTTCAGGCCTTGTCTGCATTTATCAAGACTGTTTGAACACATTTCAAACCCAAACTGAACTTAAAAACCACTTGAAAGAACATTCAAAAGGTCATAAAATTGTGACCAAGTTATGCTGTGATTTGTGTACATTCTCAGAGCCTAGTAACATTATCAAATATTGTGCCCATCTGAAGACTCATTTGAGGAACAGGGAAACAGTTAAATGTCCGTTTGCAGGTTGCTCTTTCAAGTCCAATGTACTGTCAACATTTACTTCTCATAGAAGTCGCTATCATAGGTTGTCCACCTTAAACAGTTTAAGACCAGAGCTTTTTGTACACCATGCACTTACAAATGCAGTGCTAGAAGAGGATTCTGTTTCTGGGACTGAGGCATCAACTTCATATGATTCAGTACCCGAGGGTGTACCTCCTCTTGAAAATGGAGAGGCAATTAAACGTCAGTTGGCATCTTTATTTATCCGTATGCAAACAATTCTGCATGTTTCAAATTCTGCAGTACAGGAAGTAATTGATGAGTTATTTGACATTGGAGACTTTGCTTATAAAAATATTAAAACAATTATAGAGAAAGTTTTGGAGGAAAATAACTGTGCAGCTGATGCCTCTGTTGTAACATCATTGTCTGATGAAATACAATCGTTGAACCCACTCAAATTTCTTTCAAGAGCAGGGCCTTTGGGCACAGAACGTAAAAGGCAGTCATTTTACAGAAAGATTTTTACAGTGATTGAACCGGTTGAATATGTGCTAAATCCACAAGAAAAAAATCATTCATTTGTTTATGTTCCTATTTTAGATTTGTTAAGTAAGTTGTTGGAAAGAAGTGAGATTCTAGAGAAATTACAGAGATCCAATGGACAGGAAGGTCATTACTGCTCATTTCAAGATGGTGAATACTTTAAAGAAAACAAACTTTTTGCTGAAGAATTAGGCATAGCTCTTGGCTTATACATTGATGATTTTGAAATCTGTAATCCATTGGGAACTTCAAGAAAGAAACATAAGTTGTGTGGTATATATTGGGTGATAGCTAACTTACCCATAAGACTTAGATCAACATTATCATGAATTTATCTAGCTGCATTGTGCAAAACTGTACATATAAAACAATATGGTTACAGCAAAGTTTTGGAGCCTCTGATTAGAGACCTTCAGCATTTAGAGACGACTGGTGTATTTGTGAAAAGACTTGGGTCTTGTGTCAAAGGTACTGTTTTGTATGTGTCTGCCGATAACTTAGGTGCACACTCCCTTGCTGGATACCAAGAGTCTTTCAACGTGGAGAAATTTTGCAGATTTTGTTTGGCTAACCTTAAAGATATTCAGCATCATGATGTCAGAAGTGGGGCATTTACTTTGAGAACACCAGAACTGTTTGATGAAGCCATTAATGTGCTTAACACAACTAATGCCTCGTGTGTTCATGGTTTGAAGAGAGACTGTCCTTTAAGCAGACTTGCCCACTTTCATCCTGTAAAAGGTTTTCCACCTGATTTTCTGCACGATTTATTGGAGGGAATTGTACCTGTGGAACTATGCATATGTCTTTCAGATCTTATTGCTAAAAAGTATTTCACATTGAATGATCTTAATGATAGAATAGCATCATTTCCTTTTCAGTTTTCTGACAAAACTAACAGGCCTCAGACAATACCAACAAACTTTTCAAAAAAAAGAACAATTGGTGGCAACGGACACGAGAACTGGGCACTTCTGAGATTTCTTCCACTGTTGATTGGCCATCATGTTCCAGAGAGTGAAAAGACTTGGTCTGTGATCCTTGAACTGAAAGACATTGTGGAGGTGTTATCAAGCCCCTCTTTCACAACAGAAACCCTGTGCTACCTACAAGCCAAAATTTCTGACCACAGACAGTTGCTCTTAGAATTATTTCCTGGTACTAAATTACGCCCTAAACATCATTATCTTGAACATTATCCTGTTCTGATTCAGAAATTTGGACCATTAATTGAGTTCTGGACAATACGATTTGAGGCAAAACATTCTTTTTTTAAAAGAATGGTTCACAATACTGGCAATTTCAAAAATATTCTGCACACGTTGGCCACAAGACATCAACTGATGTTGTCATATTACTTGGAGATGCCAACTATTTTCAAGCCAAGCATTGAGACTGGACGAGTATCAGTTGTGTCTGTGGGCATCCTAGATGCTGCAATCAGAGAGGCTGTATGGAATAAGTTTGAAGGTCTGGACTCTGTTTCACTCACCTCCATTGCTTACTTGAATGGGACAAAATATTCTAAAGGCATGGTACTCTCAGTTGGACAGACGTGTGGACTGCCAGATTTTGGGAGAGTATTGGAGATCTGTGTAGTGGATGGTTACATATCATTCATTACTGAACTATTCACAGCGACCTTCCAAGAGCATTTCAGGTGTTACCAGCTTGCCAGAAGAGATCCTGCAACAATTGTGGTCATTGATCCGGACCGTCTGAATGACTACATTCCCCTTGCTGCATACCCTGTTGAAGAAAAGCTGCTCGTCACTCCAAGGACATTCATGTTACATTAAGGTAATATTTGATTGGGTTGGTTTGTCATAAATTTAAACAAACTCTTAATCTTTGGACCACATAACGGGATATAAACTGCACTTTAAAGGTTAGACGACACTATTTGCTATATAACGATGTAGTGTAGAAATGGCTACCTGATCTCTGAATTCACCCTCCCTATCTGTTGTAATCTCTCTGCTGTTGTAACTCCATTCACAGCTTCTTTTAGATTTATGTTATTTACTGTTTAATGAAGCGTTTTCTTGTTTGTTCACTGTGTTTCAGTTCTTGGTATCTCATCAATGATGCTTCTCAGAGTCATCGTCTCACCTCAGGAAATAAGACGTGTCACCCTACAGGAGGTTCCCCCATCAGTTGATGAGCTATGTGTAGTTCTGGGCAACACTCTGGGCCTCCGTGGGAAGTTCCTTTTACAGTTTGAAGATCCAGACTTTGGGAATGAGCTCTGCAATTTGACAGACATCAAGGACCTACCAACTGAACGAGCCACACTGAAAGTTCTGTTCACGTTTTCTGAACCAGTTTCTGACTCGACATTAGATACTGCAAGCCTTAGTTCCCAGAATAGTGCAAGCCCCGAGCCCCCTAGTAGTGGTGATTCTTCAGAATGGCCTGATCCCTTTGTTATTTCAGATTTCTCCCATGACGTTGAGTTTCAGCTGAGGGTAGCAAATGATGCCTATGCCAAGGATGGAGCTGTGACGGTCATCTCAAAGAGTGTGAAGAGTGAAATACTGGACAGACTGGCTGATAGCATAACCAGAATCACTTGCTATCCAAGTAAAGACAATTTAGAAAGCGTAGCCAAAGCTCTTGTTGCAAAGCATCCTTGTCTCAGGGAGCCGGGTTCAGGTAAAGGATGGTACTGCTGGAGATTCAGCCTGATATTCAAGATGGGCAATTACCGTCAGAGGATGATGGCAGCTGGATGCCCTGAAGTTCTTGTAAATAAAAGAAAAAGACAGGGAAACACCAAGCCAGTCAAGAAGGCAAAAAAGGGAGAGATCCACTACTTACCAGAGCCACCTGATGGACAAACTACTGTTAAATCAGAGAAGGATCGTGAGACCATGCTTTTGGAAGTGCAGAAGAGAGAGCCAGATTTGCACCTGCTCGATGAATTGATGACTGCAACATTCTCCCAGCGAAGACAAGAGATCATTGGTGACGAGCCACTCATTGCTGCAGTCAAGGACAGATGGCCTGCATTGTTTAGTGAGAGACAGGTAATTCTTTGCCAACTGAGTACAGCATAGAAATCCTATATTTTGTTGTTTTAGGTAGTCAAACTATGCACTATATGTTGCAATCATATTTGTGTTTCCCTTGTGTCCCTTAGAGCTCTATGCTGCTCTTATTTTCCCTCACTCATTGCCCTTTTCTCTGCTGTAATATTATTGGTTTCAGCTCAGTGCTGAGTTCAGTAGAATCGTCACCAAAGACCTGCTGGAGTCATTCCTGGATGGACTTGATGCCTTGGTGCCAGATGTTCTACAGATGTACGGAGAAGCTGCTGCATCAGGCAGGAGGGTGCGCCTGAGCAGTGTTCTCAGTTGTCTTCAAAAGGAGGTATGTACTGCACAGAAATCATTTCTTGTTAATGTACTAAAATTAGTATTCTGGCTTGGGTATCTTATTCACAAACTCTTGTCTTGTTCTTGTAGGACACGAACCAAAACAAAAGAACAGCTGTCCTACTTGGTCTTCCATGCTACCTTGCAGAAGATTCCTCTGACATAATCAGGATGTGTGATGTAAGACACCGTATTTACACATTTTATATTACATTGTTTTGTTTTAACATTTTTTATTTTCATAAGTCGTAAGGGGTAATTTTTTACAAATAAAATAGTAAATGAGTGAAAAATTAATGAAATGTGCCCTTAATTTAAATTGAAAATGTAATGAAACCTAAAATGCAGTAACTTAACCAATATGTAATAAAATATCCAGACTTATATTGTTTTTAAATAATGTAATGTTAACTTATCACATTAGGCTACTTTTTAAAATAGCTTAGTATAGTATATACTATATATAGTATAGTATATCAGAGAAGGGTTTGCTGAGATGATAAAGTAGTAGGCTACATCCTAGATTTATTTTTTTGGACCACATGTTATATGCTAGTTAAGAGGTGTGTCCCGGAGTTTCTGTCCATGTGCATGTAGCTGTATGATGCATAGTCTATTATAATCATTCTTTCATTTCAAATGCAATGTATATAACATTGAATTCTTATTCATACTTAAAATCAGAATATACTACATTTTTGAGAAATAGAGAACATTCAGTACATTTTCTCTCAGTTTAGCTCCTCCTAGTGGCCAAAATTACTGTTGGTTTGTTTTATTATTTGGGCTTAACAATGAACATTCAGAAAGGCAATGACAACACTCACTCAATTAATGTCAAAGACATTTGTAGCCTTTCTCTATTAGCCTAGCAGTGATGTTTAAGTCAGTCAGTTAAGATGTGTGTTTTTGTCTTTATGTTTTCAGGCTCATGGTGAAACCCTTGACGTGCTAATGAGCGGGATGCAAGTTGGACTGTTGATTGGACACGAAGGCCCTCTGCATGATGCATTTCCATTGGATGTTTTCAACGTGGCTCTGGTAGTAGAGGAGAAGATCATCCTACATGACCTCCGAGATGTGTCCACAGGCTTTGCCATGTTACTGGGTGCAATCTACTGCCTAAACCTTGAGTACCCACGTAATATGAAGTATTCTTTTGAGTTCCTGCAGAGGGTTGTCATGAACATTAAACCGGACCAATGTTCAGCCAGAATCCATGGACTCAGAAATAAACTGCTTAGATATCGCATGTAAACAAAGAAATGCACTCGTCAAGCAACTACTAGGAGGCAGCAGTTATTTGGGAAGCTTGCCTTGTTCTTTACACTAGCATACAGGTTTTCATCGGCTTAGTTTGTTCAGCACAAGTCAGGTATGCGTGACAAATGTGTCACTTGTGAAGTTGAAAAATCTGAAATTGTTGAAAAATCTAAAATAGTTCAAATGTGCAAAACATTTTGAGGTATAATGAAAACAAACTTGTTTCGAATTGTGGTTAAAGAATCTTTTAGACGTGGATGTTGATGTTTTGTAAAGCTCTGCGTATACCACATTTTTCCTCTGTACAACTTTGCCATACTTATTCTCTCATTGACAGTTTTAAAATTGTGTTCAATTAACACAAATTTAAGTGAGGATAAGTAAGTAAGTATTTATAATGTACACCATTGTTTTTGTTCATATGACGATATGGACCGGTTATCTCACTTTTTGCCTCTTATGACACCTGCCCATCTGTCCCCCTTTCCCCAGCACTCTCGGTTGTCAACCTCAGTGAGGCCTGTTTTGATGCCAAGACATGTTTAAGATGTATCAATGTTCCACATTGTTCATATTCATGTCGAGATTTTATGATTATCTGTTTACTATCTCACATACCTCATTGTTCAACCCCACCTCACCTTCTTTCTTTCTACGAGTCCACCCTCTGTCTCGCTGTCTGTCTGCAAGTCCACCCTCTGTCTGTCTGTCTGTCAGTCCACCCTCTGTCAGTCCACCCTCTGTCTGTCTGTCTGTCTGTCTGTCCACCCTCTGTCTGTCTGTCTTGTCTGTCTGCAAGTCCACCCTCTGTCTGTCTGTCTTGTCTGCCTGCAAGTCCACCCTCTGTCTGTCTGTCTTGTCTGTCTGCAAGTCCACCCTCTGTCTGTCTGTCTTGTCTGTCTGCAAGTCCACCCTCTGTCTGTCTGTCTGCAAGTCCACCCTCTGTCTGTCTGTCTTGTCTGTCTGCAAGTCCACCCTCTGTCTGTCTGTCTTGTCTGTCTGCAAGTCCACCCTCTGTCTGTCTGTCTTGTCTGTCTGCAAGTCCACCCTCTGTCTGTCTGTCTTGTCTGTCTGCAAGTCCACCCTCTGTACATTACAGAGACATACATTGGGTATGGCATGTTAAATTTAACTTTTTCAGTTAAAGTTTATAATAAATGGTATTTTAATAATTATCAATGTTCTTGGATCAAATCAATAATAATACAGTATGACTCTACATTTCTAACCATGCCTTTAAAAAAATTGAAATTACACATATTTATTATAGGGAATTTTGCCTTCCTACTATTGTACAAATGGGGCAGCAGTCCTGGCTAAAAACCAAGCTCCATGAAATGATATCCAGATGTTACCAAGAAAAATTCTCAGACGGAGGAGGAGTTAGTGCGGAAGGGAATAACAAAACTATCTGGCTTACTTACCTGATTATCATACTATCCGTAAAATGGCAACACCGTTTATGATTCAGATATATTTTTAAAAACAATTTGTTTCAACCACTTAGTATCAGCTCTTAAAGAATGATTTGTGATTAAAATGTTTTCATGTATCAACAATAGGTAGTACAAATGCTGAGTATGCTATAGTTTGGACCCTGCAATAAACCATTTTCTGAATATGGAGAGGGAATAAACAGAAAAAAGTAAATGTCTCAAAGTTACCAGGAAAACTGATGACCTGCTCGCATGTGTTGGTTGAACCTTTGTCATGTCTCTTCCTGTGAGGCCTTAGGGCTGTGATGGAGTGGCATATTACACACTGCACACTCTGAGTACCCTGCACAATATTAAAGCACATAATTAAACGAGGCTTACAAGATGTTTGCCAGAGATTAGATACGTTTATATGCATCACAGTCCTCAATGATGTATGCAAAAGTATCTTGTTTTTATATGTGGAATGAAACATGCATCACTCATTTTAAGGGTTCATGAACCCTTCTGGG
Source organism: Eleginops maclovinus (assembly GCF_036324505.1). Classification (NCBI taxonomy): domain Eukaryota; kingdom Metazoa; phylum Chordata; class Actinopteri; order Perciformes; family Eleginopidae; genus Eleginops; species Eleginops maclovinus. The sequence continues at coordinate 21,084,298 of NC_086355.1, read as the reverse complement.
AAATTCAGATGAAAGTATGCAAACCAAAAAAGTCCTCTGTGTGAGATTCATTCAAGAGATGCATTGGTAGTGTTGCAATGATGTGGTATTCTGCTGTTCTTGAACATCAGTGACTTTTATGTATGGTGGCCCTTAATATTTCCATTAGAATAAAGGCACTGCAAACTTCAGAACCGATGCAAATATTTAAAACACAGTGCCAATCTTCACCAAATTGACAACACATAAACACACGTTTACTAAAATTGTTGCATAAACGAAATGCACACAACACAAAGCTTATGTTGGAGCGCTTGTTAGCGTCCAGCCAATGGTCACTGTTGTTGGAAAGTTACCTAAAAATGTAGGTTTTATCAGCCTATTTTAACAATTTGATTGGAAGATGCCTTCTGATATTATTAGGTTAGGTAGGTTAGCTAACCCCAGATGTCAACAAGCACTCCGGTCCCAGCTGTGTGCGTCACTTTTTATTGTCCCCTGGTTTCCATTGTGATTTGAGCGTCTTGCAATCACAGATACTTTTCTTTCTCCTTTTAACTGCTTTAGCCTTAGTGGCCTCTAGGGGCAGGCAAGTGTGTTTTCCAAGTTAAAAAGTTTGTGTTCAGCCTCCGTTCGCCATTTTCTATGAGTAGGCTCCTGCCTCAGTCTACCCAATCCACTTGTTTTCGTCCTTGAAACAGCATAATCTGTGAGTCATTTTGTTTAGAGATACATTTTGCATACCTTTTTTTTTTGTATTACATGACAAATTTGACTTGTATTTACCATATGTTGTGAAGCCATGTGCATGATTGTAACAGAGGTAATTATTATTCCTTTATTGGTTGTTTCAGTGCATTTAATACATTTTTGGGGAGAAGTGCATGCCATGATGTTGTTGCTTGGTATTCATACATTTGTTTTTTTGTTTCCTATAAAAAAACAAATGTAAGCTCCTGTCTTGGTCACTTTTTGGGAGAGTGTTTAGCTCACTGCATAGCCACGTATTTGCACGGTGGATCCCAAAGAACAGTATTCTGGGTTAAAGATTATTTGTCACAAACTCGAGCAACACGTTGAGTAGAGGGCTGTACCAAAATACTGTATTGATATTAATCAAAGAGACATGGGAAGTCTGCATGGCATTGTATGTGTTTGCCAAACTGTTATACGGTGCTTCCTACTTCCAAGAAATCAGACTCCCTTTGTTTCCAGGAATCCATCAAAGCTTTCAGGGATACAGCTACCTTAACTAACCCCAAACCTGGGCCTGAACAAACATTGTTATTCTAATCCTAAATCTATCAAATGTGAAAAAAAAATCTCCCTAGATGACAATTCCTTTTTTGCTCTACATTTGCTGCAGCTGATTTCAATAGGGAAAAATATTGCATGCAACTCAATTCCAACAGTATTGAGAGTGCAACACAGTAAAAATATGAATATTTATCACCTTTTAAACCTTTTCTTTTTGCTTCATGAAGTGAAGGTTAGAGAGTTTAGGGAAAACTACAATATTGGTAAATTTGAAGAAATGTTTTGTGTGTAAGGTTTAATTACAGATTACCAGCTACAATAAAAATAAAGCTCAAATTTCTTAGGTTTGTATACATAGGTGATGTACCAATATCTGGATATACCCCTTCCTGTGAGTTTTTACATGTTATGCTGACAGTGTCAGTGAGGATAGTAACATGTTTGTATTTATTTAGTTGGTAGGGACAGTGCTCATTGATTAACAGACAAATTGCTGTAAATAAGCCAGAGTTAGCTGCTATGCTAATTTCCATCTATTGTCCCTAGCCAGATCTTAAAAGGCACCCTAAGATATAAAAATACATAAACTGATAACAAATAAAATCATAATTAAAAAGACATGAACACAACCTCAAACAGACACGGACAATGCACGCCTCTCACTACACTCTCCACATAAAAATGACAGCATACAGTAGGTTACAGTATGAATAAAGAAAGGAGGGAAAGAGAAGAACAACTTTACATGGCTTTAAGCATTTGGTATGTGGTTACAGATATGATGTTCCCTAATCCAAAATGTGAGTTTGCTTTTGAAAGGTGTAAGGCTGTTACACTCCCTTAATTCATTGGGCAGACCACTCCAATAATTGGTGGCTCTAATTGAGAAGGCTGTGTGTCCAAACTTGCTTTGTCTGTACTGCACTATGCAGTCCCCTCTGGCGGTTGATCTGGTTACTCTATTGACACTATCCTTCTGTTTTATGAATTGGTGCAGTGGGGGTGGAGCAAGCCCATTAAGTACCTTAAAGATGAGACAGGCATCAGAGAGATGTGTAAAGTTTTCAAAGTTAAACACATTGTGCTTTTTCACTATAAGACAATGGTGGAAACTGTTTGCCTTACGGTCCATTGCTTTTAGTGCTTGCTTATAGAGAGATTCAATTGGTTGCAAAGTTGTTTTATTTGCTTGCGACAAGCTAGTTAAGCAGTAAGAAAAGTGAGAGAGGAGCATTGCATGGAAGAAGAGCTTTGCAGCCTTCATTGGCAGGTATGGTCTTATGTGTCTAAAATGTGCAATATGTTAATCACATTTCTGTTAAACCATGAACATGGTCCTGAAGATTAATGAGCATTTCAGAGGATTATATGCAGTGTATTTCAAAGGAAAACCTTGCAGGGTGAGTGTTCTTTGCTTGAAGAGTTAAGACTTCATTGTAGGACAATCAGCGTCTTTAGATCAACAGATCTTTGCCATCATTTGGTACATGCAGGATAACAAGCTACCTTGTTAAGTGGATCTGCATGATCAATCTCTTACATCAAATGGGGGACCAACAGATCAATAAACATAATAGGATTCACATAAATGCATGATCAGCCATACATCAAGCCCGCTCTGACATGAATGCTAAATAGGACATTTTATTGTGGGGGCCTGGAAGCTGATCGATCCTGGTTAGCTAACGTAGCTATCATAGAATCTTGCGAAGGAACAACATACTCCATTAGAACTGCGGACATCCCTCCTCCACATCAGCGATGTATTAAGGCGGCTGTTTCTGACCATTTCTGTAACATTGACATCCTGTGGCCTCCAGCCAGGGTCTGTGAACACTTTCCTCCAATGTCCTGGTTATTCCCAAATGGGCTTTTAGTTAGCTTATTAGCCAGAATGTTAGCATAAAAAAATGTATGAAATACTTTGGTAATGAAGACGCTAATTGCTGCTGTACGGCTGCTGACATGGCCTTACAAGACTCCAAGTGATGTAAAACTGTCTTTAGCGTTCATTTATTGGGTTTTTGGTTAATCACATTTTAAACTTGCCTAAAGCTTTTATCAACTACAACTACAATTGTGCATGTGAATGGCAGATTAACAGCACGTGAATGTAATGTAAACACTGGATGTGCAAAGACTTCCAGTGTTCTGTTCAAGGCAAAATACCTATTCATTGCTGCATTATATCCCAAATCCACAGGGGTCTCTGCGAGACAGTTGAGTCTTTTCTAAAATAAACTTGGCTCTGGCAGTGAAACAAAAAGAGCCAAAGGGCAGAAAAAATGCTTAATGCTTAAACTTAAGGTTTGCTTTGACTCATATTTTGTCATTTTTTTCCCTTTTCCTTATCCCATCAAGCAGACCCCTGCTGTCTGGAGATAACAGTGGTATTGTTCAGTCTGTGAGAAGGCAAAGTCATGGGGAGTTGGGAGACAGAGGCTATTGAATAATCCAGTATTGCAAAATTTCCAAAAGTAAAGTCAGCATATTCTGTGTAGAGATTGTATTGTATGGCACCTCTCTTCCCATATAAAAGTGTGTCATTTCACCCCAAATTGTTTTTTTGCAATACAGGGCAGATTGTGCTTGTCTGCATTCCCATTGTCTTTAGATAGATAATCAGGTTGTCCAATTTCACAAATGTCCTTTATGTTATTTGATTGTACTTATATTATTGTATCCATTTGTGAATTAACTGGAACTGAACTACATTGAGGAAAAGTGTTGTAGGGTTGAATGACATCATTGGGAGGCTGACATGGTTTATGATCATGGACCATTAGCTCACATTGGAGTTGCATAACAACAACCATTTCTCCACCAAGTCTTTCAGTGATGATACCAGACAGGAGAGGGCAGTCAGATTGTGAAATGAGCAGTGTAGCCAGGCCAATAACTCATATCGCCTCTCGTCTCCGGGGAACTAAATGTTTGGGAGAGGGAGTACAAATACAAGTAAACCCTTTTGAAAACAATCAATCCCTACAGAGATTATATCAAGTACATTTAGTGTCTTTAAAGGTCTCCTATTATGCTATATTTGAACAATATATTGTAGGGCAATCTCTATACAAAACTTGTCTGTGAAGTGTTTTGCTCAAAATACCAAACAGATCACTCATTGTAGCCACGCCTAATACACCTCTATTTGTGGGTAAGGAGGAAAAGAGAGAGGGTTGTATTTTCTGACACTTTGAGTCTACCTACACACCGGGGACACATGTTTATGTATAAAAGACATCAAAAAGTGCATTTTGCATATAAGCGAACCTTTATTTAGGGGACCTCTTGTTTCAAGATAAGGCCTGGGATTCTACTTATGACCATCACGTCATTTTTGAGCAAAGCTAAAGACCGTTTGCAGTTCTCTGAATGCGTAGTAATATTTGTATTAATCTACATCATGGATGTATAAAGAGAACTGAATAAAGTTCTGAAGTTGAAAATAACTCTGTATTTGGCTTTTAGTGCATTTTACAACTTTTAGACCCTAATGATTTAAATAACGCATAAAAGTGTTAGTACCGGGTAGTTGGTTTACCTCCCAAAACAATATCCGCTGATTGATCTACATGCATAGGATGAGTTCTACATGTGCTTAACAACTGCAAGTATTTACTTAACATAATGAGTACATTTACATGAAATATGCAGTATGCATTAAACTATTGCGCTTGACATACCTAATTTTGAAGGAGTACTACTGCCTCTGGTGGCTATAGTGATTAAATGGGAGTAAAGGAGGAAATCAGGTCAGAGCAACACATACCACAAAGGGAATAGTGGATGAACAGATAAAACAAACAAGACTTTTACCCAGGAGACATCTATTTGTGTCCTGTGTCAAACCAAAGATCAACATTGATTTATAACTAAGTAACTTAGGCCTATTTAGTTAAGTTCTCTAACTAATTTACCAGCGTTATCCCAAACCATGATATTTTCCAAAACCGTGCTAATTACATATGGTTGAATTTCAACGATAACCGTTTTGGAAGTCTATTAGACCGCTCTGCATGTTGAAAAATGTGTCCATGCTCGTTCAGGCTTGTGTAGACCTAAGACACCATTGTCCCCCAAGGAGAAATTACATTTGACAGCATTGTGGCCTTACATGGCAAGCAGCCACACATTCAACAACACAACAGTAACAACATACAGAGCAGACACCAGTACAGACTCAGGACTTTTGAGTCAGCCATCTTTATAGGTATTTGTATAGTTGCACTTACTAACTTTTATATAGCTATGAATTCCTTTTTCCGTGTTTTCCACTGTCTTCAAGTACTTACAAACCTTTGGACGTATCTTATTCTCACATGCTTTGAAATATCTGTAGGGATACCCTGCGTCAGTTGCGGAAATGAAACATAAATCATCATGAGGTGCACAGATAGAGAACATTAAACAGGTTGTAGTGCCTTCATGCCGGCATGATTCACAAAAGAATATACCGGTACAGTATATTCTGTGTGACTCATCAGACTGCAATCTACAAGAGGATAAACAGAAGCAGACCATGCACCAGTTCCACAGATTGATATTACTGCTCTGGAAGGTAACAACAGATATGCCTTGTGGCCTCTGACGGCACATCAAAAGGTCAATTCTCTACTGTACAAAAGGGTAAAGTCATGTTAACAGAGGATTTATTCTTATCATATCTTCTACACGGCCATATTGCTATAGATAGCCTCATCTCCCTGAACTCTCAGCACAACCCCTAACAATATTATATGCTTCAATTAAACTGACATTTGAAACCTTGCCTCAGTCTCATATTATCCCATTTTGAGCCGCGGCTGCACGTACGCACAATCATTTGTGTGCAGCTACTAATTTGCAATTTAGCTTTATCTCCATGGCTAGGAGGAATGATTTATTTTCAAAGGCAAATGCTGCCAGTCGGCTTATTGTTTTACAGATAAACCGTGGCTGGCTTGCCCTCAAAAGGCTGTTTAATGTTTGAGTTATTTTATTTAACCTTTCATCATTGGTGCTACATCATTTCCTTCGTGAAACACATGTGTTAAGGATACAAGCACAGGTCACGTGATCAAACCCTGAGCTCTCCTTTTTCTGACCCTTATCTCGCTCCATACAGGTGTCAGACCACAAACACAGCAACTCAAACACATTATCCCAGCATGGGGCCTGCTTCCCTTTATTTGTACAGCTGAAGCCCCTGGCCGCCTCGGCTGAAAGGCATTGGTGATGCACTTGCATTAGGGAGCAGATGAGGGATGGACGACCATGAGAAAGTCAATTTAAACAAACATGTGTGTCCTTGGTTTGACCTGCTCATACAGGGCTGTCATATATTTGACAAAAGGCTTTGTGCTGTTTGATTTACAGACTACACTTGGCACACTAATGGCCACACATAGTGACATTTCCCCTAACTCATCTTTCTTTGAGTAGTGACATTTCTCTTCTATTAACCAAGCAATCTTTTCTTTTAATTCATATTGTCTATTAAGCTTTTCACTTTCAGAGGAACTTGTGTTGTAGAAGGCCTCCTGTCTTTTTCCTGTGCCTAGGAAGCCATTTCCCAGCCTAAGTTCCACCTTGAATAGAGCATTCTGATTATGACGATGAAGAGTTTCTCATTTAAATAACTAATACAGAGCAACATTAACGTTCATTTGTCATGTGATCAGCTCAAAAACAGTGCTGTGAAGGTATTGAGAATGAAGCAAAACATTAAAATGCAAGCCCAAAAACCTAAACAAAAGTGAAATAAATGCTAAAACACTGGGGGGAAAACAGTGTTTGATTACCATTTTCTGTAGGCTTTTAATTTTGAGCCAATCCCTTAACACTTTATGATCCATGTTTACTGTAATATTGATTAAAGCCGCTTTATTGGCATGTTTCTAAAGGTTTTCAAAGATACTTAATGTTATTCCATGTCTTAAATGAACACAGATTACTTGGGTGTAGCTTCAATTTAAAATCAAACGTAAAATCAGACTTTCAAGTATAAACACACAAGAAACACCCAGAATCAGCAACCATCTGTCAAATGCGTGACTGAAATGAAGCAGAACATGAAAAACACGCCAATGTAGAGAATCATCTCCATCATCAAAGCTCATCTCGCAAAACAGAAAGTCTGTTTAGCATTTATCCACAGCAGACCACAGACAGAGAGAAAGCCAGTACCCTGAGAGGGCAGTTCTTGTGACATACATTGGACCCAGAGCAGCATGAGAAACAGCTGCACTGCGTTTGCACCCAAAGCCAAATAAATAATGAAACGTGTTCCAGCTAAACTTTATAAGCAACATTGCTTTTCTATCCGCGCAAAGGCGAATGTTTGTATGTAATTCACTCAGCTGTAAAAGGCTGACACAGCAAGTCCGCCATCATAAATCAATTTAGCGTTTTTCTGAGGATTTAAGTCTGTTAACTGACCTCTTTGATCCACCCTGTCTGCAGAACACATGTCCCATTTTGTATTTCCCACAGCAGATCAGAGTCCTTTTGTCTTTTGAAATTAAGCAGTTGAAATTAGCGCTAATGGAAGCTGGGTTTGTAAAATTGCACAAAAAAATCTGACTGATTTCAAAGAAATGCGTGAATTGACTGCAACCAGTGCATTACACGGTGGTGGCTAGATACTTGTACAATCAATTACAATGTAAACAATACCATACAGAAGTCAATTAGGACCCTTTGTTGTGTTAGACCCCAAATTCCCCAGCTTTAGAGATTTGACTTCTCAAAGTCCACATGTGTAGGAGATTAAGGGGATGGATGGGTAGAACATGTGGCTTTTGCCCAGTAGACTGCTTGTGTTGCCCTGTGAAAAACCGAATGGCAACGTTTACATATTAGAAATGATTTACATAACTTAAGTTTTGTAACACACTTTTTTTATTTTAACCCAAACCCTAACCTTTTTTCATTAACGTGACCAAGTGGTTGTGTTGCCTAAACCCGGGGCTGTTGACCAAACTAATGTAACTAAATCAAGAGCATGCTGCGTCGAATAGTCAAAAATCAGTTGCAAACATATTTGTACGTATTGTTCTAAAAACATACAACTGTTCATATCACCATTCAATGTTGAATTTAAATAAAAATAGCTTAAATAGGGCTTCCTTAATTTGCCAGAGCTAGTGTAATTTACAGTCATAAACTTATGAATGAAATATAAAACAAAAGGTATATTTTGCGTCTGGTGCTATCATGATGCTAAGCTAAGATGGTGTATGATTAAGAAGTACCCGCTAAACGTTTTTGCCATCGTTTTATTTCCTTTTTAAAATGATGATCTTAGAATGGAAACCACTACTGTTGGCAGTTTGTTTTCTCATTTTTCTTTTGATGTTGTACTTGTGAAGCTTGTCATATTTGCACTTTGCTAAATGTAATATCACATAATTTGGGGTCAACTTCTTGCAGTCATAAACACAATTCCTCTGGGTGCAGCGCAGGCCCGGCATCAAGGGTGGGCCCCATGGGGCCAGGGCAGCTCATCCAGCAATGGGCCTGCCCAGGAGAAATCAGTGTTGTTACAGGCACACGCAGTGATAGTACATTTAATTTGTTTTCATTGTTTTTTTTAGAACACATGTAACCCAGTTGACAAAGGGTTAACAACACAACAGTTCAAAGCCAATCGTTTCACAGAGTTTTCAACACATAAGTTCGTTAGCCAACAAGAATGCAGATCCTACAGCACCGGAGGCAGGCTTTACCGCCCACAGATGTAAGTATACCGCCGGGTCTGGTGTTTTTATAATGATACTCAAGCAAATGTTATACTCAAATGTTTTATTGTAATCATATGCTGTAAACACATTTATTTTAAATCATTACCTGGATTTATCTTAATGGATTCTGTTTTGGTTATAAGATAATGCTGATTATAAGAAGTAAGGACAGGAGAGGACACAGGTAATACAGGTGAAGGCCTGATTAGAGAAAGCTGCTATTAACCAATAGGGTATTCTGTTCATGTGTTTGATAGATGCATATAAAGTGGTTTGTAGCCCATCACTTCAGTTTGTCCCTCAAGAAAGAACAAGCAGAAACCTTGGCCTGTAATTCTGCACAAAAAATGAATTGTTTGTGGTCCCTCTTTTTAAATTCATTGAAAAAAGACATGCAGTAAAATCTGGTGTTGTTTGTAGAAGAACATAATGTAGGTGTTAATCCCCTCATCCTGTGCACATTTGAAGTTGCACAACACAGTGGACTTAAGTGTAAACTGAGTCCACTTTACCTATAAGTCTGGCATTCCAATGGTGCCAATATAAGAATGTGTGACACAAACAAAATGAAGGAAAAGATATGACACCCAACTATCTCGTAGGGTATCCATGTCTGCACCTTTTCAACTCCAGGCTATTTCTGAACCCTTTTACACCAAGTGGGGGTATTTTGGGGAAACTGGGGGGGGGGGTGCTTTGTCTATGTGTGCAAAATAAAGAGGTGTGTTACACTCATTCCAAAAAACATGAATAAATGTGATGATGTGACATAGATTGCTTTAAACACTAACGTCACAGCTCCACCAGCTACAACCTCACAGCTCCACCAGCTACAACCTTACAGCTCCACCAGCTACAACCTCACAGCTCCACCAGCTACAACCTTACAGCTCCACTAGCTCCAACCTTACAGCTCCACTAGCTACAACCTCACAGCTCCACCAGCTACAACCTTACAGCTCCACTAGCTGCAACCTCACAGCTCCACCAGCTACAACCTCACAGCTCCACCAGCTACAACCTCACAGCTCCACCAGCTACAACCTTACAGCTCCACTAGCTACAACCTTACAGCTCCACTAGCTACAACCTCACAGCTCCACCAGCTACAACCTTACAGCTCCACCAGCTACAACCTCACAGCTCCACCAGCTACAACCTCACAGCTCCACCAGCTACAACCTTACAGCTCCACTAGCTACAACCTCACAGCTCCACCAGCTACAACCTCACAGCTCCACCAGCTACAACCTCACAGCTCCACCAGCTACAACCTAACATTCTCTTTGCAAAGAAAATACAAGTTAGGAATCACAACAGTTAAAATTAGTGCTGAATATTAGGCCACATTTTTCAGGAACTACTTTAACTGTATCCAGGTCAACCACAAAGTAGGGTTTTCTTCAAGTTAGACTAAATATTTAGCTGGAAAAACGATTATTTAACTTTCAGAAGGGCACTTATGACTTGAACAAGGATAATGCTGCCAACATTACATTTTTTGTTTCGTTTTGGTCCGCAAATATCATGAAAAGTCAAAAATCAAGAAATAATTATCATAATAAGAGAAGACATTTATTCAAAAAGTGTGTGGTCTTTGTCTCTGGGTACTTTTTCTGTGCCATAAACCTCCATCAAACCAAAACAAATGTATATTCATCCTTGGCTGAAAATAGTCCTCAGCTAATGCGTCTCCTGTTTGTTTCAGCACTGCACAGTTGTTTAACAAAATTCCTTAGCTACTGTAAAACCATATATGTGGGACTTTTTTTTTAAATAGTTGGTGTTTCAGTGGCAAATATTTGGCTTGGTGATATAATGTGCATACAAAATGGATATGACATTTACAAAATTGATAACCACAAGGTATAAAACGTGAGAAAGAACACAGTGAGGAGCTTAAGGTAGACAACACAGTCTTCCAGGAGACTGCTGTATGTGTTTCATTTGAGTCAACATTGAATAATATACACAGGTATCGACACATCTGTATTAATTTAAACCTAAACCACAACCTTTTGCTAAACAGAATCATGTACTTTTTTTCACCGAAACCTAACCAAGTTTGTCCCTGTATCAAAAGTTTATGTTGAATAGGTTCATTCACTCCACAGCTGCATATAATCAGCTCGTCATGGGTGTTCTCTCTTAACCAATCACATTCCACCACAATCTCCAGCAGCCAATTATCGTGCTGTACTTTCAAATTGATTTCCTCTCTCGTGCAGTCAGCTGTGGTTTCAGGTGTTTATGCTGCGGCCCGACCTCCAGTCATCACATCCAGTGCCAAGGAGAACGAATCCATAGACCACACCTCCTCTTCGTCCCACTTCCTCATCAATCCATATCTTCAACATCACCACCAGTGTCTAGACCCCAGGGGGTTTTCTTATTATACTCACGGCTGCATTTCCCCCTTAAGATATATGATATCAGGATTTGGGGTATAATCGCCAAAGACTATTACATTTATATCCTATGGTGCACGTGTCAATGTTCTTTAAGCAAAAAATGAAGTCTCTCCTGATTGAAGTGGAATAACAACTTACTCGTCCCAAAATGTCCTGCTTCTTAACTCAAAACAAAACAAATGTGGTGCTCACGATGTCTCAACCAACACACCACACAACCTTTAGCATAAAAGGGCGGCAGAAGCTCCGTCTGTATGGAGCTGGTTTGGGAATTGGTAGGTCAATGGCATATGTCCCAGAAACTACCTCCAAGATGCCTTTGAAAAACTGACCTCTACACTGCTCAATGGGTCTAATGCAGAATTAGAGCTGTCAGCACTTGGCACCAAAAGGTCTCCGGTTCAAGTCCGAGTTGGACCGAACTTACAGAGTGCTGGACTGGTAGCTGGAGAAGTGTCAGTTTGCATGAACACCAAACCCCCAACTGTTCCATGGTGCCGAACCATTAGCAGCCTTTTCGCTATGACACCTCTCAACCAAATCATGTGTTTAATCTTCTAACGGATTACAAACAGGAGGTTGTACATTGACCAAAAATGTCATCATTCTGCCTCCATCTTAACAATGCACAGTCTAAGTGTTTAGACCCTTTGTCTATACTACCTCACACGATTGGAAACCCTTGTACATACTCAAGACAAGCATGCCTGCTAATGGCCCTCTGTTAAAACAAATACTGTTGATCTGGCCTCCTGCCTGGGTAACTGATAGCCCGTTTTCACCGTTGGGTTGCATTCGCTGTCTGGCCTGGCAGGGGTTCATGTTTCGAAAGCTTGGCTGTGCAGTGGCATGTGAAATATGCCCCCCATGTTGGGACGACAGGAGAAAAGCAGAACAATAGGGCATGCTAATGTGTTCTAAAGCTTGGTGCCATTGGAATACACCAAGGCCTCGCTAAACAACAAATTACAGTGTGACAGAATGCTTTATTAACGGGTGGGATGATGGGTTACATAAACCTTTCTTTTTTAGGATTGGATTATCAAGGAACATTAATGAAGTCATCTGAAGTCTATGATATAAAGTCTGGTTGATCAAGAGTATGCCATCTGGAAAAATCTTGGTAAATTTCACCGTCTGTGACCCGGCAAAATTAAAACTCCTATTTAAAATGTTTACAACCGCAAACCCCTGCAACAACATTTTGACAAAACAGAGATGTCATTTTTTTTCATAATAATCGATCTACGAGACAACTTAAGGTAACATTATAGTGCCTAGATTTGTAATTTTAGGTTGCATAAGCCTCACTCGTTATTTTAGGTGAGTTTAGGGTCAGTTTCAACAAATTCATTTCACAAAGCTATGGTGAAATAACTTCTAATCAGTGAAGTTCATTTACTCAAGTGTCGTGCTTAAGTTTAATTTAAAGTTCTTGAACTTGAGTATTTTTATTTTATGCTACTCTCATTTTTATGACAGCCTTAGCTACTTTGCAAATTTAGATCATTTGCTCATACAAAATATTAATAAATATGTAATCATTTGTATAAATACTGAGTAGCAGTACACAAAGTAGTTAGATTAGCTTTTTGATACTACTAGTACTTTTTTTGTAATTTTCTTTTGCTGTAACAAATGTAAACCTCCCCGCTGTCAGACTAATTCTGATATTTTATTGCTAGTACCTTTGTTCTTTAACTTCAACTAAGATTTTGAATGCAGGACTTTTAGGCTGTGGTGGCGAAGTCCTTAAGTATTTCGCCCGTGACTCAAAAGGTCACCGGTTCAAGTTCCCAAAAGACGAAGTGCTACCAAGGTGTCCCTGAGCCAGGCACTGTTCCCTACACTGCTCCCCGGGCGCCGCACATGGCAGCCCACTGCTCCTAACACTAGGTTGGGTCAAATGAAGAATGTACATTTCCCTCTGTGGGACGATTAAGGGTTCCTTCTTCTTCAACAGCTGCTTCTAAATGCTGTTAGTTTTCTTTTAACCTATAACTGCTTTAATAATTAAAGGGATGCTCCACCAAGTTCTGAGGTGTTCGTATGTATAAAATCTGGGTCTTGTGTTTGTAAAATCAGCTTACCAGACCCCTGTAGCCCACTCCTTAGGCGGGATGCTGGTACTAACATAAGAGAACTGAATGTAAGACGGATTCCTAGCTGACAAGTTGCATTGTGGGCAGTGTAGGCACTAGATTTTGATAAGTAATATGGATGCATGGAATGAAAAAAGCATGAGCTTGATTTGCAGCATCTCTGGTTTGATAGTTGAGTGTGATTTTGATCCTTTTTTATTGAAGTTTTGATTGAAGTATGAACAATGTTATAGCAGTGCAATGTTTAATGGGTGGATAACTTTTATCATGAGTTCCCACAAATCCCCTGGGTGCAACATTTTAAGATGAAAGAAGCTTTTTGCGTCAAAAGAGATAAATACATTGCTAGAGGAAATAGAAAGCAGTGAGGCAAGAGCATGGTTCACATGAGGTGTTAGAGTGTTTGTCATTCACTGTCCCCAACAGACCAGCGATAATCCTGCTGCCGTTTTATGATCTACCAAGTGCGTCAAACTGTTTCCATTCCAAACGGATCCTCCAGCTACCTTCCCTCGGAACTGTTACTCCACACATCCAGAGATCCTTGGGCCAAAGCCAGAAACCCAAGGCCTCTATCCCAGGCATGGGTGTTACTGTGAAAGAGTCAGAATATTTAGATTTACATATCCGTATTTCTGGAGAAGAAGCAGTTGGATGTGATCCAGCGATGAATGTTCTTTCAAAGGGAATAAATTAACCGTAGGGTTTGGATGCTCTCATTGGGTAAACACTAAACTTGGATCAAGTCACCCAATGTTATTCCTGATTAAATTATATATGCCCCATTTTCCTGACATTTGAGGCGAGAAACTAAAGAGAGATACAAAGAGCTTGAAGTGCTCAAGAAGCAGGACCAAACTAAATGATTGATTTGTGTGTTGGAGGTAAAAGGTGTTAAAGACACTTCGTTCAAACCTTTTATTTGTGTATTATTTGCATGATTCTGTAGCACAGTAATACTTAAAATGCGCAGTAAGTTAAACATATTATTATATTGAATAATAATTTACCTAAAATTGTCATTGCAGTGCATGAATTGTCAGTGTTTGGTTTTAAATACATTGCATGTTCATAAACATGGAAAACCCAGTGATTCAAAAACAAACCCTTTGCAATGGTGCTCTCTAGTGGCTTAGATGATGACGTGCAGCAGTCTATATTCAACTACATAATGTGCATTATTAGTTCATTTATTTCGGAGAATCCACTCAGAATGTATCAGTGTATGGGACGCTGTGTAGTTCAGTTGGTAGAGTTGTTGGTCCATGTACTGGGGCTCAGTCCCCATGCAGAGGACCCGGGGTTGAATCTGACCTGGGATCTTTGTCGCGTGTTATCTCCTCTGTCTCCCCCTTTCAACACTGTCACAATGACAGACAATAGGCCTATATAAAAATAACATATGCTGACACATTGATGGATCAATAAATAGAATCCAATTATATTATTTTTTTACTTCAGTAAACTCTTTTCTTTTTGTTTTACTGTGGTCTAAAACAAAACTACAGTCTACACTTAAAACTAGGTAATCTTTTGTTTTTTCCTTAGATGATTAGTTTTAAATATTATTCACAAGTTCGAGTCAAATGCTTGTTGCATGTTACATGGAATCAAACATTATATTGTGTTAAAGACAATGCACATTGTATTAACATGACAAAAGAACGATATTAACAAACAAATCCTTAACAATTGTGACCTCTAGTGGCTCATAATATATATTACTAGTCCATTTATTCAGGATTATCCAGTCAGAGTGCATCTGTATGTTTTCTCTTAATGATGACAGGTATTGGTGCAAGCTTTTTTTCAGATATTTTATTAAACAAATTATACTTTTAAATACACCAAGCATCCCAAGCGTGAATGACAGCTATGAGCTCCTCATCAGAAAGCTATTGTCAATTAATGATTTGAAGTTAAAGGTCCCCTATTTTGACAAATCCTCTTTTTCATGTCTTTTATACATAAATATGTGTCCCCTCTGTGACACATACAGATTCAGGGGAAAATATTCTCTATCCTTTTGTCCTGATCCATAAAAACCTGTCTGAAAAAGAGCTGATCAGATTTTGGCCACTTTGTGATGTCACAGTGTTTTTGGGGTTGGGCAACCATTAGCCAATAACCAACCAAGGTAACGACCGCCCGCCCATCTTATCACCTGCTCTCCTCCCAGAGCACCGTTATGATTTTTTACAACCAATCACTCTGAAATCAAAACCCCTAAAATCCAATCACTATTGGGTGTTATCCTTACCATGTTTAGCAAAACAATGTGAGAGGATGTATGTAAGAGTTCATAAATGAAATATACAAATAAAATCATATCACTCATGTCTTGTTCACCCTATCTTCACATTTACAGCTAATACATTGTTTCCCCTTCTGCTTATCACCATTTCTTGGTGAGTTCTTTGAGCTTCGGATAAGTCATAAGAACATCAGGCTGTTTGAGAACTTCAAGAAAAAGGGAGCAGGAATTTTCATCTTTTCTAATCACTTGATCGATGAGCTTTATGACGGTTTCTTCTTGCTGTGAGAGATCTTTCAAAATCAGATATTGTCTATCTGTGACAATTTGTTTTTCATGCACATTCTGCAAAATGAAGGATGAATCCGCACTCAGGCAGTCAATCAGTCCCAACTTGTTGGTAATGATCATTTTGGCAGCCGGACCCTGGAACAGACAGCAGATGTTCATCAATCTTTAAAAAAACTTACGGTATATACGGTATACGGTATATGGGTAATTTGCTTTTGGGATTTCTAGTCTGTGACGTTATTGTTATGTTTCAGCGTGCAGTTTGAAGGTTTGAACATTGAGCTTGCCTCTCTTCTTAAGGTCTGTGTCAGTGTGTTTCTCTTTCATGTTGCTTACAACCTGTCAGGGATGAAGTCCCCTATATCGGTAACCTTCCACTGAAACACAGAATGTCGATGGACGGATCAATCGTTTTATCCACTTTAACTCCCAACTTTGTGATGTGATGTCAGCTGTTTCTGATATGATTTTGTTTAGGATATAAAAACATATTATATATAATCGACACTTTTGACCAAAAACCTTTCACATACTGTATATCTGGAGCAACAACACCTCAAATGGTCGGCCAAAGGTCTAAATCCGCCAGACAATTAGCTTAGCTTAGCATAAAAACTAGAGACAGTTGCTGTGTACATTTGGGCAAATTCTCTTAGTAAAACGACATTTTTGCATTGTAAACATTTGTGCAGTCTGTGAATTTCGAACAGCTTATATCGTATAAAATTGCACACTGTGGCTGCGTCGTCATCAGAGGTGATGATTGCCGCTGTTAGCTAGCTGGCTACCTAGCAACATTTTCATTTGCTGCAGCACACATATACAGACTGATCAGTTAACCCCGAAAAGTGTGGTTTAATTTCAACACCAGTATCGTTAAAGTGAAAAAAAACCCCACATGCATAACTTTTGTTTGTATAGTGCTGTCTTCATCGGCCCAACCGCAACCGCGTCTAGTTGCGCAACTTCGGTAGTGTGGCCAAGATGACCATTGTTTAATGTAAGAAGTGTACAGCTTTCAACACACAACTTGTTGGCCAATAGAATTTCACCATCTGGGTGCTCATAGTGCATTTTACCATACTTTGCACAGGGATGCACTTAATCACTCAAATTAGCCAATGCAGGTAAGTACGCAAATTAAGACAATGCTAGGAGAGAGAGTTTGGCTGTTCACTTTCTACTACATCTGGTAATTCTTATCTTACACTTCAAAGGCATAAGAGTGTCATCCTTGAGTTTGTCCCATTCTTGTTAATGACAAAAACTCCCCAGAATTGTATAATGGTTTCTACAATTGAGTGTATGTGCTGTACCTGATGGGATGGCAGTATCTCGTCTACTGTCCCTGATGAGAAAGCAGAGTTAGGATTTACTAAAATGTCCAGATAGAACATTTAAACAATAAATATATGTAACGCAAGTTGTTAATCTAACCTGTATTCACCATTTTCACAGACACTGATACATTTAGATCATCAACATTGACACCAGATATCTTGTCAGCACAGATTGCACTGCCATTAACAGCAGGTGTAATCTGTTTGGGGAGCTGTTCCAACAGCAGTTCCTGAAATAAGAAGAAAATATTAATCATTTATAATGATTATAAGGAGACTAACGGGTTATGTAATAAAATACTGATGCATCTACAGTATATGGCATACAAAAGCAAACAACACTATAGGCAAGAGATTGATTGTCATATAAGGTTATTCTAAATGCCTGTCTGGGAATACACACACAATGATTAATGGCATAGAAAGATCGTTTTTTGACATTAAATTATGTAGTTATGGCTGATACTGGAGTAGCAACAAAAACATTTATTCAGATGGAGAGAATTTCAAAATTTGTTGAAAGAAAATCCTGAATTGCCTATTTGATGTCAATATATGAATCAACACAAGTGCCTTATAAAAAGTTAGTTTTACTATCATCCTATAACCGCTATTAACCTTACATAACCATATATATATATATATATATATATATATATATATACACATATATATAGAGAGAGATTTTTTTTAATGACATTTTTGGATCATTTAGATTTTTTGTGTTATCTGAAATGTTATTATTGTATGACATATTGTGTTTTAACTTTCAGTGCCACCGTATAAAGGGACAGTGATAGAGCTGGGGAACTATTTTGGGCTACCGATTATGTCCCAAAAAAAATGTCTTTGCAGTTAAATGTTGCAGCCTCTTATTTAAACATGTGTTAGGAATACGGTCTAAACCAAAATGGTTTCGTAAATGATAGACTCTGAAGTATACAATCTATTTTTTCAAATGTCATTTTGCAATTTCATACTGTACGGGAATATGCTTACCAGTCTTCCAACTCCGTGGATCCATCTCCGTTATAATATTTGTGTTGAGGTTTTTTGCTTTGATATCTGTCATCTCTCTCATGGTAACAACACTGCAACTGTCAGCGAACACAGTTGGTGCAGCTGAAATATTAATAACAAGCATATGTCAGCTGCATTCTTAGGTTTTGAGTATATACAGAGATGTACACAGGTATGTGACATGCCTTACTTTGAGCATCAGGTTTGAAAAGCTGTGTCAGTTGCTGGTAGTGCAGTTGATTCTCCTCCAGGATGCTTAAGAAGGACTGACAGGTATATTCTTGCTTCGTAATTATTGTCTTCAGAAGCACTTCCATCTTTTCTAATGCATTGCTTTGCTTTTGTACTTCGAGAAACTCGTTCATAGATAAAATATTCCCACACTTTGCGAGGATAAAATCAGGGTCCTCTGAAAGCCACATACAGAGTTTTGTCTTCACAGACTCCAGTTTTTCCATGATCTGCAATGAGAGAGAAAGTACTTACAAATAATTAAAGTATCACAGGAACATAGCATTAGCCAAGTGCATAATTTTATATAAACAACAGTCATAAGACAATATATAAAAATGTAAAGATTACATTTAAAAACTAATTCATAAAACCTTTATTGTGAAATGTTATCACATTGAAACCAGGGCCTCGTTTACAATCGTGGTGAAAACCAAATGCAATTAGGAAGTGTTGATTTTTGTTATAAAAATTGGGGTCAAAAAAAATATTAATACAACTAAACAAATCAACTTGTATTCCTTTAATATTTGGTTATTTGTATATTGTTTTATTTATTTTATAGGTTTTATTGGTTTAACTTGTATTATATATTCAACCATTTTATTAGCAAAGTTACCTTTTAAGTTGGTGTTTTAATAATTTGACTTTTATTAATCGTATTAATTATTAAATTGTTATTATTAATGTCTTATGTCTTGGGTTTTATTTTGATTTTATATTTATTATTTTATTTATTTATTTAATAGGTATTTATATTCATCATATGTATTGATTTAGTCTTCCTTATTATATTCCTTGTAAGGTAATTTACAGAGGGATCAACATTTCATTGTGTGTTTTTATTTAATTGTAATTTAATTATTATAACACCTTTCCAGCTGTGTCTCTTAAAGTGTTAAACTTTTATCATATTTTTTGTTGGTTATGTTTTTGTTTTTTTTGCTGGATGTCAAAATCTGGTTGTGTTTTAAATGTTGATGTGCATGAAAAGTGCTATACAAATAAAGCTTATTATTATAACACAAACAATCTTTACTGAAAATGACTGAACTAACTAAACTAAACTAAATTATAACACAATTTAAATAAACTTTTGGTTTCACACATAACAATGCTTAAAATATAGTTTTATATAGTTAAACATAGCAATGCAAATGTTGTATGCCTGGGAAAATTCTAGGCATACAAATTGACTCAAAATGCAATCTTATTAATTGTCCAAAGTATTAAACAAATACTTACTTTACCATTATTTAAGGAAATACTGCTTGCATACATTCTCATTTTTATCTTTTCACTTGTAGTTTTGTTTTGTATTAATAGTGCACAGAATAACCTTAAATTTAGAAGTATAATTAAACGTACTGTTCCCCACTAACATTGCCTTAAACTGTATATGTTGAAGATTATTTCAAAATGTTCTTACTACATGTCCTTACCAGTTTTTGGTGTTACAATTTTGAGTACAATGTGTGTTAGACCTACTGTAGGCAATGTTTGCTACTTTTACTTACAGTAGGTTAATAATCTAAAGTACCTCTTCCACCTTTATGTGTTTTTCCTTTGTTTGCATACAAACGTTAAATTAAGGCGAGACACGGCAGGCAAAAACATCATTTTTGATGCACTGGTCATTTTTGAAATGTTGTGCTATTTTGATTCCATAACATGTTTTCTTTCAGTCTTTTGGATGGAATAAGAATAACACACATTTAGGTGTTTATTTTACTATAGTTTGTCTATTTGCATCTGTAGATTTCTCCTAAATTCTCCAGAAGTTAGCATTCTAACGCAACATATAGTACCGCGACCGCTGTTTGCACCATGCAATCACAGGTATCTATGTAAAACTCCATCTCTCCTGCACCATGTCATCGGATCCCAAATGTGGTCATTTTTTTTGTATCAGCAACCAAACTGAAAGTACGAAGGGGGCTTTAGACCAAAAACGAAATCTCATTGGCTTGTGTCAATTTCTGACAACATGATTCGTTCAGATGCGTCACGTGGTGTGCTATGACACTTCCTGGTTAAGCTTTCCGTGGGACATTTCAATCTCAAAATGGCAAAAGAACAGCGAAAAAACGTTCACAGAGAATACGACAACAATTGTCACTTGCACAAAGCAAAGTAAAACTAAAAACAAATTACCCCGAACATGAGATATCTTCACGGAGTGCATCGATGCGTAAGCTGTCATCCAAACAACAGGAGGGTTTAGTAAACGCCACACAGCAGTGGCTGATAACTTGTGTAGCGAGTTTGGATGAACTGCTCACTGGTTGATTCTGTTCAGGTCCTATGCTGTGTTAGTCAGTTTTCAGTTGTAATGCGTTTTATACATTCTATATTGTTGTTGCCAATGATTATATTAGATATTGTGTCTGTAAACATGTCTTCAATTTAAAAAATCGAATTTGACAATAAATATCTTTAAAGTCTTTTCTCAAAATGAGTTTTTTCTCATATTGGGAGCAAGAAATGTCCACTTCAGTAGCACTTACATACACCAAACCTTCCAGTTTTATTCGTATCAATATTCTGAAAGTTGTTCATATATCATTCATAGCCTGAATTATATAACATTTTATACCTAAAAACATGGCGGAATAGAATATGTTACAACTGTTGACAGTAATTTCTGATTTATGGAGTGATAAAACGAGATATCCAAAACCCCTTCTGTAAAAACTTTAGATTCAAATGTGACTACCAAATTAAACAACATTTTTTAACCTGACTTTATCCAATGTTCAGAATTGTGTTCCCGAAATGTATTATAACATGCGCATATTTACCTAGATGATGTCTAATTTGCATATTTAAACAAGCTTTTTCAGAAAAGTTGTAATACGAAAAACAATTGTCTTAATGTAAGTAATTAACTGGAGACGTTTCATGCTTATATCGTTAAGTTAAACAAATCCGCTATTCACCTGTAGTGTCTCGCTTTAATATGATCTTTAAGAAGCTCCGTTTACATGGTAAAGTGTGTTGGTACAAATCGGAAGTCAACACTTTTAGGTTGTTTCATAATGTATTTATTTTAGTGTTACACGTTGGCAGATTGTAGGATTACTTGTTTCCCTCATGTTTAATACTTAGAAACACAAGGAATAAAACCGAAAGTACACTTTTCTTTTTTGAAACGGAATACTGTACTGCAACTGTATTTAGCCTATCACTGTATTTACCAAATAGCGAGAGCTTACCTTGAATAGCGTGGATTAGTTCACTCTCAGTCGAACAAAATAAGCAGGAATAGAAATGATTAAAAAAAAAAGGGAAAAGTTTGCCACGTAGAAACATAAAGTCTTGTTTCCCTCTTTCCAGATTGCGCACACTGGCAGCAGAGAAACCACTTCCTTGTTCTCTCAGTGTTTGAGGCAAACGGACCACAATGCGCACAATGCGCACTGTGCTGCACACTGTATGATGGCAGGCTGCTGCTCTCACGTGAACACATGCTAAACTACTTTATCAATTATGATACTTATTATAAGCAATTCCACTGTTTCGAACATGACAGTTTTTATTAAACAAAATCAGCTAAATGATAAAACAAAGTGTGGCACTACACTTCCAAACAAGGAAGTTGTTAAATATAATAGGCTACAATAAATTCCCTGAAATTATTCCATAGTATATTTTATCAGTCTAGCAATATACCATTTTGTGTGATGTTATTTTGGGTGCCCTAAGCTTTAGAAATGTGTAGTTATTTAATATTATTTGCAATAACAAAAATCACCATCATTATTTATTAGCATATTCTACTACTGTAAAGGGACATAATCCGATTTCTTTCCAACTTTACCAAAGCCGTATACTTTCTGATCTCCATTGCAGGTCTTAAGGTTGTTAAATGTGTCATCCAAAAAATAAGATAAATAATTTGGATCCAAAACACACATTGATTCATATCTGGCTATTGCGATCCACTAAAATAACAACGTTTTCACACAGTGTATTCTCTACAGTATACTAATAAAAACACTTGTCACCAAGGTCAGTTTTATTTTATTAAAATATAATGAAATGATTCACTTCATGATGATATACACAAAAAAACATGCATAAACAAATATGCAAATCAAATACAAATTAAAGGACATCATGTTCAGTTAAGAGTGGTAGTCTGACTGTTATTTTGACCTCATTAATCTCAATCACATTGCTGTCTCTGTCCCGTTCGAGGCAGACCAGTAGGGCAATATGTAACTCATCAAAATAATCTCTGACACTTAGCAAAATGGAGATTGCGGGACCCTAGCGCAGGTAGTCATGGCTCTGACATGTGTTATACAGCAAAATAAACTTTGCTGGAATTGGCATACCATTAGGAATGGCTAAATTTTAGGTAATTTTTCCATACTGTAGATCAAAAAAAATATCATAAATTCACTCATTTCTGCACCTTGAGATGTAGTCCAACACACGTTCTGGATTTCTTCACTGTGATTGACAAGCCTTTCAGACAACTCTACTTCTGTGTGCTCTCATGTTGGTCAAACGATGAACGTATGAATAGAACTTGAGTTGATTGGCCCTGTTCATTCCTATGAAAGTTGCTCAGAGATGATAAAGCCAAATGACTCTACTTTTCAGTGAAGTCAATGAAAAAAGTCTGGGATGGTCCCATGGCATCACGTTACTGACACAGAATTTGTAATTCCACCGTTTGTCCACCACAAAAATGAGGGGCTTGGGACAACATTATTTCCATACAGCCTCTTGTGGCCAGAATGAGTATTGCAACAACCAACAGGTAAAAACTTGGATCTGTATAACAACGTCAAAAGTGCCAATCTCTCTTATTTCCCACACAACAGGCTAATTTCAGTAGCAATCTCTGCAACTCAATACATAGACATCTTTGACACAACGTTAATATTGTTATCTCTTCACTTGTGGATGTTTGTTAATTGTGTTAATGTTTTAAATGATATTTCTGCAATGTGAATACCTCACATTTTGCACCTTAAATGCATGAGTTAAATAAATTACATGCCATAGATACAGCTGTTTATATGAACTTACAAAGCTGTAAGCACGAGTTTCTACTCTGGAGGTGCTTCTTTACTGCTGGATGAGCTTTTGATAAAAGTATTTTTGCGCTCCAGCGGTACAGCCCTCCTTCCAGACAGCTGGTTCAGTTCGCTCATGTCCACTCCAGAGTCCAAGCTGGTTTCTCTACTGTCGGCCGGCCTCCGTGCCCTCTGCTGCTCGGACACTGCGTAGTGGATCTCAGCTGCAGGTTTACCCTCCAGCGATACAAACCAGGCCCTTGGAGCCTGCGCTGATGGAATTTTAGAAAGCTCACCCAAGGCGGGCACGGAGCGCCTGCTGCCTCTAATTTTATTCAATGTTCCTGGGACCGACGCTGACTCAGGGAGGCTGAAGTGGCCACTGGATGTGTTGGAGGAAGTTGATGCCTCCTCTAGAACCTCAGACTGGTCCTCAGTTTCCACTTCCTGGTTCTGGGTGGCCGCGGAACTTTTTGGCGGGGACTGGGTAAACTCGTCTTTACTCAGCGGATCAGAAGCGGCCCCTGCGCGGGGAAGGGTGGCCGACTTGCTCCACTGGGCCTGCTCCTCCAAATGGAAGAATGCCGGTCCGTGAAGAATGGCAACGGGCTGGTTGTAAAAGAACAAATTCTCCGACACAGTGACGGGTACCCTGATCTGATCCGTAGGGTCATGCAGGAACATCATTTCGTTCAGGTTAGGGTTAAGCTCCACTCCGTCACGCTCCACCCTGATGGCCACGGCATTGGGGTTGGCCATGACATTGCCATTGTGCTTATTATCCCCCCTCTCTGCGAGGGATTGGTTCAATCCATTCTGTGGACGAGAGGAGTCTAATGAAGCTTCTTCAAAGAATTCATCATCACATGTGGAGGTGGTTTGGTCTCTCTTCACCGCTGGTAGGATCTTCTTTTTTTTAGGTTCACTGAGCGATTGTCTGCAGGCAAGAAAAATGTTTTAAGTCTAATTCAGAGCCCAGAGAATGATAGTAAAACTGTATCCATAATCTGTACATGATTAAACAATACAAATATAAACATTTTCAATCAATTAGACAAATATATATTTTACTGATATTAAAGAAGATTTTAAAGGAGTACTCCGAGGAAGATGACAGGTAACATTTACATTAACGTTAACATAACTAAAAAGTGGTACATTAGTAGCTGATGTAATCTAAGTTTATAGTTATTTAAGTAAAATGTACTTTTAAAAATATTTTTAAAAGTATTACAATTATTATTCATTTGTTTACTAAAAACTAAAATACTATTCACAGCCATGACAACACATATTATTATGGTTAGAGATATATTTTGATATATGTTTTTGCCCCCCAGCGAGCCGGTGAGATAGTTTTAAATTGTCGTATATATTTATATCTAATCAATATCACAATTTATAGTATTCGTGGATGAGTATGAGTTGAATGTTTCTTTTACCTGCGATTAAATAATAACCCAACCAGAAGACAGATGATAATAACAAGCATCCCTCCGAGGATAACCATCAGGAGAGATGAATGGTTTAAGATGAAGTCAATGGGGATGGCAAGTCCAAAAAAACCTGAAGCATAAAGATGGTCAGAAAAAAAAGCTTGAATGGAATATAAAACATAAATGCTAAAATAAATACAAATAATTAAACTCAGTATTTCATCCAAACCCAAAAAAAACAACCCATGTTCTTTATAAGACTAAAGTGTTCATTTACGATGATTTAAGATGTTCCAGGACAATTTCCAATGATTAAAGCATATGTTTGTCTAAATGCTCATCCCACATTAGAACAACTCCATTAAATGGTAGGCTAACAATAACTATCACAACATCAATGTTTGTCATCCATTCATTTATCGTATCCATTAGCTTTTTGCCCAATTGATCTGTATGTATTACCATTACATTGCCATACAGCCAAAATTGCCAAAGATGGTAGAATCAGTAACACTTTAGACACTTTACAAAAGGTTAGCATAGTTAGCACTTACCTCTAGTGGACGATAAAGGTGCTGCAATCCAGTAACCCAGGTGAGGAGCAGTGAATGTCCACATGAGTTTCCCTTCCACTGACACCACCATCCCCAGCCCCTTCCTCATCCATCCACCTAAACAACAGCAATACAGTAGTTCGTATAAATATTTCACTACAATCCTGTCAGATCAGCAAAGCATCTCAGGCTGTTTTGGAAATGAATTGTTTATCAATTATGAACATTTTCAGACTGTACTTTTACTTCCTTGGACACAAAAAAGGGGAACATTTGGAGTTGCTTAATGTAGAGATCAATATGACATAGTTTTACTGTTTTTGGGATCAATTTAGGCTATCTTTTGCCCATGAAATAAAAAGAGTTTTAGTGGTGGTGGGGTCTTTTGCATGTCTGTGCCCAGGAGCCCACCATCTCAAAATGTGGCTGTATACAGTAGTAAATGGACTAAAGAGATAGAGAAATACTGTTACGCTATAGCTCTCTGTGGGCCCAGGGCTGGGTCAGTAATGTTTAAAATGCCTTGCCTAATAACTTCCAGGTCCGCCTACAAAAATACGTCATCACTGCACTGCTGTATTATGCTACATTTCCAAGTAGATGCCATAACCTCACTTTATCAAGATATTTCAACTCACCAGTGGTCCGGTTGAAAAACCATGCAGGAACAACGTCGGAGGTCTGGAGTCCGCGGCTGTCAGGAATGCTTAGGCTGATCTGTATGTCCCCCCTCCTTACATGTAACTCAGTGTCTCCTGAGAAGAGCTTCACACTGACAGCTGCCACCGGACTCAACTCCACACTGACGTAACCTTAGCAACAGAGAAGGGGATGCTTGAAAATGAATGAAATAGTCTTGAATCAAATACAGACATACATGTAGGTAGTGTTTATTCACACATAAACGCCTTAGTTACATGGTTCCAGTTTCACATGGTTATCGTTGAAATCTGATAAGTAAAGAATCAGATGAAACATTTTTGTAAAAGATCCTGGAGTAAGTATTACACAGAAGAGGTTTTTCATCTTTTGTAGTTGCTTTTGTCCCCTAAAATTAAATTACATTTAAAATTCACATTTCAGATTGACAGTGTAAATACAGTCTAAATCCTTTTGTGTTAATCTTCTAAAAGAAAACATATATAAATAAATTAAAAAACATGCCCAAAAATGTGTTTTTTCAGGACTCTGTCTTACCTGATTTAGTGCTCATGATGCCCAAAGTTTTCAGAAATCCGTCTTCCTCTGACGGCAGCTTTGGGATGGTCAGGTAGGCTCTAACAGCCGTGGCATTACTGCTGTCTGTCAGATTCAGAAGGCTCTTTGGAAACTGGACAATAGGCTTTGATGAAGCATCTGCAAATGAAGGAAAAACATGATCAATACCAGCTTGCATATATACTTTGTAAATAATGGTGCAGCTTTCTTTAGCTTATTCAATATACTCCTTTAAATCAATGCTTGCACTGAGAATCAAATCTAGAAAAAGCATGAGAAAGAGAAAAGTGACTTTAACAATATGTACAGTACCAGATGTTTTGCCAGTGATCAGGACAGAATCATCAAAGAGCCACATGTTCCCCTGATTCACACCGAGCAGGGACATGGTCACGGAGGAAAATACTACAGAAATTATTAAAAAGATGCAAAATTAACATAAAGCACTTTTATGCGATGCATGCCGTTTTTTCCACTAGATGGCAGAGTGACATTTTTTATATCAAGCTTTACACAGAAGCAAGACATGGGTGAGTTCACTTTGCTTATATAATATTGGACCATAAAAAAGAATAGCTCATGATTTAGTTCTTTGCGGTCATTGCAAATGCAAAACAGATGGCAGAGGAGCAAGAGAAGACAACACACATTCCAGAGTTATATAATGATCCCAGGTGTTTTGCTTGGGTGTGCCTAATATGGTGTCAAATGCAGAGGGTTGAGGCTTAACTTGGTATTGCAACAACAACCACATCACACTATCAAAAGGATGTAAAGCTTATACCTCATGTAAAACATTTCTTTTACATGTCCTGATCAAAGAAGGAAAATAATATCTATCCTTCAGGGCAGATTTTGAGTGTGCAGATCCACCGACAGATACATATTACTTTTTGTGTGAAACAAACCAGCCTGATCTTCGTAAAAGAAATTCCCATACGACGAAACTGCATTAGAATTACGTTCTGAGAGAAACTTATTTTCTTCCGGACTAGGATTTTTTAAAATTGTCACAGGTACTTTAAAGAACAAGTCTGGGGAAGAAAGATGTTTTGCTGGATAGATGGGTAAAACAAAAACAAAGGACTTCTGTCAATTAAATGATGTAGCAAGAGTTCAAGTTTAAGCCAATCACGTTATTTTCCCAAACCTAAAAATTGAAGCTGCTTCCTGAGGTCCTCACCAACCCTGAGTTCTTTTAAGTCTAGGTTAATTCATTTTATTTTTAGTGCTGCTTACCCAGAAGTCATTTACCTTTGTTTTATCGTTACACTTTTTGCAGCATCATCTGTATTTACAATGTTAATTTTTATCCCTTTTATGAATGGTCATTATAAATCTGTTTTTCCATTGTGTTTATTAATTGAGTGTCAATGTAGGTTTAAAGCACTGAATTTCCTTTGAGTCTGAGAATGTGCTAAATAAATAAATTAACCTTTAACCAGACTGTTTCTCTGTGTTTTTGTTTATCGTTAACCATGTGTTAAATACTGCGATCATAATATAGGAGAAAATACATATTCCTGTAAATTGAGAATGCAGTTTAGTTGTAAAGAAATGTTACATTGTAGGAGACAGGGTTGAATAAACACACACAAGTGTAGTTATATAATGATTTCAGAGGGGGAAATGATGTAAGGGGTTGAGCTTAACCTCAACAGGCACAGCACAAAGATAAATAAACTGTCATGATGAAGTACAGCCAGTGAACGGACACATTTCCTCTAATCTGAGCTCAAAGAACAGTCTAACAGTTATCTCCGAGATAGCGAGAGCCCAGGATGATGCTGCATAAAGCTCATTATCTGTGGTGATTCAAACATGAGATATCTTACTTGGCATTCGGTCAGTTTTACACGGCAGCAGTGTGCAAATATAGCCATCCTTACTGGCCACAAGTGTGATTGCTGTCCCAGTTTGGTAAGGAACATGAAGCAAAGCACTGCCATCCTCCCCAGTGAGAGCAGTGTTGAACAGGGTGTAGTTGATGTAGACCTCCACCAGCGCCTGGCTCAGGTACTCACGACTCATCACATTGTTGACCTGGACCTTCAGGTTAAAAGCAGAATCTGGGGGGGAATAAAGATTAGGTTAAGAAAAGAACTGGTCGGTTGGGGCGATATAACTGCTTGTAAAAAAATCTATTTACAATTGAGCATGAATGTTGATACTTATTCAAGTTGCACACAATCTACAAGGTATTTTATTACCATCATATCTTCCAATATGATCTAATCCATTTGAACACTACAAATGGTCTCAAAACTGTGACTTCTGACCAAATCCCAAATGATTTAGTCCACCCACTTTATGCAGTGTGACTGTATATCTTAACACTTTAACAGAATCGAGTTGACTGCATTTGCAATTAACCTAGACAGGACATTATTGGCAATCAAAACACTAAAAGTAATTTGCAGAATCCCTTAAGAGTATGAATCGATTATTCCCAGCATATTTCACAGAGGTGGACACAAAAACAAAATGGCCATTAATTTCAGCAAAGTGTGGTTCAAGAGAATGTTATGCTACATCAGCATGCAGACGGGTAGCTAAAGTACATATTTCCAATAATGTGATTCCAATTCCACAGCCCTAACCATTATACGTTTTCAAGTAGTTCCCGCATAATCTGTTTCTAATGAAAATGTGTCACCTTACCCACAAGCCCAATTAGCCCCTTTCACACCGACACCCAAAAGTGAATCAACAAGACTTAGTTTCTCCGAGGTATAGTGTTGCATAGCAATGCAGGAATGCTCAGTGATACATCCCATTTGAATCAATAGTGGCCAAGCATAACCTTCCCCAACAAGGATCAATGCTTTAGGGAAGGACAGTGCATTAAAGCTAGTAATTAAATATAAACAGTGAAAAACCTGCAACTTTAATGTTTGGTTAAGTCTGACTTTGCACTTACAGTACAACATGCATTGATGATGGCATACCTTGCAGCTGATTGGTTAACTGATAATGTAATCATTTGGGGAGATAATGTAATGTTGAAAAATGTGCTTTTTTCCTGCAAACTTATACATTTATAATACTCAAAGTGTAATTTCCTGTTGATTGATTGATTTCCTGTTTGGACATGTATGTAAAGTTTGAGATACATATAATGCCGTTTTCAGGCATTAAACATTTGAAAATAGAAGGATGGTTTATTAGACCAGAGTGGATCCAAGATAAGAAACCATCAAAAAATAACAAAAACTGCAGAGAGAACACTTAAATGTTGTCATGATTGAGCTTAAAACAGCTCAATCATGACAACAAACTAAATAAAAATAGAGCGTATTTAGAGAGATCCACAAAGGCTACATCTAGTATTTCACAATGATAATGAAAGTGACAAATAATGCACGTTAAAGCTATTTTCTCTCTTCCTTGCATCATTAAACTGGGTCACACATTTGCTGTAATCCTGCTGACAAACAGGGAACTAATAAAGCCGAAAAACATAACCTCATTTTTGGAGGTAAAAACGGTATAAAGACTACTTGGTAAAAGTTACTGAACATTGCTTTAAAGAAACTTCTCCGTACTGAGTACTTTCAGAGCTGCAAATCCCTGCCAGCACTACCAGCGCCAAGCTATCTTCCTGCATCTACTGCCCTGCTATAAATATTCTCCACTGAAGTGTACTGGTCCAATACAGTGTGGGCTGGAAAATTCGTTTTGGGAGCCATAAATCTCAGCAACCAGCTCATCATCCACCCTCTACAGTTACAGTAGTTATTTATAGTCTATAAAAAGGTCTTTTTTGCACTTTTTATCACTAACTAAATGCTAAATCATTGCGATAGCAGCAATTTTACTGGTCATACTGTTGTAAAGAACAATTAAATAGGGACATTTCACAATTACAGTAGAGGTTTTGTGTCTGATTGCTCATTATATAGCTGATAAAAGACCTGCAAGAGCTTTACCGAAGACTAATGAAGCCAGGCTTAATGCTTGTAGTCTAAACAATATTTGAGAAAGTGCCAAAAACAGATAATCAGACCATCCTGCATTATCCCCCCATAAAAATTCCCTTTGATCAGGAGCAGACAGATGACCGGAGGGCTTTTATTTTCAGTCACAATATTAAACACTACATTTGGCAGTGTTAGTGTCTGCCCACTGGGATACATACACAAGTGCAGATGGACATGAGAAGGGGGTCACTAAATCTGAAGTGGAGGTGTTTCGTGCCAGATTACTATAATCTCCCCATTTGGCGAACTGAACCATGGCACAAAGAGGTTTAAGAAGTGGATTGAAATGGGCTGCTCAAGGCTTCCGAGACAGCCCCCAAATAGATCCCCGATGTGTGTGATTTGGCTTGAATACTGTTATTATCGAGCAAATGACAGCACTCCTCCAGTAAAGAAAATACTCCAGAGATCTCAAACGCTTTCTTAGATAACCCTTGCTATTTGAATCAACAAATGGTGCTACGTGACCCCGAAATGAAGGAGGACGGCAAGCTGTTTTGAATTAAAACCACAACGATTTTGTGGCTAACGGCACTGCAATTTGCATTGGCTGAAGTATCAAGGAATAATAGCATTACATATCTTCATCACAAAATCAAGCAGGGACAAGCACAATCATGTTGACCAGTCAATTCTGTGAGACCACCAGTCAGCGTAAACAGATGGTCCAACAGGGACTTATCCCCGTTGACCCCCCACCTACCCCACATACATGCATGTTTGTGTGTTGGAATTAGGCCAGACATTCCACTGATGGAAGCAAACACAAGAGCACCCTTTGATATGTGGGCCAAACAGGCCTCAAGCACGAGTCAGCAATATCTAGTCAAACTCAGACAAAAGATGCTTAGGGTGACAGCCGACAGAGGGGGTGTCAAGAAGATTTAATGTCTGAGCAATTACCAGTCCTGTTAGGGTTTAATAGTTAGAATCCTCCCCTGGGGGAAATGATTACATCTTAAAGTCTGTCTCCAAATGTAAAGGGCAACAATGTAGATGTTAATCTCAGCATGGGAAAACTGACCATCAGGTTCCAGAAAATACTTTTTCAGCCTGGTCTCACTTTGAGGGAGTCAAATACTGATGCATGGGTAGCGACTGCCGGTATCTTAATACTAACGCACCATTTAGCATCTGTATGAGAAGCGTAGGGATTCCAAACAGGTCAAACCCATCGCTCCATTCTTAGAAGTGCAAAAGACATAGTATTTAGAGCGAGAAAGTCAACTAGGGTAAGGTTAGGGTTTGTAATTTGCTGTGATAATTTCCCCTTGCATAACTAATGTTCCGAATGGACGCATGCTGCGTAAAAAAGCCATGTGCATGTAATTTCATAGTACAGAAAGTATATCTTTGGTGTCAGGCTGGGTAGGAGTGGAGTGCTGTTGATGAGTCAACAAAACACAATACTTTCACCCAGGCGACTTGTGTTTTTGTCTTCTGTGAAACCAAAAGTTTTCAAGGCATCCAATACACCTGATTGTGCCTTTGTCATTTATTTGGTGAGAGCTGATATTTTTGAAAATTGATCAAAGTCTTCGGTAAAGGACAACATTGATTATACAGTTGGTTTTATAATAAAATGTTAATATAAGGAGGCATGTTAACTGTAGACTTTAAAAGAAGTTATGCCCGCTGCTTAAGTGATGTAACAAACATCACTACTTTAACCCAAACCGTTTTTCAATATTAACCAACCAATGTTAACCAATGTTAACCAACATGTTCAACATTAACAGCTACCCGTTCAAAACTTTAACCATAAATTACAGCGTTAGCCTCGACAGTTTAACTACTTTTAACTACTTTTTACCATATTAACTACTAGTGGAGTTTAAAGTAACTAAATATATGGACTCAAGTACTGTACTAAAGTACAATTTTTAGATACTTGTACTTTACGTGAGTATTTCAATTTTTTGCTACTTTGTTCTCCACTACAATTCAGAGTACATTGTGTACCTTCACTCGACTACATTTATTTAATATCATTAGTTACTTTACAGATTTGGATTAATAATGTGAAATATAATCAACCCTTAAATCAGACTTTAGCTCACCTGGAATAAATTCACAACGTGCAGTATACAAAGTCATTAAAACTAGCTGAACCTTTGCCAGCTTTGAGAACACTTTAATGCATTAATAATTATAAAACATATCATATATATTATTCCGAAATGGACCATCTGCACAATGACTACTTTAACTTTTGGTACTTTAATTTAATATTGATGCTAATACTTTTGCACTTTTACTCAAGTAACCTTTTGAATGCAGGACTTTTACTTGTGACAGAGTATTCGTACACAATGGTTCTTCTACTTTTACTTTATTAAAAGATCCAAGTACTTCTCCAACCTCTTTTAACTACTTGCTACAACATAACTCTGACTGTTTTCCAAGTGTTACAGGGTTAACTATGACTTTTATCTTAGCTAACAATGTGTGACAATGTTAACCTCAACTGCTCCCAACTGTTTAAAAGTATTTTAACGTTAACTGCGGCCCTTACGTTAGTTCCTGTGTTTTGTACATTTATACGGCTACATTTTCTCTTTTTTTCAGAAGCAGAAAGTGTCCAGTCATTTCTCCTGAGCTAACTCTGTGCAGAAGGGAGGCCAAGAGGAGAAGGTTTGGCAGGACACAGCGGACCGTTGCAGGGGGGGAGGTTTGAGGAGGGACGGTACAGAGGGACAACAGCATGCTTGGGTGCATTTCCAAGTGTTTCAGTCAACAACACAGACTCGGAGGATCACGTGATGACGGATGGTAATGTACTCCTACAGCAGCATGAATTAGTCATGAATCAGTTGATGAAAAAGGGTCACAAATCGCTCTTTCAGCTCCTCTCCGCCACTCAGCTGTGAACAAGAACATTGTCATGACAAGTGCATGCATCTGTGTGTGACAGAGTGACACAGAGAGATGCACTCTGGGGGGGGGGGGGGGGTTCTTCTTTGAAAATGAGAAAAGGAATAACTAGGAAGGAAGAATGAGCTGACATTTGATTTGATTAAAAGGATAAGGCAGTTACTTACATTATGGGCCTTCTACCATGATTTTGGAACATTTTTGAGTAGCCTTGTTGGGCTTTTATGAAAAAGTTCCCAAAAATGTAACATGTTAATATTGTGATAATATTGTAAATGCACATTGTCGACTTGGTAGTGATGCTGCAGTTAAAAAGGAACAGATGGACAAACCGTTAGTCATGAGGGGACAGCAGCAAGCTCCCACACCACTTATTACTCATGATCAGAGGATATGCAAGTAAATCCTGACACAGATGGTCTGATCCGACTAAATAAAGAACATGTATTCTAAAATCTGTTACAAAACACTCTACTGTGATGCTTGATGAAGTAGAAAGGAGAAAAAAAATTCAGAATTCGACATATATCCTTAACATTCAGCCGAAATGTTATTTATTTCCAGTTGTAATAACACAAATCAAGCACGATAGCGAAACACGTTCAAGTTTTACTCAGATTGAGGAGATGGTGATACAGTGAAGCCCACACAGACCTGACAGGGGGAGCAGCACTTGTTGGTTCTGAAAAGGCTCTTGTTTCATGTGATCCCGGTTTGAAAAGTTGCCGTCATTGATATGCAGAGGCTGTCCGGGCGGAGTGAACGCTCCCTTCGCTTTCCCATCTTCGCATATGATCAGCGCAGATAACACACACATCCACAGGCGCATGGCTCCGAAGAGAAGTGTTGATGGGGGTCAAGACTCGCCACACGTCCAGTTAGCATCTATAACTTGAAGAGGAGCAGAGAAGAGCACTGAGCCGCCATCCTAAACTCTCTGCTGTCGGAGCAGCGAGGCTCCGCCCCTTTAAGCTGCTTCCCGTAGAGATCCGCTAACCAGATATTATCACGATGAATCCTGATTTATGGACAATAACATTACAAGAGAATACAAATATATGGCTTTTGAGATCCTTGTATTATTTTAAAAGTAAAAATTGGTATGATTATACAGAAGTAGGCTACTGATTATGCAGAATATTTTAGAATATGTGTTAGGATCATACATACAATAAATACTAGTGTTTATAAACTGGCTTTAATTTTGACTTTATATTTTATTTTACTTTTATTTTATATTTTTACATTTTCTAACTATAATTTTTCATTGGAATGTTATTATTGTTTTTATTTAATTGTGTGGTTCCGTGTTGTATTTTTCTGAGGCACTTCCTGGACTTTTTGTTTAGAAATGAGCTATGTAGCCTTTTGATCCAAATTTAAATGTGAATACACAATTTTTTGTTGTTTTTTTCAACGTTTTTTCCCGCTTTATTAAAACCACTAATAAATCAATCAATCAATCCATACACGTTATGTATACAGCACTGTTCATACACAAAACGAGACATAAAATGCTACACGAACCAAAAACCAGTGGTGGGCCGTCAGGGCCAGCAAGGCCTTCTCTGCTGGCCTAAACATCATCAGAATATAAATTAAATTTTGATATATTTTTTCCACAAATACGTATTAAATTATTCCCCATAGTCTATTCTCTTCATTTTATAGCGTTCGTCTTGGCTGCGCTGCTTCCAGCCTCAGAACGAGATTTGGAGGGCTGGCCTTTATGTTAGAGCTTTTATCCAATCATATTTCAGCCATAATGTGTTGCTAGGGTCAAAGAAATCTGCCCTTAGGCCTTCAGAATCAACAGTGCGGGCGGCTGTAGTTTAAAGTGAACGCAAACAAAATTGTGGTGTTAACCAATCAGATTTCGAGGTGGCGACAACGGGCCAGCTAGCAGGCGTACGCTAACGTTAGCACGTGCACATCTTCTGATTGGATAAGCAATATTGAGAGGCAGAGCTAGGCAGTAGGCAGAGCCATACAGTCTATGGGCAAAGCTAGCAAACAGAACTAGAACTTGAGCGAGCTAATTTGTGTAGATTTCTACAAGCTATTTTTTCAACCCACAATGGCTGAAGGAGGAGAAGAGATCAATTTGGTCGAAGATATAATTACAACGCCATTTTCAAAACGAACTTTTCAAGTAAAGCTACACATCTTGAAAAGGGAACGACCAACTCCAACGCTAGCGAGCCTAGCACAGCAGGGAAACTACGAGCGGTACCCCTGGCTCACAGCCTCCGAGAGGCACTGCAAATTGTACTGCCGGGAATGCCTGGTATTTGCAACTGATCGATTTGGTGTTTGGAGCCACACTAAACTTGCAAACTTGAGTTGTCTAACCAAGGCAGCAACGAGACACCAAAGCACGGCTGGGCACTTGGAAGCACTGGTGCTTTTGAAAACCTTTGGGGACACCCGAGTGGATCTACAGCTCAACGAACAAGTGCGCAGGGAAACGGAGCTCCACAACGAAAGGGTGAACAAAAATAGGGAATTATTGAAAGACTGATTGATTGTGTCCTGTTTTTGGGTAAACAGGAACTTTCATTTAGGGGACACGATGAAAGCGCCGAGTCCAGAAACAGAGGAAACTACGTGGAGCTTCTTTCTTTTCTTGCTGAGAACAACACAGATTTGCATTACCACCTGTACACAAACAACATGTTTACTGGGACGTCAGGCAAAATACAAAACGACCTGATTTATGCTATTGCTGAAGTGATGGGAGAAGAGATCAAAATGAAGATTAAAAAAGCACCCTTTGTCGCTGTTATGGTGGACGAGACGTCAGATGTGGGTAATGTAGCACAGCTGGCACTTGTCCTGCGTTATGTGACAGACACAGGTGTCAAGGAGCGGTTTGTCAGATAATGTGATTAATTAAGTTAACTGTAAATGCTGATGTATTGATTATAAATGCTTCGGAAATATTAATATAACTCTGTTGTACTTGACTATGTTAAGGTGATGCAACGCCCGGTTATACTGCGTTTCTGTCTAAATGTATAGTTTCTAGAGCCATGGCGTCATAATGATGGTATTAAGAGGTGGAATAATTCAGGTAGGACTGTGTAGGACATCACTGAAGGCCTAGGTGTGAAATGCACGGCCCGCCACTGCCAAAAACAATATATTTTTTCTTTTTAATGTTGCGTAATATTTTGTCAAACACTTGCATTAACTAATTTCTACCACTAGATGGTGACAATACAATGTCAGTTCCCAGTAAACCACTTATTATCCCATAACTGTATTGACAAAGCCTAATTCACATACTGATTGAAGCTGATGTTTAACCTTCCAGTCCGGCCTCGAGGAACATGACCTGTACATAGATGTGTAGGTGGTTGTACTCTTCAGGCTACTGGTCCTGAGGCTGGCTGACCTTTGAACGTATGACTTCACAAACCCAAGCCAGCCTCTGATCAGGTATACCATCAGTCAGAAAGTTAGATCTGACACAATTCTAACCAAAGAAAAAATAATGATAAAGAGAATGACTACAGTCGCAGAATACCAACCAAATTTAAAATAGATTGCCCAGAAAGTGTGACAGGAAGGGAAAAATATCCCCTGATTCTGTCGGAGAAGTAAAAATGTACAGTGTTGGCAAATACAAATGACACTTTCTTCCTCAATTATTCTCATTATCTTTGCTCTTAAATGACTGTTTTTAAATGCCTTTTTATAATGTGTTTATACTGCAATATTTTTTAACGATCTTAATATCTTTCATGTTTGTAAAGCACTTTGAATTGCCTTGTGTTGAAAAGTGCTATATAAATAAACCTGCCTTGCCTTGCCTCAAGAAAAGAGACAATTAGAAATATATACATTTATATGTTTCTATGGCTCCCCTATTCTTTTGACCTGACTTTATTGTATTCTAAAATGTGCACTTTGTATTTTTTAATCTCAACAATGTCACATTTTATTTGATGTTGAGTAGGATTTATTTTGTTATCTATATAGTACTACATGTCATGTATAATGTCTGACATCTTTTTATGTTCTTATCACTAGATGAACACTCATACACTTATATGTATATGTCTACAGTATATTGTTTTATTTCATTTTCTATTTCATTATCTATTTGATTCTAGTACTTAATATTGTTATCCACTTCATTTGTTGTACATTTCCACATTTATTTACATTCATTATTGCTTTTGCAACACATATGTCATACGTCCTGATAATAAATCCTAATGAATTGACTAATATAAAGTAGTAGGTAGTACTATTTGTAGTAATACTAATCGTAGTGGTAGCAGTTATCGTGACAGCAACAACAGAAGTTATGTTGTTGCCTTTGTAAAATTATACATTAAAACTTGTGTGGGTCTTTCCAGTGAAAGAAATACATCCATTAAACATTTAACAATAATTCTGCCTGTTTTTAATCCTCTGTTTTCATAAAATGTTAGTAAAAATGTGCCCCACACTTGCAAGCAAGCAGAGCTCCTAGCTTAGGAGCACATATATTTCCTCAGCCACAACTTTTTTATTTTAAAATGGATAGAATTCTGAAAGAAAAACAGAAATTACAATTACTCTGCTTTTATTTTGTTTAGTGAACTTGATTATAAATCCTTAATGTATTTTTCTTCAGATTTTTGGTTTGGTCTTAGTGTGGTTCAGAAAGGTTTGGAATATCAACACAATTCTTAACCCACCCTGTACACCCTGTCCATTATCGTAATATTGACTTCACATCATGTTCATGCTCATCAATGCTGTGACCCCTACTGCTCTGTACAGCATCTGCATCAATTGTTTTTCCTACTCATTTATTCAGTGATATATATTCATATTCCTGCTTGAATGTGTTTCCTGTCAGTTCATATATAGCTCACTCTGCATCAATTGAAAGTGTCAAACTATAATATGCACCATCTACAGGACACTTAACCTCTCATGAATCCAAAAACATTAACCACATTCCCACCTACAAGACACTGCAGAAGACACGTCGGAGTTGTTGGCATCATGTGTAAAGTAGTCCTGCTGTAGTTGGTCATATACAAAACAAAACGGAATTACCTTTTAGAAAAATGCCATAAAATAGTAGCCTACTCCGTTTACCACATTGTGTTCTGTTTTGTATTTCTCCAAACTGGCTAACAAATGACCTAGGACCATTTAATAAATATTCATTTATTTATCATTTAAATTCATCATGTATTCAAATTTGAATGTTGTAATAATAATAATAATAATAATAATAATAATAATAATAACATTTATTTATAAAGCACTTCTCATAAAATAATATGTAGGGTGACAAATCAATACCAGGTTTTTTAAAAACAGGAAATACAATCATTTAATACAATAGCGTAATAGTACTAATAACTAGTTTATAATGGTAAAAAAAATAAAAGACATATCAGATAATAATTAGTTATTAAAACTTGAACCAGTCGTTTCTATGTATTAATGTGTTGTATTGTTTTATCATCTGTCTCATTTCCTCTTGGCCAGTTAGTAAATCAGAATTATCAATTGATTTGTTAAGTAAAGCTACAATAAGAAAATCAATAGACGCTGACTGTCATATTCAAGCAACAGAAGGCTGCTTCACCAAAATGTCAAAATTCCTTTTTGGAACACTGAACGAGCTAGCACTAAATTACCTTAGGGAGTGGATTGGAACATACTCAGATAAGAAATCGGAGAGGTTTGGATGTGCCAAACCATTTAGGACCTAAGATCAATCCTCAATGCTACAGGTAGCCCGTGTAATGACGCAAGTAAGCCCACAGATGTAATATGTTCCCTTCTCCTGGTTTCCGAGTTGCATTTGGGCGAGAGATAAATTCCAACTCCTAAAGAGGACAAACAATGCTAATTTTCAGGTTCATATTTGTAGTTTGTGCCTCTACTTTGACATGTCTCCATCCTTTAATGTTCAAAAAGCTCTTTATTTGTCTCATACTGCCTGTGCTGCAGCACCTCTTTTCACCCTCTGTACAGAGTCCAGTCTGCTCTGATTGGTTGGCTGGACGACTCTGTTGTGATTGGTCAACTGCGTAGAGTAGACTATCACTTACAATGTGTTGGATTATGAGCCAATAGAAGCATAAGTGTTACATAGTGATGTCATTATGTTATGGAAGTAACCAAAGGAGTCCAACGGAGGCGTTTTAGGCAGGGGGGACTGCGAGAGGAACACAGGGATTTTAGCCTTGTCAGACCATTTACATCCACAAACCTATAGAACACACCACAGGAAAGGGAAAAACCGGGAAACCATAATAGGGCCACTTTAAGATATTACTAAATCATAGGTGGCTATCTTTGTATTGTGTATTTATGTGATTTAAATTCAGCTCAGAGTCAAGAATAACACCAAGGTTTGGTGCAGAAACGGCTACACTTAATTCCTATCCTCCTTAAAGCACCTAAATATTGGCTTGCTCTGTGATATCCGCCTGTGGAGCTTCCTGTCTTTGAAAGCCTGAGAGAATTTTTCCTTGGCCGGCTTCTTCGCCCTCATAGCTCTTCACTGACAGGGGCATGGGAGAAGCAGTGGGCAGACCCATTTGTCCTCACTGCTCTAATCCCCTGAAGTATTAATCGGTGTCTAAACACACAAACAGGAGGATGACAGCAGTCTGCAGGATCAATTTGCCACAAATTAGATACAGTAATGGCTCATTTCTCCACATAAATAGCTGCATCTACAGAGACTATTTTGGAAATCTGCTCATTTTCACCCTGTTCTGCTCTGTGTTCCATCTTTGACTGTTTTCCACCAATTAATCTTATCAGAGTACGGATACACTTCTTTGTTTTCTATTACACAACCCTGCCTTGTTTATTAGATTCTGCTAACAAAACAAAGACGTTATTCTCTTCCAATTCTATTATTTCATTATTGTATCATATTTTTATGGAAATGTAATAAGAACTGTCAATTAACTGTGAAATAGGTTTTCTCTTTCTGTTAAGGTGTTGTGTCTCGCTTGATTTCCCCTCCTTGGTTGTCCCTCCCCTTGACCTGATTAACTGCCCCGCCCTTATTGTTTACACCTGTGTTCACCTTGTGTATTTAAGCTGTGTTTGTCTCTGTGCCCAGTGCCAGATCGTTTTGAGTTGCCACCACGCTAGTGTGCGTATGCTTAGAATTTTGTGACTATGGAATATTACCTCTAGTAAAAAACCTTTTTTTGGAAACTCTTTTTGTGTCGAGTCGTGCATTTGGGTTTTATCCTTTTATTGTGCCCCAGACATAACATAAGCTTGAAAATTACTTTATTTGCTGGCTATTATTAATATTCACATCTTGCCTTTGGGTGTCTTAAACTTGAATAAATATTCAACAGTTTTTGTTTGATAATGTCTTTAAGGTCATAATTACGATGGCAAACAGGTGCAAACACACACAGTTAGGCTGGATAGGTTAGTTAGCTAACTTACAGCAGATCTGCATCAATATCGAAAGTAATTATGTTGTCAAATTTTCAAAATAAGCCAGTAAAATGTACAGTGACAGTTGGCCAACCCTATAATCCCCGGACGTCAACGAGCGCTTTTTCCTCGTTTGCATGTGTTTTGGCACATTTGTGTTTTTATATTTGGATCGATTTTGAAATGTTTTGGGCCGTGCATTTTCACCTGTCAGCCACTGTACATATGGTCTAAAAAAGCCCTATTTCCTTCCTGTTACATAAATATGTCTCAGCATGATATAGAAAGTCTGTTGAACTTTACAGATCAAAGCTTAACCTATATTTACAACAACAAAAACATGCAGGAAATATAACATTTTGTTGACATTATAGTCAGTGTCCGAACTACGGGGGGACTCGGGGGATCCGAGACCCCCTGAAACTGACACGAGACCCCCGAAAACATGATTTGGGAAATGTTGGGGGGTCTCTAAAATAGTGTTTTCGAGATCCGCGCTCTGAGTCAAGCGCAAGAGCAAGCGCCCCCCCCCCCCCCCCCCGAGAGAAAAATGGGACCCCCGAAAATCTCGGCATAGTTCGAACACTGATTATAGTATTGATGTCATAAAGGTTAAAAGCAATGAAGAATATAAAGTCGAACATGTTGCATGGCAATACATGTTTCTAAACGTTTAACAATATCACAAAGTATGTGTCCTAAAATACTTATTATGAAACATCTTTTGATAATTAGTCCAAGCATTTTGAAGGGCGACAACAGCCTGCCAGGTGCTGATGCCGGGGGTGGAACGGATCGAAAGTAACGCTTTACAGCTGTGCTCTCTCTAAAAAAAATCCAGAAATGGACCAGAGGCAACAAAGTGACGTGAGGATGTAAGACAGGAAACATAAAGTGATAGACAGTGTCGCACGGTGAAGAAGCCCTTGCCCGGAGAGAAAGGTGCATGATTTGTCATTAATAACGCTAATATCAGCAAAGACTTTTTGGGTGACCTGACATGCTGTGGAATAAGATTGGAAGATAATATATACTTTAGTTTAGAAAGTCAGAAGTAAGCCTTTTATTTCGTAGGGGAGACTGTAGGACATTACTTCAGGATGCTCTTCAACTGTTCTTCAGTTCAACTTCAATTTTGATATAGTGTTAATCAAAAATAATCTGTATAGTTGACAGATTTTAATTCAAGTCATATTAAAAAGTGTAGGGCAACACAT
Source organism: Eleginops maclovinus (assembly GCF_036324505.1). Lineage (NCBI taxonomy): Eukaryota > Metazoa > Chordata > Actinopteri > Perciformes > Eleginopidae > Eleginops > Eleginops maclovinus. Next base: position 21,041,952 of record NC_086355.1, on the reverse strand, counting down.
GTAACCATGATCATTCTTGTAAATTGAGAATAAGAATAATAATAATATATAATATATATAATATAATAATAATATAATAAGAATAATTGAAATGCATATTTAATTTTGGCACAAGTTGGATTTAGGCCTTATGTAAATAGCCCAATATGTGTTCTTTGAACCTAAAAAAAAAAAGATTATATACGTTACTCTCATTGCATATGTTTATAGTTCAAAAAAACTTAATTTAACTTCCTGTTTAAATTAGACATGCTTCTATTTTGAAGGCGGCTCTGCTTTTTACAGGAAGTTACTCTCCCCAAGAAAAAAAACGTAGTTAGGAGATAAAGCACAGAGGTTTCAACATTTGAATACTTTGATATCAAAACATAAAGGTAAACATTTAAGTATTAGCACCCCTGAAGATGCATAAGGTTAGTGTTAAGTGTAATACACAAATGTGGTTTGTGTCTTAATTAGTTAATAGACTATATTACTATTTGAAGCTCATGTGTTTAATGGTATGCTATAGTAATGCTAATATGGATGCAGCTTATACATATGTGGTGTTTTGTGTCTTTGTATATCTCTTACATTGGTATTTAGAGTTAACAACACATTTGAATGCATTAGTCAAGTGTACCACAGTCTTTCAAAAAGAATATGCCACACCTTATGGAAAAAAACTCAAGAGAAATGTTACATTTTAAATACCAACCATTTTTTAAGGATGGATGCAAATAACCTACATTTAGTACACAAAAATGTATTCCTGTCAGTTCACTACTTTTGTATATATGAATATATTCATGAACCACAGAAGGAATCTTAAGACGTTTGTTGAACTTCTGACTTTTTATCAAGTAACAACATGATTCAAAGTTTCCAGTTTGAAATATCTTCACGTATACTGGATTTATAGGAAACAATTGTCACGATCTGTCTGTGTTTTTCTGTGTATTCTTTTGAAAGGTGTTCTCCCCCTTTCTTTTGTCTGTGGTTGCTTCCTGTCTCTGTGTTTTCCCTCCTGTCTGATTACTGGTTCTGCTCACCTGCTGCCCTTGTGTTTTCCTGCCCTGCCCAGCTGTGTCTTGTCCTCTGATTAGTTCTGCATGTATTTAAGTTCTGTTTTTTCTGTTGGTGGTTGTGGGATTCTTGCATTCAATAAGGAGAGAGTTCCAGTCTGCATGTTTTGTCTTAGCCTTGAAATAATTTTTTTTGTTGTTCTTTTAAACTGTATATGTCCTGCAAAGGTCTTACATAAGTGTATATGTTGGACATAGGAGCCCTGCAGTATGTGAGGTTTTTTTCTACTGATTTGCTTATTTTAAGCTCTGCCCTTTTTGCGCTGGATGAGCTTGCACAGTCCTTCTTTCATCCTCAAGCTCTTATGCACCGTAAGTTGCATCCCACATGGCATGGATGAATGAGAAGGTTTATGACAATAAAAAGACAAGGAAGAAAGAGATATGGATGTAAAACATGTAGGATTTAGAGTTTTAATGTAGCATGTTTTAAAGGATTTCCATTTTTGTTTGACCTCAACGACAAGCACAAGGACTTTTGGTGAGTTACACTGAAGTGGCTCTCCAATTGCCCTTATTGGGAACCGGATGTAGGCCATTGTACGAGCAATAAATTGGTTATCAAGTTCAATTTGAGTTATTGATAAGAAGATCCTCACAAATAAGCTTTAGCTCATGGAAGAAAACCCATTTCTTCAGAAAACCCGTTCTGTAAGAACTCATCTGTTGCCTGCTGCCAGTGGTGAAATGTTGCCTTGTGATGATGATGGCCCGCAGAATGGTATGTTAACTGTCTATAACATCATGCACTTCACCTCAGAAGTTTCCTGACAGACTGACAAGGAAGTGATGTTATGTGTGAAAAAACTGTGATCCTCCAGCAGTATCATCTCTTCCTGTTTGGTTAACGTGTTCTTAATTAATAAACCTGTAGCAGGTTACTGTGAGGGTATATTTTTTTGCCAGGTAGGACCTCCTCTACCTAATTGGATGGTTTATTTATAATTTATATCTCTATCTACTTAGTGTGATAGGGATTCAAGCATTTTTGAAAAAGTAAAATTCTGCATGCTGTGTATTACAAGACGCTGCAGGATTTAAACAGCACAGCACATATCAGTTGGATGACTTTAACCTGCAGAATATTAATAATTCAATGCACAACTTCATTACAGATACTCAGCATCCCCTATTACATTAACTTATGCCTTCACTTTAGTCTTCAAAAGTAGGAAAATATGCACTGGGCTTCAGTGGAGCGTTCTAAATTAAAACTTAGTCTTCAAAAATGTATTAAATACCCAAACGGCCTTTTTCTAATCAAAAGGCTTGTTGGTTGTTTGTTAAATAATTGTGTTCATCCCAGTAGAGGTGAATGCTAAGTCTTTCACACAGTGTATTTATTCTCTGAAATGAGCAGGATTTGGGGATTAGCAGAGAAGATGAAGACAAGCACAATAGCACAATAATTGATGGTTCTTATTCCTGCATTGTCGGTGCCGCTGCTCCATACGTCCAATTACATCAGAGCTAATTCTGACCCCCTGCTAAGGAACCAAAATAACAGGGTGTAAAGCAGAGGTGCTTTCTGAATGATTTATAGAGTCAGTGTGGCGAGCAGCAGCTGTAATGCTCCAGGTGGGTGATGCAGAAGGAAACTATCAGGACTGACTTCCAATGAGCGGCTTGCAGGAAATCATCCAATTGCATTATCAATACCAGCTGCCTCATCTCCATGAAGAGAAGTCCGGGCCTGTTACTTCTGTACTCTTAAATAGCTGACCTAGACTGATCACCTCTGCCAGAAGAAGTCTAATTACAGGCTACCTGTTTAGGACTATAATATATATGGAAGAAATTAATGCATTTGCAAATGTATTAATAAATATTGTTGGTCGGTCGTCCCTGGCATAGAGATCAAGTGTTTGTGAGATTCCGTATGTGTGAAGTTGTTGAAGCATTAGGTTTTCAAAAAAATGGTTGTTTGGCTTGTTTGTTCAATGACTGATTTTTATTTACTTCTAAAACTACTGGCTAGATTAACACGAAACATGGTGGAAGGAAGGATTTGTATAAATGTATGAAGAGGAGTGGTTACAGCGTTGGAGGCGTGGCGTCGTTCATTCCTTCGAAAGTTGCTCAATGGCTCATCTAACGAAAAATGGATAAACTGCAGGTTTAAAAAGTACCAGGATTGTGCACAGACTTGAGCCCATAGAGCGTTTTTCTTATCCTCTCCGTAACTGGTGTTTACGGCTCAGTCAAATGAATGGAGAGGGGAAATAACTCTGGATTTATCTTTTTGCATATTTCACAACTTTAAAAACGTACTGATTTATCTAAGGACTATTCAAATTTACTGGGTGGTTCTTTTTTTATATATATCAACTTACAGACGACGATGTAAGTCAATGGCAAAACGTTTTTGGGCCCGATTACATCATGGGCTGACAAATAAGTCAGTAGTATTCACAATAATTGTACTGTTTGGCCCCTATGAAAATTTGCTTAAACGCCTAGCTCACTTCCTGGGGGCTTTGGCGGAAGGGTACAGCATGGGCCAAGAGAGAATACCTATTGCATTTTGGAGCGGATCCAAATCACAGAGCAGATAGAGAAAATGATTGTCCTGTTTTGTTAGCATTGCCACAGCGGCTTTATGCCTTGATCAAAGGTCTGCGCTCTCCAAGGGCCCTGGTAGTATTCCGCTGATCCTGTGTAATTAACCAGTTTCTATTGGCATAGCTGCTGTTGCAACGCAAAGCATACATGCAATTACCATGGTAACGGTGGCATGCTTACAGAATTGACTTGATTTTATTGCCTCAAGGTTTACTTTCATTCAGGACAAAAATCAGTTACCTGGGTGAAGGTCCTACATTGGTTTGACCAATTCATCAACCCTAACGTCCTGCCTATGCAAACTTTGTTGTTTAGTTTATCAATAATAATAATAATAATAATACATTTTATTTTAGGCACCTTTCATGACGCCCAAGGACACCGTACACTTTGTTAAATATGCTAAGAGGCAACAGAACAGGATAAAAGCACAAACAGGAAATCATGGAGGGGACAATCAAAGTGAACACAAATCATGGGGACAGGTTATCCAGCAGAAACAGATGTTTACCAGTCTTTCTCCTTTGCTTGCCTTACAGAACACTTACATCAGAGTCTCAATAAGCTGCTGCACCAATGATCAATAAAGGAAGTCTTTGGCAAGGATGGTCTGGGCAATTAGTTTATTTATGCTGCTCTACAGGCACACTGATCAACAATTAGAGATTGCAGCTCTAAGGAAGTGATTCCTCACTGGCTTCACAAATACACTCCCAGTTGCTTTAGTTCGAATGCAAATCCAAGCGAAGAACCATGAAGATAAAAGTGTTTGGATGTTGTGACCTTCCGATATTACTTTGATAGTTCCACCATGAAGTCAGACTTAAACCTAAAATTTAACATGTGCAATTGAAAATGTAAATTAAATGAACTGAAGGTGATCATGACTGGAATTAATCCAAACTACTTTAAAAAACGATATTACTGTCATGGTATTAGTTTTTGGTTTATTTGTTTCATTTTATGAATTATTCTCACTCTGTTTCATATCTGTTTATACTTCCTGTCTTTGTTGGTTTTTCCGCCTTTTTTGTCTGACCGGGCCAAATTAGTATCACCTATTCCCCATCAGCCCTGCAACCACCTGCACTTCATCCCCCTCATTAGTTCAGCTTGTTTAAAGTCCTGATTTTCTCTTCAGTCATTGATGGATTATTGTTTGTTCTGTACCGTGAAGTTATTTTCTGTTTTAACTAACGGGTTTTTGTGTAGGAAGTTCCTGTGGCCTGCATTTTGCTCTACCCTGTTTCACCTCCCATGATAATAAGCTCTAAGGTTGGCATCACCTGATAATAAAGGATGGGTTAGTTTGGCATCTCAGGGAAGCTGGCAGAAGCGTGTAAAAATCAAAAAACATTATACCCTGAGGAACTGCTCTGTACCCTATATTTAGGTATTGATTTTGTGGGGATATTGCAATAATCCACATAAAAGCTTCACTAATTTTGTTTGCTGCTGTTCCTCTTACGCAGTCCTTTCTCTGTTCTGTCCAATCTCCCCCACATTCCATTTCTGATTTGGCACCATTGTCTACATAAGATGAAGATGCTGTCATAAAAGACTGTCAATTAGCAAACCCGTATTTCCCTCTGACAAATATGTTTTTCATTACACCTGCTTTACAGTTACATTGCTTCTATGGCACAAACATTGGCATCTTTCTCGTTCCACTTTCACTCTCTCCTCAGTGCTAAATCAATCACAATGGGTTTTGTGACTGCCTCAGTAACCTGGAGTGAAAGTCTTAACACAGGAAGCTTAGACAGGTTATTGTCTGAGAAAGAGCTCGACCTCTTACTGAACCACTCTGGGATAAAGGAAATGATTTGTGAGCTTAAACTATCAACAAAGCCTGATTTCTATGTTTGGGAAGCAGAATTACTGTTATTTTCCTCAAAAAATAAAAAATGAAATGCCTTTAAACAATACTTGCTGTTAGCACAGTGGGTATGTTTCAGAATTTGACGACAATGACTGGAGGGTCTGAGCGATGAGCACCTCCAAGTTTATGAAGCCTGCTGACAGGGTGGCACAGACCGTTTGCAATGATTGGCTTAAAGCAACTGTCAATCACTACCTTACATGCAACTGTGGCTGTGAGGAAGTTAGTTTGGTTCAGTCGGAAGGTTGGGATGCTTAACCCTAAGTTGCTTCCGATGGCATGGCCAACGGCATGGGAATGTCTGGTAATGCTAGCTTCCTTGAGCCTTTGGCACCTTGTATCGCATGCCTCTGTGTGATTGGTGTGAAACGGTGAATGCTGACTTGCTAGTTAGTTTACTATGAAAAGCATTTTTTTATATGTAAAAGGTTTTTGAGGAGTCGTAAAGACTGGTTAAAGCGTAATATAAATAGTCATTTCATTTGATTGTTGCTTTAATCCAATAGCACCTCTACACCATTAGCCATGCCTACGGGATGTATTTGGGGTTCATTATCTTGCCCAAGGAAACTTTGACATGTTGCCTGCAGGTGCTATGGTTTAAACTACTGACCCCCTATTGGAAGGCAACCCTTTTTCCTCTAAGTCAAAGCCATCATATTCCAGCTGTCAATCAGCTTTCAAAAAGCAGACTTACAACAGAATAAAACAGAAGAAGTCTGTTCTTGAAGCCGTTAATTACAATTAGTAGGCCTTCGGACCGGGCATATAATGAATACTGGCGACTCGATTGATTGACTCATTGTAGTCACACATAAATCTCAACCTGGGAACAATTAAATTAAATGGGGTTAACAAATGGGATCTCATGCGGACAAATTAGTCTATTGTGGACTCTTTACATATGTTCTTTCTCTTTATAGAAACTCCTGGGCTTCAAACATCAAAAGAAAAAAACAAGATAAACATCCATCCATCATCTACCGCTTCAGGTTGCAGAGGAAGCAGTTCCAGCAGAGGGCCCCAAAGTACCCTTTACCTGGCCACATATAGCAGCTCTGATCGGGGATTCAAAGACGCTTCCAGGCAAGCATGGAGATATAATCCTTCCACCTGTTCCTTGGTCTACCATCGGTCTCCTCCCATCTGGACGTGCCTGGAATACCTCTTGAATGGCGGCCAGGTGGCATCCTTTCAAAGCGAAGGAGCAGTGGTTCAGACTGAACTTCTCACAATATCCCTAAAGGAGATGCCAGCAACCCTCCAGAGAAACCCCATCTCGGCAGCTTATATCTGGGATCTTGTTCTTCTGCCAAATTGGTCTACATGTGTTTTGTAGATTTGGAGAAGGCACACTCAGGGCCATACAATCTCTGTACGAGGAGCTATGTGCTAACCACTATACATGATATACTTGGAGACAGGACTTTGAATAGCATCAACTCTACAGTGCTGGGTATATTTCCCCCCGGGCACTTGCAAAATGAACAATAACTTTGCCCGATCTTGTTAATAAAGTTTCATGCTCTACGCCAGAGTCACATTATTTTCACAGTATTAGCTGTAATGTGTTCATTTTATTTGGAAATAGATTTGTCAGCTGTGTCTTTAATTGGACGGTTGTAAGAGGCTTACCCATGGCAACTATATCAACTTCATAAGGTTTTAAGGTTCCCCATGCTCTCATTTTTTTTTTCTCAGTAAGTTAGAAAGTGAAACTTACTTAATTACTTACTGCAGAGTTGTATTATTTTTTCACTCTCTAGCCCTAAAATAGAAGCAAACTCAGCGATTGTAGGTGTGATTCCACCGTTTAAATATCTCTATAGACAAAGCAGGGGCCAGTTTCTAGCATATGCAGGTATTGTCTGTGTCTTATTTTAGCAGATGGAAAACAGGGCAGTCATATTTCCTTTTTCCTGCCTTTCTTTATTGGTTAAACCTTGGGACACTGTAAGTGCTCGTCCCTGTTTTTATCACTTCAAGGCTGAGGAGTTATCTCTATAAATTCTCTCGTGTTTATAGTAAGGTTAATCTTCCAGGAAACACTAAGGCAGTTTAGTTGTAACACAAATCTCTTGGTTTCACTCTTTTGAAATGGTAGGCAATGTGCCAAATGGGGCATAAAAAAGGGTCAGCTGCAGATGCTGCATCCCACGTGTTGATTAGATTGCAAAACCGGTGGACATATTGTCATTTAAATATGTGTTTTCATGCCTGTTGTGGCTAACATGGCGTCACATTAAATCAATATGTGACAGCTCACAGCACCGAGGCTCAATGAATACACAAACTGAGACCCAGATGGCCCATTTGTTCAGTTTTTCATTGGAGAAGGTACAAGCAAGACCAATAACAGGACATTCTGAAGTAACATTGATTCTCTGTCTTATGAATCATACAGAATGTTATGATTAACATTTTCCCTGTTGTTCACAGCAAGAATTAAAGAATTTCTTTCTAAACAAGATACATAAACACTTATGGATGCGTTTATTTTCGACAGGCTAGACAAGTGTAATACTGTCTTCAGAGAAAAAAAAAATCTGACAGTTGCACCTTGTTGGAAATCCTGCTGAGAGAGCGCATTACACCGCTCCTTGAATCACAGCTCCGGCTTCCTGTGTGGATGGATTTTAAACTCCTATTACATGTCTATAAAACACTAAGTGGTCTCTGGCATAATTACATTTCGGAGTAACTTGTGTAATGTGAAGCATCAGGTCATCAGGGAATGTTTAACTCAGTGGTTTACAAGATTAAAAGCAAGCAAAGTGAGGCAGCTTTTAGTTTCTATACGCCCCAACTGTCTCATTGGACCAAAAGCCCATTTGTTGGCTTATTGCTCCTAGAATATTTTCTTTTCCTGGAACAAACAGAAGCAAATGGCTATATATTATGCAGAGGTGTCATTTTTTTGTATCTGTATATGTTTAGTCAACTAAACTCTGTTTCTGTAACTGTATTCGGATAGAAAACCCAAGGTCTCTATAAACTATGGATGTATGGTTTATTCTAACCTTGGTTTTAATTGCCATATAATTGAATCAGTGACGTGCGGTGAAGTTCATGGCTGGTGAGGCACTGACGTCATCACAATCAGATTTGAACCTTAGAGCATCTTATTCATTATTTGAATGGCAGCAGTTAATGGTGTTATGTTTAAAATCCCAAATCAGCAGTCTTCACATATAAAAAACTGTATCACTAAATAAAGCACATGTAATTAAAAACGTTATTGCGATATTACCTTTATTTATAAATGAAGTCCATCTTAGAAAATTGTTTTAGTTTGGATATGCAATCCTCCATTCTAAAAGTAGGGTCAGGCGAGACGAAAAAATAAGCAAACGACTGCACTTGACTTAACTGTAAATTTTAGCTCGCTGTCACTTATTCTGCAGCGCACGAAGAATCACTGGACTCACTAGCACCCACTGCCATGAGGCAGGAGAACTGCGTGCCTCACCTAGTCTCTCTTCGCAGCGGTTTTGCTCAGCACAAGAGACACGTTACAGACATACAGTTGACAAAAAACACTGTATATTATATACACCAGCTAAAGTATGGAAATGAGTTAATATAGCCAGAGTGTTTGAACATTTTAATAGCGACATACAGACAGACAGCAGTTACAGTCTCACTGTATAGCATGTCAGCAGGTTGGTGCCTCACCGAGCAGCCGTTCTCAGTGTTTGAACGTGAATATGAAAATTCAGCGATTTTGGATCAAAATAATGTAAAACTGGTGAAATTAAAAGGAAAATAACTTTATAATACAAACAACTGGATAAATATGATCATTACATTTATTTCTTCATTTTACTTTTCATGATGACAGGTGAGGCACGGCCTCACCTGCCTCCCCTCACCGCACGTCACTGAATTGAATATAAAATATAGCATATATGGAGATATAGAAGTACCCTACATTTTAATTTCTAATAAATAAACTTTTCTATAAACCAAGGTTATGATGCACCAGCACGCTTTTAACTGGGAAAATGTAACAATCAGAACCTGAAATTATCCATAAAATCTATGGCTAATATATGCAGAATGTTACATTTGTTTGATTCAAAAATATGTCATAAGTGCAAAACTTTGCAAGGAGTTTTCTCCAGTAATGGATTGACACATAAAGAGCTAGTGAGTAGTTTCTTCTGAAGAATGATGTACATTGGATTAAAGAAATAAACCGCAGAGTGTGCGTTCATGGTAATAAAGTAACATTTGACCAAATGTACTTCAACTTCAAGTACTTCAAGTACTTCAAGGTTTTATTGGTCATATGCACAGCAGATACAGCGTATATGTTGGCAATGAAAATCTTATGTCGCGTGCTCCTCCAACAACTCAACATACATGGTGCAAAAGATAAATAAAATAGTGAAAAAGAGAGAAGAATATTTACAATATCAACAATACAGATTTGAGGATGTGAAATATATGTGGAATACATTGAGAGTATTCAAATACTTTACACTGTTGAATGAGGAGGTATGGACAGATGCATATATTATGTATAACAGATGTATATGGCAGATATGTATAATATATAGATATGTGTACTATAAACAGATATGTATAATATATAGATATGTGTACTATAAACAGATATGTATGGCAGATGTGTATAATATATATGTATGTGTGTACTATAAACAGATGTGAGTAGACATTCACACAGCTCAGGAGTTCAGTAGTCTTATAGCCTGTGGTATAAAACTGTCTCTGAGTCTGGTGGTCTTGGTCCGGATGCTGCGGTACCGTCTGCCAGACGGCAGCAGACAGAACAGATTGTTGCTGGGGTGATGGGGGTCCTTTAATATCCTACCGGCCTTCTTCCTACACCGCTGGGTGTAGAGGTCCTCCATGGATGGCAACTCCGTCCTGGTGATGTGCTGAGCAGTTTTCACCACCCTCTGTAGAGTCTTACGGTTGAGGGCGGTGCAACTGCCATACCAGGCGGTGATGCAGCCAGTCAGGATACTCTCGATGGTGCACCTGTAGAAGTTGCAGAGTATCCTGGAGTCCATGTTGAACTTCCGCAGCCTGCGGAGGAAGAAGAGCCGCTGTCGAGCCGTCTTGGATATGACCCTGGTGTGATGTGTCCATGTCAGGTCCTCACTGATGTTAACCCCGAGGAACCTGAAGCTGCTGACTCTCTCCACAGGAGTCCCGTCGATGGTGATGGGTGTGTGTGCTTCTCTCTGCCTCTTCCTGTATTCCACAATCAGCTCCTTTGTTTTGCTGACGTTGAGATGGAGGTTGTTGTCCTGGCACCAAGATGTCAGGGCTCTGACCTCCTCTCTGTACGCCGTCTCGTCGCCGTCTGTGATCAGGCCGATGACGGTCGTGTCGTCAGCAAACTTGATGATGGTGTTGGAGCTGTGTGTGGCCACGCAGTCGTGCGTGAACAGGGAGTAGAGGAGAGGGCTGAGCACACAACCCTGAGGGGCTCCGGTGTTGAGGGTCAAGGTGGAGGATGTGATGTTCCCCATCCGCACTGCCTGGGATCTGCCCGTCAGGAAGCTCATGATCCAGTCACAGAGGGCGCTGTTGAGCCCAAGGTCCCTGAGCTTAATGATGAGCTTGGAGGGCACAATGGTGTTGAATGCTGAACTGTAGTCAATGAACAGCATTCTCACATAAGTGTTCCTCTGGTCCAGGTGGGAGAGGGCAGTGTGGAGGGTGAGGGAGATGGCATCATCCGTGGACCTGTTTGCTCTGTAGGCAAACTGCAGGGGGTCCAGTGAGTCAGGGAGGGAGGAGGTGATAAAAGTTTTGACTAACCGCTCAAAGCACTTCATGATGATGGAGGTGAGTGCAACTGGGCGGTAGTCATTGAGGCAGATGGGTTTTGTCTTTTTGGGGACAGGGACAATGATGGACTCTTTAAAGCATGTGGGGACTACAGACTGGAGCAGTGACCTATTGAAAATGTCTGTGAACACATCTGCCAGCTGAACTGCACACACCTTGAGAGCACGGCCAGGGATGCCATCAGGTCCTGGAGCTCTGTGTGCGTTGATTCTTTTCAGAGAATGTAGTTGTGTATCACTGATATGTTATTGGACACCTATCGTAAACCAGCAAAATAAATCAGGCTCTGGCTGCAGATGCAATACTTGTTGGGAAGATCAATTCATTGATAGTTGTGGCCTTCAAATGGCATGTAAATCATTCAAATCCAACATCTATTTACAAATGTATTGAACTAACATAATACCATTAAGGAGCCAATGTCTTGCAGACATGCTGAAATTATGTTTTCAGAAGCCATTTCTCAAATTGTTTGCTGTGTATAAGATTGGAGAATTGAGCAACAATTGTAAGTTTGTATAGTATACACTGTAGAGCTCCCACCACACATACCAATGTCAAAAATACTGATAGAAGCTTTTCTGATTGCATCAGTATTTCATCGGAGCTTCTTCCAAGTAATAGGATTTCCAGCATGTGGTGAGCATCATCTTCTAAGAGCTGTTAATCCACGAGTCCAATTGAACTGAAGGTTTGAAGAATTGAAGATCAAAAAAGACTTTGTGCCTCGGTGACTGGGTAGTACAGCCACCGCACATAGATTATATTACATACATTATATTGAGTGGAGCTTCGGTTATCTGCTATCTATGGCAACTCTTCTTGTATATATCATATTCTACTTACATGTATACAGACTCCTGCATTTACTAGGTCACTTACAACATTCTCTGCATTATTTGTCTTATTGTATATATTTATTTTCCTGACATGTATATGTATTTATATTTCTTTGTTTGGAACTCGCATTTATTTATGTTCTTTTATATTTTCTCTTTACTTAACATATGTACACCAAAGCAATTTTTTTCTTGGTAAAAATAATAGCAGCAAACCTTAATCAGTCAATGGAGATACTTTCCAATAGCAGCTCTTTAAAGCTTTAAGGGTCGCTGCTGTGAATTAAGCTAAATGCTACCCTCATCATTAGAATCACATCCATGATGCTAATATGCTCGAAGTACTGGTAGTACCATGCTTACTTTTATTAGTTTTACCATCTTGCTGATGCTATTTGGGATAGAATAGCAACGCAGATATTATCCTGTTCTGCAGCAACATTTGATGTTCTTTTTAAATGTGCTATATAAAGAAATTGATTTGATCTTTTCTTAAAGTCAGGAGATCACCCAAGTGTTTTCACTTTGCATTAAAGGGGACTTGAATGTGTCAACCAATTTGTATTGCAAAAGGTCTTGAAGTCTTGAAGAAACAAATTACTTAAAATCACAACTGTCAACCTCATTGTAGAGATTGTTGAAAAAGTTACTGAGGTCTTTAGGATTCATTTTCTGGGAACCCGTTAATGTCCGTGAACATCAAACTTGAACAGTGGAGTCTCAACAAATCATCTCTCTTTAATTGTTTTGCATTAACCAATTTGCATACAGACCATGGATAATCTAATGCTGCAATCACATTTTAAAATTACAGGCTGTATTGTATTGGAAGCGAAATCTCCAATCAAGTCTCGCTCACAATGAATGGCTTTGGTTAGCCACAGTGTGCAAACACATGCTTGAATGAGAATGGACTAAACTCAAGTGGGGCAAACATGCAGGAGAGTAGGATGTGAGTTTGCCACCTTAAATTTATTAAAAATGTCCATGATGTGAAGCGGCTTCGATGCCTTCCAATCCTCATGGCCACCTCTATGAGGTTGACAGCTCTTTAGATTGATTGAAATGTAATGGGAATTGGATCCAACGGAACAGTGTCAGGTTAGCCCGGTTAATAACTCACCCGGTGAAACGACACGTGGAGAGTACCGCATATACAGATCACTCAATATGGTATGTGCTGAGATTGATTGAAATTGTATCTTAAGTTTTGATCAAATCCATCAGCAACTTGTGTGTTCAGTCAGAGCATATAGGCTCCACATTTTTAATACAACACTGAGCTCCTAATGATATATTCATGTGAGTCCTGAATTATCAAGAATTACCATGGCCATGGTTCTGGACAACTCTCTCTGAATTTGACAGCTAGTTTGGACATGCCTAATGACTCAACTGTAGTGCACTGGAGCTAAAAATATAGCTTGACTAATAAAGGTTAAAGTTAGTTTGAAATGTCTTCAAGTGGCCATTTGGAGGATAAAACTTTAGACTGAAGTACTAGAATGGGACATTTTGGGCCTTATTTGTCACCATCTGTCAGTCATTGCTGTTTTATTTTAAAATGTGGTCACCCCCTGTATTCTGTCGGTTTGCACTTCCTGTCTCTGTGTTTTCCCGCCTGTTTGATTGGTCAATGCTATGTAGGCAAAAGTATAGATGTCACCCACTTCTAAAATGTGTTGTTTCACAAAAAGAACCCAGGAGCAACATTTCAGATGTTTTTTTAACCATGATTCCATAAATGATGGCCCCGAAGCTGGTCGATTGATGTTTTACACAAGGACAAACCACAAACTGTAAATAAAAACAGGTTGTAAATGGCGATAGGTACTGTGACCTGGCTTTTTCACCAATTTAATCAATGACCATTTTTTCTTTTGTACATGTATAGCAGAGATATAGCTTTGAGGCCCTAATTAGTTACTATGACATCTGAGACAGGAGTGAAAGGCTTTACCTATCAGGGACTTAAAGAACCATACGTCTTTTGAACACCACATACCTTTCTCCACTGCTTAACAATGTGTTGACACATAACCTATGGTATCCAAGGCATGAATAGATGATAAATGTGTGTAGGTACAGGTTGCCATGGTGCTAAGATGTCAAAAGACACAAGCTCTCAGCTCGTTCATTAGTAATAAATAGTGTAGACCAAAGAGGGTTTACATCTACCAATTATCAATAGAGATGAAGGCAAAAAAACATGTTATAGTGTGGATTAGTGTCAGGGTTAGGGTTGGCAGTTCCATCAAAACTGCACTCTGATGGCACTTGCAAGCAAGAAAAGTCAGAAAACTAGATAAGACTTCCAATAGACAAATAAACAGAACTGGAAAAAGCATTTGAAATGTGAAAACCAAAATAATAGTTTATTATTGTTTTCACATTTCAAATGCTTTTTCCAGTCGACAAAGAAAAACAATTTTGTGAAAATGTATTCTTTCCGTAGTACACTTTCTAAGGTTGCTTTATTCCAAATGCTTTGGAAGGTTAGCAGTTCCATCAAAACTGCACTCATATGGCCAATTCAAGCGACAAAAGTCACAAACTAGGTTGAACTTCTAAACAGTAAACAGAACTGGAAAACGCTTTCTACAATAACCAAAGACAAACCAAACTCAAGAGAATGAAAGTTCTTATTTATTTGTTTCCTAAGTACACTTTTCTAAGTTTACTTGTTCCAATGTCATTGCGATGTTCTGACCATGCATTTAATAGCAAGAAGAATGCCATGCAATTTATTTCTCATCGGTAGGCGTCAACATTTGGACAAAGGTGACAAACAATAGGGCATGACTGTAAGGTCTCAATTTAACCTCTGGAACATATTGCATATTGCTGTATTAATGGTGTTATTCAACAATCAAAGTGAATATACCAAGTTCTAGAGATAGAGACGTATGTTTGAGACATAGAGACGACAAAGCCAACACTTTCCATCTACAAATTGCCTCTGGGTGAACAGAAATACATAATTGAGGGTAAAGATACATGATGGTGCAATGTCATCCCAAGAGTAATACGAGTTTGCCTTGAGCTACCCTGAATCTGACTAAGGTGCAATCTCATCTGTCAGCCCAAATCTTGTCTGTCAAACTGTGTCTTACAAGATCCCTCGAGACAAACTTTGTTTATCAAATACAAACACACAAACCTGTTCCAACAATATTTTAAAAGCAAATATGATGAAAATGTTGTTTTAAGTTGTATTGAAAACTTAAAACACAACGCAATGTAATATTCATTTAAAGAATGAAGTGTCTTTGAGCACAATTAAATGTCCAATCCCAAAAATGTCCATGAAATTAAACCATATATTTCTTGCTCTTTATTGTCAGCACTCTTTTACTACAATAGCCATTAAAACATGTTTTTGTTATTATTTTTATTCAGTTACTATAGTATTTAGTATCAGTGTTAGTGGTGGAGTCTGTCATTATCTTCAGTATATAATATTAAAAAAAGGAGAGTTGTGCAAGAAATACAGAAATTAGGAAGGTATAGCAATGCCCTGAAGTTAAAAAAAAAAAGTCCAAACCCCATGTTATCAGTTTTGGTACTTCAAGAAAGGCAGTGATTTAATAAGAAGTGTATTTCTAAGTTACATCAATGTGCAGGGAAGTGTGTGCATTGATACTCTGCTCAGGTACGCCGCAAATACAAGTGTTTCTATTGACAGCTCTCAACGCAAAATATGTCTCTAAAGTACCAATGTCAAGGGTTATAAGTTGCATTTAGACTTACGGAGATGAATATAATAATACGACTGAGGCTCCATCTTAGGAGCCAAGACTGGACGTTATTGTTGTTCTCTCATAACAGCCTACTCTACCCCTTTATATCTTTCACAATAAAAGCCCTAGACATAATACACTGCATCATTGATTACCAGAGTCACTCAGAGCATTTTGCCTAGAGGTAACTCAACAAATTAGCTTACGGAACTGCTCTCACTTTTCTATGGAACCTTTCTAAGCAGCAGTTTGACATATGTAGCTGGAGGCTGGAGACATATAGAGTGTATGTGTGAAGAGCACATCATTGTAAAGAGTTTCTCCAGGTCGGACATTAAAATATGAACACAAGATGATACAATAATTCACCACTGTTTTTGGCTTTTACGTCCTCCACTGGCACAGTCTTGCATGACATTTTAAAAATGTTGTAATTCTTTTTTAATCTATCATTTTTATTGAGATTTTGTTGGTACATTCATCACATATTATTGTACATGCTAATTTGTGACTGCTATTGTCTAGGACAAAGCAAGAAAACTATGTAAAAATAAAACACAAACATATTAAGCTATGTTTACATGTTGGGGCTGACCCTTACACACATTTGCTGTTATTGCCTTGTTGCTTGTTATTAATAATATCTTGGTTTAATTTCCAACAAATTCAGCCCCACAATTGATTATGCTCTCCAGGTACACAACTTTGCATTCCTTGGGTAATGAGTGTCCCAGAAGGTCTACAATAACCCTAAGCCTATCCCAAAAAAACTTGTTTGTGATTTTTCTCTCTATTACCTCATAAACGGCAACATGTTTGCTATGAATCACTTTGTTTATCGCGGAGATTAGTCCATTTTACCTCCCTTTATGTCCTTGAGTTTGTGGTAGTGTGTTGTAGAAGTAGCTTTACATATTCTTATAATTTGGTATAGCGCTGAAGTAGCCTTGAATCTTGCTCAACATATTTTCCTGTCATTTTTCCATGACTTTGATGGTATAGGGGTTTTTTTTCCGTGGTAACTTTGATTATCAGTATCGCGAGACTCGAGGCAGGTATCGTATCAGAGTACCATAAATTGTAATTTTGTTATCCTGTCAACACTACAATGATATTGAGATCTCAATTGTTGTTTCCAGTCTTAAAGTAATATAACTGTAACACCTGAAACATGAGAAAAAATTACGCTTCCTGAATGAAACGTTGTCAGTGAACATGATGAAATGTCTTATTCCACCATTAAGCATGTCCATTCTACTTATACACACATTCATGGGATGCTATGTTGGTTCAGTCACTACACCGTATACTCATTTCAGCTGACCTCACACCCCCTACAGCTCTGACTGTCCCCGTTTAAAAAATCCATTGAATAAACATTGCTCCGAAGCAGGTCAACTCATTTATTGGCTACACTGAAAATTGATTTAATATATTGGCCTGCTTGTCAGTTTCTGACATGAAGTTATGGAAAGTCGGGGAATTGATTCAGTCTAACACTCTCCTATATCTGGAGTCATATATGGATTAAGTTTACTTGCAATGAATAGCCTCCCATTTATCTCTGCAGGGAGAAAGTGACTGCTTCGAGGACACGTGATTGGAGCTTTTTTGGTCCTAGACAAGAAAATAATTGAAGTTAAAATGCATTTTTTCACAGCTTCCCTGAGAATAATAATCAATACCATTCATGCAACTCTTGACAGACACATACACTGCTCAAAGAGTAACTACTCATTAAATTGGGAGATATTGATTCTGATCTGGTATTGAGCAACCCTCTTGTTCATAGCTTACAATCAACAGAAGTGGAAGCGATGGTGAGTGGGAGTGAATGCCTAAGCCTGAAACCAGAGCAGCGGGGGCCATCAGCAGGGGCCAGCAGGGCTACAGATATATGGCGGGGGGTTAATTGAACACATTCTCCTACCAGCACCTGTGGAGTTTACTGGATGGTTGCAGTGTTCAGTAACTCTGCTCATGATTCAGTGAGGAAGCAAAGTTGTTTGTCATTGTAATTGGATTAATGACAAACAAAGCATGGGACCTCAGGACTCTCTCACTAGTAACCTGCAGGTAGGTGTGGTGTCAGAAGATCTTAAAGAGGCCATCATGCTCATTGTCTGGAGAAGTTCCCTTGGGAGCTTTGGGATTTCAGCCTTTGTAGAACATTTACATGCAGAAAAACCTATATAGCACACTACAGAAAGGGAAAACCCTAAAAAGCATAATAGGGATACGTAAAGTCTGATGTCCATTTGTGAGTTGGTATGAAAATATTGTTGTGTAATGGTGAGAAAAGGGTTTGTGAATCTGTGCTAATATCCTTTTTGGTTTCAGAGAGTGTTTATTGAGTTAGAGAGTAGGAGGGCAAATATTGTGGAAGTTGTGAAAACATGTGGCCTCTTTCAACTGTATGTCCTGGAAGTGATAGTGATCTTACATTTGTTTAAGAAGGTCAAAGTTCAGGAGAGAACTGTGACTCCTGGTTACTCCTTTCTGCTTCCATGAGGGAAAATGTATGGGTCCCTTATTTATTGTAAACATGGAGAGAGACTACTTTAGTAAGATTTGAATGCATGACGTTTACTTGAAACAGAGTCTATTTACAATATAGTATTGCTACCTTCAATGAGGTAAAGAGTACTTTGTCCACCTCCTGTCCATGTGTGAAGAAGTTGGAGCCATCGTTGACTCTTGAACTCCAAACTTGAAAATGACTCTGGCATGACATTAAAGGTGCCATAGAATGGAAAACTGTATATACCTTGGCATAGTTGAATAAGGAGAGTTCGGTACATTGAACTGACATACCATGTCAGTTCAATGTACCATATCACAGCGGTAAAACAGGCGAATTACAACAACCCCTGTGTGTGACGTAACACACGGTAGTCCAGCCCCAACATTTTCATACACCAGCTGCTTGAAACAGTAACGCTAACACTTACCACTCCGTAACGTTGCTCTCCAATCTCCGACCAACTGGCTGTTCTTCAAATTCATCGATTTCCTCCTCCGATAAAGGCTCAAGCATGTAAGGTTGGATGCCAATAGCCTCCATGGTTCATCTCTCACAGTTTCGCAAACTTCACTTACTTCTGTTGGCACTGAGGCAGCCATGGATTGCTCCTTGTAAACCAGCAAATCAGAGCAGAGGTCGTCATAATTATTTAAATGAGCCCCCAAATAATATTCATATAAGCTGAAACAATCAGTGTTTTCAGATAAATAATGGACTTAATGGATTCTTTTAACACATGTCAGAGTTGTGCTGGTTATTTAAAACCCACAGCGAACTATCACCTAACTGTGGAGCATTTTAGCCTCTTTTAGCCCACTGTTTTGATTTTTAGCATGCAAAGTTATCGCTCTCATCAACCTTCTAAAATAGACTGTACCCTACATTGTTGGCTCCCAAGCGACCAAGAAACCTGTACTGTCCTCACTAAGGTGTGGGAACCCAGCTAGACAGTGAGCTAAACTTTCCTTTATCCGTGATGCAGTCTTTATTGAAATTCTTCACAAAGTCAGGAAAGTGAAACTAAAAATAAAACAATGAGAAATATAATTAGGTTCTACTTGGTTGGAAAGTTAACATACATCAACTAGACAAGCTAAGCTAATGACCTTGACATTCACTGTTGACTGCAGTGCCTAAACTGACCTGTAGCTAACATTTAGCTAACATCTTCAAAAAATCGTTTTTAAACCATTTACTTTTATAACTGCTTTTTAACAACATGAATTCGACATAAACTATGAAATTATAAATTACAACAAAGTTTAACAACATTAAGAAAGGAATACATACAAGTGATGCCTCTGCTGGGGCAAATGAGTCCGCGTTTCGTGAGAAGGAGCCCTTTCACAGCATGTTCACATTAGCTAACCTTGCTCCAACTAACTTCCAACTCCCTACTTCCTGTTTCTAACACTGTGACATTATGTCAAAATAAAAGTATTCCTGCTAAATGAATTTCACATTAAATAAAAGTCCCAAAATGTTTTATATCTGCCTGAAGGCAGCACACTCCCCGTCTGACCTTAAAGGTCACTATTAACCAATAAATGTCACTGGCCTAAAGTTTCAGTCTTTCGTTCTGGGAGCGGTGCATCCCAGTCACACATGTCGACACTAAGTTCTCTCAGGAGACTTTTTCCTTCAATGGTCACGGGTGCAACCATGCTCAGCGGATCACAGATGCTGTTCACCGTAGACAACACTCCTCTGCGAGTGAAGGCCTTCTTCTCTGGTGAGACGGCAAATGTGAACGTGTCTGTTGTGGTCTCCCACAATAGTCCCAAGCTGCGTTGCACAGGCGTAGCTTCGCCGCTGAAGTCAAGGTCCTTCACGACTGCCCTGTCTTCTGGAGCGAAGGCTTGCAGGACGACGTCGCTGTTTGAAGCGAACTTGTGCAGCCTCAGGTTTGATTCACTGAGGGACGCCTGTGTTCTACGCAGGAGGCTGATGGCTTCAGCATCGGTGGGTAGGCTAATGAGCCCGTCATCAACGTAGAAATGACGTTCCACGAACTGGGCTGTGTCTGCTCCGTGTCTGTGCGCACCTTCTTGGATGGCCCTCCTGAGACCGTAGATGGCCACAGATGGGGACGGACTGTTGCCGAAAACATGGACCCTCATCCTATAGTCGATGATGTCCTTGGACATGTCATTGTCCCTGTACCACAAGAACCGCAGATAGTTCCTATGGTCGCTACGAACAAGGAAGCAGTGGAACATCTGCTGTATGTCGGCGATCACTGCAACCTGTTCCTTCCGAAAGCGGATCAGCACCCCAATGAGTGAGTTATTGAGGTCCGGTCCTGTGAGAAGAACGTCGTTCAGAGATGTTCCTGAATACTTGGCGCTTGAATCGAAGACCACGCGAATGTTACCAGGCTTTTGTGGGTGGTAGACTCCGAAGGTTGGCAGATACCAACACTCTTCCTTGTCTTCTAGTGGCGGAGCCACTTCTGCGTGTTTCTTTTCAAATATTTTCTTCATGAATTCCAGAAACTGGTCTTTCATCTCCGGTTTCCTTCGTAGTGTCTTCTCCAGCGCAGCGAAGCGAGGGTATACTTGTTCGCGGTTGTTGGATAAACGCTGTCGAGGGACCCTAAAAGGTAACGGAGTGACCCAGTTGTTTGACTTGTCTCTGTAGACTTCTCGGCCCATGATCTCCAGGAAGATGGACGGGGCAGGTCTGTTGTCATACTCGGTCTCGTTGAACACTTTCTGTCCAAGGGCGTCCAGTGATGGTTTTGTGGACTTACTGTTCTACTCCCCGACATGAGACACGGTCTGAGTCAGCTTTATGGAGCTTTTACAGGGTGTGGGGAGAGAGGGACGGCCATTCTCCAGCACATTTGTCTTGAATGTCCCCACGACTGGTCTATGTGCACTGCCTAAACACACATCCCCGACAAGCACCCATCCTAGTTCCAATTTTTGTGCGAAAGGAGCGTCTGGAGGTCCGCTCACTTGCTGCCGGACTTTATGGACTCTGACGAGATCTCTGCCAAGCAGGATGAGTATTTCCGCTTTGTGGTCAAGCTCAGGTATGTATGGTGCTACGCTCTTGAGGTGTGGATGGTGGCAGGCTGCATCGGGTGTCGGTATTTCAGAGCGATCATTGAGTATTTCATTACACTCAATTAGAGGCGGAAGTGGTAGCTTGGTTTGCCCATCCAGAGATTCGACTTGGAACCCTTCAGCCTTCCGGCCCGACGTCTCCACCAGCCCTGCACAGGTCTTCAGTGAGTAAGGGAAAGACTGGCCTTTGATGTGGAAAAGTTCAAAGAAGTCGGATCTGACCAATGAACGATTACTTTGGTCGTCCAGAATTACGTACATGTTAGTTGCTTTCTCACGTTGACCTTGGGGATATACTCGAACTAGACAGATCTTTGAGCAGGATCTTGCTGTTCGGCCTGGACCACAAACCTGAGTGCAGCTGGAACTGATGACTGTGCTGTCACCAGTTGGTACGTCTTCCTCCCCGCCATTGTCTGGTGCCGGACGAGGCCATTTCGCAGCTTGAGGTGGAGGACCTGGGTGCATGGCGGCATGGTGACGGTCACTGCCACACTCTGCGCACTTCAGAATTGTCTTACAGTCTCTAGCGAGATGACTAGAGGACATGCAGCATTTGAAACACATCCCATTGTCTTTGAGAATGCTCTTCCTCTCCTCAAGCAGCTTTCCGCTGAATGTTCTGCATTTCCACAGCGCGTGTGGTTTGTTGTGAATGGGGCAATTTTTCTCTGGCCCTTCGGCTTTTTTCTCAGGTATATCTGTAGGCGGATCTTTACCTGAAGAAACCCCTGTCTTCTGAACGGATATCTTGCTTCCAATGTTGCGTGAAGTTGTTTTGTCTGATTTCCAGCTGGTGCTGTTGCTAGATGGTAGGACGAAGCTGGGATTGTTCCTTCTTCGTGCTTCGTGACAGATGAAATCAGAAAAGACATCAAATGGAGGGAAATAGCCTTTGTTCTTTTCTTTAAACTTTGATCCAATTGCGAGCCATTTCTCCTGAAGCCCATAGGGGAGTTTTTCAACGATGGGCCCTATTCCCCTGGCTGTATCCAAGTATGCCAGTCCTGTGAGGTAACCTTCTTCTCTAGCACCTTGCAGTTCCATTAGGAGATCACCTAGGTCTCTCAGTTTCTCGTAATCTTTTGTAGATATTTTTGGGAATTTGTCCAGTCGTTTAAACAGAGACTTCTCCATGACTTCAGGCGCAGCATAACATTGCTGGAGGCGCTCCCAGGCCTTTTGTAGTGCTACATCTGGGTGCCTTACATGCACAGAGTGTATGCGTTTAATGTGCTTGACAGACTCTGGCCCAAGCCACTTAATGAGCAGATCCAATGATTCAGTGTATGTGAGCCCCAGGCCTGCAGTGGCATTATCGAATGATGACTGCCACGCCATGTAATTTTCGGGTTTGTCATCGAATTGGTAGAGGCTGGTTCTCACTAGATCGCGGCGAGCCAGGTAGCGTGCCAGGTGTTCTGTTTCAGGTGCCACGCGTGAGGTTGGTGGGACATAACTGGGAAAATATGGCGGCGTCATTGCGTTAAGTGCTGGTTTCTGAGGGAAATGCGCTTTCTTGGGCACTTCGGGGCGTCCACTATCTTGATTTGGAATTGTTTGGTTTCCAGTATGAGGCGCACTCTGACTCAATGGCTTGCTGTGGCCAGGTGGTCTGCTAGGGGCCTCGCCCTGTTCGTGTACATCATCCTCGTTCGGGCCTATCGCTGACAAAGGATGCCATGTAATGTAACTCTCTTCAGACATTGCTGCATCATGTGCTGGGTCAGGGTGGGACACTGGAATGCTTGCTCGGTGCAGTTCAGTTTGTGCTGCAACATTCTCTTTTGTGTGTGTTACAATTTCCTCTTGGAGGACCTCATGTGAAGATGAACCAGACTTAACTGAATTCTCTCGATATTCAGCCGCTTCTAATGCTTCAGCTTGTGCTTCAGCTTGTGCTTCAGCTGCGGCTGCCTCTTTTTGTTGTTCAAGTGCGCTTAATTCAGCTTCCAGCTTTGCCTTTCCCAACTGTAGCTTTGCCTCTTTTTCAGCCTTTTCAACTTTAAGCCTTGCTTCTTTCACTGCAAACTCAGCCCGTGCCTTTGCAGCTTGTGCTGCTGCGCGCGCCTTGACTGCGGCGCTGGATGAAGATAAGCGAGAGGTCCTTGACTTGTGTGATACATTCTCAGCCTTCTCACTCATTCTTTCTGCCATTTTCCTTGTTAGATTTTCCTTTTTGCTACTTGAGATGTTGCGTTCCAGCTGAATCACACTTTTTCACTGTACTGTCCTCACTAAGGTGTGGGAACCCAGCTAGACAGTGAGCTAAACTTTCCTTTATCCGTGATGCAGTCTTTATTGAAATTCTTCACAAAATCACAAAGTCAGGAAAGTGAAACTAAAAATAAAACAATGAGAAATATAATTAGGTTCTACTTGGTTGGAAAGTTAACATACATCAACTAGACAAGCTAAGCTAATGACCTTGACATTCACTGTTGACTGCAGTGCCTAAACTGACCTGTAGCTAACATTTAGCTAACATCTTCAAAAAATCGTTTTTAAACCATTTACTTTTATAACTGCTTTTTAACAACATGAATTCGACATAAACTATGAAATTATAAATTACAACAAAGTTTAACAACATTAAGAAAGGAATACATACAAGTGATGCCTCTGCTGGGGCAAATGAGTCCGCGTTTCGTGAGAAGGAGCCCTTTCACAGCATGTTCACATTAGCTAACCTTGCTCCAACTAACTTCCAACTCCCTACTTCCTGTTTCTAACACTGTGACGTTATGTCAAAATAAAAGTATTCCTGCTAAATGAATTTCACATTAAATAAAAGTCCCAAAATGTTTTATATCTGCCTGAAAGGCAGCACAAAACCAATGAATCTCTTTTCCCTAGAATCATGTGAGCTGATTTCATGTAGCTCCATTAGGATCCCTCAATCTCATATAATATATATAAATGAAATGAAAGTTGTGTTTTTGGCGCTGACATTGGAGTTACCTTAAAGCATGTTGTGTCTCACACAAATGCTAAAGGGTGTGGTGTGCGGTAGTATGAGACGCAGAGGGCTAGGTCAAAACATTGGCATTTGACGCCATAGTAATAGTAAAGACAGGGCTGCAATCAAAAGTAACCAACAAAGATGGTAATGAATAGCTGAAGTTTTCTAAAGGTCAGGTCACTTTAATTATAAAAAAATATAATTTCTTTCTTTTGAACCTCTAGTAGTGTCTGGTAAATAGTTTGAATTTTGCCTTAGTTTTGAGGTATCCATCTCTGAGCTTTTTGTCTTCACTGCATAAGATATATGTCGTTCATTGATATGTGTTATATTAACTTACATTTAATATCATAAAACCTGAACAAAGCTTGGTGTAGCTTGCAGTATTAAAGGCTGTTAAAATTGTATCTAGGCTGTCATTAATATTTCATGTGATACTATACTATGTTGTCGAAGGATAGTACATTCAGCCTGATATTGTCTTTGGAAACCCTCCACAGGAATTGAAAATAAAATTGGGTTTTACAAAGTTTGGCTGCACAGAATGTTATTACTTACATTTGTAGAAGCTACTTTTAAATTGTCTCTGGGTTGTTGTTTTTAGTTTGAAAGTCACATAATAAAACTGGCGTATCAAAATAAAGTTACTTTTTGTTATTTCCATAGAAAAAACGTGTTATACACATCGAAGACCTGTACCATTTTGAGTCCTAGAACCGCGGTGGTTGATCGGAAGAAAAACTCAAGGGGTTCAGAACAAGAAGGAATGATCTATTTTCTATTGTCTTCCTCATAAGAATTGTCAGTGTCTTTAATTAATATGTTAATGATGTTTTTATGAACAGATGGTGCAAAGGGCAAACTGCCAGGATAAACAAAGGAAGACATATGAATAGGCCGCAATACATCCAAGTGTGACTTTCTACATGTTAATCATCAGTAGAGAGCAATAGATCATGTTCTCCATGGAGACAATGGTAACAATAGTGATGCAACATGCCAAGAAAATAATCAGGGAGAGAAGTGAGGCACAAAACAAAAAAAGAAAACCTGGCACCTAAAACAATTAACTATATATTTCTCACTCCTAACTTTGCACTGGGGAGAGTTCAGATGAAGGTGAACACCTTCTGAGGCCATGGTACAAAAAAGTATTGCCTTCTCCGAGTTGAAAGCAAGATGTGACTCCTATTTGCAAAGTATTTCTGGTATCTTGCTGACGACATACGGTATGGTGAAGTGTGATATCAGCTGTAAGATCAGTGGGGCGTCCATAATTAGGAGTTTGGCTGCCGTGATGGACTTTAGATCAATGTTTTTATTTTTAGTAAACACAACCATGACGTTTCCAAAACCCTCACAAAGAGTTTTAGTTGCCTAGACATAATTGTCATGAGCGTCTGGTGGCCGGGCGCAGCCCGTAAAAGAAACGTGGGCAACACCTTCGCTTCCCCGTCCCGCGGGCCCACCACCTACGGGAAACAGCTATGGGGTCGGGAGCGCTGCCAGAAGGGTGGCAGTGAAAGCAGAGGGTCTCGAACGGACCAGACTCAGGCGACAGAAGCGGGCTTTGGGGACGTGGAATGTCACCTCTCTGGGGGGGAAGGAGCCGGAGCTTGTGCGGGAGGTGGAGCGTTACCAGTTGGATCTGGTGGGGCTCACCTCTACGCACAGCGTCGGCTCTGGAACCTTACCTCTTGATAGGGGTTGGACTCTATTCTTCTCCGGAGTTGCCCAAGGTGTGAGGCGCCGAGCGGGTGTGGGGATACTCACAAGCCCCCGGTTGAGTGCCGCTTTGTCAGAGTTTACCCCAGTGGACAAGAGGGTCGCCTCCCTACGCCTACGGGTCATGGGGGGGGAAAACTCTGACTGTTGTGTGTGCTTATGCACCAAACAGCAGTTCAGAGTATTCAACCTTCTTGGAGACCCTGAAAGAAGTCCTGTGTGGGGCTCCTGAAGGGGACTCCTTAGTCTTGCTGGGAGACTTCAACGCACACGTGGGCAATGATGGAGACACTTGGAGGGGCGTGATTGGGAGGAACGGCCCCCCTGATCTGAACCGGAGTGGTGGTTTGTTACTGGACTTCTGTGCTAGTCATGGATTGGCCATAACAAACACCATGTTCGAACATAAGGATGCTCATAAGTGTACGTGGTACCAGAGCACCCTAGGCAGAACGTCCAAGATTGATTTTGTTATCGTATCATCGAACCTGAGGCCGCATGTTTTGGACACTCGGGTGAAGAGAGGGGCAGAGTTGTCAACTGTTCACCATCTGGTGGTGAGTTGGGTCGAGTGGCAGGGGAAGCCTCTGGACAGACCTGGTAAGCCCAAACGTGTAGTGCGGGTGAACTGGGAACCTCTGGAGGAGTCCCAAGTCCAGGAGGCCTTCAACTCACACCTCCGGCGGAGCTTTTCAGGCATCCCTGTGGAGGCTGGGGACATTGAACCAGAGTGGGCTGTGTTCAAAGCCTCCATTGCCAAAGCTGCAGCAGGGAGCTGTGGTCTCAAGGTCTTAGGTGCCTCAAGAGGTGGTAACCCTCGAACCTCCTGGTGGACACCGGTGGTCCGGGAAGCCGTCCAACTGAAGAAGGAGGCCTTCCGGGATATGTTATCCCTGGGTACTCCTGACGCAGTTGCAACGTATCGACGGGCCCAAAGGGCTGCAGCCTCAGCCGTGGCCGAGGCAAAGCAGCGGGTGTGGGAGAAGTTCGGAGTGGCCATGGAGAAGGACTTTCGGCACCAAAGTTGTTCTGGAAAACCGTCCGACACCTCAGGAGGGGGAAGCAGGGAACCATTGTACAGTAAGGATGGGACGCAGTTGACCTCAACTGATAGTGTGTTAGGGCAGTGGAAGGAACACTTTGAGGAACTCCTGAATCCGACAACTCCGCCCTCTATGTTAGAGGTTGAGCTGGAGTATGAAGGGGGATCAATTCCAATCTCACGGGGGGAAGTCACTGAGGTAGTCAAACAGCTCCACAGTGGCAAAGCCCCGGGGGTGGATGAGATCCGCCCAGAAATGCTGAAGGCTCTGGGTGTTGAGGGACTGTCATGGTTGACACGTCTCATCAACATTGCATGGAAGTCGGAAACAGTACCGAAGGAGTCGCAGACCGGGGTGGTGGTTCCTCTCTTTAAAAAGGGGGATCAGAGGGTGTGTGCCAATTACAGAGGCATCACATTACTCAGCCTCCCCGGGAAAGTTTACTCTAAGGTGCTGGAAAGGAGGGTCCGGCCGATTGTTGAACCTCAGATTGAAGAGGAACAATGCGGTTTTCGTCCTGGTCGTGGAACGACGGACCAGCTTTTTACTCCCGCAAGGATCCTGGAGGGGGCCTGGGAGTACGCTCATCCGGTCTACATGTTCTTTGTGGATTTGGAGAAGGCGTATGACCGGGTTCCCAGGGAGATACTGTGGGAGGTGCTGCAGGAGTATGGGGTGAGGGGGTCTCTACTCAGGGCCATCCAATCTCTGTACTCTCAAAGCGAGAGCTGTGTCCGGCTCCTTGGTAGCACGTCGGACCAATTTCCGGTGAGGGTTGGCCTCCGCCAGGGCTCCGCTTTGTCACCAATCCTGTTTGTGATATTCATGGACAGGATTTCGAGGCGTAGTCGTGGGGGAGGGGGTCTGCAGTTTGGTGGGCTAGGGATTGCACCTCTGCTTTTTGCAGATGATGTGGTCCTAATGGCTTCATCGGTCTGTGACCTTCAGCTCTCACTGGATCGGTTCGCGGCCGAGTGTGAAGCGGCTGGGATGAGGATCAGCACCTCCAAATCTGAGGCCACGGTTCTCAGGAGGAAACCGATGGACTGTCCACTCCAGGTAGGGAATGAAGCCTTGCCCCAAGTGAAGGAGTTCAAGTATCTCCGGGTCTTGTTCTTGAGTGAGGGAACAATGGAACGTGAGATGGGCCGGAGAATCGGAGCAGTGGGAGCAGTACTGGAGTCGCTTTAACGCACCGTTGTGATGAGAAGAGAGCTGAGCCAGAAGGCAAAGCTCTCTGCTCTCTGTCTACTGGGCCATGTTCGTTCCTACCCTCACCTATGGTCATGAAGGATGGGTCATGACCGAAAGAATGAGATCGCGGATACAAGCGGCCGAAATGGGATTTCTCCGCAGGGTGGCTGGCATCTCCCTTAGGGATAAGGTGAGAAGTTCAGTCATCCGGGAGGGACTCGGAGTAGAACCGCTGCTCCTTCGCGTTGAAAGGAGCCAGTTGAGGTGGTTCGGGCACCTAGTGAGGATGCCACCTGGGCGTCCTCACTAGGTGCGTCCCTAGGGAGGTGTTCCAGGCACGTCCAGCTGGGAAGAGGCCGAGGGGTAGACCTAGGACCAGGTGGAGGGATTATATCTCTTCGCTGGCCTGGGAGCGTCTTGGAATCCCCCAGTCAGAGCTGGTTGATGTGGCCAGGGAAAGAAAAGTTTGGGACTCTCTGCTGGAGCTGTTACCTCCGCGACCCTGACGGAAAAGCGGGAGAAGATGGATGGATGGACATAATTGTGATAAGCAGGGAATTAGATAGGGAATAGTGTGTAGGATTTAGTGGCGATGTTGTCGATTGCATCCAACAGAACACCCATTTGTTCACCCCTCTGTTTTCCAGGGTGTGGTTTGCCCTTCTATTGAAACGCAAAAGACCCTCTCAAGACCCAGAATTTGGTCCTGTACAAAGATGGAGGCAACCTTTGAAGGGCTCTTTCTAACACAGTAAATTGTAAGTTTCAGGTGATAACAAGCCAATGACACTATGACAAAAATGTATTTCCATTTTTGCCAATATTGGCATAATCGTGTTTGTTGTTAACAAACTTCTTGTGTTTTTTTTCATGTTTTTGTGTTTTTCCGCCTTTGACTTTTATCTACCCACCCTGATTTTTTCCACCTGTGTGTAATCACATTGCCGCCCTTGTGTTTTTGCCTGCCCTCTCGAGCCTCTCTATATAATGTAAAAGCCTGTGTTTCCCTATGTTTTCTGTCAGGAAATATGATTTCAGCTTAGAAATGTCGGACTTCGGCACAAACAATTAAACAAATGCTGGATGAAAAAACTATTAACCCTACATGTATTAGGTATGGCAATTGGTTGAACGAAAACCAAAATGATACTCGCCTTTTCTTTTTCTTTGCTTTGACAAGATTTCCCTAACTCAAACTACATTATTGCTTCCATGCTCAGAGATTGTAGAAAGCAAGACTTTTAAAACAAGGACTTTATTGCATTGTCCAATCCTTGTTATTTGTTTATCTCTGTATTTGCATAATACATTGAAATAAATGAGTAAAGCTTTGAAGATCAAAAGTGTCACGTCTTTCAGATAGACAGAGCACTGATGCAGGTTTAGGGAACACCAACTCAGGTAATTGCTAAAGTAAGTCAAGGTTTCTGAGTAATCAGTCTTTCATCAATCTCTGCCCTCGGCACTATTGGCTACATAAGCCAAAAGCTTGCCTACCTATTACAGATATCCCTTCTCTGGACACCCTAAACTGAGGGGTTCAATGCATGGCAATGCCAGGTCACTATGTTCTGCGCAGAAGCCTAGAGAGGTGAGCCAGAGAAAAATAAATCAGATTTTTAGATGTTGCGGTTTTCTCCACTGTGTTTATGACTAAAAAACAGATGAAAAAAAAGAATTACCAAGGTGTTAGTAAAATAGTGGCTGAAGTGCGCCCAATTCACAATGTTTAAAATAATGATTTCTTGCTGTATAAATTACTCTACGCTCTCAAACCACAAGATACATAGATTATCAGTGTAATGATGAAAGCTGGCTTTCTTCAGAAAAATACGCAAATAATCATTATGATACTGAAGGGTCCTCGAAAATCACTTTTATTTTGAAATGCTGGTAGGGTGTCCATAAAATCCATGAAATCCAACAAACAAACAGTAATTACCGAAACAGATAGAAAATTGTTGTTATTATCACAAACACAATTATTGGAGCCCTTTCATTTCTAGCACAGACATACACAACTCATAAACTCTTCTACAGATGCAGAAAAGACATTGAACAAGTTCTTAAAGACATCTAAACACTGGTTTAGCTTATTTTACACATTTTCCAAACACAGATGGCATGTGCTTTTAAATTAGTTAAAGTTGTGTTCACATTGGCTAGCACAAACATTGTTGTATGACAGGTCAAAACTGCACAGACAGATAGACACTTCAGTAACAAAAGGACCAACAGTTGTCCAAAAAAAAGACTACTTTGCCTGATGCAAATACAGAATGCAACATTAAAAACAAATCTCTGACTAGAGTCGGTCAAATATTAGTTGAAAATAAGTATATGTCCTTATTTAAACTTGCTTAAACTACTAGATTAATGGGGATCTTTACATGAAGACAGCAAGTATCTTAAATTAACTTTTTAAACATTTCTGTCATTGTGTTCTGGCACTCGTTGTTGTCTTTTTGGAAGGTTCCAGTCATGTGGGGAATTGGGCTTTAAAGGACCATTGTGTAGGAATGGTCGGGCCATTGATTGGCAGTCATTGAATCTAACTTTCTTACACTATCGTTCCATTTTTGTACAATAATTTGAAACAAAGACTTGTTGGGGTTTGTCAACTTAGAATGAGCCATTCATTTCTATATAGGGAGTAAGAACTCTTCATGAATTCCACTGTGATTCTAAAGTGGTTAAAAACGGACAAACCAATCTCTGGCTCCAGAGAGGTTACAATGCATGGCATATCGATTCTCCTGATAACCAGAGATAAGGCAAACATCCATCCATCAGGCTCAAAGTAATGCATTGGTGTCAGAACAGCAGGGGTTTGGACACACAACATTTCAATGGTGCAAAGCATTGGATGCTTTTCTCAAAGGAAATAAGGTTTTACACTTCTATCCAGGATGTGCAGATGCAGGGCGAGGTTATCTGGCTTCACAGTTTTCATAAAACAATGGTTTGTTGAATTGATTGGTAGAAGTAAGCCTATGAAACATGGTTATAGACAAATTGCCTATGCAATCACCATCGAAGTCTTTTTTTTTTGTGCCCTTTTCCAAACTTTAGGTTACCAGAAGGGGCATGTACATGAAGGCCACTATAGGTTCTGTATTTGCTTGTAAAGTGAGAAGTGAGCCAAGGGGTTAATTTGGTTGCAATTCGCCACCACTAAATCCTACCCATTGGACCCTTAATACATTTCATGTTGTAAGTTCCCAGCCATAAATAGAAACTAGCTAGGCCTAAGTTGTGGCGACAGACTTCTGCAATGGCGATCGTGGACTTGACACTAGTACACAGTGCTATGGTGTGTGTGTCCCAGACAGAAGGCACTTGGACACAATCAACCCCTTACCAACGAAGAAACCAATGAATTACATTTTTATCCAAACAAACAGTGAAATAAAATGTTGAAATGTCAACTTAGTTATTTGCAGTTTGTTGTTCTGTTTCACATATAATAGAAACTATGTGGAGGTCTGAACATAATCTTCAACATAAATTCCTTCATACAAAGTTTGGACTACGGTATTTGCCCTGAAGGTGACTGATACAAAGCTGCATTAATCAACACTCTTATATCAAGGTTTTTAACATGACTTGTTTTTACCTGTGCTATAATTGACTCTTTTGAGATGTAATAGCTCCACTAAATTAAGTCTGTGGTGTACTGGGTGATATAGCAGATATAAGATTCGGAATGTTCATTTTGAGTTGGGCTTAACTGGCCTATTACAATGACCCAGGTGAAACATAACAATGGACCATGATAACATTTATGTGGTGGAGTGTAATATTGGATTTTGATTAACTAAAAGTTCAAATGCATTGGAACAAATTCTTCTTTACTATCATCAACATCTGCAGAATTAAGTATGTTTTTATATAAAGCGATAAAACTATTTGAAGTGTGAAAACAAGTAATATTGCTAATATTGATATTCTTCTTTTCATTGGTCATTGGTATATGATTCTGAAATGCTTCTTTAGATCATGTTTGGCATCTATGCAAAACTCTTGAGAACTGGAAGTGTGTGGCAACTATTTGCTGTTTTAATACATAAATAATTTGGTCTGAATGAATGCGTGACCTTATTTCTTGGGTCAGCAGTTTCCTGGGGACAGGGCTGTTATGCATGTTTTATACAAACTGATTGTTGCCCCCCTTTCACATGTAAGATGTTAGCCAAAGTAAAAATGACCTTTTATCTTGACAGTGTGACACAACCAACATAAATCAATCAATGAAAAGTATCAAGGGGACTCATTCTTCACCAGAGGAAATTCAATCACACTGTGGATCAACAATAGAGCGGGGACATTTATCTCTTCAGTCTTGATCAATCATCCATCATAGAAATATAAGTTTTAGCAGTATTTTTGTTGGTTTTGTGCTATCAATGTTTCCCTGTATGCCAGTAATAACAAAAATGATATAATTTACGGGTCTGAAAAAATCAAATTGACAAACTTTAAGAACTGAAAAACCTCACAAACACTGGTGATTATATGTTACAACAGCTCGTAGTCATTTAAAGAACCACATATTTATTCACATGATTACACACACACTCACAGACCACTCGAGCTCTGCATATGGCCCAGCTAGAGGACAGTGCTGATTGTGTCAAAGTCCTTGCTGATATGAGAATTGCTTGGCAGTGACTTGAGGTACTCCAGGTGCCTCCTAGCGTCCTCCTGATTGTGTCTCACATAGTAGATGACGTACGCGATCACCATGGTGAACCACCCGAACATGGTGATAAACATGGCCACGTCGGTGGTCTTGTGGTGGAAGTTGCAGAAGTTGATCCCTGAGTCCAGCACCTGGATTACTGGTTTGCCAGCGTATTCCTCCTGCACCGCCGTGTGGCACATCACCTCATTCACCGTCTCGGGGTCCAACCGTAGCTCCCTCAGCACCTCCTGCAGCATGCACTCGCAGTGCCACGGGTTGTTCGAGAGGCTGATTTTTGCCCGAAGTCGCTCAAATGCCTCTTTGGGGACACTTTGGATACGATTGTTCGATAGATCCAGAAAAAGGAGAGTGTCAGAAACACCTTGGAAGGCTCCGAGGTCCACTGTGTCAATGTCATTGTTTGACAGGTCCAGCTCCTGCAGGTAGTGCAGTTCCTTGAAGGCTTGGTTGGGGATGTGGGTGATGTGGTTGGACGCCAAAAGCAGGATGACAGTATCACTTGGAAGATCGGGTGGTATGATGTCCAAGTTGCGGGAAATGCATTGGACCACGGTCTTTCCACTCTTCTCCATGCAGTGACAAGTCGTGGGACAAGCCATCACTGGTGCAATTACGATGAATAATCCAAAAACCACGCACCATATCACGGCAAAGCCATCAAAGATAGAGGATTTCCTGGGCATATCAAGCCTGGCTACCTTCTGCATAATCAGCAGTGCGTCCCCAAATCGCGTCAGGTATAATTAATCATTGTTCCGCCTGTCTGTTGGCATTAAATAGTGATGAGTCCAGCTTCATTAGCTTTAAAAAATGCCCAAATCATCAGTTCATGCACGGCAACGTAAGGGTTTATCATGAGAAAAGTCTTCAAATTAGATTTCCTTGAATTCAGAACCTTTTGAAGTAGATTTCAAAAGAGCTCTTCCAAAAGTTGAGGCAGGGAACTGGTAATCTTAGGTTTATTGTGACGACGTTGAAAGCCTTGGAGAGTTCAGAGCGAGGAGCTGGTATCAGCCTGGCATGCTGTGCCCTGAAAGAAACAAAGACAAGAGTGTTATTCTTGAAAAAAACAAAGAAATTCTTACTTTTTCAGTGTAGCTGAGGATTGCAATACTGCAAACTAATCCTCCAAACTCTTCTCTAAGTGTATTGGCTGATGCCTCTGTCTTTCCAAATTGAGCTGAGTAAATGCTATTCCCACAATGTTTACAAGAAGTGTAACGTAATTATAGAGAAGAATCCATTTCACTCCAGCAAATCTCATAAACCAGGAGGCACACTCCTCCTGGGTCATCACCAGCATGTTTTCATTCAATTATGAAAACATAATTGTGTTCCGCAATGTCTACCATGGGCGTTACATGAAATCAACCTCTGGTGCACCGGTGCATAACAAAGCTGGGAAAAAAAACCAAAATGTTAACAATAAAGCAGCTTATGTCCACCTTTATCCCAACAATAATGGACATATTAATTTGGATGGTTCCCTCTTTTCAAACATGGCTGTCTCTCATTCAAAGGCTTGGTAAGAATAGGTGCGAGCTGGGAAATGTCTGCATCTGTCCTGCAGGAGGACCATCCCTTTAGGACTGCGCACCCTCTGCTGGGCTAAAGTGTTCACACCATGAACCATTCGCTGTGTTTGAGGTCATCCACCCCGTGGAGCCGGTGTCCTCTTCTCTCCCCCCACCCCCTTTCCCTTTTCCTTTTGCAAGGGTTTCGAAGCTTTTGACACAAAAGAGTCTCAAATAAGCTCATCAGTTTGAGCTCAGCAGGGGGTGTGGACATGATGTGGACATCTACACAGAGCGGCTGCTAAATGTTATGACACCACTGCAACATTAATTACTCTATATAGTCATGCTGAATGAAGGTTTACACATGGATATTGTGCTTTTATTCTCTTAAAATTCAATTGCAAATTGTCAATTAAATATCAGGACAGCAGAAAGTCTAAACATCATCTGTGGCAGACTGAAAACCCACCTGTTTAGAAAGCACCTTGGCCAATAAAAGCATTTATAAAAATATATTTACTGGTTGAATCACTTAAATTGAAGCTAATGCAGTGGCAAAAAGAAACTGGTTTGGCTTGTAGAAAGCTGATGTACCAACAGGATTCTTTCTTTTGAGTATTTTATTCATGTTTCAATGCACTTATTGTAATTCGCTTTGGATAAAAGCATCAGCCAGTTGAAGTGTATTGTAATTAGGCAACAGATGTTTTCAACGTCTTTGTGAGAACATTTTAATGAATAGCATTCATTAAAACATATTAAGTGTACTTTTAGAGGAAGAAAAGCCGTGGGCAAAGATTAAAAATGTAATCATGGTAATGATGCCGAAGTGCAGAGTAAGCAGTCTCATGGCGTTTTATAATATTGCGGATGTTAATCACAAGTGGTTTTGTGGATCAAATATAACCTAGGAAAACACAAACACACACTGGCCAATGACTTAATTATCAAGTTAAAATAATAGAGTACTTACCTACCGAGCGAGAGAGAGTTATGTCCTGGAATTCATTACTTTGTTGTGGAAATACCGTTGATAGTCCAGCACCAGTTTGCTCTGATCACATCTGTGTCATCATTTAAAGAAGTCTGAACCACTCTGGAAATAAATAGTAAAATTATATTCTTTAAAAAGGAAAAAGTACAGCTTCCTCAATGCGTCCACATCTGCGCAAGGGATAAAGAAGTTCCTACGCCTCACGCGGCGAAGTTTAAATCTCAGCGTGGAAAGATGTATATCCACACACGCTGCTTTTTTAACGTCCTCTTATAAAACACAGCACGATAGTCCAGCTTGTTGGGGATGATAAGGGTGGTGGTGTTCAGTCGAGGTCTCGAGGAGCTGCACCGGTCTGATTTATCACGCGCCACTCTCTCCAGACTGCGCACGCAAGGCATGAATAGGAGTCCCAGCTGCGCGTGGATTGGAATTGCTGCTCTGCTGTCCGTCTGTCTTTCTGTCATCTCTGTTCCTGCTACCTCCTCTCTGCTTTCTCTCTCTCCTCTAAGACATTATTCAACCGATAAGAACAACACAAATTATTTCTTTAAAGCATTACATTTGGGTTGTATTTTGGTTTAACAATTTTAATGACTTTTGGCAAAAACATATTTTTTATCACAATTCGGTTATTCCCAACTTCTTCACACATACAATTAATTTTCTTTGATGTATAATGGTACATAAATAAAGTTAACAAAAGTAAGAAACACCAGAGCTAATGAAACTATAATAATCAAGAATTGTAAAAAAAAATGCAAGGAATAAAAAACATACAAAAAGGGGATGAATAACAAAATATTGTAACAGAAAAATACTGTAAGTATTTGAATAAATGGAAGAGCTATGCAGTTTTAAAAGTGATAGTATTTTGCATAAATGTGTTAACATTCTACAGAATGTCTGAGAATGTCTAAATGCATCAACGTTTAACATAAGATACATTATTTGCACATTTAAATATACAATTTCCCAAATGTTGTAAATCAAAGTGTTTACACCATACACCTGTAATTTATTGTAGAACTTTACAATAAATATCAATAGCACATTTTCTTATAATGAGTTCTGTATTTTTTCTTGTACACTCATATGTAATTATTGTTGCATGTTAAATAGTAATTTGCAAAGTTGAACTTGTATGCAACATACTTTATAGTGTCAATCTTATCTATATTCAGAAGGTTTCTACAGAAGAGTTTGTTCATATATTATTCACAGCCTGAGTATTATTAGCCAAGGTATTTTGAGTTGCCACTAGAGCAACGCTACTGTTTTTTGCTTGTGAGTCTGTGTGTGTCATCGTGGTCAAATGTTTTCCTGAAGCCACCTACCAGGAGGGTGGAGGGCTAACAAAAGAATCAGTTTTGAGTGCTTTGTCAGCTGTTTATATTTCTGTCTGTCTATAGAAATAATTTGTAAAGTGTTGCATCTTTGCAATATGTATTAACAAAATGTGTGATGTTGAGATTCAGATTAAATAAAAAGATTGGTTTGGTTGGAGCAAGGGTGCAGAAAATAAGGCTTAGGAAGTGGGTGAGCAGCAATCAACCCCCTGTTAATTTTAACAATATTATAAGTCCTGCAATATGAATTTGGTAAAGATTTTGAAATAGGGAATACAGATTTTATAGCACAGCCCACCCCTTGCCCTTGTCACATTGGACTGCCTTCATTGATTATTTTAATCACCCCAAGTGTTGTATCAGACGGAGGGGAAGTTGGGGAATCAGTCCGCACAGCAGTGGATCAAGATGTCAGCTCGAAGTCTGCACTCTACACTGCACAGGAAACCATGGAGGCTTATTCTCACAAACTGCATGCAAAGTAGGTTATAACAGGTAGTGCTACGTCTAGGTCTAAATCTAGCAGTGTACATGTTTGCATCATCTACCAGCAATGGTTAACATCTGTGGTGTTTCAATAAAATCCCTCTATAAATTTTTGCGTGTCAACACAACAATGAGTACAATTTGCCTCATTATGCTAATCAAGGTCAGATTCCATGCGACCTCAACGGATTGACTGTACATGACTGCACATGCAATGAGGCGTTGAGCATTGTTCTGAGAGGAAAAGTGTATGTTTTTTGAATTTTACTGCTGCTCATTCTTACAGTTGCTCATGAATGTCAGATGTTGGGCGACAGGAGGAAGTTGTGATCGTCTAGCAATTGGAAGGTTAGTGGTCCAATCCCATGTCAACATATCGATGTATCCTTGGCCAAGATACCTAACCAAGAGTGGGAGTGTTATTCCACCTTTCATGTCAGCCCCTGCATGCATGTAAAAGCACTTTGAAGGGTCCTCAAGAATGGAAAGGCGATATATAAATGTCCATTTCCCATTATTTTGGGGTTTCTTAATTAAAGAGACAGAATTGGTTGCCAGCTCTACCAAGTAAGACATCCGGTGGCCCAATGTAGTTATTTGTTGTTACAATTAAATGTTGTTTATAAAAAGCACAGAGTAATCTCAATCTACCAGATAACCTTGGTGAGTACACAAAAAAAAATCAGTAATTATAGGATTCGACAAGTGAGTTTAACCGACCGCTTCAATTCCGTTTGCTGTCCCCTATGTGATTCAAATGTAGGTCAGCTGGTCCCAGAGTTCCAGGTGTCATTTGCGCTACGAAGGAGTACAGCTTTTTTCAAGGTGCAAGCCACAGTCTTAAACCCACATTGGGCAGCTGGCATGAGGAATTGTGCTATATGTGTTACTACAAACTCCCAGAACCTAAAGTAAAATAGTAGTAACTTAAATGCATTTTGGATTTGAAGTAGCCATGGGGCTGTTAATAATGTCATTTATTTATGATGTCATGTCTTTAATTAGCTGTGTAATTGCCTCACCATAATACTCATTGGTATTAACATTTCACTTCCATTCCATTTACTGAAAATGGTCAAAGTAATGACATGTCCAAGCAGCACTAGTGCATATCTTAATAACATTGCCAGTTCTGATGATAATGTGATGATGTGCTTGTTCACTTCCCTCAGATCACAGTTTCAGCATCTGTTTGTTTTTACAGCACATGATTTTACTGTTTGTTTTACCTCTCATTGCTCTCATATATCTTGTTTCTGTCTAAAAAATATTCTCTAAATATTTGCTCTGTATCAATTTCTAATTCTGTACTTTTCCACAACCCCCGCCTCCACCTCACCCCACTGGCCAGCCACACCCACCCAATCAGCTCACCTGGGCTCCCAGCTGCAACTCATCTGCAATCAAACCTGTATTTAAGTCTCTCACACTCACTGCCTGATTGTTCTTGCCTTCCATGCAAGACTCACAAGCATTTTGTTCTGGACTGATTTCCCGTTGCCGGCCTTACCTGCCTCTGACCTGCTTTTCTTGTCCGATTCCAGGTTAAGCCACCAGCCTTCTGTCTCTGTCCTTGGGATCTGCTTCCACGTCTCTGGTTCCTATCTGCCTGTGGGCCTTTTTGTGTTTTTCTCTCTCTGTACCTGCATTATACATGCATTATATTAAGGTCTTACATTTCATGGCTGTGAACTTACATTTTACGTACGTTTACCCATACCAGTTAATAGATCCATACATAAACCTCTAAAGTCTCTAAACGGGAGGTGGTATTGAACACGTCCACCCTCCACCCACTTCCACTGAGACGATCCCAGATCAACAGATTCCACCTGGAACCAACCTGTCAACTTTAAGTAAAGCCAACTGTGCACCCAAAACCAGTCTGACCAGGGTCATCCCAATTAAGAACACTTCTATTTTGTAAAAAGGTTACCAAGACCAGCATTTATCAAAATGTAGTTGTTTGTTGTCCAAGATCAATGCTCTTTAAGCCATAAAGATGCATCAGGGAGCTCTACTCTTCTCCATTGAATGGTTTTGCATTTATTGGCTGCAATTACGGTTAATAAGTCTGATAAAGCTGGTGAAACTGAGGAAAAAACAATAATTACTGTCTGGGTTTGTCTTTTAATTATCTTGGACTATATTCTGCTACTAAACTTATTTTATGAGTGCATTAAAGTGTCAAGGAAACCCTGTTTAAAGGATTGCAAGAGAAATATGGGACTACATTAAATAAGAAAGTCCAATGATCTTAAAAGTCCCTTAGAGATTTTGTGTATTCGACCAACCTCTTTCGTCGGCTTTGATTTATTGTTCCACCTAAGTAAGCATGCACGTTTTTTAGGCCATGTTCAAGGACTGCCTTAATAAATGTTTCACCTGGGGAATTGTATGATCTCAACAGGCAGGGGACGAGTAAAATGCATCTTTTAAATGGTGTCATAAAACACAAACGGTGAGACTTGACCGACCGATCCAATATTAAGGTGTCACAGCTGTTGGTGGACATACACAGTAGAATCATTTATGTGCGAATGACGTAAAGAAGTCTTCAAAGAGAAAAACAATAAAACTGCAGGAAGGAAAAGAGGCCAAGACATATAGTTATAGCAGTCAGAAAGAGCACAATGCCAGCTTTATTTTGCCTGTTTCCTCTTTTATATACCCCAGGCTGCCACTCATCATCACCAATCCACCATTCTCACAAAGGAGGACTCCAGCAGACATAAATATGCTAAATATAATCCAAATTGCTCGAATTGCTGAATAGAAAAGCATAACAACACACCGCTGGACGAGGGATTCTATCTTAAGATATATCTGCTGAGCCTGACAATTCTCACACAATGTTGTATAGATATTCATTCAAAACTTTGATCCTTTGTCTGGCTGGGTAAAAGGCCATAATAGGGATCAGTGGTGATTTCATTCTGCCAAAAGCCCACACCTATTATGAAAGAAAAAGGGGAGGACTGTGGCAGTCAGATAAAATGAATCCAAGGTCAGGAATTTGGAGCGCAGATGTTCCTCGAGCAGCAAAAAATGTGCAGCCACAGGGATGCAGCAGGTTCCCCACGTCAGCACCTTGTGCTTCCACCATCAATTCAAGAAGTAGGGGAGGCGCGAGTAAGCGGCTATTCCTCTAGATGAACAACAGCACTACGTTTACCTCCACATCAATTTATCCTGATTAATGTACCCTCAGACGTACTTCCACAATGTCAGGATGTATCTTTTTTGCTGCAAAATCATGTTTCATCCTTAATACTTTTGTGATTCTGGTTGGTGGGGCACTTGGAATAAGATGGTATTATTCTACATTTGTCTTGTGATTAACACCCTGCTGAAGGGTTTCTAATGAGCGCCATTTATTTACATTATGCACAATTCAGGACAAAGTTGATTGGTCCCTGTTGTAATTGGCCCTCGGACAAGTAATAACAGCTCCAAACGCAAGACACATTCATCCAACTTCGCCGAGCCGGGGGAGATGGCGCGTTGATGTATGACCGGTTGGTTGTTGACACTGAAGATAGAGGACTGAAGTGTTGTTTGGTGTGTGTGTGTGTGTGTGTGTGTGTGTGTGTGTGTGTGTGTGTGTGTGTGTGTGTGTGTGTGTGTGTGTGTGTGTGTGTGTGTGGGTGTGTGTGTGTGTGTGTGTGTGTGTGTGTGTGTGTGTGTGTGTGTGTGTGTGTGTGTGTGTGTGTGTGTGTGTGTGTGTGTGTGTGTGTGTGTGCTGGCAGAGAAAAATTTACCCAAGAAGCAAAAACCACAGGTCCAGTCGTCACCAGGGGCCTTTGCCTTCATCTTTCCGTTCACCGGCTCCTTAATGCGTCTCCGGAATGCGTTCAAAGAGACAAATTACCCATTTCTGCAGCCTCCAGTCTATACAACGTCTTGACACCTACTTACTTATCCAAGTGTATCACGTTGGATTTACCCTGACAGATCTCTTTTGAAGTGGGTCAAGTTAACTGATGAGTTGAGTCTTTAGTTTAGGACAATTCATCACAATTACGTTGAGGCTGTAGTGGAGTCCACAGACAGGGAGGTGGGGGTGTGATTAGCTGCTGTAATATGTCTGTAACTAAAAGATTGCATTGATGCTTGGCACAAAGCAAATCGGCAGAAGATTGTTTATCGTCTGACATTGGGCCGGGTTATTTTTGGTTATTTTACGATACCGATCATGTGTTTTGTCTATTACCAAACCAAATGTGCGACAAACACAAAATGCATTTGAGAAGTGCATACACCCCTTTACTTTAGTCATGTTTTGTGCCAAAAATAATCAGGGAACAAGACAAATAAACGATACCAAAATGCAAATAAATTATTTGCGATTTTTATGTCCAGACCTTTTCTTGTCAAGATAAAAATCTGGACATATATTACATATGTTAAGTCAAGAACGGAATAATTAGATCTAAAATGCATTGCCTCTGTCAAGTTTATGGTTAATGGAGGTGCTTTAAAAGTTTGCAAACAAGTAATTATATGCCATGTGTGTCCACACTTTTATGTGAAAATAATGTTGAATATTCATTCCCTTATCAGTACCCAGTTGATTCATCATATAGAGTAAAAGCAAGCCATTAACGTCAGTTTGAAATTGAAACACTAACACTGAAGTCTCATTAGAAAATGATGTCTTAATGGTCAGTATGAACAGGAAGTATGATAACAGAATGTCACAACTGTTATTCAATTTAATTTACCTAATTAAACAACAGACGTAAGGTATATAAAGGTTTGTTTTTTTCAATCCAGCCAATAATTCTATGCAATAATGTTGACATTTTTCCTGCGATAAAGAAAAGCACAATAATGACTAAAAAAATATCCTAACATGGAAAATAGACTGACAACTCCCCCCTGAAAGTTATTGTTTCCATATCTGTGCATCTCCAATAATGATAATCTTGTGTTCGGTCTATTTTGCGAAATGTTGGCCATCAACCTGAGCAGTTGCCACAATTTAACTTACTGAATGGCAAAACAGCGATGTGATGTAATGTAATGTTGTACAGTCTTTTTTTAGCACTATTCCTATGAACTGAG
Organism: Eleginops maclovinus; assembly: GCF_036324505.1. Lineage (NCBI taxonomy): Eukaryota > Metazoa > Chordata > Actinopteri > Perciformes > Eleginopidae > Eleginops > Eleginops maclovinus. Next base: position 20,999,402 of record NC_086355.1, on the reverse strand, counting down.
AAGCTTGGGAATAATTTCCTAAACTCTGCTGACATTTTCCTTGTGGCAAACCAATTTAATGGCTGAAAAGAGTCCCATTTAAAGGATTTAACTGTGCCATTTTCTCTTTAATATATCGGCGATTGCCCTGAAGAGACCATTACGAACAATGAATTTATCATTTTAACAAGTATTGTCGGTTGTGATGTGACCTGAAATAGCCTGTTTCTCAGTGTGTGCCTCCCCTTCCACTCACACTCCAAATAGAATCTTTTAGATTAGGCTTTTTGACATTTAATAGATATGGAAAGGTGTAGAACACCTATGGTTATCTAAATTAAAGGCCTCACAGCTGATGCCAGTCTCATATTTAAACTTGACCAAGTTATGTTTTAAGAATACATAAATAATGTCATATTGTTGGAATGACAAGACCCACTTCAAATATGTTTTGTATTAAAGGTGAACACTCAAGTCTTCTCTTAATATGTTTTGTCAACTTTTCTCTACCTGACTGTTCTATACCAAATAATTAATGTAGACATGTTTTATTTTTTGATGTTCATTGGGTTAGGGTTAGGGTTGCTGTCAGATCCCAAAGACAGTGGTGAATAAGGCTGAATAACAAAGGATTCAAATAACGAAGGCACAGAGTCAGTCAGTCCTTGAAATGAGAGGATCATTTGTGTTGCCTATGAAAGTAACTTCACACAATGTCGAGGTTATTTCAGTGTTTTAGAAAACAGAATAGCAAGACATTTGATTTACTTAAAGTCAAGCACTGAAACTTTGCTCTGAGGTTGAGCCCCACTTGCAGGGTTTCTGTCATAAGCAGCAGAACAGAGTTAATATAAGTACTCAGTAATGCTCAACTTCATCTAGCATAAATTCTTTTTTACTTTTGATTTGATTAAGAGGATATATTCTGTTCATTTTCAGATTCATATTTGTATGTTGTGCCTCCACTGTGACATGTCTCCATGCTTTAATGTTCAAAAAATCTCTTCTGATACTACCTTTCACCCTCTGTCTAAAGCCAGAGCGCAGTCTGCTGTGATTGGTTAGCTGGCCGGCTACGTTGCGATTGGTCAACCGCTTAGAGTTGTGTCCAAAATGTCCCACCCCTCAGCACATGACGTACAATGTGTTAGAGCACTGGCCAATAGACACACAAGTAATAAATAGTGATGTCACTATGTTCCGGAGGTAAACAAAGGAGTCCAATCGGTGCGTTCAGGAAGGGAAAATCCCCAAAAGCATAATAAGGCTGCTTTAATAAATAATTTAAAACAATTATACATAATTTACTCACTAATTGTCATGTTTACGACTAATTAACGAGTTTTAGCAAATATCCTTCAAGTTCCAGTCAGGCTTGAAAAAGTTTTAGGGAATACAAATAATCTGTTTAACTTGAATATTATAATTAGTTGTTCAGATTGAAGGTTATGCATCATCACTTTGTATATAAACAGTAAAAAAAAAGTCTGTATGGGCTTTTGCTGCCCCAAACAGTGTATAAGAGCATTAATGATTCATAAGGTATATTAACTACTTGCATTCAATGTTTTTTGTCTGGTAAGGACTCATCTAAACTCAAGGGTGGATTCAATCATTTTCTACCCAGCATGCTTAGCAATTTGCTCTGAGACTACTCAGGAGGGCTGTGTCTCTTTAAAGGGACAGAAGACAAATGAAATGTGATGTGATGAAATAGAATTTGTCTTAATGAGAGGCGTCAGTTCACAGTTTGACCCTGATATTTTCTGTTATTCATATGGTCCTGCTGTAGTTATGGTTTGTTGTATTTCTTTATAATTGTCATGGAAGCACGGACTCTTTCTTTGGAACGTATCAAAACGATGAGCCTCTCAGCAATGTGTTTTTTGGGATTACAGTCGCTACAGAGAATACCGAACTTAGATTTGTCATGTTGCAACGTTGGCCTACCAAATGGATGTGTTAATAGCCAACGGTGTGGAAAACTTGCAATATGACAAAAGGCAATACCATGTCAATGCTGTGTTTAGCCTGCCTCCACATACACGTCATGGTTTAATGAGGCCTACCACAGTACCATCGATGTATAACTGTTATAACAGCAGCCAAAGCATTTTAGCCAGCAAGCTAATGCTAACTATAATGCTAATTATCACATCATCTCATTTCATTTCTCTTGTCTTTGTCAAGCACCCCAATGAATGATGCATCTATGATGCAAAATGCACTTTTTAATGTATTGAATATGTATATACATATATATATATATACATATATATATATATCATCAGCTTTTGGAACAGGGCTGAAACAGAGGGGTTTATGGCATGCTATAATTCATGATCTGTTTGGTATTTTGAGCAAAGAGACATGTATATATCTAATACTTATGATATATTGTTGAAATACAGTATAATACGTGACCTATAAAATGTCAACAAACCAAAAATCTCTGTATCCTGGTAATTGGAAAGGATGGTCCTATACATATTCAAACATTTCTTTAGGCTTCCATTTTCTTCATATTAGGTCACATCAAATGCTAATAGATTTTAGTTTTTAGTTTTGTAGAAACAAGCTATATTTTTGTGGTTGCTTATCCGTAGATTTGTTGTTTTATTGTGTGGGAAAATGCAATGATTGTTTTAAGATATCTTATTTATCTCATACCTTACCTAATCGTTCTTAAATGAGTTTCACAGGAGTCATGATTATGAGTTATTGAACGCTGCAAAAGCTTATCTACTTCAAAATGTGGAGCCTTCTCTTTTCCTGGCAAGGTTGTCAATTCTTTAGCACAGGGATTATCTCTCCTTGGTGAATGTGTTGGTAAATGCAATCAGGGACCTTGGGATGGTTGAAACTGGGCTTATCTACCAGCCATGAACAATTTAGTAAAGACTGCTGGTCCAGCTGTATACAAGGTGACCTCTTGTCGCCTCTGAAGAGTGTCAATGGTTATTTGCAACATGCTTGTGGACAAAGGCGTCCCCTGTGGCCCTGTCTCCTGTGCACACACTCCAGCTGAATGTCAGGCCCCAACATAGCTCCATCCAATTAACAGCATTGACTCTTTTAGATGAAACTAAGACAGTGGGAGACACTAGAGCACTTTCATCTTTTTGAAATCTCATTAGGACCTTGGTAAACTTTGACAATTGTGGTAATTAAGCTCAATATCCTATGTTGCAAACTATAGTGTCTCTCAGTGGAGAAAGCACAGAAAAAGGAGGAATTAATTTGCTGGTTTTAGGTCCCCTGTATATTGACTGTAACAGCCCTTGCTGAGTATGTGCTCGAAAGCCATAAGAACATACCCTTCAATTTTCCATGAAGTTGAATCAACACCTCCTTGACAGTCTCAAGAAAAACTCAAAGTTATTTACTTCACAACACACACACACACACACACACACACATGTAGTATTCTTTGCAGGGATGTTGCAATTGATTGCAGCATATTGCAAGGTGTTCCTTTTATTGTGTCCATCCCTGAGACATGCCTGTATGTCGTTATAGATGCTGTCATATTAAAATTAAAAAAGGTCCGGACAAGCAGAGGGGGACAAATTGCCACATTGAGAGAGCACAAACCGAAAACCTTTACAAGCCTAACAAAAAGACAGTGAACAGACTACCAAAAATGACCTTCCCTATCAGTTTGAACTTATTTCCATTGTTAGAGTGGCTGATAACGTTTGGCACCGTGGGAAACCCTCGCCTTTATGTGCACAAGTCACTAAAGGATGATTTAAGGGAAAGGACGCCAGAAAATACCATCTTAATGGTCATAAAGCTGCTCTGTAGTTTAAATCGGTGATTTACTGTTGCTATTTTCCCTACTTATTGGTCATTAAGCTGTGAATGAGTATTAACTACCTAGCCTCATGCAGGCTTATCTCGGTCTAATTTGGAATCAGTTAAACCCCAGATTCACTCATGTAAACTGACTGACCCCGGTCTACACGTGATGTTACTCTGCTGATGTATCCTTGATCATGATGCATGATGGCTGAATGTGTCCCCATGCGGTAAGGGTAAGAAAAGAACAGTGAGAAACGGAATAAATCACTTTCCAGTGCAATTAGGTGGTTCTAAATTTGAATGTCACTCAGTCATATCTTGAGAAAACGGTTTTGATCCTTCTCATACCTTTTGGGTGTGTATTAAGATCTGTAGCAATTTGCATTTCAGTAACTTTTGTAGATGCCTTGATAACACCCTAGACTGAAAATAGAAATACACTCTTGTCAGGCATGTCCATGCCGACTTACCTTGTACCGCAGCTGGTTTGTTGAAATATCAAAAGATAACTTGGGAATTGCGGCATCTCCTAGAAATCCATTTCCTCAAGCTTCGAGTGTTTGTGCCAGCCGGAGATCTGACCAATCAGGAGCCACTGGCAGCAGGTGTGACTGACGCAACCAAAAGAGGCAACTATCAGATTAAACCTTCCTTAAGAGACTAGTGTCGATGACAGACATAAGAACTGAACAGGTATTTCTTCATTGAAGGAAGAGCAGAGAAAAGCATTCGACTAGCTTTGACAACGGTTTCATTGACAGATGGTCCATCCATCCTGCCCTTTTTTCCGTTTATTGGTGCAGTTAAACATGAAGTTTTAGGCCTACCCGGAAGTTAGAATAATAACCAAAAAGCAATGGGATTTTTACATTGGATTTTAAGAAAATATTGCTCAAAATAAGGTATGTGGCTAACACACATTAATGAGAAGTACCTGCTATGTTTAGAAGGATAATCTCTATAAATTAGCAATATTTTGTGATTGTTGAAGTTTAAATTCAATCGACCAAAGTCAAAAGGTAATCTAATGCTATAAACAAACAGAATATCTATTGAAGGACTTCATCACCGCTTAGCTAATGGTAGCTAAGTTTTGGCGGGATGATGTTTAGTTTTTCATTTAGCCACTTGTTAGCAACCGCCATTTTTATGACACGTAAACACTCCAAACATTCATCAGTGTGGTCTTTACTGACTTATTTTATAACGTAAAACAAATCTTGAAAATGTTGTGAGGTTCTATTCACCCCAGACCTTATTTGGAAAATCCGATATGAGAGAGCCCAGAAGTGGGTTCAGGACACATTTTTGGTTTCAGGACTCATTCCTGCACTATACAATCATATAATCAGTTATATCAGAACTGAGAGGTACTTTTTAAATTAAAGAAGAGCAGCAATGCTCTAGCTATGGTGGTTCATCCGAAAACCGAAAAGTATTTAGAAAGCGCTTACCCTTTTCCAGTTTCGAATGATGGATGGTGGTTGTGTGTAACGAACCATCTGACGTATAAGGTTATATGACCAAAATAACAAAAACCTCAGCTCCTAGATAGACATTGCACCAAAATAAGCTTCCGAACACGTTGTTATGTCAGAAGATTCTCTTGTAAATAGGTTACACATGCTAAACGGATATTCAAGGTGAGCGCACACAACATTCAGAAAATCATAGTGAAAACTGTCTTCTGGTGTCAATCAAACTCTGCACGTATACAATTCTAGGACACGAAGGTCAAATTTTACAGCGAAGTAACACGCATTTTTGATCTTGAGGGGGACTATATGAAATATTTTGGGAGTGGAACATTTGCTCACAAGCTCCCTTTTTTTTGAATACTGCGAAGGCAGGATATGTCAAGGTTTTTTATAATCCATTGATTTATTATCCTTTTCCTTACTGATGTCCTTTACTGGCTGGATTAATGTTCAGCTGACATGAATTTAGTAACTAATAACCTCAGTTCTGTTGATGTTGTTGTGTTGACAGATGCCATTTATTTCTTCTTTTGTAAGATATGTTTCAGATTAACAGACTCCAACAAAAAAATGCAACAAAAATAAACCAAAGGTGACTTATCAGACAAGCAATGTCAGTGTTCTGCTAGCAAATTAAATATAATAAGCTTTTGTAGCTTTTGGAATAATGAACGAGACACAAATCCAACAGAATTCTCAAGAAGTAAAACCCTGAAAAACGGATGCAAGTCAAGGGAAAAAACACAAACTTTATTCTCTTCTTTTTACAAAACATTTCAGTATCAACCTCAATAAATAATAAATCCAATACAGACTTTTCATAAAGCAAATGATCAAACTTAAACATGAACAGACACATTTCCTCAAACACCATCTTATGGTGCTAGCCTTTCAACTTTTTTGCTGCTCTAGCACAGTAACAACAAAGTGTAAATGTATGAGTTAAAAGGCAAAATTAAACACCGTAATGATAAACACACGAGCGATGCCATGATTACGAGAGATATGACAATCAAAAGGCAACTGAGATGCTTGCAAATGGCTCATACTATAAAGCAGCAGGACTGCATCTTGGATGGCACACAACCACCTTCAACCTACAGACTATTTAAGTGTACTTTCCATACGCTAATAAACGGCTTTAATGATCGATTTGGTAGATGACAAATAGTTGTTTATATTAGAAACCAGTGGATCAAAGTAACTAAGTACATTTACTCAAGTACTGTACTTACGTTACTTTAGTAGTTCCAGTTTATGGTACTTTTATACTTCTACTCCTCAATATTTTAGAAGCAACTATTGTACTTTGTACTTTTACTTAAGTCATATTTTAAATCCTTAACTTGTAATAGGGTATTTTAAGACTGTGGTATTATTACAATAACTCTTTTGTCAGCCTTCATTTAGCTTGTTCATCTGAAACACATCCAGATGCAGCCAAATGAGCACTAACGTACAGATTTATATTCGTCATGTAAATGGGAAGCAATATGTAAATGTGTTCATGTAAAGCAGCATTTTTTTAACAACAAAAACATTTTACTGAGTCATGTAAAATCAACCAAAGAGCCATGTACAGTACCTGCAATGACTAAATAGTATTTCCAGAACATTATTTATCATTGGAGTAATGCATTTCCAGGCGCTGGGAGTAAGCTGTGTCAGTTTATCAAGATAACGTTGATAGCTGCCTGCAATCATTAACGCGCAGTCATCAGATGATTAATATATTAGGCTAGTTGTTGAAGTGTCCTGTGTGTGATAGACTGCATGTCTTTTTTATTTCTTATCTTTTAGCCTACATTATCATTACAGTTGCAGATACAAATAAGGCCATCTAGTTGTAGTTTTGCAGAACATACAAACAGATTTTGGTTTATATTTGAAGATATCTGAAATATTGATATTATATAAAACGGTATGTATGTTGGTTGATACATTTCAATAAGTAATCCAAACGGGTTGATAAATATGCACTTCTAATTTATGTTTCTATATGCTTCATTCTGAAATATATTCTGGTGTAATAATTTAGACTGATTTAAAGAAAAATCTGAACCCTTGTTCCTCACAAAAAAAGCTCTGATGTTTTCAGAGGACAAAAATGTTAGTGAGTAAACAACTTGCCAAATTGCAAAAGTTTTCATATTTGAAAAAATGAAATCCACTTCTACTCCTGTCCTTGTAATAATTGATACTTTTTATATATATATATATATAATATATATATATATATATATATATAGTTTTACAATAGACGCCTTTAAATGCCAGATTGTATGAATAATGTCGCATTTGTTGTTAAAAATAATACAAAAAAACATTTTTAAAATGTTGTTAAATGGGTTCTGACTACACGCTTTGTTATGGACTATTTATAGGAGATAAGCTCGCACTTAGAAACTGTAAGCCATATGCATTAACACAGCCAAAAACTAAAGATTTAAAAGCAGAAAATGTCCCTAGTGAGGCACAAGGGTTAATTAATGGTGCAGAGACTCTTTCTGCAAAACTGGTTCATTATGGATACGTAGCAAATATGTTTCCAGTGATTTATACATGCTTACCAGGAACATATTATATTTTCCGTGACTGAAAAGGCTTGTTGCCTAGCAAGCTGGGCCTTAAATGAGCGACATGTGAGTGCAATTTACACCAAACTCAATCTTTTTCTATTTGGCCCAAACCTCCAACATATATTTGATCCCACGAAAGGTATATTATGTTTGTGGAGTATAGGCGAATAAAGTGGCGTTTATTTGTAGCATGCATATTGATTTCACCCTTCATTTGAGTCATTTCCCATTTTCCTCAACCACGTTTTCTCGCATGAAACTTGAATATTTGCGCTTTATGGGGGTTGTTTACTGGCCTGTACCCATTCAAAATTGGAGTCAAAGGGACACTTTCAGATAAAAAGACAGTTTCTGTTCCTCCATTCCCTTTTAGCATTCAGTCTCCCTTTCCGCAGGTTTGAGTTTGAAATAAATTGGAAATGCAGTATGTGTTGTGTGTCATGCAAAACAATTTAGATCTAACAACACCACGCAAGTAAAAGCAGGCAAATGTCTACAGTCACATGGTAAAGCACTGATTCCATCCATCATAAAATAGAAGAATGCATGCTGAACAAAAGAAAACCTTGGTATAAATTGCTGTGCCAATTTACTGGTATGCTTTGCATTGACTGGTGCCTGCAGTGGAAGAAAAGTTGAAACATGAGGTAAAATAAAGCGGTGCGGTGCCTGCGATGCGGTGAAAGGTACTAGAGTGTCAAAAAAGTAAAGCAACCTTTCATAAAAAATCAGGGACAGGTGTGAGGAAGCGTAGCAACAGTGCGGATACGCGTGTTGACAGTAACTACTAGAAATCAAAGTCACTTAATAAATCAGGACAGTCAAATACATAAAAATAAATATATAATAGGTGCAATGCCATTTGCTCAAAGGTCATGTGATGCACTGAGGGAAGATGGGTAGAAATTACAGTGTGCCCATTCCAGTGACTTCAGACGTCAGCCTAGAACAGTTTAGGGGGGAAGGCGGGGGAGGAGGGGGTGGGGAGGGTGGGGAGGCAGACAGAGAAAATAAAACAGCTGTGAAAGAAGAACTTTCCCTTGAAAGTGAAGGTAAAGCTGCAATGGCTGGTTTTGTGCTCCAGTGTTTGCTGACACGGCAGGTTTTAGTTTTTCTCCACAGATTTGACACGATATTTATATCATACCCTTCAACGAAAAACACCTTTACTTCTAAAAATATGGTATATAACCATGCAGTTCTTTCCCCCTGATGAAGCCATGCAGTGAGGAAAATAACAGTGGTGTTATGAAATGTGTATACATTTTTGTATTCCCTGACAGAGGCATCACATCACTCCTCCCTCAACAGCATTGCTCGAGTGGCAGTCTTGTGTTTTGTCTTTTTTAACTTTTATTTATTTTACATTTTTTATATATTTTACTATTTCAGACAATGACACATTGGGACTAAATAGGCAAATGTATCTAATGGAGTAATGAAAAACAGAAAGACAATATTATTCTTGGAATAAGGCATGCTAATTAAATACAAAAAGAAATAATCTGACATTTCTGAAGTATGCTTTTTTCTTTTCTTACAGCAAAATTAGAAGGTTAATACCACCCTCATGTTAAAGTCGCACGTTAAAGCCAGGAGGTGGTTAGCTTAGCATAGCATAGCATAGCATAGCATAGCATAGCATAGCATAGCATAGCATAGCATAGCATAGCCAAGCAAATAGATGCATTCAGTTTGTAATGGTATAACGAAATTTCCCGTTTTTCTACTCAAAAAATATTAAGTGGAAAACCCACTCAATTAGCATTCGCGGAAAGGAATTATGGGAGTATCTCACCACCCAGACATCAAATTCCAAGATGGCTGTTAAGTGAAAGCTCTAGCTATTTACATTTTATTGGTATTTCTGTCACTTGAAACAGTCGTACACACAATACCGTACAACTTTTACATGTTGCCAAGGTGTGAGTGGGAATTACAGCATTGTAATCAACTGGTATTGGTCGATAAAGCTTAAATGGCTAGAACTAGCTTAGAACTTTTTTCTGTCCTGTTGTATTGAAACGCAGTAAACATAGTGTGTGATGTTCTCCACAACTCCAATTTCCGACTTTCAAATACAAATTGAACCCACCATAAGCTTTTCACATGTTAGCTAAGATAACCTTCTCCTGGATATAGCTACATATTTAACTGACAGAGATGAAAGTGGTATCAATCGTATTATCTAACTCAGAGCAATTATAATAAGATAATTTGACGAAAATGCCAAACTATTCTAAATGATACAATGGCTTCACCATGTAAAAACTAATCCCAGTATTGTTTGTCAGACTTTTGCTCAAGGTAACGCCACTGGCTAATGCTAAAGTGTTGTGCAAAGTCAAGGGAGTCTAAAGGGGAGGTTCAATGGGATAACACAGAGAGGTTAATTGTGAAACAACGGTTTTAATGTTAGCTTTCGCAAACAGAAGCAGATTTGGGGTAACTTCAGGATGTAGTCATGGATGAGGGGTCATTCCACATGGCAGCCACGTCCCTGAACCTGCCATTTGAATTGTGGGAAAGCAATAGCCATTAGTTTTTCAGCCGACTGTCATCAAAGACAGACAGTCCTGTTTGTTGAGTTTGTGGCTGCTCTGACGCTGATAACTTTTGACTTTGAGGTACAGATATCCTGGGGACATCAGTGAGGGTTGGTTTTCTCAGAGCTGATAATGTATTAGTAGTTTCAGCAGGGAGAACAGATAACAGATGGGTAGTAGAGTATGGCAGGGAAATTAAAATGAAAAATAGGCTTCTCAAAATTGTACTGTTCAGGCAGTATCTTACTATTCAGAACCTGCTCTGGGTCTCGGGCCTAGGGCTCAACATATTGCGCCTTCAAAGTAATTGCTTTTAATTGAATAATATCAATAGATAATTCACTTATTGAACATACAGTTTACTAATCTGCACATTCTGTTCGAAGACACACTTATCTCAGTATTTGGCATCGATCCTAAAAGCAACTTACTTATTTCAATGCCTACACTTGGGTTGAAATAAAGGACAGAAGAAGAAAGAAAAAAACAAGAATATAACATAAAAAAGATCATTATTCGTCTGCTTGTCAACACCTGACAGATATGGTGCTTTTCCTGGCAACCCATCAAAGTATCAATGTCATGAATGTCAGAAATAAACTAGCAAGCTAAACATATATTGTTTAAACAGGACAGCTACAGTTTTGATCCTCTCTGCTTTTATCCTTCAGATTGTGCCAGATCCCAGCAGATAGGGTTAAAGTTTACCTGGCATTGATGAGATACTGGGCCAGACTGATGTTTGCAGGGGTCCCTGTGATGGTGATCTGGCGCTCTGATGAGCCCTCCATTGCGTTGGCGATTTTGATCTGCGCTCCAGACATCTGTCGGATCTCGTTTATTTTGGTTCCCTGGCGTCCAATGATGCAGCCTATTAGCTGGGGGTAGAAGAGAAATACTTTGGAGCATTTTACATGCACATGATTATGTGTAGCATGGTCAATAGATTGGCTGATTGGTGGAATTCTGCTTTGCAAGAAGTACAGTTGGCAGGGTCATTGTTTGTAATCTCATTGGTTCTTGTTATTTAACATTTAATCGTTTAAAAAATAGGATTGACTTAGGTTACTCTACTGTGTGCAAATGTGTCTTTTCTTGGTTCAATCTACCCTAACTGCCAACGACCCAGTTAAAAGTGCAGTGATATGACTTTCGTCATACGACCCAGTTAAAAGTGCAGTGATATGACTTTCGTCTATATTTTGCACAATTAAACATTCTTAACATATATGACAATGCTACATTGAAAGGTACAGAATAAAAAAACATACAGTATCAGCTGTCTCTAAAACAATTACTCACATCATTGGGAATGGTGAGTTCATGGGTACTGGCTGGTGGACTGGCATCCAAACCTGAATTGGGGAGCAATTGGATCAGAAGGGAGATTGGACTTTAAAAAGCCCACTTTACTTCAATAGGACTATTTTGAATGTTTTGGAAATACGCTTATGCCTTCTTAGCCAATAATTGGATGGTATCAATCTTGACTAATCTTGACGTATTCCCAAATTATCAAAGTATTCCTTCAAGGACCTCGTGAGACTACTTCTCAGCAGATCTTCTTGCAGTTTTTTTGCAGTTTCTTTTCATTCTTTATTAAATCATGTGTGTGTGATTGGATGTGAACAAAGTCAGCTAAAACAACGAGAGAACTCCTGATTATTCAATAAATAATTCCAAGTATAATAGTAATTGCCACACCCTAGATGAAAGTAGGGAAAAATGAATCAAACATAATTATTCATGAGATCCTCAGTTGGGTGAAAAGCTTCAATTTGGATGTGGGGGTTAGATTCAGTTAGTTATAACAGAACAATGTGGGCAGCTATTTCACGGGAGTATTTCATCTATAATGGAAAGTTAGACAACCTAAAAATGTGCGTCAAGAGATAATGCAAACCTAAGTGCATTGTTTTAGAATGAGTCCCACTGTTTTTTTAGGTTGGTTTTCTTGCATTTCATTGGCATAATATCAGACAGAGCCCAGAGAAAAATATATACAAGGAAAAAAATCAAAGAAGGAGAGAAACCACAGGGGTCAAGTCATGCTGTGCCAAAAGAGACAAGTGCAGGAAGGGAAAGAGAAAAATGTTTCTCAAGGGCCTTGTGGGTACGTACCAGGGAAAGCAGGGGTGGTCTGTCCGAGAGGGGTAAAGGGGGTTTGCTGCATAGCCAACTGGTGGAGCTTGGTCAACTGCTGAAGGGTTAGGAGGGAAAGTAGAACTAAGAGGTTACTGGTACACACCAAGAAATGAAACCAACAGAAACTAGAGTGAAGAAACGGTGAGGAGAAGGAAGCAACAACACAGGGTGGTGTGGGATAAAGTAAGGGAAAAGGAGGTAAAAGAGATAGGGTGATTGTCTGTCATGGATTGGCAAAATGCTGCGTAATTGGCCTTTTTTTCACATTCTGTCATGATCTAAATTTTGGTTTCCAGTTTTATTTTGACATGTATGTTTCCTTGTGTCTTGTCTTGTTTTACTTCCTGTCTCTGTTTGATGTCCAATTGTCTTGTCATGGTGAATAGTGTATATGCCTGTCTTCCCTAGTGTTCTCTGTCAGTTCTTCATCATTGTTTCCTCCGTTTAGTTCGTGTTTTCCTGTTCCTAATTTTTTGAATTTCCCTCGTCTGCCCTCCTGTGTTCTCCAAGTCTTCCCGTTTGTTTGTTGTTTTTGTTTGCAACTTTTCCTTTTGTTTGACCTTGCCGGCTCCTCCATTTTTTTCACAAGTGTTTATTTGTACCAACTTTGATTTAATAAATCTCACCTTTTGTTTGTACTTTCATACCTGCCTTTTTTATCCTGCATTTGGGTCCTGATTCCTTTCCCCGTGACACATACGTCTTTTACAAAATGGAGAGCGAAAGAAGTTCGCTCAAGGGCCCATTAACCAAATGCAGGGAATAATTCAGTCGAATTTGCCCCTTCCATTAGCATGTGTCCTTCTATGTGGCACCATGACTCAGAACTGGGAACCTTTTTGTTTTACATGCCTGTCAGGGCAGCCACTAACCCCAGACATGGTCACAGGATTTCCATCCCCTACTGTGGATTATTTCCATCAGCAATGGGGGAAGACGGATGTTTTCAAGCCTTCGTCTCCTTTTAAGAGGAGTTTTAATGAGGGTGGGAGAGGTTGTCATGCCTGTACTTGAGTGATTGTGCCGTCAACCACCAACTCAAGCAGCATCAATCACTGTCCAACTTTGAATTAGTGGATCTGACACAAGGTAGATCTTGAGATGCTCTCGAGACAAGGACAGATGAAGGCAGATTATTAATGGAGACTACATGGTCCACCAAAAGGTGTGTCTACATGATAACTGCCATAAATGTCTTTGCCTAATCGTTATCACAGAGAGTCAATGTTTTGTTGTGAACCACATCTGGTACGAGTTGTTTCCGTTTAGTCCACCCATAAAGAACGAGAAGAACTATCTTGAAGGTTGCGATCATGACTTGCCTCTTAATCGCTTAAAAGAGCTATTGTGTCCATGATACAACATGTCTGTTACTATTTTGAAAATGTAGATAACTGAGATTTCAGTAGAATTCTTGATTATATTAGAAAGAGACCAAGAACTCACATCTGGATGGGGTATGGCGTACTGTCCCTGAATTGTGTAGGCCTGGAAAGATGACAGAAATAAACACATTTTAGCATCTCATTTATAATTAGCGGAAAATAAAACCAAATGTCCATTCTAAGCTCAATACACAACAGCATTACACTTTTAATTCAAATAACAATTATATGGTCTCGATTGCAAATGTTTCTTAAAATTAGTAAGTGATATTTTAATGGACAGTAATTTTCGTAATCATACTCATATTCAAAGTGAAGATGTAAATGAAGCTGAAGAGTAATGATACCTTGTAAATGCAAGTGTGCGGCAAACAAGATAATCCCAAACAGACTTCAAAACTTGCTTTGTGAATAAAAACTAAAACGAAGTGGTTCGGTTTAGGCAATTACATAACTTAGCCGAGAAATGTATGGTGGTTTGGGTTGAAATAGGTACGTCAGTTATATGACTTCAGTTATGTGGAGAGGTAAGTATGATGTAAGTTAACTCATATACGTACAGTGGGGCAAAAAAGTATTTAGTCAGCCACCAATTGTGCAAGTTCTCCCATTTAAAAAGATGAGAGGCCTGTAATTTTCATCATAGGTATACCTCAACTATGAGAGACAGAATGAGAAAACAAAATCCAGGAAATCACATTGTAGGATTTTTAAAGAATTTATTTTCAAATGATTGTGGAAAATAAATATTTGGTCAATAACAAAAGTTCATCTCAATACTTTGTTATATACCCTTTGTTGGCAATGACAGAGGTCAAACGTTTTCTGTAAGTCTTCACAAGGTTTCCACACACTGTTGCTGGTATTTTGGCCCATTCCTCCATGCAGATCTCCTCTAAAGCAGTGATGTTTTGGGGCTGTCGCTGGGCAACACAGACTTTCAACTCCCTCCAAAGATTTTCTATGGGGTTGAGATCTGGAGACTGGCTAGGCCACTCCAGGACCTTGAAATGCTTCTTACGAAGCCACTCCTTCGCTGCCCTGGCGGTGTGTTTGGGATCATTGTCATGCTGAAAGACCCAGCCACGCTTCATCTTCAGTGCCCTTGCTGATGGAAGGAGGTTTTCACTCAACATCTCACGATACATGGCCCCATTCATTCTTTCCTTTACACGGATCAGTCGTCCTGGTCCCTTTGCAGAAAAACAGCCCCAAAGCATGATGTTTCCACCCCCATGCTTCACAGTAGGTATGGTGTTCTTTGGATGCAACTCTGCATTCTTTCTCCTCCAAACACGACGAGTTGAGTTTTTACCAAAAAGTTCTATTTTGGTTTCATCTGACCATATGACATTCTCCCAATCCTCTCCTGGATCATCCAAATGCCCTCTAGCAAACTTCAGACGGGCCTGGACATGTACTGGCTTAAGCAGGGGGACACGTCTGGAACTGCAGGATTTAAGTCCCTGGCGGCGTAGTGTGTTACTGATGGTAGCCTCTGTTACTTTGGTCCCAGCTCTCTGCAGGTCATTCACTAGGTCCCCCCGTGTGGTTCTGGGATTTTTGCTCACCGTTCTTGTGATCATTTTGACCCCACGGGGTGAGATCTTGCGTGGAGCCCCAGATCGAGGGAGATTAGCAGTGGTCTTGTATGTCTTCCATTTTCTAATAATTGCTCCCACAGTTGATTTCTTCACACCAAGCTGCTTACCTATTGCAGATTCAGTTTTCCCAGCCTGGTGCAGGTCTACAATGTTGTCTCTGGTCTCCTTTGACAGCTCTTTGGTCTTGGCCATAGTGGAGTTTGGAGTATGACTGTTTGAGGTTGTGGACAGGTGTCTTTTATACTGATAACGAGTTCAAAAAGGTGCCATTAATACAGATAACGAGTGGAGGACAGAGGAGCCTCTTAAAGAAGAAGTTACAGGTCTGTGAGAGCCAGAAATCTTGCTTGTTTGTAGGTGACCAAATACTTATTTTACAGAGGAATTTATCAATTCATTAAAAATCCTACAATGTGATTTCCTGGATTGTTTCCCCCATTCTGTCTCTCATAGTTGAAGTGTATCTATGATGAAAATTACAGGCATCTCTCATCTTTTTAAATGGGAGAACTTGCACAATTGATGGCTGACTAAATACTTTTTTGCCCCACTGTATATCAAAATACGTAGACTTTTGGTTTGACACTGGCCACGGACAGCATCTGGATAGAATACTCCAAAGACAAAGTCATGATGACAGTGTCACTATCTGTCTGGGTTTCCTGTATTCATTTGTAGAGCGTTCACCCCCTGTGGTGTGTAGGTTTTTACTTCCTGTGTCTGTGTTTACCCTGTTTGATTACATAAGTGTGTTCACATGGTGCCTTTGCATTTTGCCTGCTCTGCATAGCTGTGCCTTGTATTTGTGATTAGTCTTGCATGTATTTAAGTTCTGGGTTTTCAATAGTTGTCAGTTCTTTGTTTGTTGTGCATCATAGAGTTTTGTTCCGTTTGTTGTGTCTTGCCTTGCTCTGCCAATTAACTGCTATTAAAGTTATTTTTCCGGAGAATATTTGTACGTCCTGCCTTTGGATCCACCCAGCTCTGCTCTCAATCATGACAGACAGATGTTTTCAAATCTTAGTGTCTATAGATTAGATTCTTGTCCGTTTATCGTCAAATAAAGCAGTTTGCAAATTGTGCATTAGGCTATGGCTATGTTCAAAATGCCTTGGTGAACACAAAAACATCTGTGCAAAGTCATACAATCAAAAGTGTAAATTAAAAACTGCAGCTTCAAATGTTGTATGATCACATTTGACAGCGACCTTCTCAACATTACGAAACGTTTTAGATTCTCAAAGGTAAGGAAGGCTATTTTACTTTATTGCACAGATGTTGCTGTGTGTCTTTGTATTCCTGTGTTAATGTGTTTGCTTTATAACATTTTCTCAAAAATAGGCTTTTGTATTATGTTCAATTAACCATCCACTGGGTATAATTTCCAGACGAAAAGAAAAGCCACCAAATTGGAGTTAAGTATTTGCATGGATTATCTCCCATCACAGATCTGCAACTGAGATGGGAAACGGCACATTAACTGCAAATTCAGGTACCAAAGTCACATGTTTCGTCGAATGATTTCATAATAATGACAAACCACTTCTATCTAGTTCTACTCAGAGTGCACAACATATCTGCACAAATGCAGAAAGACACTTGTCAGGAAAATTGTAAACACAGGCGATTTTAGCATTAGCAAACAAACAACCAATGATGTCAGCTTTTTAACAGGGACAGGGATTTGTTAAGGGTTGTGTTGGCATAAACAACAAAAGTAAAAAGGCTTGCAGAAACAGCAGGCAGCAGCTGATACTGCAGTTAAAGTCTCAGGTTAGCTGTAGGCAGATATTAACAAGCTAGCTCAGTTTACCTGGCCACCAGAAAAAATGACCGGGGTGGAGGCAGGCTTTGGGCGATAAGGGATGGTGGCCCCTTTTGGTGGAGACTATGAAAAAGAGAAAAGAGAGGAGAAGCAGTCAGCATGTTCTTACTTTATTTGGAAAAACACAACTGCTCTGTTGGCATTTTAGGAAGAGTGCTCTTTTACTTATTTGCATTAAGTTAGATTGGAAGATAGCAAAAACTCATAAGTAGGCTACACTAAATACTGTACGTTAGCTTAGCTTAGCAAAATGACTACCTCACAAAGTAACATGTCATGTCTTCTTTGTTTAATCCGTACTTGAACTAAATTGTAAAAGAAAAGTTAGTGACCTTCAGAGGTGGTGAAAAGTAGATTATGTTAGTTTTGAGCAGAACCAAGCTATCTGTTTCCCCATTTCCTGTCTGTATGCTAAGCTTTGACTTTAGCTTCACATTCAATGAACAGATGTTATTGATTTCCTGAACTAACTTTGAGTAAGAAAGATGTATTTTTCTAAATCTTGAACTATTTCTTATATACACGCATGTGTTTTCCGAGACAGCAATTTACTGTGTTATTTAATGCATGAGGAGCAGGGCATTGCTTTTTAACGCCATGATTATTCAATAATACTTAAGGAAAATTCAATCCCATCCAATATAATTTATTGTCATGGCTGTAAGACAGACAATAGGGCCAAGGATTCAAGTAATGATGAGATCTAAATGAAAAAGAACAGGGTATAATTTGGAAAATCAAGAAAATTGAAGGAATAACAGAAAAGGTCATATTCTAGGTCATTTCTTTCTGTCAGTAAATCTCACTGAGACAATCATTTGTTTTGGTACATTAGTGCTCTTTCTGTGAAACTTTTTTTTAATTTGGTTGCAGCTTTAGGAATATATTGTTCATAACAACAATACGGAGTTGTTGAGTTCAGAGGTATTCATAAAGATAGGAAAAGAGGAATATCAGGTAAAACCTGATGATCACAGCTTGCATCTCCGCAATGCTTTATTAACTTGCTTTTGTGCTGGCTTATATTTCTACAGCAGCAGGTAGGGGATTTCAGTGAGAAGGTTGGGTACTCCCAGCTCTGAATTTACAATTTATAATGACAGACTTATCGATTAATGCTGTGCTTCAGCAACAAGGCTGTTCAAGACAGTGGAGAGAGGGCTAAATCAGATTTCCTCTGTAGCTGCTGCTGTAGTAGGAGGATAACCCACTTAGGTATGAGCTCCAAATCCAATATCATAAACAGCAAGTGTCTTCCTAATGTTGCGGAAATAGGCTTTTCCTGACTGTTCTCATGGATAGTTATACACAAAACGTGGTCAAGTGGTAATACAAATTGCTTGCTCTGTACTGTAATGAGATCATTTTTATCAGTATTCTTAAAGTAGTTACACCACAAATGAATTCTTCAGTTTCTCTGTCTAGGTCGAATCAGGTCTGCAGTAATACAGAAAAGACATAGCAAGAGACAAATTGGCCTCTTGAGCCTCAATTACAAAAAATGATTGCTTGTCAAATTGACGTTTATAACCAGCCGTCTCTGACAGCCTAACTTGAATTTGTGAAGCAAATTCAAAACAACAAATCCCGAGAAAATGTGTTAACCACAACAAGAAGGGAATATAACAATTTATAGAGAAATGTCTATGAGTGTCTTGCCAGAATTGCAAAACAACTCTTCTAGCATGGAAGTGTTCACAATACTAGTGTTTGTAAGATCTGCAGAAATATATAATTTCTTTAATACCATTTGAAAAAAGCTGTTTTGCTATATATCAACATACCTCAAGCATGACCACACATATTTGTTTGACACACTGGATGATGGCTTCTGGGGTTCCGGAGATTGTCACTGCACGTTCTGTGGAGTTGGGCAGCATGTCCCCTGCTACCTGGACCTGGGCCCCTGTGGACTGGAATAGAGCACTTGGACTTTGAGGAACAATGTTAACAGGAGTCAGTTCTCAAAGTTCATCAAGGCTGAACAGGGAGGGGGAAAAGCATGTTTCCAAAACTAACTGGCATTGCAGGAAGGTTCATTCACTGCCCTCCACTTTAAAATACAATTCACTGTAGTTTGACACATATCACCATGTTTTCAATGTTGCAATTGTTGTTGTTTTTTGCTTTAAAGGTTCTTCGTATAATTAAATTTAAATTTGGTTTGAGGATTTATTTTTTTAATGCTAAATAGTTTCTGTAAAAAACGTCTTTGTATTATCTTTACATATTTTTTTTACTTCTACAACTTATTTTCTTAGATTGCTAATGTTCGCTAGCCTGACTACGTCATACTCACGATTCTATTCAGAAAGTGAGTCTGAAACTGATCCATAGAGCTTTGATTATGGGGCGTGTTTCAACCGAACCAGGAAAAAAAATGCCTCCTCGCTCAATTGGATAGACCTACAACCAATCAGAGCAACGTAGCATGTGACGTAATTAGGCGACACACACACTTGTTGCCAACGGAACTCATGTAGGAAGGACGGCAAAAACACCTTTTCTATCGATAAAAGCCTTTATCGCGTTCCTCTGTTCGTCTTTCAAAATGAATGCAATGTTGAGATCCTGCAGAACAGACTCGATGGCAGAATCTAAACATCCTCGCTCTCCAGCGGCAGCCATGTTTGTTTCAAACGAATTCAACCCCAGCGCTCTTTAGTGACGTAGTCGATTACGTCCCTGTTGATCATCTGTCCATCATCGTATAAAGCCCGCCCTGGCAATCTGATTGGTTCGACTGTCGCAAGATCGGAGATAATGTTTCCCCAACGGAGCAGAGCCAGACCGAACTTCCCGACCAAAAATGTTATGGGCGGGGCTAAGTTCGGCTGGCACCCAGGAAATGTTCGCACCACCAGACATCAAATCAAATTCATTGTATATGTAAACGTGCATAGCAATAAACCTGGTTCTGATTCTGATTCTGCAATAAATGTTTTGGTGTTGTTAGCATGTTAAAATTTAGTTAAAAGCAAAACGTTGCAGCTACACAGAGCTGAGAACGGCTGTAGACCCTTTGACCCTTTTAAACATTTGGTTTAAAAATGCATCTTTGGCCTGATCACAAATACGCTAGATACAAGTGCTTAACACCATTTAGACAAATCGTGATCCTATCACTAAAACTACTTGCAGAGGTAGTCTGGGGTAACTTTGACTGCATATCTATATAGGCATCAATGCCAAACCATCCTGATGTGTTCCTGATAAGGACATAACAGAATAAAACATTATCGAAGGTAGCTTTCTTCACGTCCAGAAAAAGCCCATAGACATGTCGTTTTTCGGTGTATCAAACGTCTTGGGGGATTTGGCACTGAGTTCTTCTTCTTTTTTTCAATTTCCAGCAGACTAGGCACAGAAAGTGCAATGCATTTGGTCTTGGGAAACAGAGATAATGCACGTGTTTATTTGCATATAAAGCAGAGAAGTCAGAGCCAATCACTTGTTGTCACTGGAGACACTAGGCACAGGAAGAGTGCAATGCATTTGGTCTTTTCAAACTGAAATTATGCATATGTTTATTTGCATACAGAGCAGAGAAGTGAGAGCCAGTGGTCACTGGAGAAATGTTAAGAAATACATTTTGATATGGTACAAGGTGGGAACTGACCTTTTAAGAGCCGTACACTTGTGTTCAGATCCCCCAGATGCATGTTGATGCAAGGTGTGTAATCTTGTTTAGAGATGTGTGTGTTGTATGTGTCTATTCCCAGACAGTTTTGTGCCCGCTTCCACTCTCCATACCTTCCAAATTGGAGGCAATCATCTAAGTGTGCTCCCCAATGCCCATATACCCCATTTACATATCATACAGGTTTGTTGTGCAGGCGGTTCTGATTGAATGAAGAAGTGTGTGAAATTTTGAAAGTGCTGCAATTAGGAGTCGAGTGGGAACAGCCTGTTACAGGACTCCATGCTGTTGTTAATGTAGCTACTAGGTTGGAAATGTGTGCTGAAATTTCATATTCATTTTCTCCATATCCGAAAAAAACAAAACTAATGAAAAGCACCCATTTAACAATTCAATGATTACATTTTCATATCTATTGTACTATATATTCACAAAGTAACTTAACACAAAAGCTTGTGTTAATAAAAAGCCTGAATTGTCGGGGTAATGAATAATTAAAAAGTTTTATATCATACCTCTCTCATTTCTTTGATTTTGGAGCCTCCTTTACCTATGAGTGAGCCACACTGGCTGGCTGGCACGACGAGCCTTAAGGTGACAGGGGGCTTGCTGGTTGCTTGGCTGTTGCTCATGGAATTGATGATGTCCTACAAAACAAGAACATTTCATTTTGCAGTTGCAATATTTTCAATGTGACCGAAGGTAATTAATGACAAAAAAGTTGGTAATGACTCATCATAAATCAGTTAGCAAGTGTAAAAGTCCAGGATTAACGCAGGAAAATATATAATTCATTCATCCTTTTCTTATTTTGTCAGATAAACAGTGGCTCTGTCAGTAAATAAGAAACAGCCAGATTATACGCAGGTCATTCAGGACACAGCATTTCAAGTTCCAGTCACACTGCTTAAGTATATCAATTAGATAAGTGACATCAGAGACAGGATCAAAGAAGGTCGCCGAAAGAAGGCCATTTAAATTCACCGGCAGTGTTAAAGCTATGAAACACAAACAACTATGAAGGAAAGTGTATATATTGACTTAATTTAGTCACAATTTGCATACTTCTGTACTTACAGTTGCTATTTTGAGTGCATAAGTGCATCCAAATGTAAATTATGGCTAAATTAAATAAATCTTTACCAAGAACACTGGACATTTCTTACACTCAATGACCACCATCTTGGCTACGTTACTTAAGTCACGCAACCAGCCCGGTTGCCCTTTTAAACAAAGCATTATACATATAAAGTTAAACCTGTAGTTTTATTTAAGTAACATCGCACTTTAGTGATGTTAAAAATATGCCCTTTTTATAGTGTAATTGAGCAGTCCGTAATGACTTCTGGACTGCTAGCAATCTAACAGCTGCTAGCACGCTAACTAGCCAGGTAACAGAAGTGATTATCATGTACTGTGAGCAGCCTTTTGCGACACTACATGATCAGAATTCACACACATGGCAATGTACCAAGGGAAGTATCCGAAATTGAGAAAGGATATGGGTCAGTCGAGTATTTTTTCACTGTTTATTGATTAAAATAACTGGTGCAAAATAAAACATTATACCAACTAAGTTGTAGTCCATTAGGATACAGGCAGATCTTTGTGTCAGCCGCGTTAAATTGAGTTACAGTAGCTGAGAACCACAATAGATTGTGGGAAAAGAGATTAGACAGAACACTGATCTGAAATGACACTAATAAACTCAGGCAGAAAGATACGCTGTTTGAACATGTAGATGGCAAAATGGGCCTTCAAGTCCAAATTGACTATCAGTGCATCTGCAGTGAGATGTGCATATTTTACTGTAAATAAAACACTGCAGCTACTATCTTATCATACCTCCTCAAATTTGTAGGCTATCATAGCAAAAGCCTTGAAGATGGTGTCTGTTGGTCCAGTGATGGTCACAATCCTCTCCGGACAGTTGCCCTCGGAAATATTGATTCGCGCTCCACTCTGGAAAAACAATATGCACTGTCAATAGGGTCAAACAAGTCAATGCAAGACCTCAGTTCAGGAACAAATCTCTACTAAACAGAAATAATCTTGTCACTAAAGACATTATAATGTAACAGACATGTGAGAAGTTGTTTTATTCTATATATTGTAGCAGTAAATGACATTGTGACTTGCTTGAGAAAAAAAGTGTATAATGCTTTTTCAAGAATTAGACTCACCTCTTCACGCATCTTTTTTACTGTTTCCCCTTTCTGTGGAAACATTTAAAAGAGAATTAAGATTTTTTTTAAACAATTAAAATAATCAATATACAGTATGTTTTTTCCATGAGTACAAGCATGTGTGATGATAAAAAGGACATACCTTTCCAATTATACTTCCAACCTCCTGCAATAAAAAATGAGAAAAACGCATGGTTTATAAACAAGGCTTCAATGAAGAATATTATGGATGAATGTACAGTACCAAAACTGCCTTGCTGCTGTTATCCCTGGACAAGGTGCAACCAGTAAAAGGGTAGGCAGAGGTTCATAACTGCATGGCAGTGTTGAGGGTCTCACTCGCTATATGCATGCAGTCAGTCTGCATGAGCTTGGTGTGTCATGGTAGAGAAGGCGCAGTGGGGCGGCGCTGACTGCACCAGAAACTCTCCCTAACCTCTCCTCTGTAACTGCATGGGTAACATCCAATGTAATGTTGAGGCCTGTTTTTTCAATCCTTTACTCCAAAGATTTTCCTGTAATACTTTTGTTACTTACCACAAATGGTAATGAGAAACTCGTACCCAAAACTAAGAAAACAACATGAAATCTACAGTATTGAGATCCAGAGGAGGAGTAACAGGACAGTACATACGTCACTTTCATGTACACATTTGTCCCATATAACCCTTTTCAGACTTCAACACTGCATTAGCATGGTGGTTGCTTTTCAGACTTTAGAAAAAAAGTGTGTGTGTCCTAGCAAAGCATTTCTAGCCCAAGGGGCACCCGATCATGCTTTCCAACACCCCAAGGCCAAGCCGAGTCTCCTTAAAAATTACGTTCCTATACAACAACATCACATTATTACTTCCACTTCAAGGAAAAGTGTCCCTGATTACGTTTTCTTTGGACAAATCAAAGATAATTTCATGCAAATTTCAGTTTAGGGAGTTGGACATTGGTCAATCTGGCGCTGTGGGCAAAAGAGGGGTTATTCCGCCAAACTCCTCCCCTATACGCCATCTTCTGGCTGCAGGGTTATGAAAACTATCACTGGGTCACTTGGGTTTGGAGCTCCTGCTTGAGCAGCCATGTAGTAGGTGAGTCATTTGGCTGCAGAATGCGTGGCACACAAATCAATGGGAATATACTGTATCAGTCTTTGTGGCTCACACTCTACCAAGAAGGAAAGCTCATTAAAGATTTGTAATGTGGGTTTCTCAAATGTCCTAGTGTCCTCCAGTCTTCCCCTAAAGCTTAGGTAGGTAAAATTGTAGAAGACAACAGGTAAGATATTGATTTTAACATTATCCAATGAAAAAACCCAGCTCAATGTTTCCAAATCTTTTCCAATGAAAATACCGTGGCCGCTTAACAAAAAAGAAAAAATCCAAAGGCTTTAAAATGTACTTTTTGAACCAAATTGACCAAAATGGCTATTGTAACCCATCAATTTTCAATGGAGTGCAAATTTTAAAGTAATAACCATTGGGCAGAATTTAGGGTTAAGTATTTGCCCTAGGACACATCATTACGTTGACTACAGGGGCAGGAGGCCGAACCACTGAAGTTCTGGTTGGAAGACTTGTTATGGTCCTGCAAGTAGGCGGTGGTGGCAAAGTCCATAGGGGCTTGGCCTGGGAACTGGAAGGTCACCAGTTCAAGTCCCCGAAAGACCTAGTGCCACCGTGGTGTCCCTGAGCAAGACACTGGTTACCTACACTGCTCCCCGGGCGCCGTACATAATGGCAGCCCACTGCTCCTAACACTAGGATGGGTCAAATGCAGAGACCGCATTTCGTTGTCCTAGTACTTGTACTCTGTGCAATGACAATAAAGTTGAATCTTCTTCTTCAACCACCATAGATAACATTTTTATTTGTTTGTTTTGTCATGATGCAAAATGCATTTCAACAAATATAACAGAATGTTTTGAAAACACATTGCCAAGCTTAGCTTTAAGGCGGTAAAAACCTTCTTTATATTTCACTCATAGCCAATGTCCTTTAACACATTTATAACAAGTGTGGCCAGTCGCTTGCAGCTATTAGTAACACAAAATTGCCACAGCTTTTCTGCAGTAGAAGCAGACTCATGCAAATGTTAACCGAGTGTGATGGATCTTAACCAGCATGTTCAACCTTACACACACACACAAACACATAGATAGATCTGACCAGCTCTTAAAGAGTAGAAGAGGAGCCAGAGAGCACGCTTCACAAGTGTCTGAACACGATGTTGATGCCCACTTACTCTGTGAAACCTGAAAACACTGAGGTCAGATAGCACATTAACGATTTCAACATTTAACGGCCGTTTCAATGCTAATTAATTATATGTTGTAATTAAAGAAAGGAATAAGGACTTAATAAAACTTAAAGTGAGAAATAAATCCACACATATTAACTGGAACACTATCCCTTTCACACAAAAAAAGACAGACAAAATAAATGTAGAAAATCCATTGATAGATCTGAGAAATATTCACAAAATATAACAAAAAATGACAGAGAATCCAAAATAAAGAGATTAATTTAGATTTTTGCTAAATAACATGTATTAATTACAACAGAATGGACAGGATGTGTATGCAAAAGGATTTGTAATCTTGAATCATAAACAAAAATGTAAAAGAAATGGGAACAAGGCAACTATGGCAATTCTAACGAGAGATGGGAAATAAGACAACACAATCAAAATGTCGGCAAAAGTGCTTGGAAATACTACATGAAGTTTTTACTAATACAAAAACTCTTGTTAAAATAGAGTTTATCATATTAAATCTCAAACGTATATAACATTTTTCTGACCAGTTTAGAAAGTGTTTGTGTAGGGCAATTCAGGAGAAAGTCTTAAACATTTTTCATCTAAAGAAGCCTTTACAACCCTTCCAATATGATCTAGGGGACTAAGGTATGACACAATGGAGTTGCATTTAAACAAAACACGAAATTTTGCGGACATATAATATCCATCTATCGGCACTTAGAAACAATCAAAGAGATACAATAAATGGAAATATAAAATAACATCAAGTTCAGAAACAAAGGAGTTTCAAAAGAATGGGTCACATAAATAAAGACTGGAAAAACCTCTATTAAGGGACTATCACACATTTTTGTGTATGCTTTTCTTTCCTTTGGTATAAATGTCTAAAAACTATTGCAAAGCTGCACTGGAAGACAAAGACAGCTGCATCCCAGCCATCAAGATGTTCTTATGCAGAGAGTCCGACCTCTGCATCAAACCTGTCATACTATATACGGGCTTAAGAAGATAGGGGGATCAGCAGAGCAAAAATCAAAGCTCAGCACCTTCATTTTTAATACTCAAGGTTGTGTTTTATTCCCAGCACAGAGCCCGGTGTCATGGTGAGACTGGGGCAAAAGAGGGGAATCATCAGAACAGGGTGACAGTATGTAAATGTGTCATTTTATCAGGTTACTCTTTCAGAATAAGGGTTTTACAGCTGGTGTTTTTTTTTGGGAGTTTAATGGGAATATGGATCTATCAGCTAAACTGGTCAGCAGCAGAGGCCTATTCACACAAGGACCTACATACTGTACCTTTTTTGCCTATATATACAATACATTTGTCTGTATCCTTTTCAATTGAACTAGCAAATCGGAGAGACATAGATACCAACAACCTTTCATCAGTCATGGCCGAAGGACCACCCTTGCCGCTTCAAGCATATTCTAAAATCCTCTGATAAGCCTGGAACCAAACGCCTTTCTGTCTGCAGTCATAACATCAAACCGGTGACAGACAGCTCAGTGAATCCCATAACCCATAGCTGTATTCACTGTCTCTAGCAAGGAGGAACATATAAACCATGATTGACTTTTGTGAGACAGCATCAAGCAATTGTTTTGCTAATAAATAGAATTGTTTTGCAAATACTCAAATGGAGCAAACTTGTTCAATCACTTGGTCTCCATTCTGTACGCATCATCAGTTTCTTTGTGGTTCTACTTGAAAAACTGCTAGATCCATCAACTTCCAATATTGCAACCAATAGCATATCGGAGAACACAGGTTCGCTGTTAAAAATCAGCTGGTTCAAGTCCAAGCGGTGATAACCGCCAATGGCATCATAGTTAGCATAAGGTATTCATACCAGTTAGTGAAATTACCCTGTCGGTGTTGAGGCTCCTACCTACAAGTGGATAATAGGTCTGGACTTGTTCAAGAGAACATCAATTAGCTCCAAATGGTAGCTTAAAGGTCATAAATAACTTAAGGGCCCATTAAATCAGGAAATTGTTTCCCCACATGCCTTATTTTTTTTTTTACCAAAGCCAGATAAAAAGTCTGCCTGCTTACTTTTCCGTGCATGAGGAGGCGGATGGTGAGGGTGACATTGAGGCCGCCCTCTGACGGGACTTTAGTGGGTTCCATCTCCATGTTTGGGGGAAGTAAGGCCAAAGCAATGTCCTGGAATGGGATGTCCTCAAGAGGAGAAGGGGTAGGGTGGAATACCAGCCAGCCAGTCACCTGTCAAACACAATATACGTTACACAATATATACGAGTAGATTATAATGAAACAGACAGAGCATTAATAGAGCAAGATGAATCGATGGACAGATGGACGGACAGACAGACAGACAGACAGACAGACAGACAGACAGACAGACAGACAGACAGACAGACAGACAGACAGACAGACAGACAGACAGACAGACAGACAGACAGACAGACAGACAGACAGACAGACAGACAGACAGACAGACTAGATAGACAGACAGACAGACAGACAGACAGACAGACAGACAGACAGACAGACAGACAGACAGACAGACAGACAGACAGACAGACAGACAGACAGACAGACAGATAGATAGAGTTAAACATGTTTGGATGTTATATATAGTGACAAATAAAGGTCAAAATTGGTTTCAATTTCACATTAATCCTTTAATGCCAACTTAACAATTAATGCTTTGGCTAAACTCCTGACAATAACCCTTTGACTTTCAGACTCATTAGTGGCATAGTTTCTAAAGGCTTTTTCCTGTAAGTCAGACATTAAATCTTTCCTCCAGTGCCCTCATTACAGTTATTCAAATTACTTTGCTCTACTATGCCTTTGCTACTAAGGCAACGGCAAACAGGACAGTCTGTATGCATGGATGGCTCAGCAAAAAACAAGGAAAGTTTATTTTGTGTAGATTAAGGAATGTTCTGTTCATTTTATTGGGTTCTCTTGCTCAGTTTACAATATATATGTTAAATCAGGACATTTTATACTAGATATTTTCATTTGAGTTACAGCAAAACTTTTTGAGGAAAGATATATCCATGATGCATGATTACATTATATTGTATTCTCCCGGTGGCTTGAGCCCCTAAGCCTTTGATCGCAAATGTTGTTCCCTAACCTTGGTATCATTGTCATTACACCCAGACAGCACGATCAAATATACATTTTCCTAATCCGTGCGTTGATGTTCTGCTGCTTTCATTACCTGCACAAGTTATTATTTAATTTTCTACAGATATCAAACAGCCCCAAGGGAATTCTAGCCAATTAAATATACTCTTTGGACTGAAGTTGGTCACATTTATGTTGGTTTTATGGTTTTTGGGTACAAATTAAAGTCCAAAATAAAATGTTCAGCCAGACACAACCCCAGGCTAGTTTTGTGCTCATACAAAAGAACAACTCATCACTTCAGTATCTCAAAATATAGACTTTAAAAAGGAGACAAATATCAATAATAAGGCTACTTTTTATTAGAATCAGAATCCCTTTATTCAGCCCACAGATGGGGAAATTTAAAGCTCAATTAATCAAATTGGTATTGGTGTCAGCCCTAGTAAAAAAATAAAAAAAATAAAATGTATCAGATGCAGGAGGCACAGTAACAGTCAGTCGGTTTGTGCATTGTAAGCATCCATGCTGGGGAAAAAACACATGAAGATTATCCAGAATATAGTTTTTTCTTTCTTTTG
Organism: Eleginops maclovinus; assembly: GCF_036324505.1. Taxonomy (NCBI): domain Eukaryota; kingdom Metazoa; phylum Chordata; class Actinopteri; order Perciformes; family Eleginopidae; genus Eleginops; species Eleginops maclovinus. The sequence continues at coordinate 20,970,292 of NC_086355.1, read as the reverse complement.
CTTTGTTTATTTCTTTATGTCATATTATTTTATTTAAATGTAGTTACCTATGAGAAGATAGTCTAAACGTTATGATATTATCCAGTACGTTACAGTAGGTGGCGTCATGGCTCTGAAACCTTTGTTTGTAGTCCGCCATTAAAACTAAAGAAGATGAACGCCAGGTGACGCTCATTCCTTTGAATTAACCAATTATCCAGACATTTATAGCCACTATTATCTCACTACAAATACTAAATGTATACTCAGTGTTTTCAGGAAACAAACGTGAGTCCACTACCGCAACAACACAACGGGTTGTTAACTCAACAACAAGAAAGTGAGCTATCAAGTGACATCATCAGTTAGCTGAATTAACCAAGTTATGCTAACACCGTGCGGTAGCTAGCAGCAATGAAAGGTGGACTTTTGGTGAACCATGACAACAAAAACTACGCAGCAGCACCTCCTGTGAAGAATTATCTGATATCAACTTGAATATCAAACAGTTGTCTTCCATGAAGAACCGGCGAATGAACTATACTCAAAATGGTGAGTAATGTAAACTTTGTTTTTTTGCTAGTGCCTTAATGGCTTCCAGTGTCGGCTAATTACCTGCGCACGCTATGGAGGGTACTGCTGGCATGTAGCTACAGTGAGGCGCGTTGTTTGCCGGGATAATGAAGTCGCTTCAAGTTCACTTTTTGTTATTGTGTGCATTCTATTTGGAAGTTTCGGTAGTTGTTGTTAACTCCTAACTTGCATTGAAATAGATATTGGAGAAGTAATTCTTCTGGCCTGTATGTGATTATTGCACTGCTCTGATGTGGAGGTAGAATTTAAATATCGTGTTATTCAACAAAAACAAACCTAAAAACGCTGTTTTTATTATTGTATTGGTTCATTTCAGTGTTGCTCCTTCAAATAGAAAAAAGTGATGTTTCTGAGTGCATTGGAACTGAACTACAAGTGCTCCAAACAAACAATGTTGACTTAAATACAACTAAATACTCGTTGCACTGGTGACATTAGCACTTCCAAGTCACCACACTGGGGATTCTTCCCATTGCTGATTTATAGCTTACACATAGCATTTAGGAAATATGATGTTATGCTATCTACTTTAACAGTGTATCAGCATAATGGGAACAGCTGTGCCTCTGTATCTAGTTTTAACATGGGCCTACTAGGCTAAATGTTCATCAGATTTTTTTTTTTATTTTAATCTTTCAGAGCATATTGTCCACTTACATGATTAAGATGTATGGTTGCTCTGTACCAAAGTCGTTGTGTCATGTCTGGATGTGTGCTTGAAGGTTTTGTTTGACATAGGAAAGAGTTTTAGAAATGCAATTTACCAAAGTGTGGCACGGACAAGGTTATCCATCAAGAAAGTTGTGTGTTGAATTCTGCTTGGTGGGTTTTCTAGTCTGTTTGTCAGCAGTATTTGCTTGAAACTTGATGTAGCATGTTTCATTTCCAGCAGATACACACACTATTTTTACCTTGAAAGTAAATCCAAACATACAGTAATTTGGTCACCGGTAAGTGATAGATTCTGTGACAAAACTGCCAAAATGTGCATGTAGCATTAGTATAGTGTGTTTTTCACCTCTACATGAAATTATTTTTTAGACTAAAAAGCATTGAAAACATAATTTGAGGAATGAAAAGACAATGCCTGGAAGAAAAAACTAAATGTATTCTTATCTGTCCTACTTGCCCTAGCTCTAATGACCACAGTGTTTATTTGAAAGTGACAGACAGATGGTGTTTGTAGCATCTGTGATGGCCTCACAGTTTGTGATGCAACCAAAGGTGCTAACAAGCTCATGTGTCAGATAAGAAACATCTAGAGCTCTTATTAATGTTAGCCATGTTGGGATGATTTGTTTGTGGCTACACCTTTTTGAGTGTGCTCCCGGGCCGGCTGGCCTCATATCCGGTGTGTTGATTATTGTTTACTGAGTCTTATGATAATGATTTCCTCATGCTGCTGCCAGTTGTGACACACCAAATCATTGTCATGGCATGTGTCCATATTCCCTTGCTGTTTGAAATCTGTGTTCAAGGACAGAGTCTGACTTGTGTTTGTTATGTCGTTCTTATTTTGGAGAAACCATGAACCGCTATCTAAGGTTTGAGTAAGTGCAGTGTGTTGGGGAAAAGGCCACGAGGGCAATGACAACAGGTGTTCCTCTCTGATGTGATCATGGTAGTTAGCACAGCATAAGAATATTTCGACATCTTGCGACTGCAGCAAGGTGGTGGTGACATCTTCAATTCACTGCTGGTTGCCTGGCAACCTTGATGTGAGGAAGAGGGAAGTCCCGGCACATTGCCAATGAATACTGATAAAGACGATCAGAAAAGATCATGGCATGGTAGTTTTTCTGGTAATTCAATACATTTCCTATTGTTTATAGTCAAACTAAGTGATAAAGCCTTTTTATATACTGAATCAAATACGTTAAGGTCTAATTAAAAACCCTGCAAAATGATCATAACTCTTTCAAGTGAAATTATAGAACAAATATAACATCAAGTTAAAATGGTCATGACATTGATTAAATGCTCTATGTACTGGTGCTTTACTTTTTAATTTGCAAATAAAGTGGTTTTTTTACACAACACGTAAATCCCTTTTTGGAGTGTTGGAGGTTTCTAAGGGGTCATGTTATTTTTTGCGGTTTTAGAAAAGCTCATTGATGTCATGATTTGACTTGGCCACAAAACATTTTGTAACAGTTATAAGCTCATTTTATTTACTTTATTTTATATTATATTGCTTTATCTGTTTTCCATATTGGTTATCTTTGTATGTGAATACTGAACCTTTAACCTTTCATAGGAATGTTTCATCACAAGTCAATTTATGACTCCTTTTGTCCATGCATGGTGTTTCCATGGACACCCTGTGCTTTAGAGAACTATTGCTTGCCATGCAATGAAAGCAGAACAGAAGCAAATTAAAGCTTTGGCTAATCATCGAAGTCGGGAATTTAAAAATAACACATGATAAAATCCATGCAATCATGGTACAATGTGTCTATCTTAACCAGCTGCATACATTTGAAAGTATTGAATGCCTGCACACAACCACAGCACATACAACAAATATTAAAAAGTTAGATTTAACAGATTTTGATTATAGTTTCTGAATAATGTCACAGTATATGTTTTTTTTTTTTCTTCAAATCGGCATCATTTTGTATAACGATAATTTTAAAGGGTTAAAATAAAACAAATTAAATCATTGCCCAACCCTACACTTCCCTGGCCTATGGACAATAACATTAGTCTTGTTTTGGCTGTGGGTTTAGTAAAAACAAAAAATGGTATTGGTCCATAAAGCATATTTGTTTTGAATCCATATTTTGTTGTCTATGGAAATTCAAAGCTGTCAAAAACTTGCTGTTGCCCGTTTGTTATTCCTGGCCAATTCAGTTTTTGATTTTGATATTGAACTGCTTATTTAAAGAGCCACGTATCTCTTACCCATGAAGCCTATGTAGATAGCCAGTTATAAAAAGTAATAGTAAAAAAGAAATCACTCAGTTTGAAGCACAAAGTATGAAACAAGCACTTGGCTTTTCTGTTTCTTGTTGTCCAAATCATCCGAGCATGCTCTCCAAATATAGCCGAGGACCAGTTAAGTGCAATTGCTTGCCAGGACCGTCTTCTAAAATTATAACCCTGAACAAGATGTGTCCTTTTGTTTGGGTTAAACATCACCTGCTAGCTAACAAGTCCTTTTAGCACATCACCTCTGTAGATTTTCAAATGATTTCCCAGCCTTTAACATAGAAGCTTTTGGGAAACCGTATGTCGTTTGTTTAAAGTAAGGGAGCAGAAGGGTGAGGTTGAATATACCCACAGAATGACATGCTGAGGAGCCTTTTGTTGCACCATTTCAGTCTGCAAGCAACCATTCTGCCCAGACCATTTCCCCCCCACCGCCCAAAAAGCTGGCCCGTAAGCCTGTCATCTCCGATCAGTTGGCCTGGTTTAGATCTCAGCCTAAATTACAATCACAGGCTGACTGCCCCTTGCATTGTTCGTCTGCCGCCCTGCATTAGCTTGCAGGGCTAACAGGGTTTATTGGTGCGTGTCTGCTCGTAAGCCATGCAAGCTCTTTTCAGCTTTCCTTTCACCCGACCAAAGGACTAGGGTTTTTTTTTTTTCATGCTGCTGCTAGCTGCTAATGTAGAACATAAATCTATCAAATTCTGACTCACAAGATAGACATAGCCTTCAATAAACTGCATTTACCGTTCCCATATAAATAGAAGATTTAGCTTCTTAGTTGCATTATGAAGCCATATTCCAGAAAATATCCTTCACAGTGAATCTCCCACTCTACAGCACGCCCCCCTTTAAAAACTTGTACAATCGCTTGTTTGATATATTAATTGAAACGTGAACTGAATTCATGATAGCAACATTTTCTTCTTCTTTTAAATCCATCTAATAATGAATCCATGTATTAACACAAAAATGTACACGTCAAGATATTGTCTAACATCTCAATCAATGAAATTTACTGGAAAAAGTTTAAAAAATGTGTCTGCCCTGGTTAATTATTCCGCCCCAAGGTGTCACACTGCATGTTCATACAAATATTTGCCAAGCGGGAGATATTTACTATGAGAATCTTAAAAGAAATCCTCCACAGATTTAATCTGATCTGTGACATCATTTTTAATTATCCATAAACGCTTTTTTTACCTTTAACACGGCTCCAAACACTTGACCACTCCTTCAGCGAAAAGATTAGCAAAATGGGATTGCAATATTATATCCCCCTTCCACTAAGACGAGGTGAAATACTGGCAAGCCATTGGACGAGACTTGGAGTCATATGAGCGGTGCGTCACAACTCATGATGTCACCTTTTAGCGCTTAACCCGAAAATACTCCCCAGTTTTATAGAAAACGCTACCACAATCTAGCCGTTTCCTCGTTCTTTGACCATTGTACGGGCAAGGGTTGACGAAATGATGGGTGCCTCAGACAAGGATGCCCCTTAGGGTACTGGGGGCGGGGGTTGAAGGTGGCAAACATTTGAAATGGGTGGCTGGATATTCTGAGTGACATGTCAGCGAAGCCATTGGCTAAATACTACTGCCGGTTTTCTGCTAAAAACGGCTTCTATACTGCCTCTCTGAATTTGTGTATTGTACCATGCATTGATATGATGCGTAAATATACCGTAACCCTTTCCTTGCTTAACACACGACAAACGGAGCATATCATAATGCTGTGGTTTGCAGTGGAGTAGAATACAGTAACCCGCAGACTGAGATATAATCGGTAAAACCCTTAAAAACATACTGACTTGATTTAGCTACAAACACAAGACTATGTTAGTATTGTGCTTCTGTGTTCCTAGTCAGCAAACTGAATGAGTACTACGTAATTATATCAAAGACTACGTTTATTTGCCTATGGGAGTCATATTTAATATTTTGTGATTGACTGGTATCTCATTTGCAATTACCTTCCAGATCAATAGGGCTGCTTTTATGTTTGTTTTATTCGTTTCAAACCTTTCTGATAGTTCTTGCTACTGTCAGAGTCTGTACATCACATGTCTTGTTGGTTTGACCATCCTAGAGTGACCCAGCATGCAAATTAAGAAGTGTCTGTGTGAATGAACAGTGAGCCTTGCTAAGTATCTGTAGGTGTTTCCAAGTTAGGACCATGACATTACTTTTTCAGTTTTACAAGAATATAGTCCATGACCTCATTACTAGAGGCTTGTACAGTTATCCTTTAGCTAAAACCAGATGCTGTAACTCATTGTTTATCTTTTTAAGAGATCATTTAATGCTATTGGACTACATACTGTTCTGATAAACTTTAAGCCCAGTTAATAAAATCTATTGAGCCCAGGGCTGATATAAATAATAGTTGTTCAAGTCAAATATTTATTTTAAATGCACTGTCGTTTGCTGTAGAAAAATATTACATCTTATTTAGACAAATGTTTCAGTTTTAATTTAAAAAAGATATATTGTAATTTGTTGTTTGGGTTAATGGTTTAACTGCATTTAGTGACATTTTTGTGTTGGCATGAAACTAGCAGATCTATAGCCTGCTCAGTCAGTCAACTGAATTTCCCCTAGCCTTTGGGACTGAAGTGGCATGGAGTATAAGTATTTGGGAAGTGTTTTGTTAATACTTGGCTTAGATGCATGCATGTACATGTTTGTTGGCTAATCTTGTAAAGTCACCTAAATAAAGCTTCAAAAACGTTGAAACAGCTGAAGAATCTAATAGATCAACTACAGCATACTTCATATAACATATAGCTAGAGTAGCTTTTAAGTCTTAAGAGTTTGAGAATATGAAGAACAACTATTAAGCACAGAGAGGCTGAAGGGCAAGAGGGTCCCAAGATGCAAAAATGAAATCGTAATGTTTTGGGCTGTAGGGATCTGTGTTCAGAAAAGGAGGTCACTTTGTGTATCCTCAAACCTTGTACAGCCATCACGCCTCAAGAAACACTATCAAGCACGCTAATTGGAAATACTGCCAGATCACATACTTGGAACTCTATTCGGACTTTAATATCGAAGGAACTAACAGAAATGACCATTGGGTCTTTTTGTTTGCATGATTCATTATGTGCAACTCCTTGCAGCAGTTCTGTTCTAAATGAATATCCAGATGCAGACTATGGCTTCTATTTCCACACCTTAATGCCCTTGTTTTTTTTTTCTAGTAATGTTTGGCACTGTAAAAACAAATTTAAAAAGTAGCCCCCCGGCAAATCTCACTCTAAAAAGACCAGGGAGAAATATCTTACACATACATATTGTTTTACTAAACTGAACAACCTTATCAGTAAGTCGCAGGTTGCACATGAGTCTCTCTGGTTGTGTAAGTAGGGAAACGTTGTATGGAAATAGTTGTATAGCAGGCTTTAGAAACAGTTGCAAAATGAGAATCTTTTAAATGTGAAACGTTATATCTGAAGCTTGAGTGAAAAATGTCTATGATTTCAATGTGTGCTCTTTCAAAGATAACATAATTCTGTTATTTTTCTTTATAATGAATATGTCTTTGTTTACTTGTTGCAGAAGGGGTATAAAGAGCAACAAAAGAAATAAACAGAAACATCGGCTGCCGGACAAATATGTATTTCTGAATAGTTATGTGCTCAGAATTGTACAATCCGTGCATGCTTACAGTTTACTGTGGAGCACTGTTATAGCCTTGATCTATAGTCTCAATACTGTAAGGGATATGCAATAATATCCTTGGTAGGGCTGAACCAGTATATCAAAGTAATCCAGACACACCCTTCCATGTGTCTCTCTTGTTCTCAATGAAACATGGTTGCCACTCCTATGGCCCCCCAGGTTGAATCTATTTCATTATAGGGTTAATATCTGAACCTTAATCGTTTCAGAGAGGATGAAGGCTGTAATAATCACAGAGAGATGTGTTCAGGGATATTTTCTTCTCACTAAAGCATGGTCCATTTTAACAAGGTATTCTTCCTAAAAGCCAGTGCAAAGGGTGGCATTAAAAACAGCAAGGGCAGACGGGTCACTTTAATCTGTAATGTTTGATTTGCTCGCTTTAGAATTCTGAAAGGTGGCTGAGGAGGTTTAGCCAAATCACAAATGGCTGCAAATGTGTCAAACCCCCCCCCCCCCCACACACACACACACACACACACAGACAGAAAAAAATCCAGCACCAGTCACTAATTACGCTGCTATGGACAATATTTTGCACTCTGTACATTTTTAACAGCTATTTGTGTTTTTTTGTATATATTGAGTGTGTATGTACAGTAATGTGTGTATACACATATTTTTATATATATTGTATATTTTTTGTATTTAATACTTCGGGACTGTGAGAAACAGCATTTCAATCTTTCTTTCTGTACACACAAATTGAATGATTGACAATAAAGTTGACTTTGACTTCAACATTTAAATGGGATTTTTATTCTTCAGCAACGGCAGTAACTTGGATCGAGATTCAGAATAAACATTTAGCGATAACCTTCACGGTGGAGCTGGTAGCATTTTCACTTTGAATTCAGCCATGATGGACGTTGCTGTCTGTTGCTTACTCTGACTTGTATATTACCAGGAAATGCCATAACAGTTGTTTGCATTGCAGATATGTTTTGACTCTTTTTTTCTTCATTTAAAAAAAAAGAAGCTGCTTCTGGTGATAGAAGACTCAAATAACCCAAAGAAGTGACAGCTTCTGCCCTTTTAATATCCAGTTTAAAGTTATGTTGGCAGCTCCAAATGTCAGAACTATCTAAATGTCTGACTTCAAATATCAGAATCATGTCACATCATGTTCACCAGTACGACTGGTCTGTGAAACTTTACATAAAAGGAGACTGGAGGCAACAGAGCGCATGTTTCTCTAGATGTGGCATTTCATGACAGCTGATGAGAAGACAGTATGTTATTAAATATTCCGTTCATCAAGTGTCTGTTCCCCAGCGGCAACATTTAGTTTCAATAATTGTGATATTATAGAGGACTTAAATACAGCGTGGCAGTTATGATGCATCTTTGTAGGCCCACCTCAAAGATAGCATCGCAAGGCTCATTCCACAAAAAGCCAATGGGAATTTTACATTGGAGTATTGTATTATGTCAGAAAAAATGTGTGCATGATGTTGTTCAGCAGGATAATCTTTCCATATTAACACCACTTTTATAATTTAAGCGTACATGCAGTCACCACACTTAACATCGTTAAACTAATGGTAGCTAATGTTGGGCGTAATGTTTTTGAATCTCATTTAGACACTAATTAGCAACCGCAATTTAAACGACATGTGAAAGCTTCAGAAATGAATGACTCAGGTATTCACTGACATATTTTATGTCATAGAAAAAAAGTTGCCTAAGCTTGTGTTATGGACAGGCCATATTTTAGGAATCTAACTCAAAAATAATAAAAGAATGTTGACTTCGAGACAAGGGAACCAGAAGTGATGACATGCAAACTCATATCCAGTATTTAGAGCTCCACCACTCTCTGCTGTGGTAGAGTTTGCATCCTTTCATTAAAAAATGATATCAAATGTTCATATGTGGCCATTTCTTCCAGCTGTGGAACTGCGGGAAGACAAGTGTAGGGGAAACCGGAGAACATCTCGTTTGTGTGTGTTGCTAAGCAGGCCAGGGTGTTGAGTGTTCAGCTGTTTTATCTGTGTTATACCAGCCTGTCAGCAGCAGTCCTGACTGTGGTCCGTCTATTATAGCGTACATGATGTGCAGCAACACATCCTGTCATTCGGTCTCTCTGTGTGACTGCTGAGCTTTGACAATCACAGTTTAGGAGTGCAAAGGCAAAGACAAAAAAAGTTCTCATCTGCTCAAAACGACAACTGTGCTACTTTGATTGGACTGAACATAGCATTAGTTTGGACAACAGACTTAAGTGAATCATACTCTTTTATTCTGCTAGCATCTGATTGAGGGTTTGAAATTGTATGCAATTAAATACTTGAGATGCAGGAACAACAACTGAAATATGTGGACTTGACATTTGTGTCTTCACAAAGCCTTTCATCATAGCCTTGACGTCAGTGTATGACATACTTCAAAACATCCAAAACCACTTTCCGTTTACACCCCCCCCTACCAGGGGCTTCTTGATGCATGTCAGTCCGCAAAGACATCTTTCAGCTTTCAAGAAAAGCAGCAACTTTACGACATTCACATCCCTCCCTGCCTTATTTCTCAATGCTCTTAATGTGTTGCATCTTTGTAAAGCACTTTGAATTGCCTGGTGTTGAAACGTGCTGTATAAATAAACTTGCCTTGCCTTCCTATCCTTGCTACCGCACACTGCATTTTAATATTTCACATATGTATCTTACTGGTTTCAAAGGCTGCATTAGTAAAGTCTTATTTTTGTAGTATTTACCATACTATTATAGTTATGCTATTATACCCGCTTAGTCAAAACATCCACATAACTCATAGTATAAATCCTTTGTAAGAACACCAATAGTTCTCGCTACAGTATTAAAGCAACACTGATAACTCTCTGCTCCATAGCTTCACTGTGATAACTGGACTTAAACCACACTGTACATTTTACATTTATATTCTATTTAATATTCCATACCATACACACTTAATGTATATTTAATATCCTGCTTTATATTTAGTTTTTGTGTATATTTTTAGTCCGGCATTTATATTCTTTACTTTTTAATGCTAAAATAATCTGTCTGTCTGTCTGTCTGTCTGTCTGTCTGTCTGTCTGTCTGTCTGTCTGTCTGTCTGTCTGTCTGTCTGTCTGTCTGTCTGTCTGTCTGTCTGTCTGTCTGTCTGTCTGTATTCGTTCAACATGTTGTAGTATTTGATTTGAAGATGAAGCTGAGGATGTGAGAGGGAACCTAATCTCATAAAAGACAATAAGTTAAGTAGATGTAAACAAATCGAATCTCGATGAGATTTACAACAGGATTTACATGTTAAATATATCACAGTGTAAATGAATCAGTAAATAATTATATTCTTAACATTGAGGTAGTAAACAGAGCTGTACTGCAGGAACAGGCATTGAGTTGTGGAAATTGCAAGTACGATAGAGAGTACTTTTGAAAACTCCTTCTAGATTTATGAGTTAAATAATGAGTCTCCTGGATCATGCCATTAAAGCAAACCTGCTTATTCATATTTAACTTCATGACTTTATGCTCTTCCCTAGCCGTTATGGGGATATTGCTGGAGAAGGCTGAACCAATAACAAGGTAATGAGGGAAGAGCTGCCTAAAAAACGTAATTAAGCCGATGGTATTTGAATTTCCCTTTTCTGTTAAAGATGCAGGAGAACCTGTAGTGGACTTTTTTGAGTTGCCTTTGTTTGGGGGCCTATGAACTGGACTGAACTTATGTCGGGGTTGTAACCAACTAGACTTTGTGCTTAAGTGGATTGTCCTTTGAAATGTTCTACCCTGAAATATATTTGATGAAAATGAAAATTGATGTGTGATTGGTTTTGTATTGCACTTCGTTTATGGGGGAGATATTTCCCCACATTAATTGATTGATGAATTAGTGTATGGTTTGACTGAAAACATTTTGTTGAATATTTAAGAGTATTATTTGTCAGATCTGATTCTAACTGGCCCCCCACTTTATTCAAAATAGGTAAAGCCTGCTACAAAGTTTAAGGTATTCTATATAGTTTGTTTAATGTGTTCAGGTTCTTTATTGGTACCATAAGGTAGATTTAGTTTGCAGATAAAAAGACAAGGGATCCATCCTGACACACTCTAATAACAAACACAGACATATCTCTAATAAAAGTGAAACAAAACCTTGAGCCTAGAACTGTGGTTTAAGAGTTGCTCACGCCTGCCTGAGTGGCTCATATTCGGCTACATTACCATTTTAAAAATAAAGAAAAATGACATTTTTTTAATAACAGTGGATTTGTGTGTTACCTTCATGTTTAAAAAATGTCAGAATGGGCTATTGGCCCTTTACCTATTTGCATTAGCAAATCTGTCCCTCTTTGAAAAAGACACCCCGGCCATACGGGGTAATGAAATGGAGCCAGCCAGTTTCTGCTGACTTTATTCCCATCAGGTGAACAAATTGCTCTTCAGAGGAAGCCAGCTTAGATATATTTTTTTGAGCATCAATGTAAAAAGCTTTGCTGCAAAACTTTAGAGTCAAAACACACACATGTTGGTGCAGGCATGCTCAAAGGATCCAAGTACAAACAGGCAAACAGACGCTCCATATCCGTCCATAACATGATTTTACGAGAGTAATATGTGCACAGTGAGTTCCTCTTCCATCTGACTGTCTTGATGTTTTTTTGCTCTCAAATGAAGCAACAACCTTGTGAAAGACAGGGTTGAGCTCTGCAATATCAGTCCCAGATACACAGATGGGCTGTGATCTAGGAATTCATGGGGAGCAATAAATATGCAATAATATTAAAAGTGTGTATCTAATACACGTCTGTTTATTCCAAATATCCACATATTTCGTGTTTATTCTACTGTTAAGTACTTAATTTAACATTCTGTTTTATTTTATGTTACATCTACACAGCTTCCTTAATTTCTGCGTTTTGCTTGCACATTGTATTGTATTTCTTAACACAACAGTGTGCAGTTCCTAACTGTGCCGTTAAGAGATGATCAGCAGTTTAATTTGACAACACACTAAACTACAAACAGATGCAATATATATATAGTTCTTAATCTAAAGTGTTTAAAAGTACAGACTTTACATTAGTGTTTATATTTGAAACAAACTTCTGTCATAGATGAAAATAAACAGATGCATTAACTCTGACTCTGTTCTGAAGTACTCTGCTGTGGTTGTTGTATTTTGATAACTAAATTGCAAATAGCTCTTATGATGAATAAATGCATTACATGGACTACTCATAAACAAAAAATATCCTAATAAATCTTTTGAGATCTTACCAACTCCGAGCCTTTTGATCAAACTAATTTGTTTTCTACTCCTCTACAGACACCAGGAAGCTCTTATTAAGATGCACCTAAATCCTCAGTTGAATGGTGTGTCCTTTGTGACGACCGTTTTCCAATTTATTTACAAACCAGACAGTGACCTTGCTTTTTTTCTGTTTTGATAACAAATGGCTGAACAAATATAGTCCCTCCATGGCATTTTTTTCACAGAGCCAGCTCCAGCAAAGTCCATGTGCAATATCTGTAGCGACTTGGTGAGCATTGGGGCTGAAATGCTGAATAAAGAACACATCACAAACATTTGGAAGTGTCACCTCCTGTAAAAAGGCTCAGAACAAAAAGAGACTATGCTGCTCGAGAGGACTGGTTCACCCTACTGTGATACGGTTGTGTGATTCTCAAAGAAAAGGGCAAAAATTGGATCTCTGTCGAAACGAATTCACACTTTAATGATGGAACATTTTGCCACATACAGTGGGGCAAAAAAGTATTTAGTCAGCCACCAATTGTGCAAGTTCTCCCATTTAAGAAGATGAGAGAGGCCTGTCATTTTTATCATAGGTACACTTCAACTATGAGAGACAGAATGAGAAAAAAAAATCCAGGAAATCACATTGTCTGATTTTTAATGAATTAATTGGTAAATTCCTCGGTAAAATAAGTATTTGGTCACCTACAAACAAGCAAGATTTCTGGCTCTCACAGACCTGTAACTTCTTCTTTAAGAGGCTCCTCTGTCCTCCACTCGTTACCTGTATTAATGGCACCTTTTTGAACTCGTTATCAGTACAAAAGACACCTGTCCACAACCTCAAACAGTCATACTCCAAACTCCACTATGGCCAAGACCAAAGAGCTGTCAAAGGAGACCAGAGACAAAATTGTAGACCTGCACCAGGCTGGGAAAACTGAATCTGCAATAGGTAAGCAGCTTGGTGTGAAGAAATCAACTGTGGGAGCAATTATTAGAAAATGGAAGACATACAAGACCACTGCTAATCTCCCTCGATCTGGGGCTCCACGCAAGATCTCACCCCGTGGGGTCAAAATGATCACAAGAACGGTGAGAAAAAATCCCAGAACCACACGGGGGGACCTAGTGAATGACCTGCAGAGAGCTGGGACCAAAGTAACAGAGGCTACCATCAGTAACACACTACGCCGCCAGGGACTTAAATCCTTCAGTTCCAGACGTGTCCCCCTGCTTAAGCCAGTACATGTCCAGGCCCGTCTGAAGTTTGCTAGAGGGCATTTGTATGATCCAGAAGAGGATTGGGAGAATGTCATATGGTCAGATGAAACCAAAATAGAACTTTTTGGTAAAAACTCAACTCGTCGTGTTTGGAGGAGAAAGAATGCAGAGTTGCATCCAAAGAACACCATACCTACTGTGAAGCATGGGGGTGGAAACATCATGCTTTGGGGCTGTTTTTCTGCAAAGGGACCAGGACGACTGATCCGTGTAAAGGAAAGAATGAATGGGGCCATGTATCGTGAGATTTTGAGTGAAAACCTCCTTCCATCAGCAAGGGCACTGAAGATGAAGCGTGGCTGGGTCTTTCAGCATGACAATGATCCCAAACACACCGCCAGGGCAACGAAGGAGTGGCTTCGTAAGAAGCATTTCAAGGTCCTGGAGTGGCCTAGCCAGTCTCCAGATCTCAACCCCATAGAAAATCTTTGGAGGGAGTTGAAAGTCTGTGTTGCCCAGCGACAGCCCCAAAACATCACTGCTTTAGAGGAGATCTGCATGGAGGAATGGGCCAAAATACCAGCAACAGTGTGTGGAAACCTTACAGACTTACAGAAAACGTTTGACCTCTGTCATTGCCAACAAAGGGTATATAACAAAGTATTGAGATGAACTTTTGTTATTGACCAAATACTTATTTTCCACAATAATTTGAAATAAATTCTTTAAAAATCAGACAATGTGATTTTCTGGATTTTTTCCCCCATTCTGTCTCTCATAGTTGAGGTATACCTATGATAAAAATTACAGGCCTCTCTCATCTTTTTAAATGGGAGAACTTGCACAATTGGTGGCTGACTAAATACTTTTTTGCCCCACTGTATAAGTACTATCACAAGAGATGCTGGAAATTGTGTACAAAAAGGTTTTGAAGAAAAGCAACATAGAATGCTGGCCCCCATTTATCCTTCCCCACAGAATGTTAGTGTGGAGGAACCGATACATGTTATAGACCATCACCAGGGAGGGAAATGTCACTCAAGCCTAGACTGGCTCCAATACTGGGGACTACATCAGCAGGCTGTTTCTTTATAGGATGATCCATTGTGATATCAACCAAGACAGAGTGGTGCTCGTGCTCAGACTGATGTGCAAACATGATCAAATGCATGAGACTGCCAGGGTTCCCGGACTTCAGCTGCAGAGCATAGATTATATCAGTCGTAAGAGAGCAGTGAAGGACATGTGCAATGCATTTCAACCACTTTGTGTGTGCAAAAAGCGCCTGGAAAACCTTCAAGAAGACTTGAATCTGTCAAACTGTTCCCACCAACTGGAAGTCCACTTTTGCAGATGATGCTTAGGCAGAAGCATGAAGAAATGTACTTGTCCAACCCTAGAACAATGGGATATCATTTCAAATGTGGTAAAAAAAACTGTTCGAAGAAGTGACTCTTGAGATGAGCGAGGAAGAGGCACAGAAAAAAGCCACAACTGGAGACCAAAGATCTGATTCTAAACCAATAAGGGTAAAGTGAAAGGTACTTTCAGTAGTGATTGAAAGACTGGTTTGCCTTCTTGCATTCCTGACAAGTGAAGCTCTCTTTCAGCCATACTACTTTGTTTCCAGCAAGACAATATTCAGTGCGGTCAGGACTATTTATGAAAATAGGAGGGAAAATGGGTTCAGTAAAAGAATGCAGAGAAACCCAAATCAAAGAAATGCTGACAAAAAAAGAGTTGCTGAGAGAACATTAAGTTAGGTGTGGAAAATGATGAAAAGGCAAACTTTAGAGAATGCAGCATAAAAACGTTTTCCCTGTTTTACAATGCGCTGCACAAACTGGGACTAGAAACATTGGTTATTGATTTATTTTCTTTTTCCTGATACTTAACTTTCTCTCTTTTAAACAACATGCGAATGATATCCGCTGATAAATAATAGGTGCAAGTAAAATTTATATAAATTAATCTACCTTTTCTTATTTAAATTTCTCTATTAAGGTGGTTTACATTTAATTAAAACACATTGTAATGCAGACTAAGCACCGATCAACGTGCACAAACATAAAATGCAGAGGGAAACATCTATTTTTTATCTAAGTTCAACAATTTAGTTTTTTATAAAATGAAATAACACAACAAAAAAAACAACTGCATGATATCAGCATTATATTTGGCAATTGGCAGCCCTAATTTCTAAATAGTCCATATTGGTTCTAACATAACAGAGCATTTAGAGTGACTGAGAGGCAGAACAGAGTTGGGGGAATATTTAAGAAATGACGAATATTGGATGTTCATTCATGAACACAAAACATTTCTCCTTTTGTGCAACTACACACACATTCTTCATCATTGATAGTAAGGCTAACTTAAAAGCTTCTCGCGCATGTTTAAGGCCAGTGACACATCCCCCATCAGCTTTATGAAACATCAGAGGAAACCTGCTTCCTTAAACCTCTCTGTAATGGAGGGGAGTAAATCTCATCATTTAGAGACTTAAAGTCGCCCTTTAACAGTCGATTACTATTGACCGCTCAAATGAGTGTCTTTACTCACCAGATTTGCGCTGGGTGTTGTATTCCCAGGACTCCAGAGCAGTGTGGTCTCACACAAAGATCAGTTCATCAGCCTTTGGACTTCCCTTCAGGTTGATAAGCAGCCCATGCTAAAGCCCAGTGAAAATAAGTGAATGAAAAACGAGGTTACAACGAAGTAACCTTAATAGCTTATATTTCTCTGTGTGTAATAAGTTGTAGCACTATAAAAACACTTTAAAACTGAAGTATACAGCATCAACACATACTGTACGTTTGTTTTCTTGGTAAAGTCAGTGTTTTTGTACAGGATCAATACTTTCTGGAGCAAACCTACACCCATTCATTGCCTTTCTTTCAAGCTAGAGCCCCACATCAGTCATGCTGCTTATAGCGTGTGCTAGCAATAACAATGAGAAGGTGTGTCTCACCAAAGAGGGATCCCAACAGTCTCCCTGGTTTTTTCTTCCAGGTCATGTGACCTGTGGCTGGCAGCCTTCCTGCAGAATGGGGAGACTAGAAGTCTGCACCTGAGCAGGGTTAAGACATGAAAACCTGGTTAATGGTGTTGACAAGACGGAGAGTTTTCAACTTGTTATGCCGTCAAGCGCCTCTGTGGCTGCTATATCACTGCTGCATCCTCATATTATTCTAGCCTTGGGACCTTTTGTTCCACGTTTCATGCAGGGACCATAACAATTCCTACTGGGACACAAATATATTTTGTCTGGGACTATTTCGGGACAGTGAAAAAAAAATCAAAGTAAACTTCGAAATGGGTGTTATTTGCAAAGTCATTAAATATGATTATCTTTTTCGGTTTAAATAATTAAATAAAAACGTGTAGCTAAACAGCGAAACTATAGAAGGTTGACGTTCTTGCGGCACCTCACGAGAGGGCTGTCAAATCATAGCATGCATTCTACGTCATCCACTCTGCCGCTGACTGCTGCTAGCTAGATTCGCGCCACTGCAACGTTCATAGAGCGAGAGAATACACCGTCATCAACGACAGTTAAAAAAAAGAAGAAAGAAATGCTGAGGTGGTTGAATAAAAAGCCCCCTGATGCAAGCCCCGATACTGCCGACTCCCGAAACGAAGACATCCCAAGTCCTGGTCATGATTCATCGTCTTCCACTGTGGTAAGTTAGTTGTCTTAAGTGTCAATGTTAGCTACGCTAGCTAGTGCTCAGCAATAGCTAACGCTAGCTACTGAAGTGTGCCTTACAATGCATATAAACGTCCTAAAATGCGGTCTCATGTTCTTTTGAAGTTTGTGAAAATGATGTGAAATACAGTTGACCAGAATAAGAGGTGTAGCCTATCATTTTTGTATTTTCTTTGTCAGCCAGTCAGTGACTAGACTAAAATCTTTAGCTGCAAAAACGTAAGGCATTTAGCTAATCATTCTTTTTTTAGTCCATGAGCCATGAGGGTTTTTGTTGGTCAAGAACGTCAGTCAGATTGGGTGACGATTAGAAAGGGGGTCGCAAGGTAATTTTAGTTTGTCAATCAACTTTGGTATGAGAAATATGGCATGAAACGTTTCATGCCATATTTTTGCACAAAACCTTCTGGAGTCAAAAAGCTAGAGATGAGAAGTAATTTCAAAATGACAAATACCCGAAGCACACGGCGACGTCAGCCAAGGTATGGCTTCAGAAAAGGAAAAGTCCCCACACAATGTGAAGGAACTTTAAACACTTTGCAGGGAGGACTGGTTTTGTTACATTCTTGACCTTTTGATTTATTTCCTTTTGGATTTCTGTTTGTCTTTTGTATCTCCTGCTTCATTACTCAGAGGGCCTGCCTTTGCATGGAAATATGTTGTTTGGTGTAACGTCGTTGTACAAGCGAGTCAGACTGGTTGTGATCCAGGCTGTCTTTAGAAAAAAATAAAGGTGTAATCTTGTGAATGAAATTCATCACCGCCACCATCACTTACTTTGCTGCGCCCGCCCAGCTGAAGCGTCTTAGATCAAATAAACTGTGGGAGTGACTTCAGCGTATCTGTGGGGGAAAAAGGAGAGTACTGCTTTAAAGACAGAATATGTGAAAGCGCAGCATTCACTCTGCGGTTGGTACTGTATTATTAATAAAGGCATGACGGGTACGATAAAAGAAAAGGCAATTATTGAGTCATTCATAGGTGAAGTGTTCTTACATGGTGCAGTTGAGTTGTTGACAGACAGCGCTCCAGGGGAGGAGAGGAATTCCTGGGAATGGAAATAATGTGTTAATCTTTGGTGTCAGTGTGATTTTAAAGGTTAGTACAGTAACACCTCCTCCATCACCATATGCCAATTCCCCACAAGTCCTCTGTTCCCGGCCACGCCCAGCTGTACATTATATTTACACACACACACACACACACACACACACACACACACACACACACACACACACACACACACACACACACACACACACACACACACACACACACACAACACACACACAAGAATGGAGATTTTGGGCTGCCTCTTTTCTTTCGAATGGGACCACTGCCCTCTGTTGGTGCTTCGCATGACAAACACCATTTGGTTAGAAGAAACATTGAGTGGATGAGATGCAGCCGGTGTTGTTTTTCCTGAAAACAAGTAATTCTATGAACACACATTCCATAAGCTGATAAAATAATAATCACAATATCATATACTTCATTTAACCCGGAGGGGAAGTTGGGTTTTGTAACAGTTGCTCAATTTTTTATTTATTTTTTACCTTTAAAATAGAATAAACAGGGATACAAACATAAGAAGTAGAAGTAAAAAAAGGGTTAAAATAATACAGAAAAACCAAAATAGAAAAACAATATTTATATAAGCATAACGAGTTACATAAAAAAGTGCAATAAAAACAACATACAATTGAATATTAATACTACGACAAGAGGTTAACCTAAAAATGTGCAATAAATAGAATAACAACATTTATATCAACATGAGAAGTTAAAGTACCAATAATTATGAGAAAATGTGTAATGAGTCACAAGATAACATTTTAATCAAGTCAGTATTTAAAATTCAGATATTTCTATATTTTTCAGTGTAGTTCAAACTTTTTCTTAATTGTGCTTCATTTTGATTCCATTAATTAGGAAACCGAATATTTGGCATATTAAACTGTTGATTTAGGAGACAATTTAATGAAACTGTGTTAAACCTTTTTACAATTGTGAAACAATATAGAGATAAAGTGATAAATTGAGGAAAGAATTTAATCAAATTGATCATAAAACCAACTCTGAGCTGCATTATTCAGAGAACACAAACAGGTTTCTAAATAATGACTATGTATTATTTTTCTTAACAATCCACAAAACATAACTTTAACTCATTATATATGGATAAAAAACAAAGCTAGAGAGAAGGACGCTGGAAATGCAGCCGTACCATTGTGTAGAAAAGTATTTGAAGTGCTGCTCAGGATTAAGTACCCAGTTAATATATACTAGTCTCTTCAGGGCCATTTAATAGTTTTACAATGGCTCTGCGTATATTAAACACCATGAGCAAAAGACGTACAGAGAGCAGGAGAGAGGGCGCATGACCTCACACAATCTAGAGTACACACACACACACACACACACACACTTTACGCTTATCCTCTAAAGCGGGGTGGCGATCTGATCTTCTCTTAGCTTTAGCACTGCACCGAAGGCTGGGTGGGGGGGGGTGTAGGTCCCCAGAGGTGATAGTCTATTAGCACGCAGCATGAAAGTCAATGAAAAGGACCCCAGAGTGCTCCAGCCCCCTGACAGTATTAATGTTTAATGATATCTAAAAAGGCTAATACTCATCCCCCTGTTCGCTTCTGCTTTTATCCTCTCATTAAATATCCTCACAATATCATCACCTCCTCAGATTAGAGCATTGACCCCGTGTGCTGAAGGACTCGCCCTTCACTGATGGGACACACGCATCCCTCTTCCTGTCTCACACACACAAAGGATTAACGTAGCATGTAGCTTGTTTTAGGTATGGAGGATTTGGAATATGGTATTTATAGTTCACGTGTACTATAATATATAACTATGTCTTTGAACGTGTATTATGTTATGCTATAACTCAGCTAGGGTTCAATAAAAAAATACGTAGCGACCATTGGCAGCATTCAAATCTGTGAGTGACGAAGAAATACATCTTTAATCTGTTTGTGTGGTGCAGGAATGAGTCCTAAACCCCAGAAATGAGTTAGCATTTGACCACTTCTGATTCTCATTCGAAGTCGAGGTTCTTTTGGTTAGATGTCTGAAATATGGTCCGTTGTTAACGCAATCTGACGAAATGCTTTGTATCCGACGCTTCTATAATTAAAAAAATTGCGGTTGCACACAAGCGACTGAAAGAGACCCCTAAACCTCATCACGCGGAACAATAGCCGCCTTTAGCTTAGCATTGGGGATTTGAAGTCATCCGACCATCATTTAGAAGTCTGCAGCCTAACGTTAGCTTTTTACTTTTGGTGATTGCATTTAGACTTCAACAGTTATAAAAGTAGTTTGAATATGTGCAGAACATTCTGCTGAACAAATTGTAAAAGTATAAACGTGCGTTTGGCTAAGATCTTATTTTCTACAATATGCCAAAATCCAGTGGAAAATGCTCAATGCTCTTTGTTAAGGTCGACAGCGGATGCTACTTTCTGGGTCCGTCTTATGAGGCCTGTCCAGCTGTTGCCATATGGAGGCAGGTAAAAGAAGGAAAACTGAGAATCACACATAAAGCCACCAAGATCCATATCAAAGTATTACATTTATGCCCATTTTTAAGCTTTCAGTCGAAGGCAGCACAATAGAAACCCCCCTGCATAACATTGTCTGCTGGCAAAAAGATAAATAGAACATTCTGTGAATCAAACAGCATTGGTAAATTTGGAGTCTACATTATTTTGCTGCAGTAAGCTAATGTTGATTCAACTTGTATGGCCTCGATCTTAAGAACCTGTAATGGGAAGGTGAGGGTGAGCCTTTATTGCTTAATATAATCAGGAATTGTTCCAAATGCTACCAAGCTTTACTAACTAAAACATCACCAGATGAAGATTATTTAAACAAAATCTATTGTGAAATATTTTCAAACCATTACAAGGATAAAACACAAGAAAGGATAAGAACAGCCTCCTATGATTCGACTTTATTTGAGACATTATTGCAGAGGTCTTTACGGCTAAGAATCCCTGGGCACACCATCTATGTATCATGTTTAAATATTACAACAGACCTATTACAGGCACACTTTCACCATGAAACAATTTGTCTGCAGTATCTCTCAGGACCCCCTAGGGGTCAGAAGCCCCCTGTTTAAACCCAGGGATTAAATGTAGGAATGGACAATGGTAATTGAGTAGAATAAAATCCTAACCAATCAATCGGAATCAATCTTTTGACTCATAGTTCTGATACTATGCCAAGTAAAGCTACCAGTCCTACACTGTTGACACAAAAGGTGTAACTAAGGCTGCACAATTTGATAAAAATAACTCATTCTCAAAGTTGATCTTTATTGTTCTGTTTTTTTATTTAATTTAAATGATCATGTTTCAAGTATTTGTTGTTAATGTTATATGCACAAAAAGGACAGAAAAGCAGCTCACGCTATTCAATAAATCCAATTTTTTATCTAAGACATAACGATCAAGTAATGTATGTACACTATAAAAATACATGTATATTTGTTAATAGTTTGCAACAGACAGTGATTGGTAATTAATAAACTGAATTCAAATATGTACTGTTGTTGTGGGCAAGAACTTAAAATAACATATTGTATTCAGATGACTAATATTTAGTTTGTGGACACTATTTTGGATCACAGTATGGCTCAGTGATTCTGTGAATAATCTCGCTTTCAAAAGCTACTTAACTGCAGTCATCTTTTTACACGGGGCATTCAAGTATACCACCATAGCACCGGAATAAAGCATTTAAAAAAACCCACAGATGCTCTCTTTTACACACACATGCACACACAGCAAAACAACCACGAATGCACCCGTGAGCATGTACACACACAGCAATACATTCTGAGGAATGCTCACACACACACACACACACACACACACATACACACACACACACACACACACACACACACACACACACACACAGTGCGAGCAGGCAAAAAGTCAGAGGAAGTGCTTATGCCTCCAAACACACTCAAGAGTGACTGCATTGCACTTAAGTGGTCACTTTCACACACAAAGGCCAATCACAGGAGCTTAGTCGGCCCCATCAAGCTTTTTAGCAAATGCTGCCACACTGGAATTGCTTGTTTAGTTAACCCTGTGTGCTCGTCGTCCCATCACTCCCGTCTGCATGATGGCAAACGCTTCGCTTTGAAGTCTTGTAGAGGGAGACCGTTCATTGTGAGCTGGATGACTAGGCCTTGTCATTTGTGAGGAGGGATTAGTCATGCTATGTTTATTGGAGAGTGTGCATCAGCTTTCTCCACTGCTGCCTTTTTTAAACGGATTTCTGCTTCCGAGGTGTTTTTGGCAGATTTGCCAAACACTTGACGCTGTATGAAAACAACATATTGAAACTCCAGCATCAAGCAAACTCTACAACTTCCTTATAATATGAAAGTAGTTTTTCTGCCTCCATAAAGAGTTTGAAGAACTTTGATGTGCACTTGCTGTGTCATATCATCAAGTCGATGCACTATTCCACAAATAATAAAACAACCTTTAGGATCAAGGTAGTGGTGGGCTAGGAGTTCATGTTTTTATGTGACTGAGCAGGTGTGTTGTTTTTTGTTTTCAGGATAGTTTCTGAAGATGTGTAGGTCGGTGCAGGTGCAGCCTTGCATTGTGCACTAGCAGGTTTTAGTTTATGCAGTTTCATCACAACAGTTCTGCCAGCTGAGGTCGAGTGTCCCTGCATTGCAGCTCTACAAATAGCCCTTTTTGAAAATATATTTTTAGCATTTTTCCTAATAGTGGTGCGGTGATGACATATGTTTGTAGTCCGACTCGGAACTTATCATCACAAGGGCTCAACAAAAGATCTGCGCTAACAAACATTTATGGTACTGTGTTGTTCAGCAGGATAGTATTTCATTGTTTACACCACTTTTATGATTCTTGAAGCGTTAATGCAATCTGCAGAATTAAAAAAGCTAAGGTTAATCACCGTTGCATAGCTGCGCATTACCACTGCTAAGCTAAAGGTGGACTTATGTTTGGCATGATGGTGCCTAGTAGAATTACTACTAATTACTTATGCGTTTTCCAAAGATCTTATTTTCTGCCTGAGACATCTCCTTAGTTTGCTCCTCTAAAATAGTGACATCACTACATAACACTCATGCTTCTATTAGCTACGTAATGTTACAACACATTGTACGTGATAGGCTAAGGTGAGGGACATCTCTTAGCAGTGGACCAATCACAAAAGAGAGCTTTTTGAACAAAAAGCATGGGGTCATGTCCCAGTAAAGGCACTAAATACAAATATGAACCTTAAAATGAGCGTCATATCTCCTCTTTAAGGCTCTGCTGTGGCCAGGCTCAATCCTCTGTATGAGGCAGAGTCCTCTTCCTTGGGTGTCTGCTCCGCTGCACAGAGCATCCATGTATGATGGATGGATGTGTTGCATAATCCTCAGTTAAACTGAGAGGTCATTTTAATTTGGTTTGATATCCCTTCTCTGACCCCCGCCTCATTGTGTGTGTGTATTATGAGCCTGTTCCGTGCATGCACATGTGCAAGGCCACGGTTCTGTCCGTGTGTGTTGCACGCCTGCGTGAGTAGCAGGGGAAGGGGCAAAAAGCAATCGGCGAGGCTTCAACTGGAGATGGAATTGCCAGTTGTATATCTTGACGCCGGACATATTTATGCCCAGAGAGGCTTTCCTTTCTGCCTGTTCATCACAGTCGCTGTCGGGCGGTGTGTGCACAGGGTCTGGGGGTGCTATGCGCATGTGCTGATGCTGTATATAGTGAACCTTGTCCCTATTTGTATGTTGTGTAAGGTGTGTGTGTTATTCACCAGTGTGTATTGTACATGCAGCGTTGTTTAAGGGAAAAGACACTAAGAGATGGCACTTTTATTTGCATAGTTTGTACACATTTCTTATTTTCATTGTTGCATATTTGTACAGTATTTCCAAAGCATGTACAAGGTCTACAATCTAAATATACTGTTACTCGGCTATACATGGTTTGCAAATATTATATTCACCACGAGGGAAGGCAGCATTTGTTTTGCAATATAGATAAATACTGACAGGCCTACTAACCCTAGCCTGCCAAAGAGGAGAATATGGAGAACTGTCACCTTAACCTGGCCTTACACAGGTCACATGGTCAGCACTAGTCTTGCTGAAGTGTTCAGGGATACACTGATTACCAATTGTCCAAATATGACCAACTATTGCCAATAGTTTTTGTTATATAAAATTAAACCCCTTTTCAATAATCGGATATCACCCCCTGCATGCCTCAAACATTACAACTTTCATTTGTAAATGACTAATACACCGCCATCAGTTCTCTGTAGGACACTGGGGAAATGGTCCAAATATAGATTTAAAGGGTCTGCTCCGTACAGAATTATTCACACTACATATAAGCAGGACTCAAGATTTCCCTTACCAGGTTTCGAGAGCAAGAGACGATTGCAGAGGATTTGTAGTCAAAGAGAAAAGCAAAAGCGCCTTTTTGGTAATAGAAAACCCACAATGCTGTGTTGAGTATAGCGAGAAACAGGGTCACAGTTGAAAAAAAGTTCACCTGGGGAGGCCATAAGCTAAAATTCAAATAAAGCCCTCAACAGATATTGAGCGTCATCGTCTTACATCTTTTCTTATTAAATGTACGGCTGGCTCAGAAACAATAGTGCTCACACACATGTATTTCCGGTCTGAAAATACAATATCTTAGAATCGGAGGATAAAGCCCTCCGATTCTAAGATATTTCACCTTGGCATCAGCACTGCCCTCACACAAAATACACAATCCGATTTAGTCCGTAGGCGCAAAGAAAAAAAAGTATCACAGAACACAATTAACAAAGTCAATTTCAATGTGATTTCTCATCAAATACTCAATAAAAATGTGTCGGATGGTCACTGGGCAACCACAAACTGAGAAACTTTAACTACACAAAGACTAACACACACAACCAGGCCATTCAGAAGAGTTGGTGCTGTAAAATCTGGCATCCCCCAAATAACAGGCTGTCTATTGTCCCAGAATCAAGAAGCCAGAAAGAACAAGTTTTGGCAGAGCACAATAAAACTCAAATGGCAACAACTTGACCAAAACAATATAACAAAAGAGCAAAAACTGACGTACGGGAAGTCCAACAAAACGATAACACATTCACCACTCTTTTCAGGAAACTATGATTAACTGATGTATTGATTGATCATAGAGGTGCAGCGTTCAGACACATTTTTTGACAGTAGGAATGTGTTTATTGATTTGAAACAATGTGTTTTTACACTTTAATATCTACTATGCCGATGCTTAACCCTAAAAGATACGAGTATGTGACCTGAATGTATATGCATAGGACAAATGAAGAGATATACCAGCGATGTGAGGCCTGTCAGGATCATTTCATGGGCCGTTACATTGCCGCGTCTGATAAATGACATTTCACTCCGGTTATTCAGATCAGTCCGTTCTTTGTGACATCTGTGAGGATGAGCGTTCAGACACAGAGCTTTGAATACAAATCACACAGAAATATTTGTCTGTGTTTTTCTCAGGTCAAACACAATTATTGCAGTACAGTGTTTTCCCATTGGTGTATTGAATTGTGTTGAAGAGTGACTGATCAAATGCAATATAGAACCTCAGTGCCTGCAGAGCCATAATCTCATCGCAGTTTATAGAGGCCCTATTATGCTTTTTGGGGTTTTCCCTTTCCTGTAATGTGTTGTATAGGTTTTGGTGCATGTAAAATGTCTGCAAACCCCCTCCAGAGGGAGTTTCTCTCACACACACTCCCACCCTTGCTTGAAATGCCTCCATTGGACTCCTTTGTTTACTTCTGCAAAATAGTGGCATCATCAAAACACAACAGAGCCGGCCAGCGAACTTATCAGAGCAGACTGGGCTCTGGTTTCAGACAGAGGGTGAAAAGGCAGTATGAGGAGAATAAAGAGCTTTTTGAACATTAAAGCATGGAAACATGTGAGATTATAGAAACAAAATACAAACATGAACCTGAACATATCTTATTTGGTCCCCTTTAACATTTCCCATCCCTGCTGAATCAGTTTTTTTTTGGAGTGAGTGCAGTATCCCCTGTCAACAGTTGGGGGTCACCCTCAGCTTACTGTGTGAAAGCAGCATAGAGGAATTTAGTGGTAGCAGCTGTGGCAAGCAACTCGTTCAATACATACAATTTATCCACCAATTTATTCCCAGATCGGCAGTCTATCACTGACTGCTGAATCAATTTTAAGAGCATTTCTTAGATTTACAGTCACAACCATTCTGTTTTCTAACTGGTCCAACATGTAGCCTGCGAGCAAAATGCCCCGTTAGAGAACACATTTCTTCTGGAAATGTCTCTTTTTTTCATTTGTTCCGATCAATTGTTCGTGATGTTTATTCATTACTTGCCATCTGTTTTTAAATTCTGATACAATAGATGTTCCAACTGAATATCTCAGAAAAATGTGAGTTTATCTCGTCTTCTATAAAGATTAAGACACACACTGACGCATCTTTGAAAAGACATTATCAATGTATTTCCCCCCTTTTATTTATATCACTTATATCATAGTTTAGCCTATCTTACATTGTATGAAGAGTAACATACATGTAAGGCCTATGTCAAGCATAAGCCTTATAGAATGGATCAACACAGAAATAACTTTTTACACCTCTAGATCCCTCAGCTGGAAGTCAACTGTTTCTTAATGTGTTTTTGTCTAGAAACCAGAATTGAGGTTTATGATTAACATGAGCTGTAGACATTTTTACACTTTGCTCTAATACATCAGTAATTATCCTACTTGTGAATGTCCGAAGCTTCTTTGTGTCTTAAGAACAGCAGTTGCTAACAGGTCACTGAACGACACCAGTAAACGTCATCACGCCTTATGTCAGGGGTGTTCAAAGTTTTTTTCACTGAGGGCCACACACAGAAAAACATACAAAGGGCTGTGCCACCTACGACAGTAGAGGTGAGGTATGTTGCCTTATAGGTTAAGTTATAAGTTAGCAAAATCAATCAAATTTGGATACATTTGACTTGATACTTGAATATGCTTTAAGATAAAAACAGCCTACCTCACAGCTCTCCGAAGGGTTTCATTTATTTAATTGGCAGCTCATTCCTCAAAACAGAACCTTAAGAGCCCTTTTAATAAGGCACGATATGAAGGGTATATACTTTTGCAATTTGCTGAGGGACGATTCAAAATGGACCACAGGCCATAGTTTGGACACCCCTGGCCTTATGTAGTTTGTTTATAGCTTAGCATTACCTTTTTACTTCAAGCAATTGCATTCACACTTCAAAAATGTAAAATGTGGTGTTAATAGAGATTATCCTGCTCAAGACATGTGTATCATAAAGGTGTGTTTAGCACAGAGCTTATCTTCTGCATTACCAAAGTCGGAAAAAAACAGATAGCCTTTTAGTCCTGCATTGATCTCCAGAAGAATACCATCAAACTTCCTCTTCGCCCTTCTAATATCCAGCCTGTTTTTCATATATTTCTGATGAAAGAGAAGTAGGATTCTATAATGTGCCCTGTCCAACATATCCTAATTCTAGATACACCGTCAGCCAAATGCATTTCATGCATCACAAGGCAAACCCCCCCCCCCCTCCCTTTTATGTGCATGGAAATTGCACAGCTGTTTTTCCCCTTACTAGTACAATTTTTCTGCAGATCCAAAGTGCCAGCTATAATATGTCTGATAAATTACCAGATGCAAACTGTTGACCAGTCAATTTTTCTGACAGGTCGTATTACCTGATTTTCTCCTTTTTATCAAGACGTACTGCAAATGGAGCTTGATTGCTCCCCAGAGTGGGGAGTTCCAGATTTAATGATGTTGAACTAACTCAGCCTTTTTCTTTCTCGAGGGAATGTTCTCACGTATAGACAGCCAGTAGCTCCATTCACTTCTTCTCCCTCCCTCTCTGACTCTAGCACATAAACAGGTGCTCACGAAGAAGCCATTATTATTTTATAACAGTCACATTACGCAGTGATCGCAGGTTAATTTACTTACTGGAGTATCAATGCAAGGAGCAATGTGAATTTCCATTGGATCTTGGAATATTGCAGAAAATAAGATATGGCAAACATTAACGATACTTGTAGTTCAGCAAGATGATCTCTACAATACTTTGATAACAGTTGGCTCATAAATACAATTTCCAGAAGTAAATGGTTAATGTTAGGCTGTAAAGGAACTACATGACACTTGCTTAACTTAAACGTCAACACCGTTGAACTAAAGGGGTACACGTGTTTGGCTCAATGACGTTAAATAGTCTTATTTAGTCACTTGTCAGCTATACGACCCATTTTTAAAAACATGTAAAGGCTTGAGAATTTAGCCATTGGCTTGTTTACTGACTTATTTCATCTCACAAAAGAAATCATAACAATCTTGTAATCTTGTGTCAATTATTATTGTTTTTCATTTCAATAACTTCAAGAGTCCCGTAATGAAAATGTCAATAATTGTTTTTTTTTGTCTATTTAACTTATTAATTGTTTTTAAATTGGCATATGATTTTGCAGAACATCAAATTGAATCAAGTACATTTTTTTTTACCTTGGCACACATTGTGAAACCAGTCAACATCGATGGTTCTTTAAATAGTTGATCTAATATCATATCAGATTTACGTTTCGTTTTTCGACAAAATGCGCCGGTAGATACTCCACTTGTGAATGTCTGAAGCTTCTATTTGTCATAAAAACGACTGTTGCTAACAAGTGTCTTAATAAACTACACGAGTCCACCTTTAGCTTAGTGGTGGTGCTGCACAGCCATTCGACCATGATGTGGTTTGTTCATAGCCTTATGTTAGCTTTTTTTAATGTTACAAAAACCACAAAGTGTTAATACTGTATGTGGAGATTATTTCCTTTTAAGTATCATAAACGTGTGTTTGTCACAGAGCTTATGTTCTGCAATATACTGAAATCCGATGGTTAAATCCTATTGCTTTTTGTGGAGGCAGCCATTGCGATGCTAACTTCTGGGACAAATATGCATCATCACCACACCACTCTATACCTCCTTGATTTTATATTTCCCTCCCCAAAAAAATTCAAAGCACTCTTGACAACTAATAAATAATGGGAGGGCACCCACATTTGTCATGCGTCCCCCTGTGGCGTTCTGACCCTGCATTTGAGAACCCCGTTGGTAAATGGTAGATTGAAGCTGATAAAAGACTGTTTGATCCAACCACATTAATGAGGTCAGCGGCTCAGAAGACCTTTTAACACTACAGGCGCTCTGATGTACATGCAAATGAACAGAGCTGCACATCAAAGGTAAAATTGTCCAAATCCCCAAAACCTTCATGCCATTCACTGAACAGATATTAGGAGGTCAATGAGCAGACTCATAAAAAGTGTAGCTACGCAATTTGCACAGACGTGTGTGTGTGTGTGTGTGTGTGTGTGTGTGTGTGTGTGTGTGTGTGTGTGTGTGTGTGTGTGTGTGTGTGTGTGTGTGTGTGTGTGTGTGTGTGTGTGTGTGTGTGTGTGTGTGTGTGTGTGTGTCAGGAAGCCTTATATCCTGAATCCTTATTTGACATCTTCACACCTTCACCATAGAGCCTTTCCTTAAGATGGAGACGACACTGAAACTCTTTGAAGTTCCAGAGTCTTTAACCACTTAATCCCAGAGAGAGGGGGGAAGGGGAATTAAGAACCTCCGTTTCTGTAGTTTTCCAATATTTGCGCATTGTACACACACTAGGTATGCACCGATGATCAATCTCTTTGCAGATGTTTTAATGTAATTTTTTTCCACTGTTGTTATTCCACTTGCGCCAGGAAAAACTAATAATTTTTCTGGCAAAATGGTGTCAGTTTCAAAGGCTGAGCAAGTGCGTTATTATAACATCATAGTACGCTGTTTAGAAAGTACGTAGCTTGCCTGGATCACCTGCAGCTCTGCCGGCTGTGAGGGGACTGGTGAGCAGAGCAAAACACACATTTAGAGTGAGACATATCACACTACCTTATCTACCTCTGAATCTACCTAAACGGAACACTCATTACTGGATCAGCGATCTGCATGACACAGATACGGACCAGCGGTCAGGAGAGGGAGAGAGGAAAAGAGAGCATTCCATGTATCATTCCTGTGTTATTGTCCAAAGTTAGTCCCACACTCCCAACTTGTTTTTGTTTTTCTTTAGTTGATGTTTTTTTTTATATAAACAAACTACGAGTGCCGCAGATGTATCGGTGCATCCCTAACACACATCTTGACATGTATACAGTGCTTTTGTTGCTTTACACCCTTCCATTTGTGATCTTTCAAGTGGATATTGCAAATAGTTCCCAAACCCCAACCCTTGACAACTCCTTTCCAAAGAAAGTTGCTACCGTTTGGTCTCCAGATCCAGAAGTCACAAGAATACATTGTAATCTTATTTGCATATTGGCAAAGCCATCAAAGTCTGTTGCAACTGGGGAGCGATTCCCAAAGTAATATTGGCCATGTAAGCAGATTTGACACGGGAAGGGACAAACTAACAGGGTGAAATTACAAGTCAGATCCTTTTTTCCCAAACATTTCTGTCATTTGAGGTAGGTCTTAGGCTGATGTAAAGTGTGTTTACATTTTATTCATAAGTTTGGATTTAATTTGTCATTTGATGCTTTTTTAAAGGCCTGAGGCATCATGCTTGACAGCTGTGATTGACAGCTGCTCAGAGTGAGGAGGTCTTGGAGCTGGAGGCTCAACATTTGTACAAGAGATAATGTACAGTATAACTTCGATGTTCCATAACCGTCCCAAGTCTGTGTGTCAATTTGACCATAAGTGTGTTAATAGCAATATTAGGGTTAATTGCATTATGTAGAAGCTAGCTGGCTCACGCTAATAGGCTTTGGTTTTCCTCGGCTTGCTAAAGAGGGTTTGTGTACACTACAGCTTCAGCGCCTGATCCCTGCGCAGCCTCAGGCTGCAAATGATGTCAGAATCTCAAGATGACAGCTCTGTGGTGGCTTCACTTTCACAAGTAAAGACATTTGACTAACACTGTCTACATGTATAGAGTGAGACTCCCTCCTGTTGGCTGAAGAGAAGTACTGCGATAACCCCTGAGCTGCATTTTTGATGAATAACTGTATAATATTTATTAACATTTCTTATGACGTTGAACGGTTTGATAGTACTCAGCTCTGAGGTAAACAGAAATCATCCGGCGTTCTTATAATGCGTGAATAAGCCCCTTTTTTGTGCTCCACATTGACGGTACACAGAAGTTACATTTAGCTTGTACATTGTTATAATTGTTTTATGTCGATTAGATAAAATGAAATCTTTGTACCTGCTTGAAGCTTTCAACTATAGCATAATGCTCGGTTTGATCTGTTTATTATCATTGTTTAGTGCTGATCTAAAATAGATGGTGTGTGTCTCAACTCTCTCTGATGTCATCAGGCATTAATACACAACACAGAGGAGATAAGAGGACACGGTCATGTTGTGCAAAAGAGAAAGCAAAGACTACAAGGCAGAAGAGACACAGAGCCACTGTTGCACTCCAGGTCTGGTACAATATCCGAGCCGTCGCACTGACACAGTTTCACTGTTCCATTAAATGAATAATAGAGGAAGAAGGGAGGGTTAAGAGCATTTCCTCTCCGCTAATGTGGAAAGCAAAGAAAGACACTGAGAAACGAGCACACAAGGCACCGACTGACAGTTAAACACAAGTTAATGCACACTTTCAGCATTATTTTGATGAATCCAAAACAAGTAATACGTGATGGAATGTGTAAATATGTCCCCTAAGGGTGCTCTTAAAATGTTGAGTGATTAATGAATTGTGTTGTTCATATGGGGAGGTGACAAAGCACAGCACAGGCTATTAGGTTTTTAAGCTCTCCTTTTTTCCCCAACCTGCCCCACTTCATTACGGCCCGACCCCTCCCCACCCCTCCGTCAAACACACTACCCAAGACTCGCTGAGCACAAGCCAGCGGCAGCAACCCAGGGAAGTGTTTTCTCAAGCTACTGAAGCGCTCCCCTCCTCCTCTACATCTGCTTAAGCACACGTTGCTGAGTTCTCGCTGACTTAGCAGCGTCTGCTGCATCCCGAGCTGCACAATAAAAAGTGTAAAAATAAACAGATGAAAACGGCGTTCAGGGAAAGTGTGTCAGGGAAACAGAAAGCCATACCATTCTTTCTCCGCTAAGATACCAGGATGAAATTAAAGAGGAGAAACAGGTGAGAGATGGAGGAAATACAGAATGAGAAGAAATGCTTCAGGCTTCACAGACTTGTTGCCCATATGGTGAAACCTCAGACTAATAACATCAAATCTATATCCCAAATGACTCATCTGCTGAAGTTGTCAGTAATACACTCGGGAAATATGATTGCATACCTGACAATATTCCCCATGTCTCATCCTATTGATAAACGTCTTTCTGTATTTCTTTTAGATTAGAATCAGAGGATGAAACCCTCTTTATTGTCACATACATGCACACAGCAGAGCACACACAGGGAAATTGGTCCTCTACATTTAACCCATCCTAGTACTAGGAGCAGTGGGCAGCTATCGTGCAGCGCCCAGGGAGCAATGGGGAGGGGGGTTTGGAGGGGTCCGGTGCCTTGCTCAAGGGCACCACAGCAGGGCCTAGGAGGTGAACTGGGACCTCTCCAAGTAGCAGTCCACTTTCTATATTTCAAGTCTGTTTGGGGACTTGAACCGGCGACCCTACGATTCCCAGTCCAAGCCACCGCTGGACAGAAAGGCACTCTGTAATTGTGTTTGGAATTTGAAATGTTGCAATTCCTTGCAGGAGTTCCAAATCAAATTACATAAACCACCATCTGCACTTCATAAAATCTATTTATAGAATTGCAGAGTATCATTATTAACCCGAACAGGTAACCCCTCATGGTAGCTTTACCCAAACACCCCAGAATTGTAAGTCTAAAGGAAACTAAAATCTTCTTAACCCTTTAGAGTCTTTGGGCTAATTTCTCCATTTTCAAGCTACTTTCATTATTTTTATTTGTCTTACTAAACCCAATTAAGAAATGTTTAGCATGTCAATGCTTGGTATCTTGTTGTTGTTGTTGTTGTTGTTGATTGGGACAACCTCACCTATATGACCCGATAGGTGTTTTTTTTTTTCATTTTGACATATTATATGAACATTTTGGACCCAAAATCACACAAAAAAACTGAAAATCGGATTTTGAAAATGATATTATTTTTTCTATGCGTAACACAGACATGCACAACTAAATGTTTTGAAAGCTGGAAATATATACAGGGGATGTCACTATGATAATGTAAGATTTGATTGACATATATATATATGTAAAAAAGTATTTAGTCAGCCACCAATTGTGCAAGTTCTCCCATTTAAAGAGATGAGAGAGGCCTGTAATTTTCATCATAGGTACACTTCAACTATGAGAGACAGAATGGGGGAAACAATCCAGGAAATCACATTGTAGGATTTTTAATGAATTAATTGGTAAATTCCTCTGTAAAATAAGTATTTGGTCACCTACAAACAAGCAAGATTTCTGGCTCTCACAGACCTGTAACTTCTTCTTTAAGAGGCTCCTCTGTCCTCCACTCGTTACCTGTATTAATGGCACCTTTTTGAACTCGTTATCAGTAAAAGACACCTGTCCACAACCTCAAACAGTCATACTCAAACTCCACTATGGCCAAGACCAAAGAGCTGTCAAAGGAGACCAGAGACAAAATTGTAGACCTGCACCAGGCTGGGAAAACTGAATCTGCAATAGGTAAGCAGCTTGGTGTGAAGAAATCAACTGTGGGAGCAATTATTAGAAAATGGAAGACATACAAGACCACTGCTAATCTCCCTCGATCTGGGGCTCCACGCAAGATCTCACCCCGTGGGGTCAAAGTGATCACAAGAACGGTGAGCAAAAATCCCAGAACCACACGGGGGGACCTAGTGAATGACCTGCAGAGAGCTGGGACCAAAGTAACAGAGGCTACCATCAGTAACACACTACGCCGCCAGGGACCTAAATCCTGCAGTTCCAGACGTGTCCCCCTGCTTAAGCCAGTACATGTCCAGGCCCGTCTGAAGTTTGCTAGAGGGCATTTGGATGATCCAGAAGAGGATTGGGAGAATGTCATATGGTCAGATGAAACCAAAATAGAACTTTTTGGTAAAAACTCAACTCGTCGTGTTTGGAGGAGAAAGAATGCAGAGTTGCATCCAAAGAACACCATACCTACTGTGAAGCATGGGGGTGGAAACATCATGCTTTGGGGCTGTTTTTCTGCAAAGGGACCAGACGACTGATCCGTGTAAAGGAAAGAATGAATGGGGCCATGTATCGTGAGATTTTGAGTGAAAACCTCCTTCCATCAGCAAGGGCACTGAAGATGAAGCGTGGCTGGGTCTTTCAGCATGACAATGATCCCAAACACACCGCCAGGGCAGCGAAGGAGTGGCTTCGTAAGAAGCATTTCAAGGTCCTGGAGTGGCCTAGCCAGTCTCCAGATCTCAACCCCATAGAAAATCTTTGGAGGGAGTTGAAAGTCCGTGTTGCCCAGCGACAGCCCCAAAACACCACTGCTTTAGAGGAGATCTGCATGGAGGAATGGGCCAAAATACCAGCAACAGTGTGTGAAAACCTTGTGAAGACTTACAGAAAACGTTTGACCTCTGTCATTGCCAACAAAGGGTATATAACAAAGTATTGAGATGAACTTTTGTTATTGACCAAATACTTATTTTCCACAATCATTTGAAAATAAATTCATTAAAAATCAGACAATGTGATTTCCTGGATTTGTTTTTCTCATTCTGTCTCTCATAGTTGAGGTATACCTATGACAAAAATTACAGGCCTCTCTCATCTTTTGAAATGGGAGAACTTCTACAATTGGTGGCTGACTAAATACTTTTTTGCCCCACTGTATATATACATTTTTATCCATAGGCGTTTTTCACTCATTGCTCAAAGTTCTGTCAACCATGACACAGAGTATTGTAGAGTATCGACTCTTTAGGGTTCAGCATCATAAAGCATGCTGGGGTGGTGCATATGCTTAAAAAGGCCCTTTAATGCTTTTTGGGCTTTCCTGTAATGTGTTATCTAGGTTTTAGTGCATGTAAATGGTCTAAAAACCTCTATTGGATTCCTTTGTTTACTTTAGTAATATAGTGACACCACTACGTAACACTTGCACTTCTATTGGCTAGCGCTTCAACACATTGTACGTGATAGGCTTAAGGTTGGGAGATCTCAAAGTTGTTGACCCATCACAACAGAGACGGCCAGCTAACCAATCAGAGCAGACTGGGCTCTGGTTTCTGCAGCGAAGACAGAATGACAAATAAAGCGCTTTTTGAGAAGGAGAAATCCTAAGAAAAGGCACAAACGCACAATAAATCAACACATTTCTAAGTTCATCCCTTTGTCCAAAACTGTAAATCAATGCTCCGCAAATTCCAATTTGTGATTCCTTAATTGCGAACACGAACAAAGACACTTGAGTTAATTTTGATCCAATCACACATTCACGGTCCTGCTGCTTTAAATACTTAGCTCGCCAAATCCAAGGCTAAAAATAGTTCTACTTCTTTGAATAAAAACACAGCTCAGCTGTTAAGAGGATGAAGGAAAGGTTGCTATATATTCTTCACCTGTTTGTAAAGATATTTGTCTTTATTGGAGTCAATGGGCTGTAAGGCTGAGAGCCATAGACAGAATGGAGGTATAGGGATGAACTGCATCGTTGTTTGGTCCTTTCATGTTGATAATAAAGGTATGTGTATCATATCGTTGGCTTTGTCCTTTTAAAATGGTTTGTCTTTAATCAAACCACCAAGTGAGTCTACCCAAGACATATTAGGGCAGTTGAGATGCACCGTTCTATCTCTTATGTCCACAATATGAGCAGAATCATAAGGTAAGCGTCTGTCCCCGCATCGGCCTCCAGCTGGGGCCAATCTGTCTGTCAGGTGTGGGTCCGTAGTGGTGGCCCCGGCCTCGCCAGCAAGCTGAGGGTACACACAGCACACACACTGAAAAGCACACTGCCACTGCAAACCATAGTACACAACAGAAACAAAATATCCTGGTGGCAATTCATTGTAACCATTACTGAAATGTAACTATATATCTGGAGTGACACTTAAATGGAGGCACACACATTGTTGAGGGTCTGAATGGATAGAGTAACCTTTCTCAGTGCAGTAAATGAGCAGGGACCCTGATGCAGAAGCAGTGATGCCGACAGAGTTCATATAACAACAGGAGAGGGATAGTGACACATATTGTAAAAGCGTGTGCTAGCCAGGGCTGAGAAATAAAATGTTAAAGACCACATCTATTTTATTTTATTTCTTGATCGAGCATGACACATTCCACTACTGTAAAGAGTTTACCTTGCCCCGGGCGAGTGTTGATGACGAGCCCAGCTAACCATATCAAGAAACGTAGGATAACTTCCTGTGAGGACAGAACTGCACTGTGGTGTAAACGTTTCATGAACCAACATTCACTATAGACAAAAGTATTTGAACACTCCTCTTCATCATTGAATTCAGGTGTAGTTCCAGTGAAAGAGATTCTTAATGCTTCGTCTTACTAAGTCATTCTGGACAATTCTATGCTTCCAACTTTGTGGGAACAGTTAGGGGAAGGCCCTTTTCTGTTCCAGCCTGACTGTGCCCCAGTGCACAAAGCAAAGTCCATGAAGGCATGGCTGGATGAGTTTGGTGTTGAAGAACTTGACTGGCCCGCACAGAGCCCTGACCTCAACTCCACTGAACACCTTTGGGATGAACTAGAACGGAGATTGCGAGCCAGGCCCTCTCTTCCAACATCAGTGTCTGACCTCACAAATGCTCTTCTGGATGAATGGGCTGCAAAGGGGGAGTAACTTCATATTAATGCCTATGAATTTGTAATGGGATGTCATAAAAGCTCCTGTAGGTGTTATGTGTGTCCCAATACTTTTGTCTATATAGTGTATTTCCATCATTGACTGCATTTACTTACAGTGACAGAAACAATCTGTCGCCCCTCTATCAAAAGGTGGAGTAGTCTCTTTAACTTTTTCCGGGGGGTATGTTAAAAAAAGATTTGGCCGCTTAATAAAAACAAACATTGTAGGCCCTTGCATTGGAATGAACCTTGTGTTTGGGAGAAGTACTCCCCACAGTATGAACACTACCATACAAGCATCAAAAGTAGTGTAGCACACGTCATACAGAGGGGAATCCCAAGGACTCTCCATTACAGAGGCTTTGATGAGGCTTTAGCAAAGTGTTTGAAAATGGTTGGACTTCATGCCAATAATTCAGAAATGATGTTATAACAAAGTAAGGTACCACTTTACAAAAAGACTACCCTTATAAAGGATTCATAAAGGGTTTATAATTCAGTTATGAATTAGGTTGTAAACACTGTATTAGTCATTAAGAGCCATTTATAAACCAGTTCTAACATAGTTTCATACCTCAACACAGCCTCACAATGTGGCAAGATGACTAAGCCTTATATTGGCTACCTAGCTTACTTCATCTTCTTCATCAGCCAGCATCCTTGGTATCTGTGTCTCACTGAGTTGATTGTCCCCACCGGTCACAGTTGCCCTGTTGTGTCTTATAACAGCTTAAAGATTTATGAGTAAATTAATTACAAACTATTTGTAAACCCTTTATGGGTAGTGTTATTGTAAAGAGTACCCAAAGTAAAATAAAATAAAACAAACTTTGACCAGTTTGTCATACTCTCTTCATTAGAACATGTGTATTGCTTTTATCTCCCTCCACAATACTAGTGTTTCATGATTAGAGCACTACTACTATCAGATCATGAATTTACGTCCCTTTTGGACCACATTAGGTTGTGTATGTGTGACATGTTGACCTCTGAGGACATGACATTGTACCACACAACCACTCATGTATTAAACTAACCCTTAGGGACATTCCCTGTGCCCAGAACAAGACACAGCCCGGCTACTGCTAGCCACAGAAGAAGTAGTGAGCGAGGACCCTGCACTGGCTGGATTATGTCTAAATAAAGCCTCGGCAGTGTATGCATCACTGTGTCACTGATCCCCTCCGCTTCCCAGACAACAGGTTTGCCTTCCGCAAGCTGTCACTGGCTTTCCACTCTTTGAAAGGAAGAATAAAAAAGAGGCAGAAATGGAGACTGTGTGAGGGAGAGAGGGGAGTTGACGTTCATCACTCGAGTGCCGTGGCTTAGCCTAAGAGGCTTGAATAATCAGTATGTTAAGCTGTCAGAGTGTGCGCTCGCACCTACCACGCTTACAAACTCCTGGCGCTTTTTAATCAAGCAAAAACGCTGAGAGGCAGCGGCGAGTGCCAAGAACCCGGGCTAAGAGATGAGCTTTAGAATATCAGTTACACTTTCTCCTGACATCACCAGACGTGCATTTCCACTGTAAGCTGCAGACACGTCTGTTTTTCTTTTTTCTTTAAAGAGGACACAGTGAATTTTCTCCATGCTTGTATTTAATGTGAATCATCATATTCAGTTTAACTACATCATAGGAGGACGATTATGAGCAAAATGGATTCCACCTAGGCTGGGAATGATGGTGTAATCTACATTTTTTTGGTGCAATCCAGTCTGCTGTGCGTTTCTCCTAGTGTTGTGACCCACTGCAGGAAATGTGAGTGGCTGCAGACGGCAGCAGTTGCATAGCTGAACCGTCACAGAGTCTGATTTTGATTTATGTTCTGCCTCAGTGCCTTGGTGTACCATACTGTGTCCCACCAACAGTTTCAAATATCTGCTTGAGTGCTGTAAACATTTTTTCTAAATGAGGCATTCATGAAATGTTGTACAGACGAAGAACTTTTTTTAATCAGGAGATATTTTTTGCATATATGGGCTGGGAACTGATTCATAATATATTGCAGCATGATATTGTGTTTGACTTTTCCTTATTTATATTCTGTATTACAGTACATTATGCTATTTTATTTTGAAGTTACTGTTCCAGCTCTTCCTTTTTTTGCTTTTACCACTCAGTCATTGTATCCATAATGCTGAGGACTATGTATCAACTTCTCATTGTGTAAATATGTTTCTAAATGGTTAAACCTTCAATACCGATATTGAGGAAACTGATTAAAGAAACTGATAGTTACTTTTATATTGGAAAAAAATACTTCAACATTGGCTGGATACAGTTCCAGGAAGTTTGGCAAGTGTTCCCAAGATAACACTAGTGCACTTGAAGGAAAAGAGTTCAAAGAAAAGTCAACCAGTCTATTAGTAAAACCCCCTTCTCGACCCTGTGATTTTAACACTGTGCATTGTATTGGGGGATCTTTGATTGGAATTGATAATTGATGGGGACAATAAATACAATATATCTCCTGCTTTAATCGACTGTTTGAATACTTTTTGAAGTAGTCGATGATATTGAATTGAAGCATTCATGACTGCAATATCACATGGTACACATTACTGAGTACCTGCTAAGCTATCAGCTGTTAGCATCGTCTTTGTGACCATGTTAGCTGTTATTAAACACCAACACAGAACTGAAAGCTTGGCTGTTGACTCTGTTAAAAAAAACACTTGATTTCCCTCAAATTAACTAGTTCTGACCGATGACTTTGTTGCCAACTATCGAAAAAGAACATCAAACACTACATACTCATGATTATTGTACTACCATATTGTGTTTAATTCAGGGAAGCTTTCTTGGGATGCTATAGTTGTGAACATTTCCAACAAGCTAATAGACCAGAGACAACACAAGATGAGAGTTTACAAGAAAGTCTACCTTCCGATACTCTGAGCTCTTACTTTGACTTTAACTTTTGGCTGCTGTGTGGTCAAACTTCGCGGGGCTCAAATGGAAACCTCTTACTTTTATGTAATATGGAATGTTGTTTAAATAGTTTACAGGTGTGCATTGGTAAGTAAGGGATAATGTGCAGCGAGGCGGTCATTATGCGGAAAAGAACACCCGACAGGCTGATCACGGAGTCCGCTTATTATCGTCCTTGACAGCAGTCTGCAATACTGGAATAACACCATGTCACATGTTCTGAATTGACCAATCAGAACCAAGTATTCAACCAAGCCAAGTTTGCTCTCAAAGACCAGCTAATTATAACAAATACAACATTTTCTTTTTCTAAATGCATGATCTTTCCAATTCCACTAATTGAATAGGATTGAGATGATATCTTTTGTTGAAATCAAGCAGTCCTAATGTATGGTTAAACGTATAAATAAGCAGGAAGTATAAGGAGGACAAACATCCACAATCTGTCGAGGTCTCTTGTCTTCTGTTGCCTGCAGCAGACGGATTTGCCAAACGTTGTTGCAGACAGGTTGGATCTCTGCAGGGATGGGCGGGGGTGGGCCCAAATTCTGTGTGCGCAGGTGGGTGCAGGAATTAAAAAAACAGCCCTACGCAGGCCTTTGAATAATTAATTACCTTACATTTTGCAGACACAACAATTGTGTGCATCATGCTTGTCAATCACTAGCTAGATTACTGTCAAACAAATTAGACTGGAGTACGTGTTTTTTAAAAAGGTTTCAAGTTAAAATCTTTAAGAAAATATCAAAAATGGCTTATATTTCGTGAGATTTTCGTCATTGAAATATTAATTCTAATGGTAGAATAATTCATGGCCTTGGTTGAAATGTAACCCATATCTTCTGAAGTAA
Organism: Eleginops maclovinus; assembly: GCF_036324505.1. Taxonomy (NCBI): domain Eukaryota; kingdom Metazoa; phylum Chordata; class Actinopteri; order Perciformes; family Eleginopidae; genus Eleginops; species Eleginops maclovinus. The sequence continues at coordinate 20,929,252 of NC_086355.1, read as the reverse complement.
AGTCTAAAATTCCATACCGACTAAACCACTATCTGAACACTCTTTTTCTTTCCTTTCCACTTATCAAATGTCAAACTACCGCCTGATTCTTGCAACACATTATTCATTTCATTCTTCTCTTTCTCTCTAATTTCCACTCCATTGGTTTCCATGAGTACACGTTTTTCCCATCATGCTGTTATCACAGAATTCATGGGAAACCGTCACACCTTTCCTGTTGTTGTAACCAGGAATAAAATACGCTGCACATAGATGACTGTGATCCCTCATAGGAAAGATAACAAAGGTAGAAACACTCGCATGTATTTGAACTTGTGACCTCAGACTCAACCTTAAAACATCTCAATCCAAAGCACTATTTGGAAATTGATCCTACGCAAATGCTTCAACACGTCGGATCATATCTGACCCCACTCGAGGTCTAATTCAATAAAGAGAAAAGAACACCAGGCTAATTTTGCTACAGCGCAGCTCCATGGGTGCATACTTCTTTGATCCCTACATCTCTCTTAACTCCAAGCCAACAATAATATGTTCTCGTCACTTCACCGCTCGAGCCGATTCTCAAAACCCCCCTGCATTAGCGGGGGTAAAAATAGCAGTAGCACCGGGGGCAGAGGGGCTATTTATGACCATACTTCACCTCCCAGAGAGATGCTAGGAAAGCAGCAGGGAACGCTAAAGCCTCGTTCCTGCTCCACCTTTCCCCTCCTCAACCCCCCACACCCTCTTCCATTTTTCCTCTCCCGACTCTTCATCCTCTCTGATTGATCCTGCAACCTTTCACCGGCTTAAATTACATCAGCCGGCGGCTCCGCACAGAGACAAAAAGGCCCTCAGATTTCACACATCATAATTCTCCCCAATAGCTTCAACTTTTAAAAGCTGCCATGTTTAATTTCAGCCTTTGGCAATGGCTTACAGCCGCCACCCGATTCAGTCTGGTCTGAATTATGACTCAGGATTGATTGTGTTTTAAGTTTACAGCCCAGCTCAGTGACAGTAGAGCTGCTAACCAATCAAATGAGCCAGAGGTGGAAAACAGCTGTGTGTTGACCCTGGGATTGATTTCTGGAGTTGAAGGTACAAAATATGGACGTGGTCTCCTAACGTCACCCATATGTTTCTCAAGAGCCGTTGTGAAGCTAATTTTATCAGATGCTCTGGCCGTCACCATCTTGGCTAACTTCTGGCTAATCTCTAAATTGGCAAATGGGTAGATTAAATTGAGGCCGGCCAGGGTGACAGACAGCTGAGCAGACAGCTTCGGCTAGCAGCCTGGGACTGCATCACGCTGTCACTCAGTGGCCAGACCCTTAATCATGCATAACTCTAAGCCTTAAAGGCATTAAATGTGTAAACTACAGCAAGACTGAATATACCCTCCCTTACAGTTGGCATAATGGGGAAATTAATCATTGAGACATTTTTTTGTAGAAGTTTGGAAATGTTTGTATTTCTGCAGAAGTCGAAAACAAAAATATTGTTCAACTGATTTTGTTTTATTATTTAATATAAAGATTATATTTAATATGAAGAAATATATCATACCATTTGTTTGATTTTGTCTAAAGTGTGTTTTTGGGGTTTGGCCTTTCCTGTATTGGGTTATATTGTTTTTTGTGCAAGTAAATGGTCTACAAAAACTCAAAACCTCAAAGAAATCCTCAACTTCTCTAACATAGTGACATCACTGTGTAATACTAGTGCTTCTATTGGCTAGCACCCCAACACATTGTATTTCTCTAAGCAGTGGACCAATTTCAACAGAGCCGACCAGCTAACCAATCAGAGCAGACTGACCTCTGGTCTCAGACAGAGTGTGATCAGAGGTGCTGCAGCACAGGCAGAAAAATAAAGCGCTTTTTGAACATTAAAGCATGGAGACATGTCACAGGGACAGTCTTTACGTGCACACAAAACCCCTTTAGAACACACTACAGGAAAGAGAAAACCCAAGAAAGCATTTTAAGGCCTCTTTAAGATTCTGATGGTGTGGTGGTTGAAGGTGGAGGGGTGGGGGAGCCTTTGACCTTACACATTAAAAGGTTTGAGGGAGGTCTTAATCCAGCCTTAACTGCAGGTGGTGAAGCTTTTTAATTTGATTCCTTTTACACTCAATCAAAAGCCCCTATATTTTGTGCTGTGCTGTCAGTGTTGTTAATCATGGAATCATATTTCACATGTCTAACGTATAACCTATAGGAACCAGTGACACATTAATTTACAGGATCTTACAATCACTGCAGCAATCTGAAAATACATGCTAAAGCAATGTGTCCAAAACACTTAAGCTAGCTGTGATAAAGACAGACTAAATATCGACTTAGTGCAAAGTCTATCTGAAGTGTAATTGTGTTTCCCAATATGTGTTTTGATAGCACAGACATTTCCCGAAAAATGTCAAACTATGTGTGGTAATGTATCTGCTTCCTGTGATAGCTTTGACACTAAAAGACGTAAGGAAAGGGAAACAAAGAGATGGAAGGCAGCTACAAGTTTGATTCTCTATGATTTTTGCACTTATTGGAATTTGCTTTGGAGAAAAGCGTCAGCCAAATGAAATGTAATGTAAAAGCAGCTAAAGCGTCTGACAGTTTAAATCATTATTTGACGAATAACTCTTAGATATGTCTATGAAAATGTACTAAATATACTAAAAGTGAAATACATCAGTCCGAAAGAATGATGAATAAAAATAAATAAAAAAGATCTCCAAAAAAGTCGGTCTTGTGTGGAAAGGCAAAGTGGTTTGGTTAATTACATGACAAAGCCGTGTTTTTGCTTTAGTTAATCTTCATAAAAACACGTTTAATCAAAGTAAAAAAGCCTGGTCTTCCTAACACTATACAAAGTGTTCTCACGTAGTTAAGATAAGAAATGTTGTGCTCATTTCAGGTCGTTGCTTTTAATTGATGTTTTGTTTGGACTCATTTTGCAATCTTAGCATATTGATGAACAATTTAGGTTTAAAAAAATGTGACCAAGGTGTACACTAAGCATCACACGTCAACAAAAATACATTTAAAAAATGGTTTACAGCAAGCAACTTAAATTGTGCCCATCAAAGTCTTTCCCTTTATTTTCTATATGTCAAAAAGTGGATGCTTGGCCCATTATATGAAGTCATTCCTGTGCAGCCTCATTTTTGTCTGCGTCCTTCATCATTCTCTCACAGCTACCAAGACGGCAGCCAGTCAGCCTCAGTGGCCTTTCTCACACTGAGCCAGAGCCTACCAGGCAACCCCCGGCACACTCTGTGCCCATGAGCCAGGCCAGCGGGAGATCCGGAACGGCTCGAAGGGGCCAAGGCACAAAGGGCCAGCTGCTTGCAGAGCATTGGCTTTACATGGAAGGAAGGATGGCTTACTAAATATACTGGAAACACGGGATCTATCTTTGTGTAGTGTCCTTGTTCCACACGACAGGCACATTGAAAATACACTTTTAGGAAGGCACTTATAGAGAATGTGAATTAATGCATAATGACTGGGATGCATCTGAATAATTATGATCAACCCGTGAGTTGAGTGCTATTAGGGTGGCACAATGAATTGAACATGTCAGTATGGATTAGTAAATTGAAGTAAACTATTCTGGTTATTGTCATGCTGTGAATTGTCCTGACCTACAAATTGTATTTTGCAGACCTGATTAAAAATCATTCTCAAAAAAATCCCCTAACCCTACTCTTAAAAAGATCCCAAATAAACGGTTTTAATATAATTCATAATGTGAATATTGGTTCAAAATGCTCAATCCCTCTTTTATGGCAATATCGATCAAAATGGTCACGATCATTCATTTGTTGTAAATCCTGTACGACCTCCTTACTGTCATTCTGGCATTTCTCCTTGATGACATCATAGTAAAGGTAAAAGCCTGTCCGCTCACATTTCCCATGCTGCCACCTTCCCTCCCGTGTTGTGCTCCAATCAATTCCCAAACCATCACAACACGTCGCGCCCACGAACTGACATGTGGCGCGATGTGACGTGGAGGTGTAAAAGCGTGGTGACACGGTGAGCCACACTCACAGTCTGCACCAACACGCCGCACGGCTCAACTTTAGGCTTACAGCAGGGGCTTATGGAGGCAGGGGGTTGCACAGGCAAGACTGTTCAGACACATCAGCGAGGCTCATAAATATGTCACTGTACAAGCGGTTTTATGTATGCTTTCTTATGAGCGCTTACCCTGGAAGAGTTGACGTGCAGTAAGTGCATTAAATATGGCTGCGCAGCTCACGTGGGGAAGAAGGAATAAGCCTGTTTTTTTTTTTAACCTGTATTGTTCTTTGCTTCTCATTGACCTGGACTTTGCCACTTATCTAATTTAAAGATATTTTGACGTTTCTTAAGATGGATTAGGTTTGTGACTTTAAATGTAACAGACCTTTAAGAAGTGTCAGAGGGCCTTCTGTCCAAAACTGTGACATTGTTTATACGTCATCCATTCATTCATGAAAATACCTTATTCACAAAAACAAAGTGAGTGCTTGACGTAGGAATCTAAAGTCAATCTGCCAAGTGACTTTTATTGGTGACACACATTTTAAAACTCCATTTGTGCATCCTCTGCATGCAGCCTGGACTCTACTAAGAATGAAAGACCTTCTTTCAACATGCTTTTCTTATCTGATGAATGGAAATTAGTCGAGGATGAGCATTTGTGTCTTTGCTTTAGCATTTGTCCTGGAGGCTGGAGCATCTGAGGGGTAGAGCAGACAAACACCTGCATGTTTTTTTTCACAAAGTAAAGACATCCAATTTGACACGTCCTAATAAAGTAACCCTATAATAAACTAACACCTGAACCCATGGATATGTGACTGCTGCTCCTCAATGACATATGTATTATCTAAAACAACATAAATATGCAAAGTGGAAGTGATGTTCCAAGTACAATTTTCTGGAGGATTTCTGTTTTTTTTAAATTTACTTTCTTTTAGAAATACAAGCATTTCAGTTGAAAGCTATCCACCTGAACACAGCCCTATTCAGACAACACTCATTCCCAAGATGCTCGTCACATTGCTCTTTAAGGAAGTTAGACAATTATTATCACTTAAAGAAAGGTCAAATGTATGTGATAGAAAAGGCCAGTTTTTGTATTTGAAGTTGTTTTGAAGTAACACAGAAACGTAATACTATTGCCTGATGAAGATTCCTTCAGTATAGCAGAGCCTAACTGATTTGAGCAAAAAAACGCCTAGCTTCGTTACTACTTTTTGGCATTTTGGGGCTATTTAAGAATGTGAATAACTATATTAAAGGATCAAAAACGTCAGGTCCTTTTGTCAAACTCTGCATTTCATTTATTTGAACAACTTCTTCAAAAAAACTCCAAAAGAAACAAATCAGCACACCAGCAGCAGCATTTCCTCTGTTGTTGACATTCTTGTAAGGTCCAATGTTCAGATATGATGTAGTGGCTGTTAAACCTCCATGCTGGCACTATTGATGTCTAAAGCACTTTAGCTGTATCTCTGTCTACCTCACAAACACACACATGCACACACATACTCCACTTCCCCTTCCTGGTAAAGTACAGGATGTGCGGATGGAGAACTAAGCAGGTTTTTTTTGTTCATTTCCTCTTGCTGTGAGGAATGCTTTATGGGGCATGTTAATATCGGGAGTTCTCTTGCTGGCGAGATTGCCTTGATCCAATCAAGCAAGTCGCTGCCTCGTAAAGTCATTACACTTTGTGCAATGTCATGCGTTCTGCAGCCGCTGGACAGTCCTGTGTTTTGTCCCGGCATTAGGGAAGCGGCCTAGAGGAAAGCACGTGCTCCTGGCGCGTCAGCACCTATAAATAGCCATCACCAACTAACATAAACACTTTTTCCAGAAATCAATTAGAGATGCGTTTCCCTGTAACCAAAACACAGCATGTTGTCCTTGTAGCTTGCGGGGTGGACAAACAAATAACAAAAACACTCGCTTTCCTTTTTGAATTTGCACATGGTTAAACCCCGAGGGGACGAGATCGCAAGAGATTGTGGGGTAGAGCGAGAGGAAGGAGGGGGAAGTTGATATCAGAGAATATCAGAAGGAAAAGATAGTGACCTCGCTGATATCATCTCCTACAACTATGTCACTTTCTTATAGCTGAGGGGGAAACTTGGAACGTACCGGAACAGTGGAGAGGCAAGGGAAACCAAAACAAGAGCAGGAGAAGAAGCGGGAAGTACTTTGTAAAGGAAATAAGCGGAGTCTTACCTGCTCAGAGGATTTTTTGTTGGTGGGATGGAGAAGTGAGGAGAGTCAAAGGGTCCCGGGGTGGTCTGGGTGGTAAGGGAGGGGGGGGGTGTCCCGGTCCGGCTGGAAGCAAGGCTTGTAGGGTGGTCCAGGAGAGGGGAGGAAGGATGGAGTGACAGGGAGCAGGGAGACGGGGAGGCTAAAGGGGGGAGAAGAAAACGCGGCTTGCCTCTCCCTCCCTTACTCTCTCTCTCTTTATCTCTTTTCTCCTTCTAAAACACACACACACACACACACACAGGCGCTCGGAGGCAGACACCAAAACCCAGAGTCACTCAGATAATAGGCAGAGAAAGAGTCTTTACATTTACACGCTCTGCCACAGGGGGAGGACAAGGGGGGCGGGGGGTCTCCTCCCACTCTACTCAGGGCAGCCAATGGGAGGCGGTTCAGAGGTGTCCAGACAGCCAATCAGAGGCGGAACAGCCGGTGTCTTGCCCTAGCCAATAAGTGCAATAGCTCATATCCAGTTGGAATGATTACAATAGGGAAGGAGTCGTGAAAAGCTTCCCCCCTTTTCTGAAGCGTTGCAGTGCAGCCCAGCGAGTGAGATTTAGGACTGTGACACACATTAGAGTGATTAGATTTTGGAACACTTAACCCGGGCACGATATCCCAGCATGATCCTCTGCAGACCTCTGCCACCACACTAGAGGTTTCAGTCAGCTGGAGTTGAGAGAAGTCAGAACAGAACAAGCCACACGTGCAGAAAAGACAGGACCACATGATGACACACGCAGACATGCTTTCACACACACACACACACACACACACACACACACACACACATACTCCCACATAATCAATTCCTTTCTGCCACGTACATTTAGACTCATCAACAACACTGAGCAGAAAACAAAGTGTTGAATTTCATCAGGCGCTGTTGCTCGTGTGTTCACTAAGGAGCGTACTTCACTTCCACAAGTCTTATTTTATCCCCCCTAACCACCCACGCACCCACCACCTCTCTCCATTCAATCAATAGTTGTGGCAAGCACCCAGCTTGATAAATGATCAATGCTGAACTGTCAGTTTGAGGAATGAAAGGCACATCACCATCGCACTGCTCCTCCTGCACAGGGAAGCGAAGGAAACGCATACCGGTACATCAAAAACCGTGCCAAAGCAGCCGTTTCTTTGCCATTCTTTCTTCTTCTTTATTGTCAGCGAACACAGCTAGGCGACTTGCTGAAAGGTACATTTTGTGATTCTCAAGGGCCGCCAGCTGTGCAGGGTTTGTGAAACTCAGGGTTTTCTTCTTCCTATGACGTTCACAAGCTTTATCAACCACTTGGCTCGAAAAAGAAGCGTTCTCAAGGAAAAGGATCCATCTCTCTCTCTAGTGCAATGCCTGTCCCAGCATGCCCTGGTAAAGAAGCGGGTTTATGCCCCAATAAGGTCGCCGATCTGTCACCGTGCTAACACACACACCTCACCTCTGTGGGCACTTCAGGGTTTCAATTCACCTCACCTGGATGTGTAGATGACAACCAGCATGGAGGTTGGGAAGTCGTTGTTTTCTGCCAAGTCCTCTTCCTCTGCTCAAGATCACTGAACACTTTTCTCTGGAGAGGCTTACAATGTCTGTAGCCCTTTTTCCATATTGGACATGGAATTTGTGTACGTATGCAAAATCGCTCTCTCCATGTTATCTTTCAGCTGCTCGGCACCCAGACTCTAGAACTCCCTGCCACTACATATCCAACAGTGTGATTCCATAACAACATTGACAACCCGCCTATTCAAACTGGCATTCTCATTATAAGCTGTATTTCCATTTCCTGTTTGTCTTGTTTTACCCCGCTTGTCCACTGTTTTAACTCTCCCTATATTACCCTATGCCCTATAAGGTGTCCTTGAGTGCTTAAATAACATGTATTATTATTATTATTATTATTATTATTATTATTATTATTATTATTATTATATAGAGTGGTGCAGGAACGAGTCCTAAAACATGGAAGTGAGTTAGCATTTTACCACTTCCGGTTCCCTCGTCTCAGAGTCACTGCGAGTTCTCCGTAGGATTTTGGAAAATAGCTCGAAATAAGGTCTGTGGTTGACACACATTTAAGAGACGGATCACGTTTTGTTCGATTAGTGAGTAGGAGAGTGGTGGGATTGAAATGGAGATTTTAAGCATGTGTGTATATATCATTACTTGAATTGGAACCGAATGCTCATGCTCTGTGTTACTCAAAAAACTGAGAACATCAATAAAGGTATTTACAAAAGAAACAAATGACTACACTGCCATTTCACACGTCGTAGCTACAGCAATTAGCTAATCATCCTGCCTACTCTGCAGGGTTACACTTATTCTACCGTCAATAGAGTCCAAAACGTATTTTAATCCACTGACCTTCCTCTGTTTGGCTGCCAATGAAGTGGCGTCCATATTGAAGGTCAGCCAGTAGTTGCAGTTCCAGTGGAAACCCACGTTAAGCTGACCTATGCCGTGGTTGTCAGGTATGTGTATTTCACTTTGTGCTGGTGCAGCCTTTACATAGAACCGGCAGCGTTTAGTTCAGAAATCATTGAAGAATTTGAGTTATTTGTATAAATACCCATTAGGATTTCTAAAGGACAATCCGTCCATGCTGAACCCTCTTCCAAATTTGATCGATTCTCAATGGTTGATATGCTTTTTCAGTAGCAGTGTGTACAGTTTATAACAAATACTAGTAAGGTTTCGAGAACTAATGTGTTATTTCTTCAAGGTAAAACAGTAGATCGCATTACTCCCTTTTTGAATTATCTTCTGTCCGACCCTCAAGACCAATGATGCCGTCACTAACATGGTCAGATATGCACGGCCGAAGTGTGGCATCAAACTGTCAGTTCAGCTGGGAGTGAAACTGAAGTTTGTCTTTCTGTGAAATCCATAGCCTAAGACCGGGGATCCATCAGAAAATAAATCTCGTATTGGACTTTAGCTTCATAATGTGGGCTTATCTTTGACATGCATGAATCCCAGTCAGAAAAATAATTTCATGGATGTCTTTTGACATGATTTTCCCCTTCGGACATCACAATGATGTAAATGATCTTGCCGATGTGTCGACACAACATTACCGAGAGCGGACAATCCAATAAGTGAGCACCATACGGTAGAGCGATGTATAGCAGCACAGAGGGGGGGTCACACATTCTAAAGGCAACACTGTCACTTATGTAGCAAAGGTTTACAGAACAGGGCCAATACGAGCCCCGGCTGCATGTGAGTGGGAGCGGAAGAGACATAAAAAATTCATTAGAAGATGGAAGGAGATGTCACATCGAATATGTAACCATCGGCACTGATGGCCGCAGGCAGTGAGCCGTGTAAGGCTGCTGAGGTAGCTGTGAAGTGCTGCCGTGGACCTGACCCGGGGGAATTCTGAATTACACCATCAAGGAGGTCTCACCAAGAAAGAAAACGCAAAAAAAAACGTCAAAATGATGTTATATGGTATTTTATCACAAATGGATAATAGATTTTTTTGGGGGGGGATACAAAGGTGAAAGCAAACTACAGTGTAACTCATCATTTAGTCAGATTTGTGGTTCTTTAGTGGGATTGTCATCTGGGAAAACCCATCAAATGTGCACTAAACCAAATGCACATTTGCATTATTTAAATTGCATCAATACTGGGGAAGGTTATCACTGATAGGGAAATCAGTATTAACCTGTGTGGTACCGTCATGATTTCTTTCCCTCTGTCCCTGAACCCTCTTGACAGGAAGTGGCTTCACCTTGACTTTAAATGAATCCTGTCAAATGTAAAGTGGATATGAGGTGTTTGAGCAATATACTGTACCCCGGTCAGTGTAAAAGAGAGAGCAGGTATGTTGAAGTGGTCAAAGCCAATGCCAGGAATATCCAGTGCAGATAACATCCTCCTCATCAAATATTTAAAGACGGGAGGGAGGCGGGGGAGACTTAAATGCCATAAGATCCACAAGGGGATTTAAAGACTGGGAGATTGTTACTCATTATCTATCTAAATGTCAGGGAAATGTGAAAGCCTTGCGGTGGGCCTTAAGTACTCGAAACACTACCCAAACGTTGCCTTAGGCATTACCCTTTAATTTCACGGGGGAACATGTTAGTTTAGTTAGAGGCAGAATGCATTTAAATGGAGATACATGAAGATGTGACATATGGAAAGTAGTGTTTTTATACACACACTTGTGCTCCTTTGTATACTGAGGTTTCATTAAAAGCAGCTTTTCTCAGTAGAAGGTCACAGAACAAAGTGACTCTGTAACTGCGCCGTGTGAAGATATTGTTGGAGTCGGGTTAACGTGACAGCGAGTCACCAGCGTTGTATAAACACGGACCAACGATCTGACAACTGTGGCTTCTAGCTTCCGCCCCCCCTCGACGTAATTAAGTCCCACAATATCTGGTTGTCACCTTGTTGTATCATTACCGTAGCTGGATCATTTCACTGCTTAGTTATTACTTAGCACCCGCTAAATATAGCTTTCCTCAGGCAGCCAGTGTGATAGCGCTTTCACAGCAAAGCCAGCTGTGGGTTATTACATCCCAACCTCCAACCCCCCACCCACTCTACCCTCACTCAGTCAAGAAGACTTAAATGGATAATACGCCACTCAGTAAGTTGTGTTTTCCCCTGAAGATTTACCAAGGACATTGAGAAATTGGACAGGAGTTATGATGCTAGTTTATTTTTCCCTGAGCCCCACTACATCCCCCCAGTCAATTAATATAAGCCTTGCAGCTCTCGTAAGGCTGCTCAGCGGGTGGAAGCGCTTAAGAGGCAGATTTGATGAAATCGAGTGGGAAGTGACTGAATTTACTAATTATTTTTGGGGATGTTCGCTTTTTATTACGGGGTGGGCGCATAGATAAATTCAGACGCGCTTGATTCTTAAACGACATGCCACTAAAGATGATGCCTTCAGCCTCAAAATATTTAATACCATCTTCGACGACACTTTATTGAAATGTCAATCTTGAAAGAAACCGACCCTGGCAAAGTGTTTCAGTGTTCACATGTCCTCTGTTTTAGAGTGAAGACCTGTTTACATGTCCAGGAACTTTATAGAGTTAACCAATATTAACAGTGCTAAAAAGCAAGCTAATACACAAGTTAGCCTACACGTAACTGGCTCTAAGCACCTTGTCAGGCGCCGTGTTAATGATGATATTTTCTGTACTAAGTAAAGATATATGATATGATAAATAGTGCATAATATCAGGGTTTTGTCTAAATCGATATTTTAGCTGATTTTCAAAGTAAAATCTTAGTGATGCCAGAAAACAATATTTCTGTTACAACTTTGTTTTTAATGAGCTCCAATGTTGCGTTGTTGTTTACGTCCGCGGCGCCATCTTGTGTACGGGCGCCATGTTCTCAGGAGAATTGATATATCTTATATACAAGATCAGAGCCACAGTTTTGCCCTAAAACTATATTTTTCTAGAGAAAACCCTGTAATACTTTCAATAAACTGAGCATAGAAAACCCTAAACATACAATCATTTATCTGTTAGCCATTGATTGATATTGGCTGCAGGGTATTGAAACTCACAATTTATGACACTAGGTATTTGTTTATATTGATTACCAATATGAATTGTTCCTTGAATATTTGATTGGCTTTGGTGATCCTCTGACTTTTCCCCAAATGCCACCAGAAGGTTGAGATTGTTGTTAAAAAAGTACATGTTCTGCCAACCTGAGGATGAATTGCTGTGGAATTGAGTACAGAGATGTTTCCCACTAGAAGACTCGTTCTGACCTTTTGTGATGCACTGCTTTTCCTGCAGGACTATAAGGTCAACCTGTTCCTATCCAAATGTGAGTGAGACATCTCAATATCTTGCTGAGTTGGAACAAAACAACATTGTATATATTCATTGTTTCCAGAGGATAATTGTCCTTTAATCTTATTGACATTGGTGGAACCCCGTCATTTTTCTTATATCGCCTAAAGAAGTTGGACATTTATGGTTGTTCGGTAAATTGTCTCAATGACTATTGGATTGAGTGCTTTTACATTTGTTTCAGACTTTCATGCCCCAACAGGATGAATTACAATGATTTCATCTTTAACAGAAATCTGCTTATTCTGTAGTATATTCTGGAAACAGTTTTGAGCATCAACAAAAAAAATGATTCAGATTCGGTTACATTTTCTGTCAATACTTCCCTTATGTAAACAGCAATCCCAGTCTTACAAGGTTTCTTCCTTTCCCTTCATTTGTAGTACTTCATATCTAATGTCTACCACACTCTTTGTCATTTGGAGGTGTTAAAAACAGCATTATGCTGTGCAGCTGTTATATCTCAGTCCTGTTAAAGTGCAGATTCACAATACGATGCGTTTTCTACAGTACTATTGTGCATGTGCTTTAAGACCAAACACTGAGTTAATACAGAATCTCTTTGCTTTTTCTTGCCATCTGTCTTAGATTCCTTTACAGAAAATATTACAACATAAACAAATCATAACATGAACATGGTGTGGTGCACTTTTAAACATATACCATATGAGATCCATGTCCATATCTAGACATGATGGAGGTTTCGTTTGGTACACACTCCACATGTAGATCTTCCATCCCAGAGAGTTGCAGTCCCCAGATGGCTAGCAGTCACCACACCACCAATGATGCTAAATAGCATGGAGGTGGAGGCCTCTGAAGCTCACTAATTAACACATTCTATGTTGTTTGTTTGCCAGCTGGTCCTCTGGCAAACTTGTGGTGAAAATATGCCAGGAAGCCAAGAAATTGTTCCCTGCTAAACTACAACTCATCAGTCCTTCTCAAGCTTCGTTTAATCTATGAATGAAAGTCAAAAATCAATGAGTGAGATACGTATGATTTTCATATGCTGCTAATATGAATGAGAAGCAGAACACATTAGACTCTCGGATTCCGTTTGCATTTGGCCCAGATATCCGTTAGCTTCACAGGAACCACAGAAATACAGCCCCTTACCCTCAGAGGATGATTGTAAGACTATTTTTTTGTGGTACATAATTGGGTGATAACAACTTAACAGTAGGGTTAGGAACAGGAACTCAAGATGCTCTCTATTTACTGTGTGAGGCTCGGCAAAATGAAGATTGTGAGAAGATAAATAAGGGTTGTGAGCACAGGAAGCCGTTCCTTAAAATTTTAAAAAGGTCTTTATATGTTTTATTAAAAGGAAAAAAAAAAGCATTTGACATGTTTTGACCCCCTGAAAGAACCAAATCAAAAAGGCAGAAGAAGCGGAATTGAAAAGCGCAACCCCAAAGATTCAAATCAAACGATACCAAACCTACTAAACAGGCATGTATTTAAGCAGACCCTTCAATACCACACCTTGGTGTACTTGATACAGAGCTGTCTTTGTTGCCGACCCTCTTTGTCCTGCTTTATTAACACTGTGATCAAAGTTATTATTCAATCACAGGAATAAATAAGGTAGTGTCCACTTTAACCACCTGCTTGTAAGAAACTCTCTTTTAGTCGGCACACTGTATCATCTTAAATTACCTACTAAATTAGGCCAACTCTGTATAATTCAAATTAATCTTCTTAATCAAATATTATCTTAAAGCGCCTCCTTACTTTTAAGAAGAGATTTAAGGGGATTTTATGAGCTATTGCCAATGACTGTGACCTAATTCAGTCCTCTTTTAAAATCCACTTTGCATGTAGACATACAGCGAATGTATATGTATCTCCTGGTAATTTTATTCGTGAAAATAGTCCATCTTGACATGTCCAGGAAATGTAGGACTGTGGTAATAGTGTCCAAATAAGTTAATAATGCAACCATTTGAAGAAGAAACGGATTGAAGATTAAAGGTCATTTGTAAAACAAATACATGTATTCTTGTTTTGTATTTCAAATGTGTAAAGATGGGAACATAGCCTGAAAACTGGGTCCTTCCTGGACTCTCTGTTGTTTGAAGCCTGTTGTCATGTGTATAAAAGACTCGTTCTGGTTTCACCGTAAAATTCCAAAGGTTATGACGTTTATTTCTGTTACCCTGGTAGTAGCTGATGCAGTGAATAGCCAAGGGTGGATGGCGTTGGGTAGTTTATTCTGACTCTTCGGCCTTATCAGGCTGGTAAATTAGCTAGCTTGCCGTTTTGCTAATTTCTTTCTCAGATATAGATAAAAAGTAACCAACACAGATCAATTTAGCCTAGCTAAGTTGCAGCTTGCTGGCTTACCCTAGCTTGCTAGCTGGCTAATGTTTTGCTAGCAAATTACTATTGGAGGGGATATCTTATTAAGCTAGTTCGTCAAATTGCTTTACGAAGCAAAGCTGTAAAACTAAAGATAGACAAAAGCAATGAAAAGCAGAGAAGGCCAACCAGCTTCCATGAATCTTAACTAAGTTAAGGTTAGACTGTCAACTGCTTTAACAGGTGTCAGACCAGTTGCTTCCTAAGGTTAGCTGAAAACGTATTTTCAAAGGGCAAGCTAGTTAGCATCATTGAGCCGACGGACCATAATGTTTGTTCTGGAACATTACAGATGGTAGAGTCATGCTGATTAGCATTAGTTCACATTATTGTTTAAGCTATTGCCCTGAATGGTTTCTTTAGGTGTAGGAGCATGTGTGTGAGTGTGAGCATCAGGGTGCTGACTGCAGTTCATTTAAAAGCCACAGATGTCATTAATAATAGCAAGGGTTTTCTGAAGATTCCACATATTGCCGTTTAACTGTGATGGTTAGTAGATGATGAATGACCAGGATGTATTGAGCTCCTGTCACTGCCACAGGAGACCCTGATTTGTGGTGCAGTCAATGCCCACAGCAGCATCACATTGAGCGGGACATACAACTGCCGCTCAGGGCTGAAGGGTGGAGCGTATCATGGCCACAGATCGTCATGAGATGGAGCGATTTGGTATTTAGAGAATTTAAAACACTGTAAAGACATTTACAAGACATCAAATTATTGTTGTAGTTGAACAAGACTTTTATTCAGTGCCTGGGAGAAACAGTACAGCACAATTTGTTCTAAAAATCGATATCCACAGGTTCATCAAGACTTCAGCAGCTCTATGGCCAGGTTAGTGTCTGAAATGCAAACAAGGCTAAAACCGCTCTCTCCTCAACATACTGTTTTTCTGTCCCTGAAACCCAGGACAGCAATCACTCCAGATTGATTAGAAGCAAACTAATCATTTCCAGCTTACTCACTAGTCGCTTTTTATAAAGTGGTAAAAGGGCAAATAATTTCAGATTCAAAGGGCTCAATTTCAGCTGGAAGGAATCTAGCCCTCTGGATGTGGGATTATTCATTACATTAGTGTCCATGTCCAACAAGGTCATTTAAATGTAGTGTGAAGGGAAAGCAACTCGAGCTAAAACCACCAACATTTTCACATCTGTTGAATACAGAGGATGGTTCCATATATGAGCTTGTTTTGCAAAGCAGCCCTGGTTGTGTAATAAGGCACAGTTTCTGTTCAGGAGCTCTTTTTGAAAAGAATTCAATGTTCTGTGCTGCGTAGAATATAAAAGAGGGTATTTAGCATTTTTTTATTTTTCCAAAATCATTTTTTTCCCTTACATAACTTCATTTAAAAATAAATATCTATTATCTTCTTTAAAATAGTCTTTAAAAGTTTGCTGTTCCCCGTCATAACCCACAATTCTGAAATGAAATTGGAGAAAATATGGATATGGTCGATACCTAAAATAAAAAATAACAGGATGGATATAGCAATTTTATAAACAGTTCAAAGGTAAAACATTGATAGTGTCAAAAAAAAAAAAAACGAACAACAAACATGTAATATACAGAATTTCTTAGAAAAATGGATACAATTTGAGAAGCTTCTTCGCTCTCGTTTCGGCCCTTGGAGAAAATATGTGCCAAAGTCCCCGAGAAAGAGTCCCAACACCCCTCTGTTCGACCCATCTCTTTGGCGTTAGTGGAGGGGAGGAGCAGACAAAGCGTCTCTGCCAGGCAAAGAGCCACAGGGCCAGTTCATTGGACGCCACATGTTCACCAGGCGTGTTCTCGGGGAATTAAATCTGTGTTTTACTAGGGCCCAGAACAAAGAAAATAAAAGGGGGTACGGATGGGGTTTATTTTTTGGAGTGTGTTGTGAAGGCGTTCTCAATGCAGAGGACGATGTAGGAGCCTGAGCAGCTGCTGGAGCTCTGCTGCAGGAGGTGTCCGCTCTGTAGTGACGATGCCAGGCCAGACACAGCGTGGTCTCCCGCCCGCCATGTTTCACAGTAGTGGTCTGTTTGCCGGTGGCCTTTGTTGTTTGATCCATGCCAGACCATTTTCTCTGGCCTGAAGATAAGCAAAAACAAGCACTTAAGTCAAAATATACAATGTACAGTACGAGCCAAATATAGACTGCTGCTAAAGACGGGATGCTGTATTGAATTAATGTTAAGCTAAGTGAACAAACAACTCACCATGCGCTGTCCCTGAGGATGTCTCTACCGTCGAAGGAGTAGATCGGTACATTCTCCCTCATTTTGCGCGCGTTGTCCCCAAACATAGACTCCCAACTGTCCAACAACACTTGGTCCTGCGAGGAAGAGAATATAATGCCTTTTAAAGTGTATTCTTCCTATGATTTGTTCTTCATAAAGCAGTAAGATTTATAGAATATAATTTATTGCAGTCCATAAGCTAGTTTTTTTTTTTATATATATAAAAACTGTGTATCAGTGGGGTTCAGCCTGTCTACACACCTGTAAACACATGTTTTTTGAGCAGAAGGCTAATTTGGCCCTTAAGCAGTGTGCCACGTCTCCCGGCAGGAGTTTCTCACCTTGAGGTTGACGATGGAGAAGTTGTCCCGGTCTGCCCTGCGGACGATGGTGTACAGGTCTTGAAGCTTAGAGGACAGGAAAGCCCTGAAAGTTCCCTTCAGGCCGACAGCGCGGGCCTGCTGGAAGCACAGGAAGTCGGCTCCACGAATTCCTCGCATGTTGCCAGTTTGAGGGGCGTTCAAGGCGATGATATGTAGCTGAGGAGGAAGAAACAGGGTTCTGTTAAAACGGCTGCCTCTGTATGACCGGGTCTTGTTAGACATTGGTATAGGGTCAGTTATGTTAATATTTTATTTTGAAGACATTTTGTTTTAAGATGCAGTGCTAAAATAAGGAGACAAAGGGGTTGACACTGCCCAACACTTTCACAGGTTACTTTGCAGCAGAGAGCTATCTGTGGGACTAATGGAGATTTGTTTTTCAAATGAAAATGTTCTCGATAAATATCACTGTCCAACAATGTGTGACCCTTATCCGGTCTTAAGATATAATATAACTAGACTGTTAATAGGATTGTTGATAGGTAGCAAATGATTGAAGCAACATGAATGTGAAAGATAGATTTGAAGTCCTTCAGAACCATTAAAGTATCAACCTTTCACTTTCAGTAGATTCAATATTCTTTCATATATACATTTTTCAGTAAAACGTCAATACTGACAATGAGCAACAAATAAAACAATCCCAATTAGGCGTCCAATTAATCCCTTTGCTCTTTCTATTTCTACATAGCTATTAAACGATCAGCATACTCTGAAGAACACATTTGCCTAATAAAATGTATTCAATATGAACACAGGACAGGAGAGGCAGGTATTGGATGTGCCTCTTGTGCAAAGGTCAATGACAACAGATATGCTGCTTCTCTGTCCTACAAACCTTTGGTGGGGCTTTTGTCTTTTTTTGCTATCTGATCATCTTTCCCTTTAATTGATAACCAAATAGAATATACATATATTACACTATTATCAAGTTTTTTTTAGGGTGACGACACTTATTTATCCTGCATTAACCAAGCATGAGACCCTCTATAATGAACTCATTGACAGTTGTGTTCATGCCCTCTTAATGGCGCTGTACTCACTCCTGATGCTGACGGGTCAACAGGGGCGGCAGGCTGCGGGATGGGGAGGCTGGGTCTTCTGGGAGTTACAGGGTATCTGTTGTCAGTCTGGTGGGGGACTAACCGTCCATCTGTGTGACCTGTCTGTCTGGGGTCTGGGAATCTGGGATCATACTGCGGGGGATATCTGGGCTCCACAGGTGGTTGGGGTGGGGGCTCAATGGGTAGTACGGCAGAACCGCCATGGGAGTAATGGCCCGCTCCGTTGTTCTGGGACTGATCCTGGGTCTCGGTGTACACGATGACAGGGGGGGGCTGGACCTCTGCCACCTCGTTTTCCTTTGAATGGAAATGATAGACATGAGTGACAACATAAAATTACAAATTGATGGAGGAAGAAAAGTTAAGAGATTAGTTAATTCAATTTCTCTTACCAGATCTCTGAAGAAGGGATTGTAATCTCCGAGCTGAGGGTAAAAAAAGTGAATTAGTAAATCTGACATCTCACCTCAAAGTCAATGAATGTGATCTGAACTGTAGAGGGTGTATATCATCTCTATTTAACCTATGACATTGACACATACCTTGAAAAAAACGTTTCATAAATTAAGGTTTTTTACAGTCAAAATAGGCGATAAGCATTTGTTAAATTTAATTAAAAATAAAATATGATTACATTTTAATTCTGAAAAATGCAAGTTAAGCAGACACGTACAATCCATACAGAACTTAATATTTAGCAGTTTTTGTAATCTTAATTGTATTTTTGCATAACCCCAGATACTATTACTTCTGTGAAAACCAGTTAATGACCTCCTGATGTATCGCTTAGGTTCACCATACTAGTTTTATCCACTGGTGGCAAACAATCCAATACAGCAGCTTAAAAATCTAACAAATGCCAAATTGAAACGCCTCTTTGTAAAATTCCTTGTATTGCATTCCCCTTGGTGAAAAGAAGATGAGCCTACCATGACTTGGCGCAGTCCATCGCGTACTCTCAGATAGAGGTCTGCTTTGTCCAGGATGTAGATGAGGCTGCCCTCTGACTGGCGTCTGGCGGTAGCTACCATTGTTTCATATGACCTCAACACAGTAACCTGTGGAAGATAAATATCAGGAAGTTTAGTTTTGGTTAAACATAAAGGAAAAAACTAAAAAGTGGCTGCTTATTGCTAACACAGAAGTTCTGATCAGCCTGGAATATGTTATCAGGTCAGTGTATTGAAGACACAGTATGAGCAATTTGTTTAATGAATTTATTATCAATGCCGCCCAACAATAAGGGCTGGTTTTAAAATTCAGAGAAGGCACTTACCCCAGAGGAGAGAGCAGGACTTCCTGGTTGGCCAGGAGGACCAGGAGGTCCAGGAATACTGACGGCTTTAAATGAAAACGACACATGGTTAATGATTTGGTAAATAAACAGCTCCAGTGCAGAAAGTCTCCAGTAGCAAACCACAACAACAGAAACCAGTAGTAGCAGTGTATGGTTTAGAAATATTCAGAATGTTTAAAGATTGGAAAATCCGCTCACGGTTATTGGGCCTGTATGTTCCAGGAAGTGCGGGAGGTCCTGGAGGTCCAGGTGGTCCTGGAGAACCTGGACGACCATCGTAACCAATCCCTGGGGTTCCTGGTGGCCCCTGGGGTCCAGGAGGTCCCACCACAGAGTCTCCCTTTGGACCCTAACATGAAAGAGAATATGAATTACTGGAGGTCACTTTTTTAAACGTCTCCCATGTAGGTGATATCAAACTACTTTGTTAATGTGGAATAACCGCTGACTGACTTTTAAATCAACAAACATAATTTAGATGTTTTGAAATGTGGATGTGTGAGGTTATTGTCCATAGTTAGGGAATAACCTACGTGTGTTACACCCCCAGTTTGGAGAAACAACCATTAGTGCCAGCCAGAAGCTAAGCAATGTACTGCTACAGATGCAAAACGTATTTTACATATCTTGAAGGAAAAGCCGACCCTTTGATCCCAGTTTTCATGTACACTAAATTAAAAATATTTTCACTGCCTCCCTTTCGGGCAAATTTCACATGAGGAACTACAGCTTTATTTATACTCTCAATCAAAACCACCAATCTCTGATAAATTCACTTTAGAATTCCCTTGGAAAGTGTCGTCTGAATGTAAGTGAAAGCAGTGACATGTTGCTAAATATTGCCTGAACTGAAACTTCTGTATGTGGCTGTCCCTTCTCAGTGAGTTTGTATTGGTTTCACCACAATGGGAACCTGTGGACTATCATCTTCTATAGGTTATTCACTGACTATGTACAAGTACCTCATACAACCCCAACTCAACTGTTAACATACGACAGACCCTCTCAACTCACCTCTAGGCCCGGTTGGCCCGGAGGCCCTGGTTGTCCTTGCACTCCTCCAAACCGTGGGTCGTAATATCCTCCACTAGGCTCTCCCTTTTCTCCCTTCACACCCACGTCTCCGCGCTCTCCCTTCAGCTCATTCTGTGGGAAAACATTTTGACATTATGAAGTACGGTATACCCATAATACCAATATATCTGACGAGTGCTTTAGCATCAAACTAGTTTACCTTGAATGCGTAAATATCAAAGTTAGAGGCTGTTCCTGGGGGAGAAAAACAGATGTAAGTTAGTTATAAGTACTTATAATTAACTTCAATATGATCTTGCAGTGCAGTGATAAAGTTCAATGGTACACTTTGTCTAATTTATTCCAGTAAGGATTTACCTGGGATTCCCGGCAGTCCTCGGTCACCATGCTCTCCTTTTTCTCCTTTAGTTGCTAGAAGAAAGTGTCATTTATTAACATAGATGAGTAAGACACAATATCCCACAGGTGTATCTACCATTCAAAACTGCAAGTCTTCTAAATTGTATCAAATCATCCTTCAAATCTAGTCCGACTTGACGGCTTAATCTCCTGACAATGGAGTGTATATCCCCTTCAGGCTGAGGCAGCTGGATCAAACTGAAACTAAGATAAAAGTGTTTATCTCTGCAGACACTTTAAAGCCTCTCTAAATCTCTCTTCCTTGACTGGCACTTTTACTTAACTTCTCCCTTCTTATCCCCCTTTATCTTACAGTATTACGCGTCTGTGCCTTAAACAACAAACGGTGTGTGTTGGAGGTCATACCTGGGTAATTCCTTGAAGTGTCGTCATAGCGCTATGAAGAGAAAGAAAAAACGCTCAATGAAAAGTATTACAGTAAGGACAGAGGGAAAGGGATTAAGTTTAGGTTTATGCTAAATTATGCAATTACACACGGACTGAGTCTCACCATCATGGCTTAAAGAACGGAGCAAAAGCTCCAGATAATGACTGGATATCATAGAGTAACAGTTCCACTTACAGGGAAGACTAACTGGGACATATTCATGTACTCACATTGAAGCGATCAAAGGGAGTGCTTGGTGCTGGGGGGCCAGGTGGTCCGGGTGGTCCAGGTTGGCCAGGAACTCCCTATGATAAACAGAACCCTTACTGTCTGGTGTGTAGATACAGGAAGTCAAAGCAGTCTTTCAGAAGTACACTGACAGATCTAGGAAATGTATAGTTATGATTAAGATTACAGAAGCTTTCTCCATGAATGTAAATCATCATGACTTCAACAGCGTCAGTGACCGGGCTCAAATGCAGAGAAGAACATTGGGTCGGTATTGAAATGAATCAAAAGTTGTTGTTTTTTGAAACCCAATACTTTTATTTTTACAACACATATTGGAAAAACATCTCTTTTTAACACAAAGGCTAGCTAGCTCGTTGGTTTCTGATGCTTAATGCTAAATGTTCTTCCTTTTCACTCAATACGTTTAGTTGATTGCACGTGTCACCTGTTCAGTAGTGGGATTACAATAGAATGAATGACGACGACCTAAAAGACACAGACTGATAAGAGGCAGCAAGGTTAAAACTAAATGAATCTTACTTCAGAAGATAAGAAACGCAGTACGTTGAGAAAACATAAAAATGCAGATCCAAACAGTTTCAGTTTGTTTAAATGTGCTGTGATTCTCTTTGAAAATGTCAGAAATATCAGTTTTTAAAATATATAATTGATATTGTCACTGACATGTAATCTTAAATGTCCAGTATGAAATACAACTAGATAGAAATATAAGAAGAGTTCTAGTGGATAAGACGAATGACAAATTCATAACACCTTAAAGAACACGTGTCACATCCCTGCTGCATTCAAACTCAAATTGCTCTCTTTTGGTTTTCCATGATCAAATGTTTAGTTCCTGGTACTTTTTATAGTAGCACCTGGGGTAGATTTTGCAATTCGGCCGACAAAACTACGTCATACAATGAGTACACTATGACTATGTGCAGATTTTATTTTGGTTGCCAATAAAAAGATTCAGCAAGGGTCGAAAAAGTCAAAGTGTTGAAAATGTCACTTTCAACATTCCATGCATATTTTGGCTAATTGTGTTTAAATATATATGTTTCATTTTGCACTATTTTTTAGTTTTATTGTATTATTTTGTCTTATGTCCTTTTATAATATTTAGCATTGGGACCTAAGATTTTCATTGCCATAACTACACTGTAGCTACTGTGCATCTGATTATAAGAACCCTTGACCTTTGAACTGAAGATGATTGAACTGCAGATGTAATGGCTGGAGTGGAAAACAGCTGGAGTTAAGTTAAGCAGATGTTTACCAGGTGACTTTTGTGACTTTGGAGGATTTGCCTTCATTACACCCTGGCATAGCTTGAGATAGGTGAACAAGTTGATTAAACTGTGTGTTATAACTTCTGTCACTTCGCTCATCTAAGACATTGGTCATGTTATTAACACTTACTGGGTAGCCATAGCCCGATCCTCCTGATGATTCTCCTTTCTCTCCTTTGTACCCGTTCACACCAGGACGACCCTTAGGGGAGAGACTCATCGATCAGTAATGCTACACACATAGACTCAAACAGGATTCAGGTGTAACTACAGCCATATACAAAAGGTCAATAGATGAAATGTAATACTTAGAACAGTAGGACATATAATATACCAACTAAGGACACCAAGGGAGGGTACTTACAGGTCTTCCAGGCATTCCAATTTCCCCCTTTATTCCAGCCGGACCATACGGGCCCTACGACAACAAATCAAGAAATGGAAGACAATGTGAGATAACAGGAGAACAAATAAGAAGCCAGGTTGTCATTCTAAATGAGAATTAGTTCTCAGATGATAAACATATTTTGGATTGAAATGCTGAAACACTTACAGTGGGTCCAACAGGTCCAGGTAATCCTCTGTCTCCCTACAGGCATGGTAAAAGAACCAGATTAGTTTCAAAAGCGTATGTAGCACCTTCATCTCGGCAACACATTTAGACATATCATATACTGTAGAGGGGAAATTATTCCCATTTAAATGAGAAGGATAAATCGGAGCTACAGTAAACTCAGTGAGACTCACCTTCTCCCCCGACAGCCCATCCAGATGCATCAGATTTCCATCAGATCCAATCACTAAGCCTGGTTCACCTTTCTCCCCCTGCACACAGAGCAGCAGCACCAATGACAGCACTGCCTCAATCACTACCAGTTGCTAAATTAATAGTTGAACAAAAACATAATGAAGACCCCACCTTCACTCCATAGCCTGGAACTCCAGGGTCTCCTCTGTCCCCCTTTGGCCCAATAGGACCCTGAATGATGAGACAATACAACATCTCAATTAACAACAGATCAGAGTAACAGTCAGTTGGCAGCAAAACGTCTTGCATGCCACAGATCATTTCAAAATGTTCCATTAGTCCTTTCCATTCTGTGCTTATAAATTGCTGAGTCGACCATTGTTTAGATAAAGTGCTGATATTAGGGGAGGAGATGTTGTGGCCTTCTTTGAGTAAAGGCAGGGCTAATCTGCCATTTTGTATTGCTGAGAAGCATACATGATTGCTTGGTTTTGTAAATGCCCAATTTTACTGTTAAAATATTGTGGGAATTTGACAGAAAGAGTTAAATTGACTTTAGTGAGAAACGCTGCAGTACAGAGAAATCAAGAGACCTGATTTATATGATTACAGATTTAGATGAAGGAGATTTATCCATGGTCAACATTTGAACAAAATGGTCACCAATATCAGAAAACAGAATGTATACCTTTTTATGAAAGAAAAAGAGCAAAACCAACAATGAATTGATCCTACCGGTAATTGCTGTCTGAGCAAAACTCAGAGCTTCAATGGTGTCCAACATTGGTTTACTCCTGTTTTACCAAGCTATTCTTAATTAAACTAGAGTGCCCTTTGAAAATGATTAGGTATTATTAACACTTGATAGTTTGATTATTTTGGTGAATCCTGAATTTCCCCATGGGGATTAATAAAGGTCCATGTTATCTTATCTTAATTTGCTTCATCAACTGCAAAGTGGGAATAAGCAACAACGAAATACCCCAAAACTGACATCACATTTGGATTTAAATGTAAAATCCAGATTGGTGCACCACTTTGAATCCAATGAAGAAGTATGGTTATTTTCTCATAGACTTCTATACAATCAACCCTTTAAAAATGGTGGAGTCTAAAATAATGGAAGTTTAAAGCAAAAGTTACCGCTTGGGAATAACCAAAGCTTTGGCGGACAATGCTATGTCTATACCTTATAATAGCAGATTGAATGTAAGGGTTTATACGGCCTTTAGTTTACTTTCCTATAGAGGAACTCTTAATTAACACCATTTCTTTCAAGTTTTGCATCTTTGGTGAATAGCTTTGAGTGTTGCAGACGGGTCGTTTCATGGAATTAGTTTAGGTTGAAAAAGAGTTTGAAACAGAATCCAAATGTAGATTAAGGTTCAGAATAAAGAGGAAACTGGAAAACATTTATTATAATGGTAATAACTGGACGATACGTTAATTATATAACAAGGGAGACTTACAGGGAATCCAGCTTGACCGGGTAAACCACTTTCTCGCTGTACAGGAAAATAAGAGACAATTACATGGCTGGGTACATTTTTAAAGATGGCAAAATGAGTAGAAAGCCTCATGTGAACACAGAACTGTAGCTGTGTAATCCCACATACATGTTAAAACTGTACTTGTATTGATATTTAAATACATACCTGCCGCCCAACCTCACCAGCCACACCGCCAGCCTGTAGGGACAGAGAATGAAGTTAGGGTGAAGGCCATCACTGATTTAATCTACGTTAGTTCTGTGTGTCAGTGCAGTGGGTGTGTTCCTCACATTGCCATCAGTCTGGTAGATGATTTGTCCCGGGGGTCCAGGTGGGCCGGGGGGGCCAGGGACTCCGGATCCATCCCGACCAGGGTCACCCTAAAACCACAAGTTACTCTGATAATTAATGTGATATTACTTTTAATTGCATTACTTTAATTATTTGTCTTCCCTCTTCGCAATTTTAGGAGACGTTAAAGGTGTGAGAGATCCAAAGAACTATCACAACTCCCTGACTGCTAAGAATCACACAGGAGTGAGATGTGTGTTTTAGTGAACATATTGTATTTAAATTATATTCACCCTCTCTCCTTTGTCACCACCGTCACCTTTTGGTCCCTGTTAGAATAAAAAGGAATGAGACGGAAGATATGTTAAAAAAAATGTCAAAGCACTGTCCAAAAATACATGTGTATTTCCTATGCAGGAGAAACAACCATCTCATTTAAATTGAAGACAATAAATGCTGCAAATATATTAAAATGTGTTGAAAAATGATTACCCGTTAAATGTAATGATAGAGTTACATTTAGAAAATGTTCTACTACACATTTGTACAAATTAGATGTGCAAAATTATGCCTGTTTAACGTTCTGAAATATATTGACAAAAAAGCCCTTTCTCAAAGGTGATTTACTCGCTACCAAATCTGCATATTACTGTCTTAGTCCCAATTCCAATCTGGCCAAGACTTCCTCTTCAGGAGGAATGTGCAGCTCTTATATTTCTCGAGAAACAACTTGGCAAAATAATGGGGTTGATAATAAATGATATCTATGACCAGTTTGTTTTATAAGTAGCCAGTTTAAAAGCTAAATGGTCTGTAGATTGGCTTTTTTTAACCATATGCAACCAAAGCCTGCTCAAAAATGAATGATACAATACTACAAACGGAAAACCAGAAACGCTCCGATACCCAAATCTTGTCTGATTGCAACAAAATGACTGCTGGATATGTCAGGATTGAGCTAACTCCATGACAACTCAGCAGTGCTCTGATGAAGACCATGACATGCAATAAGACGGTCTTTGTTAAATTGTGTTTCTAAGATCAAGAATGAGCATCATGCTTGAATTGGACATTTCTTGTTATAGATCCCAGTATCATAGTGTCTTTAAACAGGTATTGCCTGACACTGATCAAACATTATGGCATACTGGAAGCAGCAGCAGGAACTGCAAAAACGACAATCCTTGTTCTTCAAACAGTCCAACTGCTGGAAACAGAGGTTGTGTGAGTAGTTGGCAGTTTTGTTTACTACTACTACATTTTATCACAATGTGAATGACCTCAGGCTGAATTCTTCTCTGTTTTTCCTCAAAAAAATAGATAATGTTCTTCCCCATTGGTACAAAATATTTGATGAAATTACCTATTTTGCCACGGGGTGTGTTGTCCCCAGACACAAACATTTCAGAATGCTAAATATTTCTGCCTCTTAGTTTTGCCTTAAACTTTGTAAACATTTAATAAACAATACAACACATAACAGAAGAAATAATACATTGAACTCAGTGTTGACATCTACTGCATGTGACATCTTATCCAGCTGCTGCCTTCTCGTTTGTGTTCTCAATCTGTTTTACCTGAGGTCCTGGAAAGCCGTCCAGGCCTGACCGTCCGTCTCTTCCGACGGCTCCTTCACTGCCCTTCTGACCGGGCATACCAGGCAGCCCCGCTTTACCCTGCAGAGGAAACACAGAGATACAGCAGTGAACAAAAGTAACCACATGACTACCTGTGATAGGTTTGCTTCTACTTTTAATTCAACTTCAAATCAACACCCAGCTCTGCAGCTCTTCACAGCTTTATGCTAACGTGCTAACCCAGAGGTCACATTGCTTCAAATTTGTCTTCTACCCTCTTTTTTTCATCCAATCTTTTCAATTAAGCAGACCACTGCTTATACTGTATGCATTTCCAGCTCTGTTTGTGTGATTTATTTCCACCCCATTTCTCTCTCTTCAGACAGGGCAATGACCTCATTTTGCCCTCAGGAATCAATAGAGCTGCAGCTTATTTTTCTCAAAGCAATGGTTTTGAAAACAAACAACGTGGAATGACAGCAGAGGAGAGTATCAAGGATAAGGCCGTGGCAAATAACCAAACCTGAATGGTAAATAAACTCATTAAGACGCTTGAGGGTGTGCAGGGGCCAAACACACGCTATCACCTTGGAGACCTTGGTTCAGTCCCAGGTAACGGTACCTCAGGCTTGTTTGTGTGTCTTTGCTTAGTTCATACTTAAAAATAAACCCTTTTTTAATCAAATACTTTGCTTTAAAAGTGTTGAAGAAGGGGACAGAGGTAGGAGCAAGATTAGTAGAATGACTTGAGTTACTTACAGGAAGTCCAGGCAGGCCAGGAGAACCCTGAAATAACAAATATTAGCCGTTATTTTCAAGCTTGTTTATAGCTTCCTCATGTAATAAAAAACCAGAACAAAATAGAGGGACCTCTTCCAGTCCACAACAGAATTGTAAATTGTAGAGTTGTACAAAATACCTGCCATGCTGTTTTTGATAAAACAATAACACTTCATCAGATTATTTATAGATTGAATGGCAGCTGGACCAAACTGCCCATATAATAAAACTGAATAAATAAAAAGGATTGAAACGTTTTTGAGTTAACCAGTGTTCTTTGTCTCATGCCACCATGAACACTTGGTACGTCATTTATTCATGCGGCTTCTGTTGCAGTAGCAAACATATCACTTGGTTAGTGCTGTTATTTTAACTACCTTAAGATGCAGATGTTAGCAGCTTTCCAAGCAAGACAAACTGCAATGTGTTACACATTCAGATGAAATGTAACAAATAAAAGTGCTGTTCTATGAGAATAAGCTTCAAAATCCATAGTACTATCACAAGACACAATTTATTTTACCAACCATTTCCTTGATGGGTTTCTGGAGTATGATACATTCTATCCTACAAAACTTTATGACTTTAAAACTGCTATTCAGATTAGTAAAGAGAGAATTTGTAGTTCTTTATTTAAAGTAAGTAATGTGAACATTTCCATACGTAATGTTTCTCCAATACACAGTACCGACCTGTATTCCTTCAGGTCCTCTGGCGCCAGGAAGCCCGTTGCTGAAACCTCCACCAGAGCCCTCCATGTCGTCCTACAAACACCAGCAAAGACATATTTACAGTCGGTAAAACTGACTTTGAATTAGCTTCTTTCTTTCCTGGCCATTTATTTTGAGATTAAATGCTGTTGTGAATGAGATGATTTAATTGACAGATATTCATACAAACTGAGCAGAATGATGGGTCTGCAGTACAGCTTTCAATAGGCTGTATTTTATTAACATATTTTCATATTACCATTCACCTTACCCCGGTCATAGAAAACCACTCCAGACTAAATGTAGCTTTGAATTGTTGTTATCCTTTTAAGTGAGATTAAGTCAACCCTTTTAAATTGTTTGATCAAGATACGAACTTACAAATCCGACACGGTAGCCAGATCCAGGAGGCCCAGGAGGCCCCGGTGGTCCGACTGGCCCGAGGGGTCCGGGCAGACCAGCCAATCCGGTCTGTCCCGGAACACCCGGTATCCCTGGGTCTCCTCCAGATCCCTGTAGGGAGGGATGGCAGACCAAATTAATACAATATCAAAGCATAAGGTAATGTTTTCATTTTAGTAATGTTATTGTCAGGACTTTAATGCACACAACTGCTACTACCCTTCATGCAGCATTTAGTGAGTTTAAGAGCACGGATAATGTAACTGCACAAAAACTCATGCTCATTGTTCTGGGGGCCAAATTCAGGCGTCACCAAATGTGAAACCAATCCATAACCAGCACTCAGATTAAACTTCAAGTCAAGTCTGCGGCTGACAATATTTGAGAAACATTTGCATATTGTTAGCAGACACAAATCCTCTGTGACGGCTGACGTGCCGGAGCACAGTTACCTGCAGAGAGGAAGACTTAGGAAAGGAGGAGGAGGATAAATAGTGGGGCAGCAGATTTGTGAGAAAAGAAAAGTAGGAGCTTGGCTGGAGGAATGAAAGGGATGAGAAGAGCTTTAGAAGTAGATGATACATCAGTATAGTTTCCAACAAGCACGCCATCAACTCACTGTACACTTATCTAACTTATTCTCTGTATGTGCCCTCTAGCACTGCTTACAAATACACATTGCATTTAGCTGTGTTTTGGACTGCAGATTTAAATGTAAAGCGGCAGCTAGTTAAAGAAACTTTAAACTTAAAGAAATCACAAGTCCTCACCTTCTCTCCAATCGCTCCTGGAAGACCCAGCTCGCCTGAATCACCCTAGTGTAGGAAAGAGCGGGACAAGATGTGTTAATAGCAACTTCAGTTTTTATATTTTCTTAAAATAGGATTTCAATGTTTTGGCTTCGTGGAAACAGCAAACTTTTAGCATCTGAGGGAGCTGTTCCCATGGCAGTGGTTTACAGATATCTCAGAGCTAGCATTTTAGCTACACGTTTTTAGGCACTTATCTCACCGAGAAACAGCTTAAGGATCAAGTCGCCAGCAAAACCATTGTTTTTCTTTGCTCACA
Source organism: Eleginops maclovinus (assembly GCF_036324505.1). Classification (NCBI taxonomy): domain Eukaryota; kingdom Metazoa; phylum Chordata; class Actinopteri; order Perciformes; family Eleginopidae; genus Eleginops; species Eleginops maclovinus. The sequence goes on along the minus strand of NC_086355.1, from coordinate 20,899,407 downwards.
TGGCATGTGCTCCTCACCTGCAGCCAGATCACATTTCTCTAGGGTTTTCTAGATGTTCGTCAAAGTTAAAATCACACTTGGCCCCGGCAGCCAACTAAACAAAAAAATACTTAAGTTATTGCCGGTATCAAGACAATATTGAGTGTGACCTAACTGTTCTGTACTGTTCTTACCCTGGAATTAGTTTTTTGAAGAGCACAACGCCTGTCTTTATAAATGTTTTATTCTTTCTGTTTAAAATAGCTGATCACCTATTTGCACACAGACCTGCTCCACATGTTTTCGAAGTGGTTCATGTTAGTGCGATCGGCGCTCTTCAGAGCCTACATACTTCAATACAAGCCATATCCACTTTCAAATCACAACATTTATAGAATTTGAAATGTGTGATAGGGGTAAAGTTTTTCCCACTTGGAAAGTGGATGCTACTTAGCCTAGCTAGCACTCATCCCATTGGATGAGTGTCTGACGGCTCTGTAACTATTACACAATAGAACTCTGGAGGGTCAGTTAGCATTAACGTTCTCTCTTTTAGGTATAGTTGAAGGGTAATGACCATTAGGTAAAATACAGATCGCTCAAATCATAGATCATGTTGTGTGTAATGGCCTGTGAACTATATTAGTTGTCGTCCATAGATACCGCACCATGTATCAATACTGTCAACCAACACCAAGGATATGCACAAGCAAACTATATTTAATCCAGTAAGATTTCAACAAATCTACTGTTCACACTATTGAGATGCATCTAGGGGTGCTAAACAGATGCATTTTGTTATTCCTATTAGAAGAAACATGTATTCAAACAGTCATTACCTTTTCTCCTTTAGGACCAGGAGCTCCTGGGTTGCCATCTGTCCCGGGAATACCAGGCAGGCCCTACAGAGATTTGGTGTGGGTGCACAGGAGTTGTTGATTAGGTTAGAGTCCACAGTCAGTTAGAGCATTGTTTGATTATTATTGCTGAGAAACAAACACATTGAACCTACAGGTTGACCGGGCAATCCATCCTTTCCTGGGGGTCCGAAAGCCCCAGAACTCGATGATGTGCCTGTTGTAGAGGGACCAGGAGGACCGGGGGGGCCAGGGGGGCCTGGTAGGCCAGGTTGACCCTACAATATCAAAAACAATCCTTAAGCACAGGCCGTTTCTAGCGGTCCATGGTGTGTTTTGTAAAACTAGGAGTTATAGCTACATTATTTTTCTGTTAGTGGTTTGACAGTGATCGTCTGGTTACAGTCTTACTGCAACAATCAAAATATCCTTCTTTACAAAGTTAATTTGTCTTTAGAGAGGGACTCATTTTACTGACCCGAACAGATTCAGGATCAGGGAACCCTGAGCCTTCCATGTCCGCAAAGGTCTGCAACACATAAACTGATGTCAGTTTCATTCAATACATCTCTGCTGATCCAACATCTGTCTGAACATGATGAGCATGTGACCGAGGTCAAGCAGAACTCACAGATCTGATTCCTGGACCTGGGGGTCCGGGAAGTCCCGGTGGACCTCTGGGGCCGGGTTGACTATCTCCACGGTCGCCCTGCATGCACCACAGACATTATTATAATAATCATAGCAATATTATCAGTAATATTCCTTATTGTATTTATGTTAGTGGGCATCTTACCTTATCTCCTTTAAGTCCAGGCTCACCCGAGGTTCCTGGGAAGCCAGGGGGTCCCTCAGGGCCCTGTGTTGAGATACATAATGTTAGGGCACTCATGGTTTGGCTACAAGGAAAAAAGTAAGTGTAAGAGTGTATGGATATATGTTCACATAGCCTTTGACAGATAGAAGTTAAAGATATTTGATAGGTGTTTTTGATATTTTTCAGGGAAAAAAAACAACTTACGGTTTTTCCATCCTCACCAGGATCACCCTGCGACAAAGAAACAATAATTACACATAGTCTTTTGATATTTAAAATGGGTACAAATATTCTCAATGTTACATTGATCTGTTTAACATCATATTTAAAGCCGAGTTGGTAACTTTAATAGATACATGAGTTGTGTGTGTGTCAGACTTGAAAACTTGTGATTTGTGTGTTTATGTAAACAGTTTAACTGTAGTCTACTAACTGGCTCCCCATCAGTTCCTGGTGGTCCCTCAGGGCCTGTAGCGCCTGGTGGTCCAGCTGGTCCTTGGGGTCCGGGGGCTCTGGAAGTAACTGAACCGTGACCGCCGACTGAAAACTCTGTTGCGGGCCCTGGAGGGCCAGGGGGGCCGACTGGGCCAGCAGGGCCGGGCTCTCCCTTCTTTCCTATGTAGCCAAAGCCTGCACTGCCCTGGAGGTGACGAAGCATCAGATATATTATTTACAGTGAGGATGAATGGATTCAACACCACAGACTGGCTTATTGTAAGGTAGTATCAGGGTTCTGGACCGTGCTGCATCACAATACACCTGAAGCTCTGTAGCTACAGCACGTGACTCAAATCACAAAGACAGCATTGAGATGATCTCTAACTCACCTTTGTTCCCTTCTCCCCGGGTTCTCCCTAAAAGGTGAAAGAAGAGACAGCAGACTTCATTAGCTGTCTACTTCAACTAAAAACACTTGAATCCACTGACATGTTTATACAGACACATTCACTGTAGGAGAACTTCAACTGAAACACATCCCACTGACTGGACTCTTCCATTATTAAGGGAACCTGCTAATTAAAGATTTGATCTTTTTGTAAGTTTTTTTCTTTGTGTATCCCCTGCTGAATCTGTGTCAAATCAGTGTTGTGTTCATTTTAAGGAACTGTCTCATTTTAGGAAAGTAGGTCCTCGAAACACTGCATATCAAAAAATACAGCATATCAAAATGGGATAAAATAAATAAATAGATTGAATACAAAATGATAGAAAAGCAACATAAATAAATCCTTGATAATATAAGCACATGCTTGCATTACATTAGGACTATCAGCTCCCTCTAGTGTACCTCTGGTACGTTTCTCTCAGTGGCTGCTGTTACTAACCCTGCTCCACTCTGTGCTCTTTACCAGCTGACTCCCCCCCACCCCCCCTCTGGGACCTTCACAAGGACAAACTAAAAAGGAATTATTGCATCGTCAGTGCGTCCCACCCCTCTCACTGCAGGACATGTCTAATACATGTACCCCATCCTATAGTAGATGATATAAATAGGTCCGAACCTTCTCTCCACGGGATCCCCCCCGTGATCCGGAGCTGGATTCTCCCTTCGGCCCGATCGGACCCCTGTCTCCTTTCATTCCCGTGTCCCCAGCGCTGCCCTTCTCTCCTTTCGCCCCGGCCGGCCCTGAAAGCGACGACAAAAGGACAGAGTCATTAGAGCCCTCATGAAAAGAGCTCTCAGAGATGATTAATGATTGTATTCAAGCCCCCAACGATAACCAGGACCCAAAAGAACAGGAGGAAACGGGAAGAGAAAATGACTTTTTTTGCTTGATGGAGTGAGAATCCCCTGTGTGTGTGTGTGTGTGTGTGTGTGTAATATAAAGACCATGTGAAGGTTCTGAGGAGGATACACCTTCATATACCTGCATGCACCACCTTTTCCATATTTATATTCTAGACCTTTAAACAGTAGATTTTTTAAACAATGCAACCGACCCCTTCACCGCTGACATGCACAGCAACACGATGCTGTCAGAGTTCCGGTTCAGGGAGCTCTGCTATGGAGAAATGGAAGCCATGCCTCTAAACTGATACATAAGCATGAAGCACTTGCTGAAAAACACCCTCATATCCTAGCATTAGTATCCTATGCAATTATTTTCCATCCTTGTTATTCTTAAGGAATACATATCTATGTGAAGCTGAACCAGAATCATTTCCTCTAACCCTTTTTTATATCTTCTCTCCCTCAAATGAGCTTCTATTTCCTCTTTGTGTATATATTTCCAGAGGATTACAGCGTGAACAGCCCAATTTTCCATTCCCCTGGCTTATTTAGGAAGATATACGCCACCCGTCATGAATTCAGAAGCATTAAGCATTGGGATTCATGCATGCTGTCGGTGAGGTCCTGCATGAGGAGCACACATGAGGCAGCAGAGCAGAGAAAAAAAGGAAGTAAAACACGGATGCTTGTCTCTGTGATTTTTAACCCCCCCACCCCTCTCGACCCACCTGAGGACCCTGGCAGCCCGGGCCTGTTCTCCACAGAGACTGAACTGTGCCGGGAGTCACTCGCTGAACACATTGCAAAACACAGTGTTAGTTTAGTCTCTAGTTTGACATGGTTGTAGTCAGTGACATGGAGGTAGGCTAGTTTTTCATTTTGAACATTCGGGTGTGGTATTTATTTTATGCTTGAGTCTACTTTCCTGTACATTATGCCAGAGACTCAACTTCCAAAGCTTCTAAAACTTTATTTTGAAGCACCATGAGAGGTATTTGTTGGTTGCAGTTTGTAAACACCTCAAACTAAGTTGGCACAAACTCAACAAGAGTTATGCTTCTGCTTCTCGTGAGGAACAAGATTTCCCTGCTTTTGTGTTTCTCCTCGCTATAGTTGTTTTGTTTTCTATCACATCTGATCGTTGTGCTATTATAGACGTTTACACAATAATTGTCCCAAACATATCTAAATAAATTCCAGACAGAGGGCTGTTTTATTAGTACAGTATTCTGCATTGTGCCTCTAAGTAAACAGCTAATTTAGTAAATAGGTACTGTTTGGTATTCATTCCAAGTATACTTCTTTCAGATGTGAAATCGACTGTATCACAATGAACCAACAAGATACTGTGTCTTTGCCTTACAAATTAACCACTGTCCATGATGTTAACACACAGTAAAGTATGTCAGACCTTTCACTTTTTTTTCATAATAAAAGTCAGACTCTTTGAAGTCTCTGCACTTCTTCTCTGTCATCAACCGATATCAGCATCTTCTGATAAATATGCTATACATTTGTGTCAGCTATTAAACTTTAGTCTGGTACTATCTTTAGTCAACATCATGTGTTTTATTTAAGTCTCAACTCTGGCCGACGATATTGCATGTAACATTATGTCTTCATTGTTTTTAATGACGCCGGTGCATCCTCTTACTCAGGGAGAAAAGGATGTTGATATATTTATAGTTTTATGTATTTACTGTACGTAAGTACACTGTTAAGGTACTTGTACTTTACTTGAGTATTTCAAGTTGTTGCTAGTTTGTACTTCTACTTCACTACAATTCAGAGGTAAATCATGTACCTTTTCTCCAATATATTTATTTAATACCTTTAGTTGCTTCGTACTTTGCAGATTTGGATTAATGATGTGAGATATAATCAACCCTTAAATCAGACTGTAGTTCACCTGGAGTAAATTCAGCAGCTACCCTGCAGTATACAAAGCCATTAAAACTAGCTGCACCTTTACCAGCTCTGAGAACACTTTAATGATCGATAATTATAAAACATATCAGATATATAACTGTGAAATGGACCAATCTGCATAACCAGTACTTGTACTTTTGGTTCTTTAAGTAGATGTTGATGCTTTTTTCCAATTCTATTTGAGCAACATTTTGAATGCAGGACTTGTTGCATAGTATTCCTAAACCCTGGTACTTCTACTTTTACTCAAGCACAAGATTGAGTACTTTTCCCACCTCTTAGTTTTATATACGTAAATGCAGACAGTCATCATGTTCCTAACTAAAACATCGTGCTGCTGTGGGGAAAAAAGTCATTTGTGTTATGACCACTAGATGGTGCCACATTAATGGATCACAAAGCAAAAAAGAAAATCAGTTTCACAATATCTGTGGGCTAATCACTTATTAAGATAGGGATACATCATTTGTAAGGGTTATAAATATTATAAATTAAAATGTATGAACACTTCAAGTAAAGACTGCAGCAGTAAGTGAGTGCTGCAATATTCCTCATGTCCACTAGATGGAGACATCAGAGAGCACTTTTGCAGAAAGCTCTGGCTTGCTCAGTTAAGCCAGTTTCAGGAAATTGAACACTGCAACAACATGTGCAATCATAAACCCCCACACCCAACAGGTGAGCTCTGTTAGCAGGTCGGAAAGACAATATCTATCGTGTACTTCAAACTATGTTTTAAATGTATGAAACATCAATAGTTGCGAAACTGTAAGGATTAGATGCAGACATTTGTGAAAAATCATTGGCATGAAGGAGGTACAGAAACATTAAGATCTATAACGAATACATGCAGTCTCTTCTCAGGATTCCAGACTCACCTGTTTCTCTGGCAGTGAACTCCTCGTCCTTCTTGTGGAGTGGAGGCTGCTGGATGGGCCGGGAGGATGGAGGAGTAGTCTGCAGGCACAGAGAGACAGATACATATTTAAAAATGGTGGAATGTAACAAAGTATATTAACTCAAATATTTTACTTAAGTAAAAGTTTGAGGTCCTTGTACTTTACCTCAGTATTTCTGTTTTACCAATATACTACATTTTGGGAGCCAATATGGTATTCCCTAAAGAGGGAGTTAGTCAGTTCTCTCTCTCTCTCTCTCTTCTCTCCCCCCCCCTGGCTAAAATGCGTCTCCTTTGTTTACTTCCTGAACATAGTGACAGTGACATAGTGACTTACACTTCTATTGGCTAGCACTCCAACACATTGTAACTGATAGGCTGAGGGGCGGAACACCCATAAGCAGTGCAGTTGACCAATCACAACAGAGCCGGCCAGCTAATCAATCAGAGCAGACTGGGCTCTGATTTCAGACAGGGGGTGAAGAAGAAGAAGAAGACATACTTTTTATTAATCCCTTACAGGGAAATTGCTTTCTCTACTCTGTTGTGTTGACACAAATTAAACACACAGAGGATATACATGCACAAACACAGAGGAAATACATGCACACACAACCACATGCAGAGGAGAGGTGGCAGAGCAGAGAGGCAGCCAGGTACCCAGCGCCAAGGGAGCAGATAGAGGTTGCCTTGCTCAAGGGCACCTCGGCAGTGGCCTAGGAGGAGAACTGGCACCTCTCCAGCTACCAGCTCACTCCATATTTTTTTTGGTCCGATCGGGACGTGAACCGGCGACCCTTCGGTATCAACTTTTAAAGTTGATGCCAATACTTTTGTACTTCTACTCAAGTAAGACTTTGCATGGACTTTTACTCATGTTTAGAGTTCAGTGTTGCTACATTTACTTGAGTAAGTAAAACATCTGATTACTTCTGTCATCACTGCATATTTAAAAAGGGCAATGGAGGACATTGACTATAGGCTGGATCTGGGTTTTATGGCTCAGCTGGGATCCCCCCTGAATAGAGGAACTGTGCATGGGAAAGAGTAGGCATTGTGTTGAATTTAATCATAGCAGTATTTATAGTTTGTGCAGCCAAGGCTCTCTACATAACGAACAAGGCCGTTTCCCAGCTCCGCACAGAGCTTTTAAACAGGGTAAACATAATTGAGTCAATATGTGCATGGCAAACAGAGCTTGTTCTCGGGAAATCGTCATTGTTGTCAGTAATTGTGTTGATCGCTGTTAGACATCTCAGGCCTGGCCTCTGATGCAAAACTGCTTTTTTTTGCGAACGTGGCCAACTTGTACAACTTCATAATCCAGTTTTAATAAGAACCAGGCAATCATTGAATTTAAACACAAACCTTTGTTAGTATTCATTTTTTTTATTGTATGGGGTCATCTCATTGCTGCTAAAGTAACACCCCTTATAACCTGCAAAGCTAAGGAACCCTAGAATCAGACAAAAGGGCTGAATTCAGGAGGGAATATTAAGTGTGTGCCATCAGACACCAACAGTTTTTCCCTTGAACTCTAAAATGCCTTTTAATATTATTAATGGATGTTTCGCCAAAATGGTTTAATGTATTTCGAAATAGGGCTGTACCCAATATACATTTTTTAGAACTTTCTTCTTTAAACAAGATGTGCAAAAAATAAATAAATGGTTCAGCATTTAAAATGTTGACTTCAATGTTCTGCATGAAGCTTTGAAATTGATGTACCCTATTGTGTTTGAATTTATGTTTTTGTGTACCCTATGCCCTCAGTCTTCCTATTACCCACAATACCCTGTCACTAAAATCACGGAAGGGCTGAGAGAGAAGCTGTTGAAGGTTGGGGGAGAAGGGGTCTACTCCCAAACTGCCTTTGGGGTAAAAACAAACCCCCCCCCACCCACCGCCTGTAACTCATTCTTCACCGGTGACACACCTTGGTTTGTCACCTGTGGAATTCCAGAGAGGAATGGGATAGAGAGTGGAGGAGGTGGGAGCAGCTAGAGGATTAAAGTGATCCAGGGTTAATAACTAACCAGTCCCCCCCCCCCGGCCCCCCCGGCTATGCTGCAGCCTGATATATGCATTAACGTGAAAAAGAATACCCCGCTTGTTCGCTCCTCAACTTATCCATCACAGCCGGGCTGACGGGTGGGAGGATCCCCTCTTTAGAACTTTGTGTTGATGGATTTGAACCACATGACCCCCCCAATGTAAGAGCAGGTATGCAGCTCCTTCGGCAATGAACATTATCCAACCTCCGCAGCAGCGCAGGTTGGATAGTACTTTTTTTATTGCATCCCCCACGAGAATCACACAGGAAGCTTTCTGGATTTTTGTAGTTAGTTTTAAGATGATAGGAAAACAATCTGGCTGTTTATAAAACACAGAACCTAAATTTGATTCTGTTTTGTTTAACATTTAAGGGCATAATAAAGTGGAATCATGTTTTAACTTGAATGCAAACATTCCTCCAACCCATCCAGTTAGCTTTTTGGTATTTAAATGTATCAAAGTAAAGACAATATATCTTCAGCACTTGGTCTAACTTTTGCTAAATCTATCCCACAGGCATCACAGTCCCTCTGATATCTGGCAGAGATGCAATGGATCCTACAGTGTGTTTAAAAACAGGCCAGGATACATAAAAAGTCCCTAAAACTAAGCGCGCTGCTGTTAGCGGACGCGTCTGAGAACAGTATGAGGCTAAAGGACTGGAGCTGCACCAGAGCAAGCAGGGTCTGCCTCCGGATGTGAGCAGTCAGCTGCCAGAATGGTTAAAAAAATTGCTTAAAACATTGTGAAACCAACAAAAAACTATCAAAATATGTTACAAAAAATTCAATTATTTGTGCTTTCTTTCAAATGTTCGAGGCTGCAGGGAAGCAAGTATGTGATATATTGATGAAGAGGGGAAATAATAAAGCTAATTTATGAGTACATATTTATTAATATCATATGCAAAGCATCTGCATTTTGTTCTGGTGCCTGCTTATGTTATACTAAATTACTCCTGAGAGCTAACTCAAGTCTCCTCAGTTAATTGACTTCAAGTCTCAAGTCCAGTCTTCAGGCGTTCAAGTCAAGTAAGCTGTGTCTCACAGTGAGTCGTACATTTGGCTCGTACAACTTTTAATAAACAAAATCTATAAAAGTTGTCCAGATTAAGAATTCACAAAAGCTTTCCTAACATGATGGACATAACTAGGCAGTTGTTAGCCACCACTGAGTATCTGACCTCTCCCTGAAACACTCTCACGCTCTTGAACGTGTCCTCTTTGTGCTTCCTGCTGAAGGAGACTCTTGGCCTGCAGCGGTGACACAGTGAAGGGTGACTGCCTCGCTCTGCCATCTATCATCATGGATTCCAGGATGACAAAATGGAAAGTTTCACTAAAACAACTCTCCCTGTCTGACTCCCCTGTGCCCGGACTTGCCTTAATTGCACGAGTGTATGTTCCATGGAAAACATTGAAAGGTTGATATTAGATGCCAGCTGTTGTCTTTTACATGGCATTACATCCTTTGATAAATAGCTACTGCACAGATGGAAAAGCCCCCTTATAAAAGCTGCAGGTAATATGGCAGTAATGATGGAGAGACTTCCGACATCCCACCTTGTCCCCCCCCTGTCATCGTCTCTCACTTTCTTTCCACCTCTGTCATCTCCTGTACACAGTTGATTCGGAAGCCAGTCAGAATAACAACGCCCGGAGGCGTTTGGGGGGGCTGGGGGGCTCTGACTTGGATCAGATCGAGTTCAAATTGACATGTGTTTTTTCTGACTTCACTGTAATTGTGAGTGGGAGGCCATGCACGCACAGGGTTGCATGGAGCGCTGCATTCAGCTATCTTTGGGGGGTGGGGGTGAGTGGGTGTTTGTGGAATCTGTGTGTGAGAGAGACAGAAAGCAGACAGAGGAAGACAAAAGGTGGGGGATAGTGAAAGAGTGACAAGAAGAGATGAAGGAAGACACAGAGATACAGGAACATGTAGGGGTGGCAGTGCATGGAACAGAGCCTATGTGCATGCTGGGTAATAGACAACTGTCCGTCAGCCATCTTGTGATATGCATCTTAATCGAGGTCATAAAATATACATAACTAATTCTATACAGAGCACGTCACCTGAAAGCAGTGCTGTGTCTCAATGTGCTATTCTGACCGCATGTGTGCGTCCCAGTGCTAGCTAGCAGCTATCTATCAACATTATTGTTCACAATAATATTATGGCTAAATGCATGGAGTACCCAGATGGTCCATTCAGAACGAGTGTGGAACTCTTGACACTTCTTCCGCTGCTTTTAATTCAACTATTCATATCTTAAACTGCACTGTAACGTTTATTCATGTATTTTGTACTGTGTTATGCTGTATTAGCTTGTTTTATGCTTATTATCTGTTTTTAAATGCCATTTGTGTTTCCGCTGCACTATTTCTTAATATTCTTAATCGCTTTCATTTTTGATAAGCACTTTGAATTGCCTTGTGTTGAAATGTGCTATAAAAATAATATGGCCTTGCCTTATACTCATTAGCATATCGGCTACGTAACGGAAGACACACAAGCTGCAATTGCGAATGTTTCGGTAAAGACAGTACTATACAAATAAATGCAGGTGTTTTATCTACTATTTAATAAACAAACCATTATAATGGTGTCGAAATATAGGCATCGTTACATTTTTGGGGTTAATTGAGCAGTCCGTAATGATTTGCAACCACTAAACATAGCTAACTGGCTAAAAACTAAATTCAGATTGCTAGTTAGCTAACAGGGGAGATTGTGACTTCCGGTGAGGGCACAACGGCTGTGTGTGATTTGGGAACACCACATGGTCAAAATGCACACACTGCCCAAGTGTATACAGTGTAAAAACATGGCAATGTGCTAGGGAGAGTTAATCACATTATTACTACTTTAAAAGCGTACAGTTTATTTTGAATAATATGCTAAAACCCTCAATCAACTGTGAACACTCAACTTGCTGACTTTCTAGTTGGACAGCTAAAGCGATTAAGATAGCAATAAAATGTCAGAATGATGATATTTAATCCTTAACGTTGGAAGTCCCCATTCATTTCCCTTGTTTCCTCAATAGTCTGACCAGAGAAAACCCTCCATGTAAAAAGTCTTTGTCCCACGATCTATAAAACAGAAGTAGCTCCATTTCAAGACATCAACTCAGCAGTTTTTAATCTCTCCTCAGGGATAAGTGTGTTCACTCACTTATAGCGAGCAACCTGAGACATCAGCGGTACACCTTACAGTAGGACGACTCTGTTTGCAGAGGCTCGATCTGCTGCTAATAATCTCTGTCAGGTATACATGTCGGGCCTGGTCAGCTGATGAGTCCTCTTTAGGGAACAAAGCATTCTTCTTTCATACCTCTTCTCACTCTCTTATATAATTATTTCTTATGATACATCAAACACACCGTCCAGCGGGGAAATGGTAGATAAAACCATACTGCTTCAATATTATGTACCAAGGAGAAACAGCCATTTCTTGGATATTAACAAGAATATGACAATTCTTCAAGGTGTTATTTTCCTGGGCCCATTTCTTTGACCCAGATAATCAGTTTTTTCTGACCTCCCTGAGCTCAGGCCTGCGACCTTGGGCTGCTGTGCTCTCAGTGTTTTGTCTCCTTATTCCTGCCTGTTGGCGTCAGCTAGTGTTATAGTGCTTTGCCTGTTTTATATTGTTCTCAGAATGTTGATTATTCTCTCAGAACCAGCCAAATACATGGAACTTGGGGGAGAAATCTTCAGAATTGGTCGGGCAATCACTGCGTTAGCTCGTGGCAGCAGCACATGTATTTGTCAATTCTCCAACCATAACTTGATAATATGGGTGTCATCCTTGACAGCACACTATCCTTTCAATCCCACATTAATAACATCAGCCGGTCTGCCTACTTCCACCTACGAAACATCAATCGCCTCCACCCCTCCCTTACCCCCCCCCACTGCCGCTATTCTTGTCCACAGCCTCGTCACCTCCCGTCTGGATTACTGCAACTCTCTCCTCTTCGGCCTCCCTCAAAAAACCCTCCATAAACTTCAATTGGTCCAGAAATCAGCTGCCCGCATCATAACTCAGACTCCCTCCATCCACCACATCACTCCTGTCCTCCAACAGCTCCACTGGCTCCCGGTTCAGTTCCGTATTCAATTCAAAGTCCTCCTGTTAACATTCAAAGCAATCCACAACCTTGCCCCCCCAAATCTGTCCGACCTCCTCCATGTTCCCACTCCCTCCCGCTCCCTCAGATGTTTCAGTGTTTGCCATCAAGTTCCAGCTCCCCCATGTTCTCATTGTGTTAAGATTCCATTGCTCCAGAAGTTTATATCACAGAACAGACTTCATCATTAAAACTGGGTCGCTCCGTGTTCTTTATTTGCTATCCTTCCTATTTCCATCACCTTTACCACGTTAAGCTTTCATCTGCTTATAAGTCAGTCATGTGACTATTGACCCTCTTCTCCTTCCCATTTCGTATTATTCTCTCTGGCCTTTCTTTTCTCCCTAAATTTAGAAATGTAGCACTTGCATTAGCTGCATGTCTCTCTGCATGTCATCAGATGGCAGCGCTTGCAGCGACAGTGACTGGGATACATATCGACAAATATTTGAAATGAATAAAAAGTTGCTCCATACCGTCCATCTATGCGTCTCTCCAGCTGGTCTTGAAGTCTTACCATCATCGCCGCTTCCATCACCTGAAGCCTGAGGAGAACAGAGAATTTTATTTAAATGTGAACAAGTTTTTATTTGGGTTTTTTGAGTGCACTGAAAGAGGCAAACCATTACATCTGAAAATGTTCTTTAACTGTATGTCCATTTGTTTCAGAAAATAACATATTTTTGAATTCCAGGTCAAAATAAAGTCAGCAAAAAAGGAATGTAGTTATTTTAGAGAATTTTCTTTTGTTATTATTTGTGCTGAGGGACATATTGTTGCTCGATGTGTTGTCTTTTTTGGCTCTACGCATGATTTTATGACACCCTATGACCAGTTCCCTGTTGAAAAATATGTTTTAATCACAGACGTTTTACCTGATTAAATAAAGTTGTCAATGATTGTACATTTTTTTCGTCTCAGCATTAATGTCATAGGGTCAAAAGCCTGTATAGTTGTTGTATCAAACAATTTACAATTCATTAAGTAGTTTTCATACAGTCCAAAGTGCCTTAGTAATGCAATATCCTGAGTGCCTCCTGTGAACAGCTGTTTGTGTTGGAGATAAAAGACATCCTGAAATCAGAAACCTGTCATTTCCACTCAGGATTCTTTCGTCTAATCCAAACGACATCTAAAAGATTTGAAGGCAACAAGTGAACCTTATCCCTTCAGTGAGGTTCTGGTGGTCTCGGCAGGCGGAGCAGCTGTGAAGTCAGTGTTTTACTAAATAACAGTAAAGGCTGCTGGTGGGCTGCGGAGGGGCACCTGTGTTTGTGTGTGTGTGGTCAGGGTCAGTGGAAAAAAATGTTGCTGTCACACGCTTATCTTCTACTATTGCTAACATGCTGGCAAAAACAAACAAACCCACTAAAATGTCATTACTTGTGCTCCGTTAGGGCATCCCAAATGCAGATGTAGATCCACCAGCAACAATCTGAGTATTCCTTGAAGCCACGGGTCCCTGATTTCAGTCAGAGGCGCTCTAAAGCAGGCTTCTCATTTCAATTTTGCACGCTGAAATGAACTATTGCTGGCAGATTGTATCAGCTGCAGCTAGTTAGCCAATTAGGGTAATGGTAGCGCCATGAGTCGGGTGAAAGCCGTGTTTCCGGCTGTTTTTTTTTCAAGTTTTCAGCTGACTCCTTTTAAAATTATAATCTTGTGAAAGGAGTTTAACCATTCACATGACGATGGAAAATCCTGAGGTGAAAGCTGCATCTCCCCTGGAGAATAAATCACATTTATCAGCCGACATGCTTTACCGTGTATTTTTTCCCCGTCACATTTCTACATAATATTATTTGTGGTTGTTTTTCTAATATTTGGGAATAATACATGTTGTATTTTTGCATGTTTTTCACATACTATACCAGGGTTTTTTGGGTGATATTTTTGAGATGCTCCACTGTGTATTTTTCTTTTAGAATTTCTACGTACTAATCTTTGCTGTTTCGAATATTTCGGAATACTACACTTGTTTTTTTCCGAAATATATTCAATATAGTTTTTATTTATTATTTTCAACATACTATTTGGTTTATTTGTATGCTTTTGACATACTATGATATGTTGTTATTTATTTCTGATAGTTTTGAGATGCTCTACTGTGTATTGTTTTGGGAAAAATGTTACATAATATTCTTTGCTGCATGTTCTAATATTTTGTAATACCACACTATGTTGTTTTTTTTTCTTCATATTTTTGCCTTATTATACTTTGGTGTTTTTTTCATATTTTTGACAAACTACATTAGGTCATACTTTGGAAAATAATGGGTTTCTATAGGCCGTTGTTTTTTGCATATTTACTATTTCTATTTCTTCATATTTTAGACATACTATGTTACGAAACTTTTTTGCATTTTTTAAGATATACTATACTATGTAATTGCTTTAAATATTTTTATATATACCATACTTTGTTGTTTTTTCTTCATATTTTTTGACATAAGACACTAAGAAGTTTTTGGGGGAGATGTTGGCGTAGTGTACGATGTTTTTTGACTACTCTTCCAGGTTGTCTATGCTTTTTTCAAAAGTTTTTTGACATTTTATTCAATTACATTTTTATGATATATCATATTATGTGGTTTTTTCAGATATTTCAGGATAATATACTATGCAATTTAACAGTTATTTTTTTTACAATTTGAGAAATGTGTGTTTTATAACATAGCGTTTTAAACGACAGATGTGTTGCTGCATCATCTGAGCGATTATTGCAGCCTTGGCTCAGATGAACCTTGTTGTAGCAACACTGAAAAGACACAACCCTTGTTTATTGTTGTGGTTTATTGATTTATTGGAGCACACACAACTTCATCACGTCTATATATTCTCTGTGTTGTGTGTAAAATTGGTGTCAAGATGGATGCCTTGTCTACTTCAAACAAAACCAACCAAAGTGTACAAATAAAGTTACCTGAACCTGAACTCACCATGTCTGAGTCATCTCCATCCTCCTCACAGTGCCTCTCAGCAGCGCGGGGATCTCCCACAATCCTCAGCTCCTCGATCACCCCCTGTTGCAAAACAAGGACATGGTGTTTTGGTGTTAACAATACATGTAATAATGCAGCACTCGTTCTCACACACGTCTTACTTTCATCATATGTTATATGGATGTTTTCTCCTGAACTTGCTGCTTATTCTCTCAGGGAATTCCCCCTCCCCACAAAAATCACAGGGGCTATTGATGTCTCCAGTTTGAGCCTCTGCCTGTGAAGTGCCACTATCTGTGCCCACACACAATCTGTCACATGTTCCCAGACAGGATGCTTGCACTGATAGCATTCATGCTATCTGACGGCCTATCAAAGGGCCATTAGCTCTGAAAGAGGAGGTGGTTTCTCTGCTGCGCAGTTATTTGGAGTCAACTATTTAGGACACATTTATGTCCTGAGAAGAAAAGTCAAATGGTTATTTTTACCGGAACTTTGAATATAAATAGAACAAGCTCTTTGAAATGTAATGGTGGTACTGGCTGAGTTGTGTGATGATTAATTCATGTGTCATGGTGTTTTCCTAACAAAGTCCTTCAGATCTTCACAATAAATCTTAGATTCTATACAAAAAGGACCCTCACTAAACAAATTCTCTTGAAGAATGTAATGTCCATTTGATAAATATGTAAATATTTAAACACAAAAGAAGCCCGCCAAGTCTTCATTTGATTAGAATAATGACATTCACAAGACCTCTCCAGCTCAGGGCCGTGTGAAGGTCAACAAAGAAGAAAACAGGGTTCACTTGGTCTTTCCCAGTAAACACATTATGATACATCTTCCTGACCACTAGGGAATACCTCACAAGGGCTCAAGTAATACATTAAAAAAAGAACGCTGGAAATGATTTGCAAAATGGTTTACACCCAATGAGTAGCTGTCTTAAAACACAGCAACAAACAGATTTAAACAAGGCTTTCAGCTGGGAAAAACTTTATTCCCCCTAACATTTATGGGAAGGACTTATTTGGAATTTTGACTCATTAAGTTGTGATAACATATCTCCCGGTTTCCCCTAGATGTGAAAATATAGCAGTGGATGGAAGGAAATTTTAAGAATACAATTAAAATGGATATAAGGGGTTCTGCCTTTATGGCTTCCTGTCCTCTATTAAGTCTTTTTAACAGAACAGAGAGGTCATTTCAGTCCATATGAGCAGAAAGACTATACCACTAAACAGCAGAAATGGCTCACCAACCATCATTATCATCCAAAAGTGTCACTAAAAAGTTATAAACAACCAGACTTGTTTATCTACTGAACGTGTGTTTAATTAATGCATATAAAGAATAGCAGTAAGTCCCGTAAATGTCTTATTTGGCAAGCTAAATAATGAAGATTTGGATGAATTACAGATATATCTTCTCTCCCCAAGGTAGGGTTTTATTTTAAGTTGGAAAAACTGATTTTATTTAATATCTGGCTGTATTCTATATAATATTTATGTAAATAACCTTAAGCAATATAGTCAGTGTCAGGATGAACAATTATAACTCCGCCTGCAGTTGCATGTTTTCTCCGTGCAGGTAGCCGTGGGGGAACCACTATAACCTTTAACAGCTAGGGTCAACAGTTGTTGCGGTCAACTGTTGGGATTTATAGCAGTCAAGTGACTCAAGTTAATTACACGCCAGCTGTGAGTTCTTCCAATTATTCTCAGAGCACTCTCAGGACATTTATGTTTCTGTTAAGATGAAGCCAATTTGAGCGATGAAATCATATGAGAGTTATTTGTCGAGGATGTTTCACATGATTGACTAAAGAGAGTCAAAACACTCATCTGAACTTCCCCGCTTAGGAGTCCAGAAGCATGTCAAGTTGGTTCTAGAGAAAGATAGTTTGGGAATGTGGTTTTTGCCTAACCTAGGCCTTGTCCACACGTACACAGGAATTTGTGTGACATACGTTTTTTCTTCCACACCCAAGCATGTTTGAGGTCACTGAAAACTAAGTTGTCACTTTGAGTGTTTTCAGAGTTGTTGAATAGACGGCTAAAAACGGGCTTGGTAATGTTTGACCTGTAATGTCACTGTGCATGTGAATTAGAGCTGTAATGTTTGGCAGGCATTGTTAATGGAGCAACATTTTGAGCACTGGCGACGCAAATACAAGCTTCCTCTTAGTTTTGTTTTTGATGTGCTGTATTTTGACTTCAAATGTTCCACATACTATTACTTATTCTTCCACTATACTGAGCAAAGAGGCCTACCACAAATTCATAGTTAACAGTCCCCCGCCACATCTCCTAACACATGAGGTTCATTTGACTGAGGCCTTTTCAGCGCATCATTCAAATGTATCTACTCTGAACGCTTTAAGAATAAATGAAGTGTATCTTGTGTCATAAAGACCTTAAATATGTAATTTCCAGATTTCGTGGGCCTGAGTAATGTTTATTTGAACACAGAGAGAGCTTGCATACATACCAGAAACTTCTCAGGATCAGCTCCTCCAGCTTGCCCCACAAAGACCCCAGCGCCTAACTCCAGCTCCATCTCGTCGGGGGATCTCTCGAGGTGCAACACCTGAGGGTCCGTGTCACAGTTCAGGTAGAACATCACCTTGTCGTCCCTCACAGCGATGGCAAAGCGAGTCCAGGTGTCCCTCATGGAGGGCGCACGGAACCTGGCCGCCTCGTACGACTGCTGGGAGTCGGGTTCGGTGTAGTACAGGATGACGTACTGGTTGCCGCCCTGCACCGCGGACAGCTTCACACCCACGTACATGATCTGCTGTGCGGCATCAGTGATGGAGAAGATGGTGCCGCCCCTTTCGGAGGTGGGCTTCAGGTTGAAGATAAGGGAGAAGTCTCGGTAGAAGGGGCTCGGCAGGTAGGCGCGGGCCAGCTGGCCTGAGTTGGCATCAGGGCCGAACTCATAGCCAGGGCTGTTGTCGGGGCCGAAGACCTGAGTAATGGTGCTGGGAGGAGGATCCCCAATCAGCTGTAGCAGGGTGACACCACTTTCTTCTAGAAGGGGAGAGAAAAGGGAGGTAAGGCCACAATATGCAGGGGATATGTTGGTGGTTAGATGGGAGGGCTGCATGGCAGGGTGTCATGTTAGACCAGGAGGGTGGACACAAGGGAGTGTGCCTGATGCGGGAATAAAGGCTGTTACTTGCATTGGACTCTGGTATTGTGACTCTTTTTCTACTAAACCAAGAAAGACAAACTGAGGTATTGGTGAAGCAAGTGTTTTACAGTGATTGTAAAGAGCATTAAGACATAAAATGTAGAAGGAAAGTTACCTTGACTGACTCCAAACAAACTGCTGGCTCTTATGAGAAGCACTAGCAAAGCAACTTTGCTCAGGGGACCATAAACAAACCAACCAGTTTATAACTTCTAGACCAAAAGATGGAAAGGGTTGACTTGCATTATAAAAGGCAGAGGGATGGGCCCTTTGGGACTAAGAAGAGCAGATTAGCAGACATTGCATATCAAAGACTAACGACAGACGTAAACTTCAGAGCTGAAGTTATCAGATCTTGTCTTTAAAATAGAAGGTCTGCTAAAGGGATCTTTTAAGGTACTGTATATTCTACGAGATTGGGAATTTAAAGCTCCCAGAATCGGAGTCAAACTACTTTAAATATGGTGCTGCATGTATCAAACACATCTTTGTGTTTCCTGCAGAATTATCTTAAAAAGGATTAAGCCCATTTTTGGGTATGGATAGAGGAACTACTAGATGGGTTCTTTGCAAAACGTTTTGGAAGAAATCAGACAAAATGAGTAACATGGAAATATTACACATTTAAAGAAATACTTAAAAGCCAAAATGCTGATTTGTTTACTTACATTCTTGAGGTACTATTTATCTTGCATGCATCCACCATAAAGGAAGACTAAAAACATGTAAAAAAAGTCTTGAAGAACTGAACTAAATGAAGGCCAAAACACATACATGTACATTGTACCCTAATTCTTAATATAAAAAAAACAGGCTCATGTTTGTGGATTGACATTTTGCAATTTTTGCAAATCAAGGTTTAAAATAGGGTGATAAAACTGATTTACAAATGGTCCTAATGAGGGTAAATTATTCATACCTAAATTGTTCTCCAAACATCAACAACTAATACAGCTAGCGTCTGAATAGGCTGGAGATTTATATCTAGTCATCACATTCCTGAAGACACTATAAAAGCCCAAAACTTCTTCCGACTTGTGTGACATCTGCTGAATGTCACTGCCCCGGGGGCACTCAGGGACTAACAGCTGGGCCTCCTGCATATCTCTGTTCACTCTTCCATCACCCTGGGTGACTCTGGAGAGGTCACCGCATAATAATTGGAGGCGTTTAAGAAACACAAGACACACAAAGAGTGATGTGTGCTCATTCCCAAGCTGGTTCGGATGCTTTACTAGCATCACACTGGAGACTAAACAGTGCTGCTTTGATCAAAACCAATGTTTCCTCATGTTAAAAGAAAAATCACTGTTTTGGGAGTGACATAGATTCTGGGGCTTTGAAGAATTGCTTTGGTTTACCACCTGGAGTCTAATGTGAGAGCTCTATTGCCCGGTTCAAAGCCTCCCCACTGCCCCGATGCTGGAGATCAGTCGGTTCTGCACTCAGCTTTTGTTGAGAGCTTAAACACACGAGATGTTTAGCTGAACCCGAGGTCCTGCTTTCTGCTGTACAACCATAAACACCAGTCGTACTTTTCTGCACGCTGTTTGAGAACTGGAGATGCTTTCATTTGAATCTGAGATGACATAGAACCCAGTCAAACTGTTGCAGGACAGCAACAAAAGGTACTTTCCAGGATGAAGTATGCTGTTCCAATCGGACGGACATATCAGAATAATCCTCATGAGACGTGTCAAAAACACAAGAATAATCAAATTTAATGTAAACTTGTACGCTCTGGATTAATAAGAAAGTAGTATCTTGGTGTATTTCGAATGAGATATCTCCAATGTAGCATGCTAAAAACTAGATTTAAAGAGGATTAATAGCTAACTGCATCCTTATAAAGATATGATATCTACAATACCTTAGCCTTAAACAGACATTTGCTACCTAAATTAGTCAAAGTTGACCGGAACGCAGAGTCAGAGTTTCAGAACACCTGAAGCTGACCGTGAATCCTTGACTGTTGCATGAATAGCAGGTAACAATAAACCCATTTGTACCAAGCCAACCAGATGTCTCCTCTGATAAAGCCAGAATGAGAAAGCTGGAGGGTCTCCTCTGTGGGCCTGTGCTCACACGTCTAAACCCTGGCCCTCTCTTATATCTATCTGACAGACTAGGGAAAGAAAAGTGAAAATGTTGCAGTAATCCAGTAGCAATGTGGGAAAACACACAACTTTTTTCATCTTGCTAGTGAACTATTTTTAAAGCAGGAACACTCCATAAATGTGCATGTGTCACAACTGAATGATGACATGTGTACTGAGAAATGTTTCCATTTGTAGCAATTTGCTTCTTCGATCAAAGGAACATGTAATTTGTTAACCTTAAGAAGCTAATCATGAGAACTATTGGATTTGTATTCAGATTAAACTACAAGGTTTGTATTAAATTGGAATGTTAGTCTGGTTGGTCATACAGGCTGCATGTAAGGCCATCCTTTTCTCCCAGAAGTCCAACAGCTGATTTCCTCATGCATTTGCAGAATGAACAGCAGACATCCTCACACATGCATGCATATTCCAAGCTCCTCAAACCCTTCATTAGGGAAACCTCTCACCTTTTAGTCATCACTCACACCCTCCAGATGTGCACACTTTTGGACTATGTGTAAAATGTACCCAAACAGATGCTGGTCAAACACTAAATGCTTAAAATTATCACTTTTCAACCCTAATTGTGCCAGACACCAGTAATGACAATTTACTTTACGGAGCTTAAGCAAATGAAAGGTTTGACCTGCTCTAGGCTTATAAAGGATTGCTTTTGCTAAATCCTGTTCAACGTGCCTGGTTCATCAGCAATGGGCCAGCCAGCCATTCCTACACAGAGATCAGAATCATTGGGTACCCAAAAGGTGCCCCATTAGCATTTTAAGTGGAATCTCAATGCAGGTTTTACAAACTGCTTTTGTTAACCAATGACAGCTTCAAGGCCGATGGGGTATAGAAAAAGGACTGTTGATGAATAGGGGGGTGCTGGGTTTATGGTGCTATTGTTTGTCTTGTCAAGAAGGCGGCTTAGTGTCCAGGAACACAGCACTTTCGCATTTCCTAACATTCCAGGTTGAGGGTACCACAGTTTGTGATACCCTGTTGATAAAGCTGTATATACAGTGTGAGGCTGTATGCGCAGCTTTGGGAAGTACGGGATGCTGCGTAATCCATGGGAAAACATTTGAACATCTGGACAGTCTGAGAAAACGTTCCTGTTTCATTGCTCCATCACCATTTCAAAACATCTCTTGAGGCATGCTGACAGGGGCAATGAACTCTTCCGTCACTCTGCAGAAAAAGCTGGTCAGTGGTCTGACCTGCCTTTTTAGTGTCAGGGTTCACCTTTGGAGACGTTAAAATGACTACCTCATGATTGTAAAGAAAACATTTTAGCAATGCTAATGCTTCAGCACAAAGTATGTCTGTCGTTCTTTCAGCAAATTGATTTGAAAGTGAAGTTAATTGGATTTGGTCACATGATATGGTGATCTTTGCTCTCTGCTTATTTGATTCCTGTTTGATCTTAGTTGCGATGTATGTCCGTCTGCTTACAGGGCTAGAGGGAGTCCTGCTATGCTTATAATGTTAAATCAATGTCAAAGTACTTGGTGGAATCCATTTTATCTGGCAAAAATAAACACTGCATACGATTTATGTTGAGAGGCATTTTTACCAGCAGCGCTTTATTAATCTTGTCTTATACCAGGAAATATGGTACCATAATTACTACGACTTAAACAAACTTCAACACCATTAAATGTATAGTGGAATTTATTCTCAGATAGCTCTTTAATCAAACCCATTTCAACTAGAAGTAAATGGGAAAATTAACACAGGATGTTTTCAATATAATAGCTATATCATTACCTTGATTTAATGGTCCTTCCTTTATTGAAAAAAAGCATATTCTGTGAACTCTGGTCAAAGTTTGCGGTTTCTTTAACCTGATGTACAGAAAACTAAAAACCTCATCACAGGCCAGGAAGGAGTTTTCCTGTTGGCTCGCCCTGAAGACTGTAATTCTCAAACCACAAACAGGAAGATGGGCCTACCACAAGCTGTGCACTTTTGGGGAAATGAAATATGATATTGTTCAAGTTCTCTGCTGTACCTGTAAGTGACAAACTCTTCATTAATGTCCCTTTAGAACTCCTGAAGAACATGGTGTGTATGATATTCACAGAGGCAGAGGTGAAATGCTTCTGAAAAAGTTAAGAGCTCATACAAAATGCTGAGACAGCACCATCCCTGTGCTTCATTACTGCGTTTTGTACCGGTTCAACACAAACCAGAGGGGGCAATGAGTTTCTGGCAGCAAAGAAGTTGAACTACGCTGTGCCCATAATTGGAACCCTCCTGAGAGCCAAGTCAAAATCATTCCCTGGCAAGCTGCACGCTGAACAACCCAAGCCAGCTATGGGCCTTCCTGTTATGAGATACAATATCAATCCCAGCTCAAAAGTACCACGGTGCTACAAATCATTGTCAGACCACCAAAAGGGTGTACAAGCCACAAACCAAAGTCTAAATGTACGCAAAATTCACCAAAACAGAAGTGTTTATGTTACAGGAAATCACCCTTTTCATGTTTTGAACCACCAAAGGGGTGGTTGGGGAGAGGAATCCCGTTATTATCAATTAAAGGAGCCTAAACTGAGAGGAGTTCCTCATACAGGATATAGTTTTAACATCAAGAACTATGCAAAATAAATTGCGGTTGACCTAGACCCTGATATGAATGACTGCTCATCTTCCAAGCAGGAGACTGGTAACCATGGAAAACATCATTAAAAGGGCTATTATGCCCAAACAATCATTTCTTACCACAGGGGTAGCCCCCCCATGGTAAAAGGATCACATCTGACAGATTTCTTACAATGTTTCCATGCACCAAACGATATCTCTGCCATCTTCCCACAGAGACCCCCCCCCCCACACACATCTATAGGTTACATGCAAATACTTAACTTTATCTCTATTGTGTTTCTTGCCCCATGCCAAGGGCCTTGGTTTAAATCCATCCAATATACCAGCTCAAGAAGTAAGTATATCATGAGACATTCTTGCATGGCAGGTCATAGTTATATGATGTAGGAGTAGAGTGGTATTAACAAGAATATGAGTTCCCTCCTCCCACACATCAAGCAAACAAAGCTACAGACAGTCAAATCTTCCCAGACCCTGTAGAGAGGGGTCTCTGATCAGTGATTTTAAGAGGTCAAAGGACTCCTAAGTGGGAAGGTGCAGTAGAAAACAGCCTAAGATAAAGTTAGTGGGCCAATTAACTTGGAAATAGGGCAGGTTTGGCAGTAAGGCAAACATTTACAGAGCTTGATAACAAATTGCCTTTGCTTTTTACGTATGACCTCATTTAGTTGAAGGCCAAAGCCAACCAACCTGTTAACTACTTCTAAAAATGCACCAGTAGGCTTCCCTGCATACAGACATTAGCAGAGGCACAGGAGGTGTTTTGTTAGTGCAAACCATGTGATGAATGCTCATATAGGCAATGACTTGACTTGAAGTCATTTCTCATATTTGGTTGACTAAGACTCATCTAAACATCAAACCAACAAGCAGTGTCCAGAGGTGGATTTATTAAAGATCGCTGTGTTAGTATGAGTGATAACAGAGGGACTTGACTGTGCTGGCTTTCGGTCCAACCAAGAATGGTTTAGAGAGACTGAAAGCATTTCACTGAATCTTCGGGGCAAACTGGAAATACCCAAAATGACGTCTGAAGCAACCAGCTTCAAGAGAGCCAATAAAAGCCATCCTCAGGTAGTAAAGATGTCTACAAAATCTTACTTTTAAGATTTTCCTTTGGGTGCAAATAGCAATGTCAGAGCATTTGTTTAATTCTTCACGTTATTTAACACAGACAACTGTAGTGTAAAGCCAAAAACTAACCACATAACAGTCAACATAAAACCTCCACTTAATCTTAAAACCCGCGCATGTAAAAACAAAACAAAAAACAACAGCGCCTTCTATATCAACACAGAAAGTTAGCACATCTATTTGGGCCCAGATGCACCACTTAGTCTTGGAACCGGGGACATCTTGTCCACTCATGTCTGTCAATAAAGCCAGGTGTCAGAGAGATAGTGAAGCTGTAAAAAGACACAGTCTTGAACTCTGAGTGATCTGAAGTGAAAGAGAGCAGGACAGTAGCCTAGTAAAAGGAATTAAGCTTTAAAGAAGTTCAGAATTTTAGACAAAGCTCTAACACTACTTTGAAAAGAGACTTTTCACACACAAAAACACATTGACCTGTTAAAAGCATTCACTTTGTACAGCCGTTTGCTAGCTGTAACATATACTTTTGTCAAGCACTGATGTAAGAATTGGCATCCCACTGAAAACCAATGAAGCAAACATGACTGCTTCCCATGCATGACAACTTAATCTGTCCATTCCTGGACAGACAAATGCACATCGAGCTGACTGCATGTCATTCAGCTTCAAAAGAGACATGCAATTGTACGTGCTGCGTTATCTACAATATTCCATGCACAAGTCATTAACAGTACACAGGCCCCTGTCTTGTGGAATGTCAGATGCATTAATGCTTACACAATATTTAATTAGTGGTTTATAACTTAATAATGAATACAAAAAATAATGTTGTTTTTTTTACTGCTTTTGCTTTACTACAATCTGCTTTAAAGGATAAGAGAATGGAGCATACAACAATGCTTAATTATTAACACTAATTATTACCCTTTAAATTAACAATTTACTGGTAATTTACATAACTTAGTTTTGTAATGGACCATAAACCCATGTATTGTATTGTGTGTGTGTGTGTGTGTGTGTGTGTGTGTGTGTGTGTGTGTGTGTGTGTGTGTGTGTGTGTGTGTGTGTGTGTGTGTGTGTGTGTGTGTGTGTGTGTGTGTGTGTGTGTGTGTTGTTATAATAACCTTCAAGTTGTAAGTTACATGCGTACCAAAGGACAAGGGAAGCAGAAACATGCAACACTGTAGGGGCTGGCGGGTTGGCACCATGCTTGTTAGGCTAAAGCCAGAACTTTTACATTTACACAACAGGATAACAAACTTGAAACATGCTTATTGTCCTTTTAAATTATCTTGGTTTAGGGACTCAGGGTATAGATAATGTCAATGACTCTGCTGAGAGAGATACATGTCAATTTTTGGGGGTGGGTATCAGGTATTAGGAGGAACACCAGACAAACTGGGGAATAGGGACACTGAAAACCGGTTCAAATGAATCCAAGTTTTGGGATTTATTTGAACCAGTCATTACCTTTCTGATTACTAATGGACAAGCAATGATACCCGTCATCCTCTTCTTCTGGTAGAATGTGGCACTCCAGAGGGAGTTGTCCCTCATCCAGGAGTGTCCAGCAACTGTCCCGCAAGACTTCGCAGAAACTCCGGCAAGGCAACATTGGCACACCGCCACACTTTGGTACCAAGAGAAGGCAGAAAAACCACTCCAAACTATGATGGCAAGGTGACTTCAACAGCCATGCCCATTTGTTTAGAAGTACCTGGACTTCCTCCACGCTGCTTTGGTTAAGGTAATTGGGCACAACAAAATGTTCCCCAATCATGGAGGAGCAGAAAGGTAGAACAGTATCCAGCAGCAAGCATTGTGGGGATTCTACAACAAGTGCTGATTTAGCTTCTTCTGTGTGGCTTTCAGTTTGTGCCCACCCACCTGTTGGGCTAATTAGGATTGCTTGACTAGGCTCATTTTCTGATGTTTGAATAGCATCTAACATGTGACCATTTTGACTAGTCACCGCATTCTGGCTCACTGCTGATGCCTGACTGGGTTGTTGGCCAGTTATGGGAAATAAGGCAGAGTAAGGTCTCTTGCTAGTTTGAGATTGGGTAATTACAATTTGTTGGATATTAGTTGATGTTTTGGTCGTAAAAAGTGCCTGGCTAGCTAATGGAGTGTGTCTATTCTGTTTCACTTGGTTAGGTAAAGCTTCTTGGTTGGCTGGTAACTGAGATGTGTCCACTAGTTGGTTATCCTTAGGTATCTCGTTGGTCTCCACAGAGTGTTTGCCCACAATAAGGATTAGTAAATCTTTTGTGGTAGAGTTTTCTTTTGAATACATTGCAATATCAAAGTTATTAAAATTCAAACTAGAGCTACTGTTAAATGTTCTGTTTGCTCTTGTATTATTGGGTGTTTCAACAGAAAAACTATTTGGCTCTGATGTTGTTCTATCAAGATGATTTCCCTCATATGTGCTTTTAGGACTGATCATGGCATTCTTTTGAATCTTTAATTTTAGCTCATTAGTCTGTCCACTATCTAATGCCCTTTGCTCAGTGGGCATTACAATTCCTTGCTGGTTTTCATCAGCAATCCCCAGTGGTTCAAAGCCAGATCCCCAGCTAGCCCCAGATCCCGATGCAATTCCAGATTCAGCCTTGAATCCAGAGTCAGACAAAAGGCCAGACCCAGTTTCTGAACCCAATTCAGACTCAAGCCCAGATCCAAGTCCTGAAACATCCCTGTAAAACTTAAATAATCAGATCCTTCCAAACCCATACCCTTTATAGAAGATTTGCCTTTACCAGGTTTACGAATGCGTGATGAAATCCCTTCTGTTCCCTTTTCTGATGCACCACCACTCCTTGGTTGTGTTGTAGGTACTAGAGGGGTCAGTCGAAGTCCCTCAGTGGTCTGATCCCAAGTCTGGGCAACCTTTTGGATCCCATGTCCCTCATCGATCATCTCTGATCGAACCATTGCAATATTCTCTGGTGAAGGTTCTCCACTACCTTCTGAACTGCCAGATCCCTCATGGTCCACTGTTGGGGGCATAGTTGTAGTACCAGTCCATCCCCAGAGCCAAGCATCAGAGTAGACCACCCAGAGGGTCAACAAAAACAAAACTCCAAACGAGGTCCTCATTTTTGGCATAAAATCTAGTCTTGACCCACTTGATTAAACTCCCAGAGTGAACTGTGACATGTCAACTCTGCCACTACACCCCTCACACACACTTCGCAGCACTGTCTCCACACACACTCCACCAGGCAGAGAGGAAAAGTGAAGAGGAGTGCCCCATTCAAAAGAGTGAAGGGGGAGAGCAGGAGGAGGTGTCCTCCGTATTGGCTGCCCTGGTAATATTTATTCTCCTAACTCCTCCTTCCTCCTTCTTCTCCTTTTGTCACAGCAGTGAAAAGCGATCTCTCCTGCTGACTGATACTTTAGAATTACGACAGCTTTGCCTTTCAGTGTAAAATGCTGAGGCTTTCAGTGTTTTAAGAGAAGGGCAATTTGTTCCCCTTGACTTGTTTTCTTTGTTTTAACATGATAATGGTAAACTACATATTTAGCTTAAAAGAAACTGAAAACTTTGCAAACTACCTTGGAAGAACAGTTGAGCCTTTGTAATTTGCTGATTTCAACAAAAAGTTAAATGCTATATTGTGGTGTATTTCCCTCCAATGAATTAGTCTACATTGAAACACCAAATTCTCACAATTTGTCTTAAGATATAAACCAATACAATAAATAAACACAGCCTTAATAAACACAGTAATCCAGCCCTCACTTTCTTGTCCAGACAGGTTTCCCATACTGCCAATGTGATCAGTTGACAGAGACCCTAAACATCTGCTAATGGGAGATTAGTTATAAAAGGAACAGGAGGTTTGTGCAAGGTTTTCTCTAACAGCACCAGGGGTTTAAATTAAAAGGCAGGTATGTTGTGTGTGTAAACTCAGTTGCAGATAGAACGAAACACAGCATGCAACCATCCCCATAAAGGTTCCAGACGCTCATGTTGTGAAGCATAAATGTCTCAACACTAGCTTGACAACTTCATCCTGTAGCTCTCCGTTATGGCCTGGGGTCACTGATGATCCGCCTGACCCCTTTCTGCAAGATTATGGTTGTTTAGTCTAATACACAGCGAGAGGGAACACTAAACACATTGTAAGGTTACATGGAAAATATTGTCAAAAAGAAAAGAAAAAAAGAAAAGCAGGCAATGTGACCTATTTAAATAAATAAAACCGGAAAGCACACTTACTTATCACAAGGCAACGCTATTTTGCACCTTTTGCCGGGATGACAATTTCAATAAAAGAAAACTATTATCTGTAATCATATGAAAAGCAGCTTCCTTTTAGGCAAAACTAAGGGACTTGTGATTCTCTTGAGCTAATGTCTCGTTTTTATTAGAAGAACATCTGTTCCTTCAAGGATGAAAAGCAGAACATGAGACCCTGCCACCAATAACATGTTTTTCTATAAAGGACACAACCTTAACAATATTAGTTATATCTCAATCCTCATTTCAGTGACAGAATTCTAAGAGGCTAGTTGCAGCATGATTACAATACAAGTTAGATACCCTCTAGGCAAGCAGTGGTTTCCACACTTAACCAAGCAATTGTTCACTTTTAACCTGTCAAAATAGACAATTTAACTATAGTAGTTGCTTAAAAAGACAATTAAAAATGAAATCTTTCGGAGGGAAACTTAGTTTCAATGTGACTTTCAAGCAATGCAATGCAAACAAAGCGAAGACATGAACTATATCAGGACACATTAAAAGTGGACTGCTAATACATTCTCAACCACAGCGTCAGACACTAAATGATTAACGTAAACTTTAGTTATCCCGTAGACCCAAATAAACCTAATGTTTATAGTAGGGATTGGGTTAATAAACCCTAGGGTAATAAACCCTTAGTCATGGTAATGAATAGCCTCAGCTCCACTTGCATTATATTGCATATTTAAATAAAAATAAGCAATAATTAATGACTGCAGAAGGGCCTTTCCTGTTCTATACTTCCCGTCTCCTGTGGGGAGTCCCGCCATCTTGATTTTGCCTTTTATGTTGTCCTTTTCTGTCCTATTAACAACACAAGATGCCAAATCCTAATGACTTACAGAATTTAGACAGAAAGTGGAGGTAGCATGAAAGGGATTTAGGCTCTAATCAGTGCTATTATTCTGAAGATGACAATGACTGGATGATGTTTTTCTATGACAGCAAGAGATTTTACAGAGTTTGGAAATGTTCATTCAGACTTCAAAAATGGGAAACCTGCCAAAAGACCTGGGTGGCCAAAAACATACCCTGTCACTTTAGCACTAGGAAACATTCTGCTTACTTTATGGAAAAACCTGACAAGGAAAAGATAGAATTGCACTCAATAAGGGGAAGTCCTTTGTGCTTGTGGAGTGACATTTTCTTTAACGCATAATCTACAGATATCATAACATACCTTGGACTTTGTTATTAGTCTCTCTTTTCAACATCCCTTTAATGTTTACTGATGCCGGTATAGAGTACAGGCTGTGAGAGTCATAATGTCAACACGGCCGGAAGATTTCCTGTTTTCAGGAGCGGCATTTGTAACTGGAACAGGTAATTACAGTAAGAACGAGTGAAAATTTGCACAGGGCTGTACGATGAAGATGGAAGACACTAAACAAAGAAGTGCATCCAGTGCTCTGTGATTATGATTACATTTTAGAAGGGAAATCAAATTGGTCAGAAAAGCAATTCTTCTAATATGGGTCGTTTCAGAAACTGCAACAAGATCTTACTGCTGGACTAACAAAGAGAACGTTGCTGTCTTTTGACAGTTAACTGTTTCAATTAAAGGACAATGTTCATACATCTTTTCCTGTGAATGTGGTTAATATTTGTGACCAATGCTGGTATTAAATACGCATATGGCTATGTTCTAAGATCTCATACTAGGCTAATAAGAGGATCATCTGCAGTATAAGCAAATTTAACCTGACAAATGAAATAGTTTCTACTTCTGTGCTTTATTATGTCTTTTATAAGGGTTTACTAAATATATGAGGACTATAATCTTAACATATTTCTATATGAATTCTAAAGTCATCTAAATAAATTAAATGTTTTAACATTGTCACCAATCATGTAATGTTATTCACATCTAGGTTGTCGCAAAATCCCCACATAAAACCTATATTGTGTAACATAAGAACATATTAAAATGATGTTGAAAATGTTCAATGTTTACAGGAGAGTTAGATTACCAAGATAATAAAGAAGCCGGCGTATCATTATTTTTATATATACGTTATACATATTTTGCTATGAAGTTGGTTCATATGGAACCAGACTATACACATACTAATTTCATGCATAGACTGTTTGGTGTTTAAGTCTGTTTTGACTTCTCTAGTTTTACCATGGATACTGTTTATTTATCCTCCTATAAGTAAAGAAAGGCCTTTATTACTCGACTGTGTGGATATTGCAAAGTGGCATTCCTTATGAATGTCTTTAATGTCTGCGACCTGTGAAACCCTGAGATGTTTGAGCAGGGGATAAACTGAAATTCCAGGCCCCCCCAGTGTCTGTCCTCACAATACACAGACAAAAGCGTGAAACCTAAGACCAGGAATGAGTCCGAGGGCTGAGACCATCAATGGGAGGATGAATGATCGACTAATTACAACACCAACAAAACCTGCCGAACATAATCCACGAGGGGGTAAAGGAGTCCAATTATCTGTCACGGGAGTATTTGATGCCAAACTTTCATTCAGATATCCAAGCTGAGGGCTAATTTCATCACTGCTTAAAATAGCTTTTGTGAATAAATAAAGAATAAGAGGGCATATGTATGCAACACAATATCCTACACAACTGGCACTGGAAAGAGAGTAAGTACACATTTCAATAGCTTTTTACAATCAATTGACCTTATTGTTAGCTCAACACTATAAATGACCCTTAACTTCTTAAAATATAGAAGCATTTTGCACCTTTATCATTCAAAGGCTTTACATAAATTAAGGGTTTCTGTTGCAAGGCAACTCATTTCTTGAGAGTACAAACAGAGAGGAATTTAACAAGATGCACACTGGTTGAAAATAGAAACATGTAAGGGTCTATTTATCTGTAGCCCCTAGACAAGCTAACAAGCCTTTTGGCAACCCCCCCTGCCCCTTCACCGATGTTATTTCAGCAAGTGGGGCTGGTTGCCCTCTCGCTGTGCAGTGACCATCTCAATGGTTTTACGAGCGTTCAGTTCCGAGGCACTCAGAGCTGGAAGTATGTTTAATGACACACAAATTTGGATGTCCGAGCCCACATGTGGTTGGAATACAAGTGCGCACACACACACCACACGCACACACACACACACACACACACACACACACACACACACACACACACACACACAACACACACACACACACACACACACACACACACACACACACTTAGGCCGCACAGCATGTCACAGCTGAGCAGCATTGTAAACAGTGAGACTCACAAACTGAAGTGAACATATGGCTGAAACACACACACACACACACACACACACACACACACACACACACACACACACACACACACACACACACACACACACACACACACACACACACACACACACACACACACACACACACACACACACACACAGAACTCCAGTCACAACTGAGCAGCAGTGTAAACATTTTGAATGAAACGCAAAAAAAAAAAACCCTAGGAAATGTCTGTAAAATCATTATCTGAAAAACCAGCCGCTGCATTATGCATTTCCTTGTTAGCTAAAACAGAAGTTGGCTCCTCTGACCCTGTATCCCGGAGCAACAGGGTGCACAGTGGTTCATCTCTGTACAGTAAAGGGACTATTCAACGGCTTGCTAAATTTAAAGCCTGTTGTGAATCTTGAAAACAGTCCATTCATCTGTTGTATCCCCTCTCTTAAAGGCAGTTAAGGTGATATACTGTATGTCCCAGAGTTTAAACTTCCCATACGTTCTACTTTTCTATCAGTGGTGGAAAAGACATGCTACTGATCATGGCTTAGAATGAAGGATAAACTGCATTATGAGAGAAATGTAAAGGTCCTGCATATCAGCAGTATACTTATATGTTATCAGGTTACACCTAATTCAACTCACCAGCAGCAGATTGAGATCATATATAGGGTTCCTATACTGCCACTCTAAATGGGATAAATGGCATGCCTGAATAACAGGCTCTAATTCAAGTGACATCTCTCACATCTCTAAGATCTCCAAGCAGTGAATGTGTGTCACTGAGTGTGTGAGGCAGCCGGAGAAAGAGAGGTGGGGGAAGGCTAACAGAATGGAGGTCAGGAGGTCACAGCTATCAGATTAGGAGGGAAAGGGGTCCCGTTTCCCACCAATGGGGACTTATCACAGGCCTGGTGTGGCCTGCAGGGGCAGGTTGTGAGGGAGAATGCCGGCCTGCAGTGTAAACGCCTCCCATTGAGACATGATAACTATTGTTAACCCCTGTGGAAATGTCCGAGATTCATCGTCTATGGGAGAGCTGCAGATTAGTTTAAGAGCGTAGAGGCATAGAAGAAGATTGTCCAGTGTCAAGTCTTAATCAAAGTCATATTTAATGATTTAATGGGATCTGAAATGTTTGACAAATGACAAAAAGTAGTACAAAAATGTCTAACCAAGTTTCTCAGAGATTAAACTGATGTATTTAAATGACTTGTTTTGTCAAACCCAATAACATAAAAGCAATATGCATATTGAGGAATAATTTTCTGAAAAAAAGCTTTACAGTTATCAATGATCGAACAAGTCAAAGGTTGAAGATAACGAAAAATTCAGTTACAACAGTTGACTTAATTGTGCAGCTCCTTGAATTTGAAACTCTCAGTATATAGGTGGACAAGCCCTTCCTGAAAGGCCTTATCCACACCCTCCATCCCTTAAACATGCACACATGAGCACACAAGGAGAGTATTTCCAAGTGTATAAGGCCAAAACTTCACTGTCTATCCAACCCATTGATCTGATCTGTTACCCACTTGTAAATTAGGTCATTTTTGTTCTATTTGCCAAAGAAAAATTGAGAACAGTGGTAAACCTTGGTAAACAGATAAACCAATCCATCTTGAAGTAATGTGAGGAAGCAATGTGAAGAATGCTCATAAATGCAAGGATGCCTGTCTGTAACTGCCCGTTAACTGGTTTCATTCCAGTCAATATGAATGAATTACTATCAATCTAAATGTGTTCAGTGTAGTAAAAATAATTGTAATATTGACCAATAACTGAGTTCGAGAGTAAGTGGTGTTTCTCTTTTAAAGTAAACAAATCCATGTATTGTTGTCATTCTCCACCAGTGGTGAAATACTTCACTAACTAATGTCTCTAGAACTAACTCTACCCTAAACTTACAGAAAGTGCATCGAAAACCAAAGAAACCCATTGCATTGATGGTGTCAATACAGTCCTATCTAATCCCAGTTGATCCTGAATATAAGGGCAACGTTTAGTTCAAAAGAGTGCTTTAGAGGCATCTTTTCAGCGTCTCCACTGAACAATCCAGTATCCTGTAGAAACAGACAGCCGGGCAGACAGAGCCCTGCAGGGTTCCTCAGTCCTGCTCAGGCAAGCAGAAACAGCTTGGCCGTCACTTTGAATAAGACACATTCCATAACAACGGGAGAATATGTAGCCTGGGGGGCCTAAACAACAGTTACAGTATAGAAAGGGGGGGAATGTATATGGGATAGAAGGGAGGAGCTCATGCTGTATTGTACCATCTTTAATGCAGGAAAAAAGTAATTTCCCCTGCAAACCCTATGACTTACCTCTTATCCAGCACGGCAGATCGAAGCTAGACTGCTGTTTTGCACATTAATTGTACCGTGAACTATATGTTCCACAAAGTTTCAAACATTATGAAATTCCTTTGTCACCAACAGGTGGTTGGATTCTTGGTTATTTATTTGGCTTGAGATTTAATCAAACACATGTATGTCTGCTAAACAGAGAAATTATTGACCTGAATTATTGTAAATAAACTAAAACTTTGTGAAAATAATTCACAAAGCCATGAAAATGTACACATTTTTTCAAATTGTATCAACAGGGTTGGCAGGAAATTACAGTTTCCCCCTGCTACCTGAATACCACAGTGATTGAAGGATCTTGTTAGGTTATAACTTGGAACATGACATGGTCTCGAGAAAAAGGTGTTATGCAGGAAATGACCCAAGGGATGAAATCCAACTGCCTTGCTGTAACCCTTAAAAAATCCCCACTCTCTTCTCTTGTAGCTGTAATGACTCAGCTAATTAGTGCACTGTGAAGTCAGAACATCCGGAAAGGTCTGAGCTGTAATTGGCCCACGATGCCTGGGAGGTGTTATCTCAACTAATGACAGACACAGTATTGATTCTTCTGCCTCAAAAGAGAAAAAGCAGACAAGCTGAAACACATTATGGTAATAGACGTTTATGTGTGTTGGAGCAGAAGGGCTGCTTTTTGAGATTTTAAAGATGTGCGGATAGTTTTTAGAAGTTTATCAAGAGTTTACATACAATTGGTGATGTCAATAAGGAAGTGTTTTAGTTCTGTTGGAAAGGCAGAGCATTGCAACAGTTCTCCATTGCCCATACACAATCGTTACCACAGACTTACAATTAGTACTTCCTGTAGTTTGCTTCAAATCTCAGAGTATTGATGTGTAGCGGTGGCAGAATAGCTCCCTCTATTGTCCACAATGTGAGCCACAACAAGAAGTAATAGGGTGAAAACATTGAATATAGCTGCCATTATTAATTGATTAGTTGTCAACAATTGACTTAATGGCAAATGTGATAATCAATGATTCACTTTGGTGATTTATAAGAGAAAAAAAGTCACAATTGCTAGAGCTCAGCTTCTTTAGTGTGATTTATTTTTGTTTATTTTACTGTTATTTTAAAAGTTAATATCTTTGAGTTGTGGACAAAGCTTTACATTTAAGGACATCATTTTGGGCAAAAGGAGAAATTGATCAAATAAATGTAGCATTTTCTTACATTTTTCATACACCATTCGTTCAGAAAATAAACGAAAATGAGAAGAATGGTTAGTCTGGCTCAGTTGTCTATCTTAAAATGATTGATCTGGTTTAAAATGCACCCACATTAGATGAAAGCAGTTTTCTTTTGTATCTCATTGAACTGTACAATACAGACAGTATACTCTTAGTATAAACGACTATTATCTTTGAAGAATAACATGTTTACACGTTTACAATTATCAGTCAAATCAACTGCAAAAACAAACTTTCCCAGACCGGTGTCGCTTCCCTAAAGAAACACACCTGTGGAAAATCAAACACAATGTCCATAAGGCCTGTCGACAGGAAACAACCCCTGATGGCAGATAAGGCATGCGGTCGAAATACTGAGGAGAAACATGTAATATTTCTGTCTGTCTGCATGACTCTGTGTTTAAGGTGAGTATTACACTTTGTTTAATATGATGCTCACTGGAGATAATGTAATTACAAGCTATTTATTTTCATCAGCTACAACAATGTGGTGGCCGAGCCTCGGGCTAAACTCTCAACACATCTGCACTGTTGATGTCACAGCACAAAGAGAAACCACAGGCGTGTGTTCACAGCTATTATGCTTCCTCAATGATAGGAGTCGACAATTACATCCTTAAAGGGGCCGCCTTTCTGACATTTAATAGCGCGTGAGGTGACTTGCAAGAAGACGTAGGGGAAGATTAAAGACTCATCATGGCTGTCAAAGTTAGCCCTTAAACAAATGTTTGTCTTTGTGCGAAAAACACAAAGAACATCTACATAATCTCCAAGTATTTCAAAGACATGGGGAGGCATTTAAACCACCAGCTGCTTCAATGGTGCAGTTCATGGTTTATAACAGCAGAGGGAGACGTAACCACTGTGAGTGTTGTGATGAGGTTCAACGGGACACTGACCTCATTACAGTCCAAAGCACTTAGGTTACAGGACAGTCATCAGCATGCACACACACGCACATAAACATACCAATAACAAAAAGAGGCAGATGGTGCAGACACACAGGCCACCATAGGAAACACAGGCTAAATATTTAGTTACACTAACCTTTAGCAAAGAGCCATGTTGCATACAGAGGTTTGGATGACTAAGTATCTCCAAGCTGTTTGAAACAAAGCCTACCTCTTTTATCACTGCGTGGTTCTTTATTTGTATATTCATTTATTTATTTTAACTATTTACTATTCATAATGTCAAGCCCTTAACAACCACCTCTTCAAGCTTGCCTTCTTCAGTTAAACCCTTTTCCACTACATGCTAACTCCCTAGTAACTCCCTGTTTTATAAAAATTGTGCCTACAATTACAATTTAATTTTTTGCTGGTTATGTAAGGAAATATCGTAGGTTGAGAATTTAGTCCTACATATATAGTCACACAATACTTGAATTGGATGAAGTGAATATATGAGCTTTCCAATGCCTGACTTCCCCTTTCAACCAGTCAAGGAACACGATATATTGCACAAAAACTTCTTATCAAGCCACCTCGTTCCACTTATCTGTACTCATTCTTAACAAACGTTGCTTTTTTCTTTCATTTCTTTATCAGGTGCATCTGAGAGTAAATTATTCGTTCAAAAAACGGCCCGGCGGGACTATGGGTGAACTTGAAGCGGAGGGTCACCCCATTCTGACAAATCATTTACCTGCTCTGTAGACCTGAAAAGAATGAAGAGGGAGTCTCCCACACCTGGAATTCAGACACTCAGCTTGTCTAATATGGGCAGGGTTACAGGGTCACAGAGTTGGAGAGGTCACATTCAGGTTAGCTACATATTTACTAAAGAATATCTGGGTGTGATTCAAATTACAGCATACTAACATGCTTTTTGTACAAAAGATGAAGATTAGATATGGTATTATTAGTTATTTATTTAGCAATCTCAACAGTGGTTTTCCTCTCTTTGGAGTAGACAGCAGGGTATTTTGCAGGCCTCAGGGTGGCTATAGGTCAGAAAATAGGCATGGTTAGCTCAATAGGTTAGCTGAATGGTTACAAGCTTTACTATCAAGTCCAGCTGGGAAGATCTGCATTGGGGATATAATTGAGTGACACTTTCATGTTCCTTTATGAATTTGCATGTTGAGGTCTTTTAGCAAGATGCTAAAACTCCAATTGGTGCTGCTCCCTGGCTGGTAATACATGACAGTGTGTAGTTACACTACTGGTTTGATTTAATTGTATAAGGTTAACTGGAATCAAATGACTATGGTTATTTTTATTTGAAGGTCAGAAGTTAACCGTTACACAGCTGGGTTAATAAGTGGGTAATGTTTTTTTCAGAGTGGTACATCAAAGCAGAGAAGTGTATAGCTTTTCCTCTAGTGTTGTGTGAAATTGCACAGCATCAGGATGTGGGTCCAAATAGTGTTTTTCTGTGGCAGAAAACTTTAAAGACAAGGCAATGTTTTTGGGTTTTGATACCACTATTATAAAATATCACTGACATGTCATGATAAACTAGCACCCTTTGCTTTGAATACCTATTTTGCTGCTATCTAATTGATTCACGTTGCTCTTTACCATGGTGACAAACTGGAGGATGCCTTGCCTCATACTTGTGTGAGTTTATCATTGCTTAATATAAACGCCGTAAAGCAAGGAGAAATAAATTACGGGATTTATCGAAGAAAACTAAATGGTGAATATCATAGCCTCGTACATGATTCTGTTAGATGGAGACAGGCCTGTTCATGCGTTCACATGCAGTCGTTACTAGGGATGTATGGATCAGGTACCAGTGTTTGAGTCAACTGAGTGGAAGTAAATGACCATTGTGTTATGGGTAAGGCAATATCAGGCAGCAACAAGGACCTAATACTAGATTGGCCCAGTGTTACAGTTGCCTGTTTCAGTCTTTTTATTAAGTAATGGACCAATGTCCGATATCAGTTCTAGTGCACCTCTCGTTTACTGTAACCCCAACCATAGTTTTTGGCAATCTCACACCCTCAAGCAGATCCAACTTGCTTTAACACACAAATAAAGCAATGCTACATAGGGTTAAAATATTAACAGTAAATCCCACCTGGCTGATCAGAAGCAGCCTCTTAACATTTCCGTTTCAGAGCACCAACAAGTTTACAGTCTGTTGAAGAAAAGAGGAAAATATTTTCATTTTTCCATTGGTAACCAGCAGTTTGGGGGGAGTGTGGAGGTGGAGGGGTTGGTGGAAGAACCATCTGTTTTCCTGTGACTGCCTAGCAGGACACTGCACGCAAGTCGGAGCTTTCTTCAGACATCGCACGCACCTGAAAGAGACCAAGGGGTCCGATTTGGGGCCAAATGTTGAGCATTTTTTCATCACCTCATAAAGAAATGTCAGATTCCAACCTTAGCCATATTTATGAAAGTCAGCTGAACAAAAATGCTCAACAGGAGATGCTTTTCCGCCACTGCTTTTAAACATCAGGCTGAGGATCAGAAGCCAAATAATTTCAGGTTTTGCAATACCAGCTCATCAGCAATCACAGAGAAATCTTGATGCCTGATCAGCTAGGGTTGTGTTCAGGGGCAGCTGGTGATGACAACACTGTCATTCTCACTTCCCACAAAGATGAAACAACGTAGCGAGATGAAACAACGTAGCGATCGGAAGACCGGCGGAGGAGTGTTGACTTTAGGGATTAGGATCCATAACCGGATGGGCAGAAATAGAACAAATTACCCAGATACTTCTTTGAGAGGCATCTGTAACTGAAGGGAAATGGAAACAAAGCTGACATCCTTTAAATAATCCTTTGACCTTTTTGTTTGCCAACTGTTACTTTGACATGTCTGTGCAAATATATACACTGCATATCCCCTGAGGATTTGTTTGTGCACATATTTGTTTATGTGTGGGTTGTTGTTCTTAGTATTATCATTTCTCAGAGGAGAGCAGGCACAATGAATGTGGGTTATGAGAATATTTTAGTAAAGTGTAATTTCAGGGAAATCGAGCGCGGCGACAAAACTCTTGATCTTGAAGCAACAAGACATAAACAAACTAAGGAAAAAACCAACTAGACTCAACATTCAGCCCCTGCAGCTTTTGATGAAGGGTACAGTATAACTTAATTTGGGAGAAGGCTTTGAGACTTAAAATATGTATTTAGCTAGCAAAACGTAGTAAAAAATAGTAATTTATACAAAGAGTGGGGTATGTAGTACATCTTTGCCTGCTGCTGCCTGTAATCATTGTTAGATCTGCCGGGTACATCAAAATAAATTAAATTAAAACAAGATTTATGAGAAAGTTCACCAAGTTAAAAAAGTCTAATTACAAGCTATGCAATAACATGATCACCAAAAGCAACGTCACTATTGTGGCCAGTTTCTCTTTAATGCAGGACTGGACTTGATGTTTAACTTTGTATTGATCCCTCTCATAATGGGTAACTGTAATGTTTAGCCACATTATTTGAGAATGTCCTATCACTTAAAGTCTTTGGCTGTTTTCAATAGTGACCTCTTTAATGTTTCTCACCCATGAAGTAAAATACGCCTAGCAGACAGGCTGGTAGACTTGGCTTGAGAACAAACCAACCATCATTACTTTGCCAGGAATGGATTGAGGCTGTGATGCGCTGAGACATGAATTTGAAGGAGTGTTTCTTTTTGTCATTCCTTGCAGCGATCTCA
Source organism: Eleginops maclovinus (assembly GCF_036324505.1). Taxonomy (NCBI): domain Eukaryota; kingdom Metazoa; phylum Chordata; class Actinopteri; order Perciformes; family Eleginopidae; genus Eleginops; species Eleginops maclovinus. The sequence continues at coordinate 20,859,419 of NC_086355.1, read as the reverse complement.
GACATCATTTGTGGCTATGTTACATTCATCTTACACTGCAAAAGTCAACGTTTCTTTGTGTAATATATTGTCTTAAGTATACCACATTCACACACAAGTTCTATGAAAGTCATCTCTAAAGCTCAAATTTATATTTAAATTTGATTCATGTGTGATGGATACGACGAACAACCAAAACAAAGTAGTTCAGATACTTTACAGATGACATCCCAGTGCCTTGCAGTGTTTAATTCTCCTCACTCGTGCCAAAATGAGTCAAACCTTGGTCTCCATGACTCATGATAACCAGGGGTAAATAGGACATTTCTCCTTTCAAACAGATGGAGGGGAAATCCAAATGCCTTTTTTACCAGACAGTCATTAACAACAGGGACAGAGGATTTGTGATCTGGAGACGTGAAGCAATGACTTTATCATAGAAAAGACTTCCTGTTCCTAACTATCATGACATCACACACATGGTTGTAGAGTTGTTAAACTGGACAGAATCCGCCCAGATGGTAATTCAAGCAAAAATGTCTGGTTTTACCACGATAAGGTGTAACTGTGTGTCCACCAAGGGAGTCCACTTGATGCTGGAAGAGCAGGAATTAAGCCTTGGACTTTACAAATCATTGGGTAATTCCAGCAATGTCAACCAGGCCATTTCCTCAGCCTCTTAATCCCAAAATGAGTGAAGCATGTGTTTAAACATCAAAAGGTCCCGGGACTATGGCCGTTCAGGAGCATTCTTCTGCGACCATGCCAGTGAATAGGAATCATTTCCAGAAGCTTTACCCAGCAGACCAGGCCCTAAGTACCCTCAATTGGTCTATTAGGAGAAAAATGAATATAATTGATGGAAGCTCTCTGGTGAAGTGGACCAGTGGGAGGCAGCGTCATCACCATATCACGCTCAAATCATTCACTTTTAATAGTCCTCAGATACCTGTTAAACATTCTTTCAAAACAGTTGGTTTGAGAAGACCGGGAAAATCAAATATGCAAATGAGAATAAAACGGTGAAATATTCTAATAAAATGAACAATGTAATCAATCAATACTATTACTATTGTGACAAAGTTCAGTATCTTATATGTTTTTAAATGGTCAGCCCACCAAAAGTTCATAACTATATGATCCAGGTTTAAGTGATTTTGTATTTAATATTCTCTGTTTTATATTATATCCAACTGACATTCTTTAGACATTTGAATACTACTCATTGGACACGGACCGACATATGTTACTACTTCCTGACATATTTGACTACTTCCGGACATATCTTATAGACCAGTCAATTGATTTTAGAAACAATCTGCAAATTAAAGTATATAGAAAAATTAAGAAAATGAATTGGTCCATAACAAATTGACAGGAAAAACAATTAATTTCAAAATAAAAAACATGTCATACGCCATACACTTAATTAAATAGGCAGGCTGTATTCATCACAAACTATAGGGTTGATCTGTTGCCATCATTATCAGCTCAAATTCATTTTAAAAGACTCAATCAAATAGGCCATACAAAGAAGATGATTTATTATCAGATGTATGTATGTGTGCACACCACACACATACACACACCTCCTTGTGACCTGTGCAGGGTCGTGTGAAATGATTACGATTACAATTTAAGCCATTTTTCAGCAAAAACAATGTTTGGAACACACTGAGAAAATAGAGAATTTGAACATACTGTAAGGGAGGTTTGAGGTCTTTCTAATGATGCTCTGATAGATCTGTTTCACTGTCAATATTGGAAACCACTTAATGTCATGAAGTTATTACCTCCTAATGAAGGTGGGAAACCTTTCCAGTCATTGGGTTTTGATACATAATTGTCTTTGGATATAATATTTCCTAAGGTAAGTGAACAGTATTGTTTCCCTGCTATATATTGCTACTCGGTATTAGCATGACTATTTGACATTCAGGTATTAACTTTTCATTTAAGTCACAGTGGTAACCATAACTAACTTTAATTTCTAAAATGAAAATGTAGCTTGTTTAACAACTACTTCTCTTAAAGTGTTGCCACAACAGAGCCATATACTGAGCCTTTACTCATCTTATGACTCTTAGGGAAATATCTCAGAAAATTGATATCACTTTTATGAAAAAGTGATATCAAAGGATAATTGTTGAGCAGATGTGATCCAAAGAGCGAGTTGTGGAGGAAGAGACAGGATAAAAAAGAGGAAATTCTGTGGCTTTGCTTGCTCAGTGGAACTCCATCTCAATAATCTACTGTAAGCACAGAAACTGTTTGCGGATGAAAGCCCTTCTGCAAGACAAGACAACACAAGCATGCAAAGGCAGTGGTAATAAAAGCCCAGAAAAATGCTGACTCATTATCAGCATACAGCAGACCTAGCCATAGAAACCTACTGTCGCACCTCCAGAGCAGGGAGAATCTTCAATGTTAGGCACACAACCACTAATTCTACAGTAAAGGTGTGATTTTGTATTAATAATTGTAATCAGATATAGTTGTCCTTTGCCACAATGATAACAACAGCTGTTGCAATACTTTGGTAAAATTAAATATATATTCTACAAAAAAAATCCATCAACCACTTGAGCTTATTCACTCCTGTGTCCTTCTAAACAACCCAGAGAAGGTATTTAAGCGGGAATGCTATTTATTTATTGCATGAACGTTTGAAAAATGATGTAATTGCGATTATTTTTTACTCTTATTGCAATTGACTTTTGTTAGTATCATTCTGACATTCATTGAAAAACATAATGTAACAATATTCTGCACCCAACAAAGTTGTCATTCCACGTTTGTAGAACATGATGTGTAGGCCAGGACCTCTCTGCAGTATGCACCATTTGAAATGTTGTTTTGACGCACGTTTTGCTTTTAACAAATATTGCTTTCAATTAGATAAGATGTTGATTGATGTTGTGGTTTTTGGTTTCATGCCATGTAGACTGTGTGAATGAGATACTATCAGGCAACATTATGTTCTAAACATTTTGACTGAAATTCAAAGTTTAACATTTTTCAGACATTTGGGAACACACACGGAGAACCAAGACAGAAAACGTTCCCTTATTCTGCTCCTATGATTTGTGTTTTACTCTGTCAACTAATGCTGTAGCTTACATTCCCTTTAGTTATATTAGATCTCACCTTCCCTTAATCATACCTCATTCAATCCCGCAGACAAAACAAAGCCACCACAAGACACTAGACACTGCCGGCTCTGGGCTTCCTGTTCTAACAGGAAAACCAAACTACATTTATAACGGGTAGACATTTCAACTCATCATGGTTTTCATTCAAAATTTGATCACTTTACAGGATTATGAGTAGTAAAAATGACCAATAAATTTGCTTTCGTATGCTCAATTAGTAGATTGTGTCAAAGCCAGGTAAACATGATGTATTCAAGCTACATAAACATCCAAGAAAAAATGCCACATTTTATCATTCTTATGGAGAAAAAAAAGCCATGAAGCAAAAGGGGACTGGACTGAATGAAACAACAGACAGACCATGTCTGATCAACAAAGTCTTTTTTTGTAATGTCCATCTTTTAAATCTTCAGTCAAGACCCACCCCCAGCTCCAAATCCAGAAGTGAAAACATTCCCTCTGAAATTATCCCATTAGAACAAAAGCAAGTCTACAAAAAAAGGGACAAAAGAGGGAAAAAAGCATTCCAATCATGTTGGTTCAAGCTTTGCAATACCAGAATACTGCATGTGAAAGCGGAACAGGAGACAGGCGCACCAAAAGTGTCGCCCCCAGGGCTGTGGTTTTGTGTGGTCAGTCAGAAAGGGTGGAGTTTTGTACCACCTACAGCCTCCTGGAGACAGGCTGACGCAGTTATTTTGGAAGCCAGAGATTGTTTTGCCCTTACAACCAGCAAGTGTTTTTATTGCTTTGACATGAATGGCTGGAAATAGTGGCACATCAACAGTCATAACTCACATTACAACTTTGCCAAGGTCCGGTTCTGGCTTTTTCGCCAAGTACTACGTCCCTGAGTCGTAGATGAGAATATCAGAGAGCAGCATGAGTCATTGCAAACGCCTTCTATTTACTTCGAGAAGGGAAAACTGCTGCAAATCTGTATTCTGCTGCAAAAACTTTAAAGCGGAGGAGTCACAGAATCAAGTGTCCATGATTGATAAAGCATGTCTAAATTCCTTCCGAGGGATTTGGGAGAAGGAAAACATGGAGGTGTTTTCAAACCACATGTGATTTACTTCACGCCCATTACACTTTCATGACGTTTTGGAAAGAAATACAGCTGACAGTGTAGGAGTACAGAGAGACAGAATCCGGGAGGTTAAGGGATAATTTGTCATCTTCCAGGCGTATAGCACAGTGACTGAATTACTGTGGGCCTCAATCATTTGAACAGATGTACAGGGATTTCCTCCACTATTGTTTTGCATTAGTCATGTCGCTGAATGGCTACAGATGGCTGCAGCCTTTTTTTCACAACAGGGATTTCTCAAATAAAATTATAAATTGTACTGATGAAATGATTATATGCACATCTCAAGTATGGCAATAAATTAAACTGGGGTACTTTGTTTTAGTAGTGTTATGGAACTTCATGGTGTTCATATAGGGTGCCTTACAGTAGGAAACTGAAAGACTCAAAAACAACCAAGTAACGTTTTTTTATGTGCAAAGAATACGCCTCAATCCATCCGAGCCATTTGTTTCTGAAGACCAAATGGAAAGCAAACCCCCCCCAAATATATTTCCACAGGATGTGAAGCTTGCTTGAGTTTAGTCCTTACAAATTATCACCAGGGGGTACTGGCTCATACACCAAATCAAATCAATCATTGTTTTTGTCAATTAAGAGACCATGAAAAAGTATTTTATTATTGTCCATTATTAGTAATATCTAGTTTTCTTTTTATTCAATATTTGTAAGATGTGAATCTGAAGCAGGATCTCAGTTCTTACATTCATTTATTTTCCCCCACTCCTACTAGCCTTACCCATCAAAGGGAGATATTTAACTTTAAAGACATGCTTCAAGGACAACTGAGCATACAGTACAACTGGACCAAACAATTCAATTACCAAAAACTTACAAGGCAGCAGAGTCCTAAAGGAGGGTGTCATCTAGACACAATGCTCCCTTTTAAAGTGTGGGTGGGGTGTTCAAGTCTGGCCATCAGGATACCTGCTCTCTTTACTTGTCCCTCTCTCTGTGTCTTGTAAGTTAACTTTTATGACGGTGGTCCAAGGAGAAATGCACTGGGTGTGGGGGGACACTTAAATGTACACAGGCTGTCCTTGAAGACGAAAGACAAGATGGGAAGGCTACAACCTTTCATCCCCAGACATCAAAGATTGAGTGGGCCAACCCAGACCCACAAGTAGAGAGCTGAACAACACATTCCAGCACTCACACACACATCAGTGTGTCATTCAGCAGCAGAGGGTCACCACAGCAAAATAAACTGTTGCCACTGCTGCAGAAAAAGAAAGATTAGTCCTTCCTGAATGACTGGCCTGTTGTCTTGGTTCTGTGGATGACATCATGCACTGTCATGTTGCCGTGATATTTGGTATATGGATATCCATGATACCTACAAAGATTCATCTTGTATGTAAACTTTTGCTCTTCCTTGACTTTTAAATGGGTCCAATACATTATTCGTACATTTAATTTAGCTGACACTTTTATCCAAAGTCACATTGAGTAAAATAAGTAAATACTTTGGTGGTAGAAAATGTTAGCATAAGGCAGGCACGTCCAAAGTCTGGCCCACAGTCAGATTTAATACGGTCCGCAGCTTCGGTCCTAAACTGTATTATTTAGTGCTATCAAACAGAACACATCTTTAAAATGCATGTCCTCCTTTCACCGCATGGTCACAGCACCAATCGAAGGGGCCTTACACATGCCACAATTTAAGCTGATGGTATTTGCGTTTGCCTTTTCTGTTAAAGACGCTGGTTGCGGTAGAATTGTCCAAAAATCAGCTCCTATCGTCTTTCCCTAACCACTATTCCTTGACCTCTGTGTGAAACGTCACAGTGTTAAGGAATAGTGGTTAGGAGAATTAACAAGGACTTAGGAAAAGTCGACGGGGCTTCAAGAGAATCCAGCTGCACTTGTATTTATGATGCACCAGCATATAAATATGCGTCTAATGTGGGGAAACTACAGTTTTCCATACAGTGGACTACTGTAAGAGCATATACTTTGCACTGTGCGTTCTGATAGTGCAGGGGAACAAAAAAGTGAATTTTGTACCCTGCAAAATTCACTTTTCTGTTAAACTGCCAAATGGTGAGCATGATTGAATAAAGACGTGGAACAAGGTAAAAACAACGTCATTTTTACAGCATTTTTCTCAAAATACCTCTTTGCCCAAGTACAGCGTCTTAATCCACCAATATGTCAAACAAGTTTCAAAATAATGGAGACCACTTTAAACCTTCACCTCTCCCATTATCTTTTTTTTTCAAATTCTTCAGAACAGGGTTTGGTTTGATCTCGGCCCAATTGTCCTTGCTGCCAAAGTGAAGACAGGTGATTATCATTACCGTCACATGCCTGGCATTTACTTCTTCAAGTATTCAGCTTTTATGTTGACTTTACTTTTGAGCTACATATTCACACAATTCAGATTCAAAAGCTCTTTCCAACGCAGTGTCGGCAGCATTTAGAGTTGTTTGCTGGTGAAAAAAGAAGCTCAATGTGGGGCTATTCGTTCAGAGGGAGCCACAGACTAGATCCTGCAGTGTTTCAGTTGGATGGTAGGAGTAGTAAGAAAGAATACATGGCTATTGTCTGCTCTGAGGCATTCCCCCCAAGCTGTGACTATTCACCAAGGCGACTCCACTGTGTGTGTGTGTGTGTGAGACAGAGAAAGCATGCCGACCCCTCACTTGGACTTTAGCCACTGAGCTTATGACCATTTGGACTCACTGAGGGGGAGCAGAGATAAAGTAAAGTCAGGACTTAAAGATGGGGTGAGGGAGGGGTAAAGGACCATTCTGTTTGATTGACAGTGATCCTCGCACACACACACCAGAATTTGTGGCTAAGCACACACACGGCATTTCTGGCAGCAATGGAAGGTGAACTCCAGTTTGGAGGAAGTGCGTTTATGTGTGTTTGTTTGTGTGTGGCCTCTTTTTTTTCTTTTCCGACAAACAATGCACCATTCTACTGGAGAATAAATACAACAAGGACTTCAAAAGTTATGCCGCAGCCGCTACAAATTGTAACAGGAAGGACATTCAGAGGGCTGAATGTCATGGAGCCACACACAAGAGATGAGTTTCTCTCAGGATGAGTTTCCCTTTTCTCTGGTTTCAAACTAATTTACTCCCAAGTGCTAGATGAAGATCATTTAGCCAGAACTAAATGCTTCAATAGCAAAAGAAGAGGGGCAAGTACATTTCCAACCTCCTTTTTCTGCAAAGAAAAACAAAATTACTTTCCCACCTTTTCAATAAAAGTCGAAAAAAAATATCCACCATGGCTTGTTAGTATGTAATGAGCGCTTCTAAGCATTTAATAACCCCTCGGAGGGATCTGGGCTTCTACTCAGTTATATGTTGTCAGTTGCACTGCCATTTTACCCCACAAAAAGCTAAGAGGTGCAGATTTCTGTGCTCTACTTCAGCTTAATAAGAAAGCCAATCTTATAACTATGCTGCTTTTTAGCCCAGATCAGACCTATTAGGTAACGCTGCAGTAACCCAATAGCAAGGCCTCGCTGTATGGGCTGAGCAGCGGTATGCATGGCCGGAATGTGTCCAAATACCTGAGCAGTGGCAGGAAGAAAGAGGCGTATGGAAGGTAAAGAGCAGGAAGTGGAGGCAAATAAACGCCTCATGGGAGCCAACACGTCCTGATGTCTTTTTCCTCCTGACACAGTTCAAATCACAACGCAATGAACCTGTTCAACACTGCTTCTCCACCTCATACCTTTGAGAAATTGTCTTCCGTCGGCTCAACCCTTCACCAAGTTTATCAAGGACTCATTTGTTTTGCCAGTGTCCTTTTCACCCCATTGTGAATTTCCAGTGATGTATTAAACCCTTGGAAAGTGGCCAGGCTCTTTAACCGAGGCCTTGTGGACCCCCTGCCCCCCACCCACTGACACAGGCACCTCACTACTTTTTTTTGTCCTGGCCTAAGACACCTTCAGGAGCCTAAAAGACTTTTAGAGGGTGGGGAAGTGAGAGGTTTGACTCAACCGCAGGGGGAGCGTACTGCAGGGGTGCTGGGGGTAAAAACCGACCCATCAGTGCAGTGTTACAACAGGGCCCTCCATATCACATTCTGCCACTTTACAGTAAGAGAAAGCATGTCTGAAGGCCTAATTGATGCTCCCTTTGTGGTTTGTTGCACAATTTATGAATCTCAATTAGCCTTTACTCTCAAACATTAACTGAAATCTCTGTGGGATTTGTGTCGATGAAATTTCATTGATACACTCTGATGGTGAAAAATAAACAACACCAAATAAACATGCGGCGAGCGGGATGCTTTTGAAAACATACATTTGCAGACCACTAACAGCAGAGCCCTTCAGCATGCAGAAGGCTTTTAGTGGATTGTTGTGAACTAGTTGAAGCCTGTAAAATGACAGAGGAGGGATGGGTGACTCTAAACCAGGGGTGTCCAAACTTTTTTTCCCAGAGGGTCACATACAGAAAATATAGGAAGGGCTGGGCCCCTCACTAGAGGTGAGGTATATTGCTTCATACGTTAAGTTATAAGTTAGCAAAATCAGTCAGATGCAGGTAAATGATGCTTGATTCTTGAATATGCTTTAAGAAAAAAACAGCCTACATCACAGCTCTCTGTAGGGTTTCATTTATTTTGTTGGCAGCTCATTCCTTAAAATGGAAGCTTGAGATTACTTACAATAAGGGGAAATATGAAGGGTATATTTCAAGCTTGTTATACAAATAAGTTATTGGGCTCTTGTTATCAACTAGATTTGTTAAAAAAAAGGTTTTCAACTTGAATTGACTGAATTTATTTGAAAAGCAGGCTCATTAACACATGAATACTGTGTAATATATGTTTACATATATGTTTAAGAACTACAATATAAAAAACACAAGTTTAATTTGAAGACCATATTTCAATATACTTTAAGAATTTGCTGAGGGTCGGTTCAAAGTGGCCCGCGGGCCACATTTGGCCCCTAGGCCATTGTTTGGACACTCCTGCTTTAAACTAACGCTGCATCGGTTTCTGATGGTGTTCCTTCTGCTTGGACCAAACATTGGACTCTGACCTACAGTAGGTCAATCCAACATCAGGGGTAAGAATTAAAAAAGGTAGGCAGTCTGTTGGCAACAGGCCTATTCTTAACAAATAATAATTACAAGAAATCTCAATAGGGCCACCATTTTCCACACTATATCCATGGCAGTGTTGAACTACATTAAGGAGATCTTATAGGAAGCCATCAAGGCTGCACCTTGGTTTTAATTGGGGGGTTTGACTTTTTTATTCTCATTCGGATGGGATACAACAAGTCTTGGTTCTTTTTTCCATTAATCAAATGGTAAAGGTTTCTCAATACACAACAAAAGACTGTTGTAAGCAACCAAAGCCAACACTAAAACATCTTCAATTGTGGAAAAACAAATGATAGGATACATTCATACTTTCTAAAGTTACATGAATAGGCATGTAACTTTAAGATTCATGTTAGAAGGTTCTAAAAATATGTGATACATTATCCAAATCAAATCTCTGAACCATTGTTCAACAAGAGTTACGCCAGTTTGAGCTGGCAGACTATATTCGGTGAGTTAAAACACAGGTTACTTTCTGTCTACAATTCCTGAAAGTCTTTCTCTTTCAACATCAGTGTAAACTCGTAAGGGCATGCCAGATTTCATAAGCTAAAACACCAATCTTTAGAGGTTAAACAAAGAGCATAAGACAGCTTCTCTAAGACAAGTCCGAATTGCAATACGGTGATGGGTGAAAGACACATGATTTTCCTGGACAAATGGAAAAAAAACTGTTCGCAGTCTAACCAAAAAGTACAGCTTTGACAAAGCTGAAATCCACTAACAATAAGGAACCAACCCACAGACCATAGGGTTCACACAGTCTGTTCTAGACCTCTCTAATCTTCCTACTTGACCCATTTTCACAGTTTACTAGGGTTTTAGTAAAGACAATAAAAATCAATCATAAATAATGACTTTTTTAAGATATTGATAGTGTGTAAATAAAAGATGAGCATTTTAATGCCTCAAAAAAAGTCAGTGGTATTTGGTTGGATTCAATTTTCATATTTCACTGTCACAAAAGTACATGAAGGTTTCCCAGAGAGAGGTAAACAAAACATCTGGAAGATGTTACCCTTGGCAGATTTGGGAATAGAGCCCATATCTGACATGGGTTAGACATTTTTTCAGTTGGTTTAATGATTGTGGGAGGCCTTTTTCCAAATGATAATAAGTGTAATCCTGCAGTGGAGCCACATTAAAAGTGATGATTCAGATAAACTTTTAAAACTCAACATTAAAATAAACAGGTGTCCCCAGGTGACAGTAAGGGCTTGCTCTGACTGTCTGTTGTGGAGTCTGAATACATGCCCCTAAGCAAGACTTACTAATGTGCTCACAGTGGAAACATTTGTTTTAATCACGTTTGAACATAACAACATGTTTCTGTTTCACAGTAGACGCCTTCATCAGTTCTATTTGCCTGTAAGGTTCACTAATACAATATATTTCTGATTTGTCAAATGATCAAATATTGATTCTTAAAACCGTGGACTGGATCCTAGCAATTTGGCTTCTCAAAGTTAACGTCAACATCCGCAGGTTAGGTGTAGGAAGTGGTTACTTATTGTAAGTGGTACAACTTAGGGCAACATGATGTTTAAAAAGTCTACTTTGAGGAAATCCTGTTATTACAACATGCAAAAAAAGGTGGTTCTAAGTTGAAAAGTAATGGCTATAACAACCGGCTATATTTTTCACCTCAGAAATCCTCAGTTCAAAGCTTTATAACTTGGGTATATGTGTGTATAATTCAGGATATAATGTAAACTTTAAATAATTTGATGTTCAACAGATTCCTCTTGGAAGTAAAAACAGTTTAAACCCAAGGACAACCACTAACAAAATAAACTCTATAAATAACTATTGAAATCAAACTGAATTAAAAGCAATCCATTTTTTACTTGGAATTGAATTATCAGGGGATGATATTAAGCCATATGTGGTTGAAGGATGTATTATAATGCAGTTGCTTGAAGTGCTGTGAATGCACCTGCTTTCTGACAACACTTTTCTTCCTTCGATCCAATGTAAAACTCTTTCGTGGCAAAAGTACCAATAGTGATGCGGACTAAAGAAAATTGGTGCTTAAAGGTGCTTATCCTGTACAGTATATCTTACTATGTCAGCGGTTCCCAAACTTGTTTTGCGTCGCACCCCCTTCTACGTCCCAACCGGGTTGACGCACCCCCCAAAAAACCGCAACAACAAAAACAAACCCGCAACAAAGCTTTGTTTTATCGCCATATAAATAACTTTGTCATGAGATGTCCCACTTGACAGTTTCCCTGATTTCAGCCAGTTAATCATATTTGAAAGAATGAATGAAACGAGTTGGCGCGCATATATCCTAAGCTACAGTGAAACGTAGAAGACAGCTGTCTTCTTCTACGTTTCTATCAAAAACTAATAAATTATAGTTTTTTGATTTAAAATAAATTATTTTCCCTGTGTTTTATTGTAGCCTATGGAAAAGTCCCACTTAAAAAACAACACTGTAATATTTTTACACCAGACCACCATTACATGTTTCATCTCGCGCACCCCCTGGTGGCAGCTCGCGCACCCCCAGGTGCACCACACTTTGGAAATCCCTGTACTATGTGAACCAAACAGCATTTAAGAGAATATGCCTGTCCTTATTTCAATAATCAACCTTCCTAAATTATGATGCCATAAATGTATATTTTTGAGAAAAAATGGGAAGTCAAAGGTCTTGAGAACTTACTGCCTCTTGTTGGCCCAGTGAGTCAAAAGGTACATTATGGTCACATTCCTGGATATGCTCATATCTAATAAAATGGAGGCCCACCTCTTCGGGGTGCAGACTGTCCCCTGACAAACTTCCCAGGCTAACAGCATTCTTAAAATTCTCCTGCCAATCACACAGAACCATTTATTGACTGACCATCTAACCACCTTGATGCGATGTTCAACATCAACAACTTTAGAGTTTATAGTTCCTAGCAATGCCATAAGATCAATAAAAGGTATTTCACAGTAACAGTATATCAAAAACTCCATGACATGGACTCTTCTGGGGTTTGGCTGGACTTACTTTTTACTTACTTTTTATAACCCTGGCAGACTTAAGGCAAGGACTCAAAGATCAAACGCCTTAGAAAATAGACTGGATCATCAGCTAATTATAAAGACCATGTCTAGGCATGCACTCGAGACACTGATTGCTCAAGCAATTTTAAACTTTTTCCTCCAAGATAAGAGAAGCAGACAGTGTTGACTTGCTGGATTTAGATATTTTACGGTGTTTCATCACCCTGGCAAAGATCACAAATGAGTGATAGACCATGAGTAATCAGCAATATAACTGATGGGTGACGGATTGGTATGGAACAGATGTAACAAGTAACCAAAATCATTTTAGCATTGTTTCAGTTAATTCAAAGTCATATTTGGATATGCTTGATAGATGCTAACATTACAATGGTATATATTCTTTAGTCAGCACAGTAACATATTGCTCAACCTTAGCCGTATTGGATTTTACTTGAAGTACAGAGAATTCAACTACAGTATGTGAGGGCAGTCAAGATTAAAAGTGAAGTGAGTTACCATTCAAGGGCTGCTGCCTGTAATTTCAACCTCCTCTAATTTCCCCCCTTTTTCATCATTCTGTGTATTCTCAGATTATAACCTGTGCTACAAAATCTGGCCTCCTATACTTACAGTATGTTAAAAATGGTCCTTTGACACAGTCTAGGTTATATAAGTCAAGAAAAGCTTTAAAACCTTGAATTATTGTGTAACCTTTCCTGTGAGCTTCATAGATGTTATTCCTTCTGGATATGGAAAGTTCAAGCAAAAAGCAAACAATTTTAATGTAAAAAGCATTACTATGGCATTTCAACTCCCTTCACTTGACTATTCATGGCCCATAAGATCCTCATATTCATGCGATGAATGCATAAATGTACCTTCCTGCCTACACAGGTCTATGATTCAACAAACAGCTAAAATGCTGGCAACAGTTGAAATGCATATGCACATCCTATCAGCATTGAGCCTTATCTAAACGTTTCCTTCCATTCCTGTTGTTGCTCTTGAATGCATAAGTAAATACCATTCCCCCAGAAGACGTGGGCTTTTTGTGGAAAGAATATGCATGCAGGTCTCATTGCTGCGTTAGCCAGGTTGTGTAAGCAGCAGATTGTTAGATTGGTCTTTTGGCCAGTCCTGTTTCTTTGTCCTTTTGCAGGTTCTTTGAACCGGCTAGGCCTCACTCAAGTGTTGAGTTTCAGCTTTGCACAGCACTTCAAGAACGTGTCAATGCAGATCAACACTTTGACAGTAAATCCAACCATGAAAGAAGGGAACAACACTTGTTTTTTTGTCTGAAAGCTATCTCTTTGCTTGAGAGGGAATTATGGGCCCAAACCCTTGACATATTCCGCAGACTGATACAAATCCCAGAGCAAGGACACGGCTACAATAAAGGAAAGCAAGTAAAAACATTGGCATGTGCACTCCTGAAATGATCTACTCTAAACTGGACAATTACATATGTAAATGTCTTTAGGCGGACAACCATTGAGTTGTGTTTAAAGTGGCCGCAGATTTAAAAGAAGCTCACTGTTGATGGCCACTTCCCATTTTTTCAGTTCTTGTTGTATCAAGTACTTGATCTAACTCACAAACATTAATGAGAAGCATGGACATTTTCTTTCAGATGATCCCCCTAGTCCCTAAAAGACAAAGTGTCCTCTACAGTAGGAGGGGTGTTGATGGGGGCACAAACTTTTAGCTTACTAGGCACAACGGCTTCAAACACCCCTCAGTGAATACTGTCAGCTAGCTTATACTTCACCTTCAACTGACACTTTAATCCCCTGTAATGAATGGTGACAATGGCTGGAAGGGAATGACGTTATGCCAATGGCTATATCAGAGGCCCGGGGGATACAGTAGATGAAGAAAAGTAAGCGGGACAATGAAGGCTTTCATCGACAAGACAATATCAGGGCCCTCAATTAGTGTAGGCCAGACTCAGGTCCAGGGTGCCAGCATTCGTTGTTCCCCCCACTGGGCACTACAGCACAAAAAGCCCACAGGTCATGCTCTTCCTCTGTTTCAGCTTAAGCCAAGCAGTGGCATGTTATAATCCACGTGACGGGGCTTTGGTGAGCTGGTACACCAACTTGATCTAAAACAAATGAACTGAGTGAACCAGCTAAAGTATATCTGGACTCTGCACATGCATAACCAAATCAATCTTTCAAAATCATCAATCAAGGGCAGAATGCAGACACGCACAATTACCCAGAGATCAAAATATAAAAAAGGTAGGTGAATTTATTCTCAAATACAACCTCTGATCTGATCTATGTAAAGTGTGCCAAACTAGAAATCTAGTCATTCCTTGAAGGTATTCATAGAACAGTGACCTTATTTTCCTTTCAGAGTTCACTAGTAGAGCAAGAGAAGAGAGGAAACAAGAGACGGAGTGAAAACAAGCCCAAAATCCGCCAAGGCCCGAGGCTAGCGTGTGCCTGTTTAAGGCTCCAAACACTCAAGCAAACAATGAGTTGCCAGGTTGGGTCATATAGTATGCAAACCAAATATAGTGTTCTTATTAGTTATTTCCTCCAACTCAATTGCTCACTTGAGACCAAAGTTAGTTTTGACTGTGAGATAAGAATATGACTAAATGACTTTTCGTTAAAGTTGATTTTTCCCCGTAAAGGCCTGAGGTGACTGAAGTGTTCAATGATGAAAAAAAGACGACAACTAAACTAAAATGGTTGGTGTGCGACATTATACTGTTAAGTCTTACCTTCTATTCTGCCTTTAACTTTAGCGGACATATATAATACAGGTAACTAAAGGTTACAAAAACGTTATACAGCCATGTCTATTACCACGCCCAAATAATAAGGGTTATTAACCAGAGTTGTGAAACCCCAGGGCTCTGTTGAACATGGCACTTGGGATAAGATGGCAGACCTTTCAGCCCCTGTCCCTGACTGACTGTCCCACTGTCTCAGCAGAGGAATGGCCTGCAATTCTTTCACTGAAACTCTAAATATTTGACGTGCCCATGGTTGGCCTATGTTCCTCCTCCCTAAACCTCTCAATGGATGGCACTGTGCCACCTGGACCCGTAACAACGCCCGAGTGAATAGAGGGCAGCATTTATTGTCTGCAAGCTCATGATTCACACAACAATTAGCAGCTTCCAAGTAACGGTGAACTGAGGCATTCACTTTGTAATAATCTGGGCTCAGCGCATGATCCGACAGGAGCTTTAGTCTTCTGCAGATATGGAATGTAAATAAGTACATTTACAGAAGTCCTTTAGCACATTTTGGAGGTACTTTAATAAATAATTCTACTTGATACCTATGCTCCACAACAGTTCATGGGCAAATAACAGACCTTTCTACCACAACATTTGTTTGACAGCTTAAGATACTTACGTTTGCAATTAAATAAGAACACTCAGTTCATTTTGACCAGTAGTGGTCAACCATGGTGGTGTCCAACCATTATGACTTGTGACCTACAAACAAAGTCAGTGTCAGCTGAGGGTTCCTTGTCTATTTCTTTGTACACTACAAAGACATGTCCCTTTTTAACTTCTTACATAGTTTCATTTAAATAACTGTTTAAGGTTTGACTACATTCAGCGCATCTCTTCAATATTAAACAGAACTATTAACCAATAAAGAAAAGTCAAAGCATTAAAACACATTTTATTTCACCACTTTTTTTTTGTTTTTTAATTACTCCCACCAAGATGTATCTTGGAAACCACTGGACTTAACTACCAAACTGTAGACTTCAAACTAGCTCCACATTGAGCATATATATATATATATATATATATATATATATATATATATATATATATATATATATATATATATATATATATATATATATATATATATATATATATATATATATATATATATATATACAGTCAACAGAAAATGATGTGTTCCCTTTTTTGTGTTTCTTCCTCTCATCTTTTCATCTTTATATTTAAGTCCACTACCTAAGTGAGTACTGAGTGCACCTGGACAGTTCTCCGTTTCGGACAGGTACAGTGCAGACATGTAATGTCATCAAACCAAAGACATTTCCCCAAAGTCTTACTTCCGGCCAGTGCCTACAAAAGTGGAGGACAGAGGTACAGGACTCGGCAAATCCCTCTTTTGTCACAGGAGCTCTAGGCTTGATGGTAATCTCTCCGTCCCATGGGATTCTCCTCACTTCACACCCCCATGGTGTGAGATTTGTGCGGGGGTAAAAAGAGAAGTGCCTACAGACATGGCAGCTCTTGAGGGACGGGTGAATGAGTGGAATTCAAGGATGCCTTGAAAAGCGGCCTGCACATCATAAGAGTCAATCAGAAGATAAGAAGAGGTGGAGAGCAAAAAAAGAGGGATATAACCACAAAGTGAGGGTCGAAAACGCACAATGGCATTCCCGAGAGGGGCCTCGTGAATTGCTGAATGGTCTATTCATTCATTAAAAAACCGCGTTGGGTGGTAGGTGGTGCTTGTATTAACATTTCTCACATCAAAATATGCTTATTTCAGTGTCTGAATCTGAAAAATACCTTCGAAACACTGCCGGAGGATCCCATCATATTCATAGACGGGCTATACGGTTCTGGTCACTTGGGATCAGCCTTACTTCATTGAGAGTGAAAAGCTTATGGTATAGATTTCTTAGGACAGGAGAATGTAAATGGGTGGAGGGGGGGTCTCTAGTTTCATGCCTCCCTGTGTTCAGCAGGCTGTCAGTGAGGACAAGTGAGCACTCCCTAAAGCTGGAGACGGGGACAAAGTGCCAGGTAGACGGATCTGGTTTCCTTTGCTACAGCCAAATGCGGCTTTGTGGTGGAAAAATCTGCACCTGGTGGCCATGGAAACCAGTGCTAACCCAGGCCGCAGCCTACAGCTACAAAAGAGTCTAAAGAGTCTCAATGCCCTTTGACAGAGTAGCCTGGGTTGTTGAAAGGTCTATATTATGCTTTTAAACTAAAGTATACTTCTGCAACTGCTGCTGTGTTCATCCATCATGCTTTTAATATTGCATTTTGCTTATTGAGTAGATTGGTAGCTTACTCCAACATATTACAGTGTCTTTACATTAATGGAATAAAAATCTACATATGAAGAAGCATTAGCTGCCTTGCTATTCGTTCAATGAACCACAGTGAATTTTGCCCTAAGTGTCCTTGGTGTCCTACGTGCCAAACGTTTAGAATCTTTTTCCTGGAGCTAAAATATTTCTAAATGATCCATAAATATGCATAGCTGTGTTTGCAGGGATGGATCAGTTTTACTTTTTCTGGTAATGCTTGAGCTTTTACATTTGTTCAGAGCTTTAGAACAAAACCTGTATACTGTAGTCCTGTTATTTGGAGAGCTTTACACCTTCCACTAACTGTTACCATCGATTATGGCTGGGAAAGACAAGCGAATAAGTGAGGGTTTCACAGAAAACAGGAAAGAGGTGCTGAGAGGTAAGAGGGCACCGAGTGTGCCATTAGTGCTGGAGATGGTTGGGTGTACAGAGCAAGTGGCCCTACAAATCCTCTTCTCTTGGAACATAAGCAGTAATTATGGTGTCCCTCTGTATTTTGCCGCTGTCAACCCGGCATTTTGACATCAGGGACAGCATGAGAGCGCACCTGAAACACTGAGTGGTGGGAGCACATAAAAATACAAATAACAGCTGTCAGCAACATTCAAGAGAATGCTCTGACCTGAAAAGCAAGATGATAGGGGATCACAAATACTGCGCTTATCCCTGTGAGGGCATTTCTGTACACAATGCAATGCTAACAAAACAATGTTGTTTACATAATCAAGTTACTGTTTTGACTGTGGTCAGTGTTTTTTATCTGTAAGGTTTAATGCAATGCTTTGTTCCTCTTAGGTCCAATCCATAATGACATTTATGATGTAGGCACTAAAAATGGGCTAAATTCTATGAACGGTCACACATCCTAAAAACATGAAAAGTTAGGTCATGTGGAAATAATGCACAATCCTCCATTTAAGTTGTTCATACTTTCAATCCTAAACAGCAGGCGGAAACTTGCTTTACTATAAAAACATTCTTATATGCTTTCAATTAATTTGATTACTCATCTGGCAAATATATGCTATCCTAGGACTCTGGCCAATTCACTTCCTCACCTCCTTAGAAACATATCCAAACAATTATAAACTCAGTGGCTAACTGATCAGATGGGTGCAGCTCTTTCTTTAATGGATTTTCATTTGCAAAGCAACACGTTGAAATGTTGTTGGAGGTCATTCTCTATTGTTACATAAGGGTCAAATCTACACATCCAGGTAGGCTTTGCATACATAAAGGTGACCAAAACATTCATGTGGTGGTGTGTGTATGGGTGTTTGAGACCTGTAGAAGTAAATATTTGATAGTAAGATTGTCTCCAATTTAAATAACTAAAAAGCAGAATTAGTAGCATTTATGGGTTGCGGTTTGTAAACAAACAGTGATAGTTGGACATTCCTCCCGGCCAAAGAGGCTTAGGGTGATAGCCAACGGGTGAAGGCCATTGTCTAATGTTTCTGAACGAGCTTCATTCGCTTTGCCTTTAGCATTGCCATATGTATGTTTTTTCGCTCCAGTGTTGGCCATTGAAGGACCTTTGCCTTTGTAACAAGCTTTTGATCTTGCCAATAGTCGCCTCATTTCTAATAGCAGTTGAAGCAGAGAAACGTCTTGAAATAATTAAACTACGCTAATAAAGGCAAAAGACAGGGTTTCTACTGCTACAGACACCGCACAAACGTATGATGGTTCTAGTGATTAAAGGATTGAGCCTTTTCATTATTTAAGGAAATCCTACTCACTGTACCTTTAAAATAGTAACATATTTTGCAGTAATTGTCTAAATACACCAGCTCCACAATGAAATTCTAGATAGAAATCTAAAAAGGTTCAAAGAACAAACATAGTGACAATCAGATTAACTTTATGCTTCCCGAGCGTACAACTAATGTGAAACAGTGTGCCTGGTGCTGCTGGGGTGATTCTCAAACTGGGCCTTGTTCTTCAATGTCCAGTGCGGATATACAACTCTTCAGATTCACTACAAAATCCAGATGGGTTGAATTAAGTAATCAAAGCAGGATGTGACCACCGTGGTTCTCTTATAAAAACACATCCGCAATGGAGTAAACTACACCGTATCTTGATTTCCTTTCCAGTCTCCTCAGTAAGTGTTCCTCAGATAGACACTTTTTCTGTCCTGGTGTTGGACAGCTGTGCTGCGTTAGAGTGTGGCCCTGTTACGCTGCATGGCTTTTAAGAGACAGACAGAAATGACCTTATAAATATTGTTGTGACAGTCTTTATGAAACAAGAAAGAGCTACAGATGGGGTCTCAAGTGTTTTTATAACAAATGGGATTTCAAAAGGCCAGCTCAGTCCATTACTAAAGCTTCCAAACCAAATGATCAGCAGAAAGCTTGTATCTCGCTTGTGTCTTGGTGAGTGATATACAAAGACTGTTGCCATTGTCAAACGTGAAGCAAATATGCTGAAACAAAGATGCCAGAAAGTGAAGCACAGACACCCACTTGACATGTTGAATGACCCCCACCCACAACCTCACACACATGTAAGCCAACACTGCGAAGTCATGAGCCTTGACACTGAAAGATATAAACCATTGTCCTAGAAGAGGTTTAATGGCCTTTTAAATGCTGGTGGCTGACACAATATAGCAAAAACAATGCTAGAATGGAACTTCCAAGCCTTGATACAAGGCACCTCCAGAGATGTCGATCAAGAATAAGTAGGTTTAGTGACTAGAAAATCCAGGGATTAGACATCACAAGGTTCACTGAGTCAGCCGATTCTGTGCACAGTCGGCCTATTTATTTCATTGGAGGGTTACAATGATTCAAACAGAGGCACCAATATAACGGCTGTTGACCACAGAAAACCTAACTTTTCTAGTCTAGAGTTATCTGGAGTTAACACGATTGTGTCATTTCAGGAATAAAGCGTTCATCCATGTCCTTAGTTCAGAATGTTCAACACATGGTCCAGAATCCAGTTATTTTAATGAATTGATGTAGCTGTGGTTGTTTCAAATATATATTTTATTTATGAATTGATTTTTGCTTAAATACCCTTTTATTTGCCTGCATGAATAGCAATATAGCTTGTAAAGGGAATATCATTTAAAATACAAGGTATTCTGAGGTTGCAAGGACAGAGTTTTTTCTATTTTTTCCTAACTTTGAAATCATTAAAGAACAAGCCATAGTACATGTTATAATCCCAATTCTACACTTTGGATTTGCTCAGAATAAACTGCATTTTTACATTTTTTGGAAAACCTTTCATCTCTTTCTTTTTTGACAGAGCTCACATGATGAAGACCTTAATTATCTTTGTGTTTATTAAAAGAAGTATGTCATGCTTCATCAAAATGCTGCTATTCATTGGCTTCCACCTGATCCATCATCACCAAAAATAATATGGCCCAGGTGGGGCCCCGTAATGTACATGTCACCACAATGTGTCAGGTCTGAACCCGGTCACCTTCCCTGCTCTCTATTTCTGTCCCTGAATATTCTTCAGTCTCTCTGCTATCTAATAAAGCAGAAATGTCAAAAGAATTGCAAATGAAGATTTTAAAAGTGCTGTTTCTTTGTGTAAATGTGTTTTACTTACACAGAGAGTCATTTGAGTGTCTTGCCTTAGCTGACCTCTCTTTATAAGCACAATGGTCGTCACTGTTAAAGCTTAAAAAGTTCCATTCACAGCAAACCGACAGTTTTCAAAGGATTAAATCACGTTGTATCATGAAGACTAGACCAAAAGCTAACATTCAATAATCCAAGGAAATTGAGTTAATCATCAAAGTGCATCAAAGGTGGTATTTGCAGCTGCAGAGACTAAAAAAGTTCAGATCCTCATTCTCAGGAGACATCTGAGATATGAAAGCAGATGTTTTTCTGCAAATGCTGCAACTATATCTGACGTGTCAACACATGTTTGTCAAGCAGGGCTCTTTTTCAGACCTGCTATTCCATCATATATTATTACAACATGTTTATTCAACCATGGCTGAAGATAAGCAGATGAAAACCTCAGGATCACTTTATTCACGGCTCATCAACACACACAAGGAAAAGAAAGGAATTCCTTTATGGTCTGAAGAAACAGAAATATAGTGATTTAGAAAAAGGTTTTGTTACCCCTTCCCAGCACACTGAAACCCAGTCTCAAATGGCTTTCCTGTACCTCTGGCCATCATGCTTCTTCACTGAAAAGAAGTAACCCCAAGCCAGCTGTGATTTTTAATGTGGCATCTAATTCAGCCACTAAATGGCACGGTGGGGTGTCCCCCCTACAGCCATCCCCCTCCCCCAGATCCCTTTTGGCAAAACCACGCTGGGTGCATGTCAAAGATCACCTGACAATAGGGATTCCAGCCCCAGCCAGGGACTGGGAATGAATCAGACCTAATTCAAGCATGTCGCAGGCAGCCAGAAGCATTGCTCTTGAGGCCGAGCTGCAGGCCTTTTCAGCCTGGACACACACAGACAGGACAGCATTCCTGCAAAAATGTCACGTTTTTTGTGTCCTTTTTACTCTTCTCAAGTTTTTCACCTGTTCTGATCTCCAATGAAGTCAGAGAAGTATCTAAATCCAGGGTTTTGATGTTAAAAGGCAGACCAAGAGAAGGTAGATGATTGGCAAACAATGTTTTGACAAACCTTTGGGTCCAATGAGGATAAAGAGTCATTCTGCCAAATATAATACTGTTTGCATCTATTCGGATCACGGTCAATCAAATATTAATCAATGTCCTCGGTTTCCTCTCCCTATCATCTGACAGTTCACCAACTCAGCATTTAATAGATTAAATTAAGGATATAAGTGAGGTTCAAACATAAATTATTCAGCAGCAGAAGAGAGTCTGTTCATTCAATGGCTCATATAGCCCTTTAGCACCATTACCATGCAAATAAATGATCCTTTTTCAGATGTCCTGATGTTATAACAGCTGGAAAGATACATGTAAGAACTCTGCTTGTGCTAACAGGTCATTTACACATGGGGGGAAGAGAAAAAAAAGCATCTTATCCAGTATTTTAAGAAGCTGTCTCTGGTTTGACACAAAGTAAGACACAGGACAAACAAGGAAGGAATGTAGGTTTCTGAGCAATGCAGACTTTGGACTTGAGAAAAACCTGTAAACAGTCCCAAAGCCCCTTTGACCTTCTCAGAGTGGACAAAGTGCTGGGTTTTATCACTGGATCATAACAATGTGTCATTGCAGGTTGTAGCAACCAGGCAGTCTGTTAGTGATACATAAAAGGGTGCTGGAGAATTGTGTTTAAAGAACAAGCAGCAGACTAATGCAACATGAAAATATAGCAGTGTTCAGCATGCAGTCTCTCTACTGTATTCTCGCAAATATTCAAATCAAGCTGTGTAAAACATTCTTCCTGTGTGAGCTGAGGTATATAAACGTGCAGTTTTCTTAATATCTATCATTTTTTTCTGGTGAGAAATTGGGTAGATAATGTCCAGCAGCCTCCCAAAGAGGATATTTCAGATTATATTTTAATTTCACATTCTGTTTCTATGTATCTTACCCTATTTGACATGTAATTACATTTCCTATTTCTATATTTTACTTGCACCATTGTGTCATTTGCACCATTCTCTTTTTTTATTTTTTATTTGTATCTTATGTCTTAAGCAGTTGGGAAATGTAACACAGTACATTTATTCAAGTCCTGTACTTAAACATACTTGTACTTTACGAATTTTATGAATTTTTACTTTGAAGGAACCCTGAGCGTATTGGCAGATGTATAACAATGCACAGGAGGCTGCTAGAAAACGTTGTAAATGTCGCAAAAAGAAAGTTTACTAACGTATCAGCAACAGAGCCAGGACATGTATGCTCCCAGGGATAGGTCTTACCTGGCCATTGCGATGACGCTTGTCCAACGAGAATAAGGACGCAGCAGAGAAGGCACTCCAGCCATGAGGGACACCTGCAGAGGTAGCAACAATCACACTTTAGCGCTTCACCAAAAGTCGCCAAAAAAGTTAGAATAGAAATGCAAAAAAAGCAGAAGTACCTCATCTTCATGTGTTGGTTCTCCTGCACCGAGTGAGGAAATCTACATGGACTGTAAAGTGTTTCGCAGCCTTTTGGACCAGCAGCCTGCTGCGTGCACGCTGCCCCAACAGCTGATGGGGACTCGGATGGAGACGGAGGAGGCGTGTGGAGAGAAGAGAAGGACCTGCAGGAGGTCAGCCGCAGGGACTTCCGCCAGGTCCTAAAAGGGAACACGTTACTCTCATTGATGCTGAGGATTGTAACATCAGGGATTCATGTTATCCAAAAGTATTTACAGTGTGATAATAATAATAAAAAACAAAATTCAAAGTGACCTACACAAACCATAAAAGTTAAAAGGTTACATTTACATACATTTCAAAACAGTCATTAACATGCCTGGAGAATTCAATTCTAAAATGAAATCAAAGAGCAAGACATACGATATGAATATCAGTTCATTTAATAAAAGGCAGAAGCAAACACAAGTTGTTCAGTCTTGATTTAATAGTATTAAATAGTTTTCTAGTAGTTTGTTCAAGATATATAAAGCATAATAACTGAACGCTCCATGTTTAGTTTTGACTAAGAAGAATAAATTGATCATAATCATAATGAAAAAAATAATGACATGAATAACATGAATCGGAAAAATGTTTTAATAACATGTATTAACAGCGAAAATAGCTAGACATAAATACAGTTAATCTTACATTAAAGCTTTGTGATGTCACACAGTACATTACTCACAGATCCAGTATTAAAATTTGACACAATCACAATGGAACAGGTATAGAAAATAAAACAAAAGTCAAAACAAACAAAAAAAGATATGTCCAAAACCTCATCCACTGTCCAGAAAGCTTAGATGTTTAATAAAATAAAACACATATAGTATGGTCTTTTGCAGTAATACTAAAGAATGGTATCATTAAGACACACAAGAAAAAAAAGCAAGACAAGCTGATGAATGGATGAATACAACAACTGACAAGTGAATCAAAGCAACATTCAGGTAGCTAAGATATGCAATGTCTGTTTAAAATGAAGATTGGTAGACAACTTGTCCCTTTCTTTGAAGCCATATAGGATGTTTAAGTTTGGATGTCACAACAAAAATCTGCCAGAAGAGGGCACGGTTCTACCTTAATCTCTAGAATTTAAGTAGGAATATCAAAAACATGGCTCAAATAATATTTCAGTTAACACAAAACATGTCTCACCATATTTAGTGCACCTACCCACCAAAACTCTCTTGATCAGTTTTAATAACATAAAACAGTAATGTGCTGGCACAATCAGAAAATGTTCCCTTTCAATTGGTTATGTTGACAGCAGGTTTAATGTAAGGGTATGAAGGGAAATATTTCAAGAGCAGGACAAGCCTCTTTCCTTTGGTTCTCACATTTTACCCATGATGAGAGAACAGACAGCTTGTGTCTCTGGTGACAAACCCGGGGTTATGCCCCTGCACTGTCAGAAGCTGGAGTGGATGTGAATAGGTGAAAAACTACAACCTGAGCTGTGCAAACCTAACTCTTCCACCGGAAAATCTTCAGTTATTCATGCAAGGTTTACACTGTCAATACCCTCTTGAGCTGCAGTGTGCTCACAAGAATGGACTTGACAAGATAATGACCACGTGTGGTTTCAGTGCAGCCTTATTTACTCTGCTTTATCTTGCTGAGAGGTAAGAGAAAGGTGAGGCCTCCATCAGGAAGTGGGTTCTTTAGCATTGTAAACCATGACATGCCATGCTATTGTAATGTGTAATTGTACTGGCTGAGCTAAACATGCAGCACCAGTACACAATCACACCTATAACATCATTTCCTGTAAGAGAACTCACTAAGCAACTTAAATGCACATGCTGCAGAATGTAAAATATGTTAGCATATCAACAATTTATGAGAAAATATATTTTTAAAAATCTGTACAACGAAAAAAGTTGCAAACAATAAATGAGTGTATAGGAGCTACATTGATTTTAGTATTTGTCCAGAAAAACATAAACATGTGCTTTTGCATGTTGCACTCACACACGATGGCCACCAGAGAGCGCAGTTGGTGTTCTTTTCTGCAGAGGAAACATTTGGTTATAGTCCTGTATGATGCTTAAAGGCACTGCTGTCACACTACAGTACACACTGTTACAAATCCCAAATCTGTGTGGAGTGTTTGAAGCTGAAAAAAAGAACGTCTTTCATGATGTTAAAACCACAAAACATTGTTAAAAATCCTGAAAAAGTGTGTTTTTTAATCTTTCAGATGTTAGGTCAGATGTACCAAACCAGAACAAAAATAAAAGAGGTTTCAGCTAAAAGTATGCACTATAATATATATTAATCTCAGTTTTTCAAACAAACAATAAAGATGACTTGATGCAGCAGTTCTACGCAGAAGCAGTGACATGTACAGTTTGTGTACTGGTAATTAAACACATGGTTTCAAGAGTGTAACTGTACTTCCTATAAATTAACCAGGTATACCTCCTTGGAGCTGATAAGGTGAGTTTGGCCTCACAGGTGAAGGTGTTGGTTTCAGTGCTCTGGTTTTGTGCTGCATTAGCGGCTCAGTGTGCAGGCTGCTGTCTGAACACGTCCTCAGCTCTGTGGATGCCTACTTTTCTCACATTCCAATGTCAGGGAAAAGAAAGGCAAAATTGTCAGTTATATGCTATGTTTCTAGGGCAGGACTCTTTCTACAGGGTGTACTATTATATATTGCCAACTGCAGCTCTATAATGAAAACATAACTTCAGTTATTATCTTCTGGGGAGCAGTATGTCACAGCTGTAGTCATGCTAATTGTTATGTCCTTTCCTACAGGACACCGGAAGACTTGCTACAGTACAGTACATGATCATAGGGTATTAAAAGTGAAATTACAACTTATGTATTGTTCAAATTTAGTCAACATATATCCTAATTGATAACTTCAAATACACAATGATAGGAAAGCTGGGAATACATGAAAAAATATGGATACCTTATATAAACCTTATTGATTAAACCTTGTAAAAGTTGAACATTTTGCCAGTTTTCAACTTTTATTCAACATAAAAATCTTGAATGGCAAAGCACCAACACGTTATAGTGCCTCTGTTCTTCAAGCGAACTTGACACACGTATTGATCCATTCCATATAAGTTCACAAGCTTCAGCAGACTGTGCTGCTAAATGGTTCGGATCCTGATGGCCAGATTGAACGCGCTGTATTTACTTGGCAGAGTCTTTGTTGATGGAACAGTGTTCGTAACCAGGTCGTTCTGCTGATCCTGTCGACACTTTTCACATTTAAAAGCTTCACACCATTTCCAAGTCCAATGATTTACTGCTCTTGTGAAAGCTTGACCCAACGTTGTTTTCCATCATAACTTCAACAAAGTTTTTTTTCTATTTGTTTATCAGGCAACAGTTTCACCTCAAGGCAGAAAGCATTGTGAGCATTCAGTTTATTTCAAGCTTTTAGACCAACAATAAAAACAACCCAACCTTTTTTTTGTAGAAACCTGAGACTAAAATGGAAGAAAGTTCTAATTAATTGCAGACCTTTCGGAATATTTTAGCCTCTTTAAGAAAAGTACATTTCAATGTGCTTCAAGGACGATATAAAGAATACCATCATCAGCAAACAATGAAAACATAACCTGAGAAGTTTCAGTCTTTAATCCACAACCGTTTGGGTTCTTAGAAGTCTATGATACCCAATATACATTCAGGAACATGTTGGCCTGGAACTGATACAACATAGTGCATCATTACACACTTGAATCAGGTTTTAAGTTCAGGATATGCGATGTCCTGATAAAATAACAACCTTTTAAGTTGCTGCTCAGTTGTAGGCACAAAGCGTTTCATAACCAGCTTCAGGGGTCTGCGTTATATCGGATTACTTCCAACAGCTGAAATTAGGAAAAGGAGGGTATGGGGCTGTGGAGCCACCAAACAGCTGAAGGGACACCACATCCCATGCTGAGTCTCACTAGCACACAACAGACTCACACCCAGGTCCACGTGCTGTCCAAGCCCCTCACCACAAGGCACAGGATCAAACACTGCCCATTGGCTCCTGCAAAAGACGGAAAAATTATAACCCGGTTATGCTGGATTGAGAAATACAACACCTATTTCGGGCCTTTGACCCTTTACAATACTGTAAATAAAATATTTGGTTTGATTAAAACTCAGTTGTTTACTAACTTCACTGCAGCTTATAAAAAAAAACATTCAACAGAAAAAGGTGTCTCTGTTGAATCAATGAAAGTAGCCTTTTACTGCCGACAGATCTGACAAAGTGATGTACATTATGTGGAATTGCTAATTGTACTGAACTCAAGATTTAAACACCTCTTCCACCAATGCACAGATGCTACACAGAAAAAAATTAAACATTGACTTGAATTAAATGTGTTATGTCAATAGGTTCCACATCATTTTAAAAGGTTAGTTTAAAGCAATAGTATTAAGGTAAACCTATTATTTCTATTCAAACTTAATATTATTGCTTTGAACTAACCTAATACAATTATGTATCGTTTTTTTTCCATTATACATTTGTTGAATGTTTCAATTTATTTTCAGTGTAATTGCACTCCTATTTATATTGAAGAGATGTTCTTGTTCATGTCTCAAAGCCAGGTAAACAGCTGGTTTAGAACATGCAAAGCTCCAGTGTACTCATGCAGGTATTTACTCTATCCAGCCAATACAATTGCCAAACATTAAGAATATGCATGGAATAGAGTTGATTTCCATATTACCATGCTCAAAAAGTCGCTTTTATATATAAGCTTAAGGAACATTGTCTTTGACTGATCTGATGGGTTGAATAGTTAATATACTGTTATAAACAAAACACTCCTCTGCTGCTGCGTGGAGGCATACATGAATCAGCTTTGATCACGTAATCCCGTAAAAAGAATGACTTGGAGACACACATAGCTACTCAATACAATCTAGTTATTGAACACATTGAGTACAACATATCTCCTTTTCACATATTCAACAGTATTAGGCTGCTGGAGTTGCGGGACTTCAAGAGCAGTGCGTATAAATAACCAGGGTTTTGGTCCGGTCTCCACAAAGTACAATAGCTACTTCAACAATTATGCTTTGTGTTTCCAGATGAGCTGAGCGACGAAATCAATATAACTGCAGCAGAATCACATGCTTTAAAACCCAACCTCAAAAGCCGACGCCAAGATCACTCACAACAACTCCAGTGCTAAGAGTTAAGTTGGAGATTCAGTTGTGTTCTTACTTAGTCTCTAGCTAATAGCCTCAAAGATGAGGAGGGTGCTCTCTAACTTCACACACCCAGATTTTGTCCTTTTTATATCTTGCATTCTTCAACCCAATCAAAAAGAAAAACGTGCTGTTCTTCTACAATGATTCACATCGTAGAGTAAAGTCAGAACCATTATAATCTGATGAAATGCTTTAATGCATGGGAATACACTTTGTTTAGGGTCCATATAAACAGTTAAGTTGCAATTTCTAATCAAAATGTTTTAACATCAGCTTGAAAAATAGTGTCTATGTATCTGCAGCTTGTGTGAGTATTGACACAGAATTAGAGAGAAGTTATAATGGTACAGGGAGCTGCAGCATCAGAGGCTTTCCCCTCTTCTATCCCTCGTAATTATTCAATTATACAAGGCTGCACTTATTTTGGAACTTTACATGCCGATAAATATAGAAATGGTCAACAGTGTTCAAGAATCATAAAACAAGATCAGCTCATAATTGTAGGATGCTGCTTTTTTTGCTATTCTTCTGAGCTTTTTAGTATTTGGCATTATCTACAGCCCCGATGAGAATGCACCATAAGGTGAGCCATATCTATCTAGTTTACAAGCTCTGTTTCAAAAACACTTGCTTTCATACTTTTCTTAGTTTTAGACGATGTACATTGTTAAGAATTTATGGATTGAACAAATGTTGGAGATTTATTTAAGATGAGCTTTAAAATATTGGGGGACTAGAAGTGTGTTCTTTTCCTTGGAATTTATTCCAAAGCCTCAAGTAAGCTAAGCAGCCTGCTATGCACTGGCCACCTGAACTATCTTTAGCCCCTGCTGGCAAGTGAATGGAAGTGCCTGACTTATCTTCACTGCTGTCATCGAGGCAGCCAGTATTTTTAGGGGACAGCAGCAGCTGCAAAAGCATTTAACGGTATTCCATGAACAATGACACTTGGGGTGTCTGAGGCTTGAACGACAGAGATTGGGGGAACACTGAAGTTGTTCAACGGGAAGCCTGTGTGTATACTCAAGTTCTGTGTTCAGTTCCTCCTACTGACACAAGTCTATGAAGATGTACCGGAGTACAACTTTGGATCCTTGAGGAGAGCATGTTTCTGAATCTGAAGTCAACTTGGGACATTACTCAGCCTTCAGGAGACGGGTGGCATTGCTTCTTACCTAAAAGAGAGATTGCAAGTGCGGAATGTATGTTGACGGTCGTTCCCGGCGACTGAAGCGAGGTAGGTCATGTGAGGGATACACGGCACCGCTTCACAAGGGGCAGAGGTCATTCCAATTAAATCAGACAAGTAAACACAGGGGTTAATCTCCTCTTTAAAACCTCCGGAGGGAATATTGAAGACACTTTCATCACAATGTCCAAACTGTGCTAGTTAAACATTTGGCTCCGTGAAAAACAGTTCTTAAGCAACGTAGCAACAGTAAAGATCTAATTAAGTTGAATGGTATATTCAACATAAATACAAAAATGTTTTACAATATTCAGTTCAATTGTTAAGTGAACAAACGGTGTTGTTAGGTTAATCAATACTATATTAAACTCAATGTTGCCTACATTGTATATACTTACAAAGTTAAGGGTAAGCTGAACAAACTATAAAGGGATAACAGCTAGCTTTATCTGCATCAGTCTGCATCACACATAAAGATGAGACAGTTTTTTAAAAAAGTGTCAAAAATGCAGTAAACTATTGCTCAATTTTCCAGTTTTTGACCATGAGTAGGGTTGTTCTGCTTGAATAAGAACCGTATTTTATTAAACAAATTAACATTAATATATTGTTTCAGTGTAAATTGTCCTGCAAAAGATACTTAATAGTATGATGAAGTGGTTTCATATAAATCCTAACATTACCTTTATTAAGACTTGAATCATTGTTCCCTGCATCCAAGAGGACTAAGTTACAACTCTCTCTGGGGGCTGTCCTAAAACACTAAAACTCAGTTTACTTATGCAATAATATATTTTTCCTATTCAAGAGGCTCTCCCAGGAAACTTTTAGATTGAGATGACACAATAGTCAACAGAAAGCCTTCTTTTAGTGAGAGAGAGAGAGAGAGAGAGAGAATAACAGAAAGTAGGATTTCTTAAATTATATTTATTTTTTGAAGATGAGGACAGACATAGCGGCAAACATCAATGTGCTCAGGGGTCTTATGGAGAAATGTATCTCTGAATTTCACTGTTAAAAATAAAATATTTTTTTAATTTAGATATTTTAACTGTGACATTTGCTCAGCATATTTTGACTACAAGCCCTCTGGGGTGGAATATCATTTCAGCCTGTGTTTGTGTGAGCACGCGGGTTTCAGAACCTTCTTTGTGATACCTGACACACACTCCATCGCAGGTCTTTATTTAGGCCATACTATATTAAGCACTTTCCCATTGAAATACAGCACCAGCTGTACTTGCTATGTGTTGTGGCTGCTGTTGCAATAGGACTATGCTGTCCCCTCTCTCTGCTCGCCTATGTTTTTCTCTCATGCAGACAGATCTAATTCAATTAGCCCTAATATTCATACCATCCGTTTGCACTGAAACAGATGCTCGTAAAGGAGGCTGAGGGGTTGTCCATTAGGGCTCATTTTCTTTATACAGAAAGTCTCAATGTATAACTTTATTGCATACTTCATACAATTACTTATACAGATACATGATAGTTACACTTTAGATTGTTTAATGTTTATTTTCTCATTTCAATCTCATGAGCCCTTCGATATTAAAGTAATTCATCTTTTATTTCTTCTTTTAGAAATTTGCAGTGCAGAAGTTGGACCGTCTTCCTCCAGTGAATAACTACCACGTATTACTCTCCTTGAGTGCCAAAGGTTCAGTAAAGTTGACAGCTAAGCAGAAATGGATGTATTCGGCGGTGCACCGCGTTTCTTCGCCTATCCAAGACCTGTTGTGGTCCAAAGTGGAACTGACGCAGTCCTAAAGTGTCAAATTGGTGGTGATCCAAGGCCCGCAGTCATCTGGGAGAGAAACAATGAAAAGATTGACCCACAGGGTCGATTCAGGATCTTTGAGGATGGAAATGTTTACAATCTCATAATTTCAGCTGTAACCATAGAGGATAGTGGTCAGTACATATGCAAAGCAAAGAACAGCATTGGGGAAACATATGCAGCAGCCACATTGAAGGTGGAAGGCGAAGCACAAGAGTTGGAGATCCGAGAGGAAAATAAGCCACGATTCCTCATCAAGCCTCTCTCCACTCGCGCCGGCCGTGGGGAAGACGCAGTTTTCTCTTGTAAGCTCTGGGGAAACCCACGACCCGACGTTGTCTGGGAAAAGGATGGGAGAAAACTCAATGAAATATTTGAAAGCACACATTTCAGTGTGGGCTTCCAGGATGGTGGATGGTTCCAGCTCAAGATCTTTAAGACTCGTGCTCCAGATGGTGGTGTCTATACATGCAAAGCCAGGAATGAGTTTGGGGAAGCCTTGGCAGGAGCTGTGTTGCTGGTTGATGCAGGCCCAGGTCATGAGGAAGAAGGTAATCGAAATGGCTACACAAATGGCCACTGGAAAGCCCACCAAGGAAAACAGAGGAGACAATTGCCAAACCGGCTCAAAGACGAGACAATGTCAACTAAAGTCAAAATGTTTGCAGTGACAGAGGGGAAACATGCCAAATTTCGCTGCTTTGTGACTGGGAAACCCAAACCAGAAATCATTTGGAGGAAAGACGGCAGACTGATACTTTCCGGAAGGCGTTATTTGTTATACGAGGACAGAGAAGGATACTTCACACTTAAGGTTCTGTACTGTAAGCAGAAGGATAATGGAGTTTATGTTTGTGCTGCTTCAAATACTGCCGGGCAAACCCTCAGTGCTGTACATCTTTCTGTAAAGGGTAAGTCAAGATCATTATCATTAAGTTAGAATCTTGTTAAATGTAGGTACACTTGCAAAATTTTAAAAACAGACATTGTTGCAGCCTGCGATGCTGCACGAGTAAAAGAGTGAGTGAGGGAGGGTGTGGTGTGTTCTTGGATCAGATTTCTATCCATGTGATGCTAGAATGATGTCAGTGAGATATCTCCAAAGAGAGTCTGAGATCATTTATTGGGGTAGGGCCAGACAGACAAGGCAAAATCAAACGTTGAAAGAGTTTTATGGCGGTAATTTGATGCTTCAAAAATCTCCTTTTTTCCTACTGATACTGTTAAGAGAAATGTCAAGTATATGGTCTGTATTCTCATCCAGTTGAGCTAAAACAAAAATACAAATTGTCAGGCCAGTGAGCTTCATATACAACCAGTGGTATAATCATATCCAACTGCATAAATGCAATTTGATCCGGGTTCACCGGTGTAATAATTATATGAAATTCAACCTGGGAAATATCTAAACAGGCAAAGTTCATCTTGAGATGGATTCCAATGGCAGTATGTCTGCAAAGTCACTTAGCTTGTGAAAGGGGGGCGTCCATGTGATCGAAGTCTTTGGGATGGGGATCATGTTTCTCACATGGACCAGAAGTCCAAACTCATGGCAGCAACAGAGAGTATTGTACTGTGTCAGTCAGATATAAGGTGGTTCGAGAGTAGATCTGAAGGCAATTTATGTATTTATTTATTTATTGTCTTCGTGTTTGATTGGACCTAGTAATATGAATACATGTAATGCTTTGCACACAGACTAATATAAACAGTTCACATTTGTTTGTTACAACAGTCTGGTACCATCTGGTGGTGTCAGTTACCAACACTTGATTTCCTATCTTACACCCTATGTGATAATGACCTTACCATTCCTCGACTAAATGAACCACTTGTCTCATGATTTTGCCCATCGTGTGTGCTTCATTGGAATTTACTGCTAAATATATTTCAATTTACGCCGTGAACTTCAAGCGCATAGATGATGTAATGTGTTTTCGCAGGGTCATCTTACCTGAGGACTTTATAAAGATCAAGTAACCCTAATGTGTCTTTATGATTAGAAGTAAATTGGAACATCTAAAACTAGATTTCCTTTTTTTTATTTTTACATTTTGATATTAGCCTATTAAATCTGTTTTGTTTCTTCCTTTGTGTTGCCAGAGCCGCCTGTGAGGTTCAAGCAGCCTCTCATTGATCTAGAAGTATGGGAACGAGATTTGGCTGTTCTTGAGTGTGAAGTTCCAGAGGACTCTGTTTCCATCACATGGTATCTGGAGGATAGACGACTGCAGCCAGGGGCCAAATATGGAATGGAGGAGTGGGGAACCAAACGGCGACTGACTATCCGTGACATTGATGTTGATGATGATGGGATATACCTCTGTGAGATGCCGGATGGGGGCAGAAGCATTGCAGAGGTAGCTGTAAAAGGTAAATCTATCCTCCTTGTGGGTGGTCTTGCACCAGAGAGACAAAGTGCATTTTTTAAGATAAAAATTGTAATGGTAGTGAGCATAAAGTTTGTGTCTTAATTTTTGTCAGGTAACTTTGGGAACCACTCATTGTGTGTTTGTTGTCACCTTTAATGCTTTTTTAAAACAGCGCCATTTAGGAAACACTATGTTAAAAGGTCCCAGTCAATTATGAAACTCCTCCATCCTTTTTCCCAGAAAAATGACAACATTAGATGTTTAGGAAACAACAAATGTGTATGTTCTAGTGAGAAACGCTAATCGAAGTAGAGGAGACAAAAGTGGTTAAACATATGAAAAGACGGTGTTTGATACTGATAGTCAACAGTGTTTCTTTTAACCATGACCAAAATTATTCCTGAACCCTAACACGGCAGTTCTCTATTAAACCTTGATAATAAAGGTCCCTTTATATTAACTTTTTAAGTTGTTTTTAACAATGCCGATGCGAGACGATTTTGGAAATCACTTAAAAATTACGTCCCAACAATGTATTGTTCAGAAAGGGAATGAAAAATGATGTACAGTATATTGTTGTTTAGTTTGTAGGGTCTTTGTCTTACATTAGATAACTAATATTTTATATATGTTAATGTCCTAACAAGTCACTCACTTTGCAAGTGTTTTCTTGCAGGGACAATTTTGCGGAAGCTTCCACGAAAAGTGGATGTATTGGAAGGCGAAAATGCTGCCTTTTGTGTTGAAGTGGAAAAAGAAGAAATGGACATACATTGGTACAAAGATGCCGTAGAGCTGCGTGAGACACATCAGACCATACTTAAATCCTTTGGTCGAACTCACATCCTGGTTTTTGTCAATACAATGCCCCAAGATTCTGGACTTGTGACTTTCCTTGTAGGCAGATCCAAGACATCCTCTCAGCTAAGAGTGAAAGGTAGGGTACCTCATTAGTAGATTACAACAAAGTACAAGTACAAATACAGTATTTGCTAAATAAATATTTAGATTGATAAATTAGTTTTGGAATCAATCAACATGCATCAGTTGTGCCAGTCCAAAGAGACATTGATTTAGCATGGGTGTTTCCTTTTTCAGCGGCAAGACATTGCCCTCCCAGTTGTCCAGTGAGTGTGCAGATCAACACAGAGCGTGCTAATGCAGCTCTTCTCTCGTGGGTTCCTGCTCAAGACTCACGAAAGAACCCTCCATCTGGATATGTGCTTGATCGACAGGAAGTGGGCACTGGTTCACAGGAGTGGTTACAGTGCCTGACCACTGACTCTGCAACCTCTGTGGAGATCCTTGGGGACAGCGTACCATGTGAAGCCGATTATCGATTTCGCATCTGCAGTGTGAACAAATATGGGAAGAGTAACACTGTGGAGTTCCCTAGAGCTGTTCATTTGGGTAATTGCTTTAGTCAATTCATGATATTGTTTATTCATATTGCTTGCTAAAAGCATGTAAAAACATGATTCTCTTTTCAGTTCCAGTTGCCAGAATCCAAGCTCCGTTACAGGATGCCTTGGTGCCCGAGGGACAAGATGCCCTCTTCTCTATTGAGCTCTCTGCTTCAGTAATCGGTACATGGTTCTTAAATGGTGCTCAGCTTCAGGAAGAAGAACGATATTCCATGCGTCGCTCACGAACACACCAATCTCTTCGCATTCGAGGAGTACGTGATACAGACAATGGAGCTGAGATCACATTTATTGCCTATAGCATTCGGGATTCGGCTGCATTGTACATTCAAGGTATGTATGGGTCACTGTCATCATTTGTTCATAAGTGTGTGTATCATTCAATTAATTATCCTAAATGACAAGCCTTAAAATGTCATTGTTTTTCCATATTTGCAGCTCCACTTGTCAAGTTTTCACCAATGTCAGAAATGGATCGAAACAAATTTGTAGAAATTGGAAACCCCATTGTGCTCTACTGTGAGCTGTCAGACCCTGCAGCTCCAGTCCACTGGTACAAGAATGGGGTGGAATTACAAACAATTGAGGGTCTGCATATCCAATCCGAGGGTACCATGAGAAGAATTGTCATCCAATCAGCAGAATTCTCACATTCGGGAGTCTATTGCTGTGATGCCATTGATGACGTCATCAGATTCAATGTGGAAGTAGAGGGTGAGTGGAGTGAGTTTCTTACAATGCTGGTGTCTTTCACCTACTTTATTTGTATGCCCACTTTCGTTTCTTATGAACAAATGTATTTAGTCTTCTTTCAAGTGAGATTTATCAAATTGTATGGCATTTACATTGAATGAACCATTGAAATATGTAAATATCCATAGCCCCACCTGTGAGGTTTTCAGCAGTTCCAGATGGTGAGAGGAACAAAACCATTGAAATCGGCTACCCTATTGTTTTAAGCTGTGAGCTCTCAGATCCTTCTGCCCAGGTGCACTGGTACAAAGATGGGTCAAAGCTCCATCCTCAAACTGGAGTAGATATTCTAACTGAAGGCTTGGCAAGAAAACTGATCATCCATTCAGCAGAATTTTTCCATTCTGGATTATACTGCTGCAAGACAAAGGGTGACACCATCTCGTTCAGTGTGGACATCAAAGGTGATTTGTTTTACCTTAAGCGATGTAAAACATTAACTGGCTCATCCTTAGCAAAAGCAACTAACTCCGATTCCCTGTTGTATGTTGTCTATTGTCTTTCTTCATAGCACTCATTAGAAGTGCAGCTAAGCTGTCGCCTTTTCTTTGACTGCATTACAGCATGTTAGCAATTTAGTTATTGGCTAATGGCTTAATATGAATAGTCTTAAGGGCTGTCATGAGGTTGATATAAGGTTGACTTAAGATTTAAACATATCTATAGCTCCACCTGTGAAGTTCTCAGCAATTCCCGAAGAACTGAGGATGAGGTCGATCGAAGCAGGCTGCCCTATTGTACTCCAGTGTGTGGTGTCGGATCCTGAGGCCCATGTTTGCTGGTACAAGGATGAAATTCAGCTCATTTCAAACTCTGGAGTAGAAATCCAGACAGAGGGCAACACAAGGAGGTTAATTGTTCAGTCTGCAGAGCTGAGCAACTCTGGTGTGTACAGATGCACCACAAAGGATGATACCATGGAGTTTCAAGTGGAGATCAAAGGTGACTTTACACTTTTTATCTTGTGCGTTAATATTATAACCCCACATCCTTTTTCTAGATGCAACTAATTATCCCGCTTGAACTGTATGTGGTTTGAAAGACTGTTTCATGCACATAACCTTAAATAACAGTTTCTGGACTAGATCATTTAAAGTTATTATCATTTGTTTTGTGACTGCTATACTCTGAATTAAGTCTCCAAAGCCCCTTTTGTTCTGCTCGGCAGTTACATTTTTGCAAGGTATTTCCCCAGTCTTGATTTTATTTAGCTGTCCTGAATTCCCAATGCTAGCTATACCAGTGACGTGCTCTACTATCTTTGACGTTGAGAGAACCAAGTCACTTGAAGCGGGCAAACATTTGGAGCTGGAATGTGAGGTTGCAGACTCTACTGTGCCCGTCTGCTGGTATAAAGATGGCGTAAAACTCTCCCTGCAAAATGATTGGGATATACAGAGTAAAGGCACATTGAGGAGACTCATTATACCATCTGCTGAGTTCTTGCACTCAGGGCTATACAGCTGTGAAACCTGTGATGACACTTTTCACTTCACTGTGGATATCAAAGGTGATTTTAATTTCAATTGATTCAATCTAAATGCAAATCATAGAGCGTTTTGATGACTAGATAGAACTGACACTTACAAAATGCACATATGTCTGTCTGCCTGTGTTTTGTAGTGTTTTGTGTGAAGTTGTAACAGTTTCTTAACACATGGTAAGATTAACTGCTACTGACAAAATCAACATATCTTTGTATTCCTTGAAACTTTGGTTTCCTGTTTCGGAAAGCTGAACCTATAACCCCTTTCTTGAGTGTTAATATGCACTGTCAATTATAATATTAATCATCATCTTTAGCTCCAACGTTGCGGTTGGCACCCTCACCAGATGTTGTGGAAACACAGTCACTTGAAGCAACCAGCCCAACGGAACCAACACGTGAATCCTCAGACACTGCTTTACTGGCGTCTTGGCAGAGGGACAAAGAACACGATTCTAAAAATGAGCCTGATTTTGAAATGGGAGACATCAAGAAGACCCTTGTTATTGAACCAACTCATCCTTCAAACTCTGGAACATACTATTGTGCAACAGCAGATGATGTTGCCCAATTAATAGTAAACAATCAAGGTGATTTTGCAAATGTGTTTTAAATGTTAGTTAAGACTAACTCTTTGTGTAGCTTTTTTGTCTGTCTTATGTTGTATGTTATAATGCAGTGCTAATATCTGGGAAAGATTTGACAATATCACTTTGAAGTCATCTAGAATGATGTACACTGAAATTATCCCTCAAATGATTGTCTGTAGTGTCACCTCCGACATGTCTGCTCGCTCCAGATGTTGAGAAGACTGAGTCTGCTGAAGTGGACTGCCAAATTGTTCAACAATTTGAGATTTCCGATCCCATTGCCAAAGCCTGTTGGTTCAAAGATGGAACCCAGATCTACCCAAAAAGGGATGCCGACTGTGAATCACAGAGCAGCAGCCAAACAGTGCCCCTCCAGTTACATGACTTGTCTGGTGGGGGGAAGTTTGGTTGTGAAATATCTGCTGATGCACAGTTCAATGTGGACATGAAAGGTGGTGTTCCACATTGTACCTGCACAATTGAGAATCAATTATTTGGTGACGTACGTGAAGCTATCACCCAGCTCATTGTTTTCTTTTTGGCTTTGTCCAAACAGCAGAGCATTGTCACTATGGTGACGAGATTGGTGAGATAGCTGAAGCCTCTGCCCAATACACTGTGGATGTCAAAGGTGATTTGATATATTTCAACATCAGTCATCCATCTTAACCCAGCACATAAATACCACTAACAAAAGTGGTGTATTTTATTGTTCCATCATTTGAGGCATCTGCATCTTTTTTCCTTTAGAAAAGTGTTTTTTTCATGTTGAATCCAGATCTCATGTCATTTCCTGCAGTGTTTGGCTGTTAATCAAACATGTGGGTGTTAAATAGCCAAGTAGCTGCTCTTCATACTAACATTTTGTTTGTTTTGTTTGTCAATTAATTCTTCATTTAACAGCCATCTTTGCTTGAACAAGCAGCTAACCTCTCAAGTTCATCTTTGTGTATTCATCACCAGATCCTCTCATTCACATTGCTGCCCCGAACATCTCACCGTTGCAATGACAACGAACTCTTATCAAAGACAAGAAAGTTAGTGTACTGTTTAGGTTTTTAAGACCTTACTACACATACTGGTGGTATACCAGTTTTAGGAGTCAGTTGAAAGGGGAAACATGGGAACTCAATCTCAGACCAAACCTGGTCGATCTTCTTGTTTGTCTTTGCAATGAATTATCCCATAACTCCATTCTAACCCACACTGATGTACAATTCTGTTATGAGAAGAAGTATTGAGACCATCAACCAATGAAAACCTTTCTCTGTGTACATCACAATGCTTATAGCTACATCGCCAAGGCACTCTTCTGACCAAGAAAAGAAGTCCAATGAGGAGGCCTATCCTGTTGAAGTTGACTGCATGTCCTCAAAATGCAATTCTGGTAGCTGGGACGAGAGAGGAGATACACAGACAAATGAAGAAACTTCTCAGTCAAAATATAAATATATGACTGACTGGAATACAACTAAAAAGTCAAAGGAGCTCTACGGCAATCAACAAACATCTCCAGCTTTCTGTAACTCTGTAAAGTCACCAATAACGCAATCTGACACACACCATCACACTAATAAGCCCACAGAATCACAAGGTGAGGATTTCATTTACTATCTTCAGCATGCAAAAGCCCCATCTGAAGAGCTTGATAATTCCCAGCCGACAGCTGTCCAGACAGATGAGTGCTGTAATGTTCTACGAACTGCATATGTTGGATCAGAGAAATGCATACTCAAGACTCTATGTGTCATGTCAGAAGGGCTACATCGCCCAATACAGATGTCAACTGTCCAGTCAGAACTAAGTAATCCCTTAAGGACTTCAGCAGCCCAGACAGAACACATTACTAACCACCAACAGATTTCAACAGTCAAATCAGAAAAGTTCTGCAACTCCTTAAAAACCGCAATTCTGCAGTCAGAGGAGCCCTTTAAATGCTCACACAATGCAACTGTCCAACCAGAGGAGCTATTTAAATGTTCACACACTAAAGTTTTCCATCCCAAAGAGTTATTTAAATGTTCAAACACTGCAACTTTCCAACCAGATGAGCCCACTAAATGTTTTCATACTAGAACTGTCAAATTAGAGGAGTCCTTACAGTCCTCGATCGTCCAATCAGGGCAGCCGTATGTTTCTTCACATCTGCAACTGTCCAACCAGACAAATCACTTGAATTTTTTCATACTGCACCTGTCAAACCAGAGGAGTCGTTAAAATCCTCACATACTACAACAGTCCAACCAGAGGAGCACTCTGAATTCTCATTTATTGCAACTGTCAAACCAGAGGAGCCATTTAAATCCTTGAATGCTGCAAATTTCCAATCAGAGGAGCTCTCTAAATCCTCACACAATTCAAGTGTTCAATCAGAGGAGCCATTTAAATCCTGTCATAATGCAACTGTCCAATCTAATGAGCCCTCTAAATCTTCACAAACTGCAACTGTCATATCAGAGGAGCCTTTTAAATCCTCACAAACAACAATTCTCCAGTCAGAGGATCTTTGTCGATCCATACAGATGCCAGTCCTGTCCGAGAAGCTTCTGCATTGCTTACAAACTGAACCTGTCCATTTAGAGGAGCCATGTTACTCCTTATGGACTGCAACTGACCAATCAGAGATGTAAACAGACCCTTAAAGACATCAACTGTCAAGACAAAGAAGCTCAGTGGCCTTCCAAAAACTGTATCTCCTCAATCACTGGACTTGTATAACTATGATGAGGTAGAAACAGCACAGCATAGACAGTATTACAACTTGCAACAATCTGCACATGACAGATTTGATGACCTCACTCACAAGGGACAATCAGTACCGGACCATTCAGAGGTTTTGTCTCATTCCATGCAAACAACAACAGTACAATCAAAGTGTCATCTCAACACGAAGGCATCAGAAGATGAAGTAGACATCGGAAGTTACTCTGGACAAAGATCACCTCTTCTGTTTGCAGAGCCTCACTATATCAAGCAGGACTCTACTTTCCAATCGGAAGAGATCTATCTATCAAGGACATGTGACAGTCACTGGAGTGACAGTGTCAGAGCAAATAAGGTGGCTGTTGAAGGTGATTTAAATGGTTAGCATTTTCAAACAAAAAATGGACGGGCACAATGTTGACATTGTGTAAAATGAAGAGATTGCTTTTGCAATCCTTGACATTTTGACAATTTCTACATTAACTTACTTTAGTTTGTTCATACTAAAACTACTTAAGTAGTCAGTGTAAAAATGTCGAGCTTGAGTGGTCTGTGAGGAATATTAAAGAAAGGTATTTGTTTCAAATCCTAACTTGAATGCCTAGTTATCTCAAGTCTAACCAAAGATACCTCTAGTTAGATCACTAATAATGAAAAAGATGTACATTTTATTATTACTTATTTTAACTGTTAGGATGTATTGGCATGACTAATCTTGATTTGAAACTTTGCTCTTCTGTCATTTGAAAGAATATTTTTGCTGTAGTCCATATTAGTGATGCAATTTTCTTTTGATGTTACCTTAAACATCCCCAGCTCCACCCGTGAGAATTACAACACTTTGTGAGGCTGAAAGGAACAAGTCTGTTGAAGTCGATGAACCCATAGTGCTGCAATGTGAGATATCAGATCCTACCGCTCAAGTTAATTGGTACAAGGATGGAATAAAACTTCGTGAAGCATCTGGGCAAGACATGCTGGCGGAAGGTTCCATAAGAACGCTGGTTTTCCAGTCAGCGATGCTGTCTCATGCAGGGATTTACAGCTGCACGACAACAGACGATGCAGTGCAGTTTCATGTGGATGTTAAAGGTGACAAAAGTTGTTTTCATCTGTCCTGAAAATAGATTTTAGTCAGGTTCATGTATAATTCAAATGCATATGCATTGCTTACAGAAAGTAAGTCCTCATTATGATACTTGGATGAAAAATAAGAAAACAACGATAAATTAAGACACTGCAATAGCTCTTAACACGTAACATTTGCCTTTAGTATTTAGATGACATCAGTTGAATGCTGAAGTTAGTACATGACATCTACACAGACTTAGAAATCTAAGGTACATGCTGCTATTTGTGCAGTGTGCACACCAAAATTAAACTGTTTGAGTGTTATAACAACTTATGAACAATGACAAAGAGCTATAAGTGTGTAAAAGAAAGCACAATATTCTTTTGCTAGCTCAATCTCTAAATCAATAAATCCTTCCTAACCGCAGGTCCCGAGCTAAAATCTACCTACTACAGTAAAGAATGTTTTTAATAAATATAATCACCCTACCTGTGGTGAAACCTTACACGAGACTGCAATGTTCCACGTATTTCCCCTTTTTCGTGTCTAAAAAGGTAGCTATTTAGGTAGCTTGCAATGACACTGGTTACTGTTATTAAAGTGGTCATTTTCTGAAAACGTTAATCTTATCTGATATTGAAGTGGTAAGTTCACAAGAAATACAAATAATTAACGATAAAGAAAATGTAAATATTCCCAAGTCTAATGTCTAAAACTTCTTTAGAAAGAACAATTATAAATTATTTGTAAAATCAAGCATTCTCTGGATTAAAGTCACAGATTGACAAAAGTACCTACCTTCACCAACCTGACCAAAAAGGCAACTTTGGTGAAGGTATGACCCGCCATATGCTGCTCCAATTGACTCCAATTTTCGTTAGTTGGATTTGTTGGTTCAATTTAGACTTGCCAGGTGGGATTGGTTGGGATTAAGCCAATTACAAAAAGTCAAGCCCTTTCCAAAGTATATAAATAAGTATTGAAACAATCTAGATTTGTTACAGTCATAATGTGCTTCTGTTTGTGTTGGGGATGACATACACTTATTTCTAACAATTAGGGTTTTGGAATTACAGGCTGTCCAAAAAAATTGCATGGCTCTGAATTTTCTTCTTGCAAAATCCAATTACGTAATATAGTTTGACGGTATGTGAACTTTGACCAGGTAGTGGTGTCTTCCATTGGGAAGTGTTCAGTCATTATGTGCAAGAAGTGTACATTGTACCTCACTCAATTGTATTACCATTAGGAGTGCAC
Source organism: Eleginops maclovinus (assembly GCF_036324505.1). Lineage (NCBI taxonomy): Eukaryota > Metazoa > Chordata > Actinopteri > Perciformes > Eleginopidae > Eleginops > Eleginops maclovinus. The sequence continues at coordinate 20,816,195 of NC_086355.1, read as the reverse complement.
CATCCAATACTCATTGTGCACTGCATTTTGCCGCAATGTACTTCGTTTTTGACGACTTGTGCACTCAAAATAGCAAATGTGAATTCAGAAGTATGTGAATTGAGACGTAGTAAAAAGAAAATTCTCAGAACATTACCCACAAGTTTTTAAAAAACATTACTTACTTATTACATTAAACATGTTTTGGAAGCTTTACATAAGAAATCTTTTTTCATACACAAATATGGGCTGAACCATCCTACAAGTAAACCAATATTCTGTATATTTTACTTTCGGTCTACCATAAATTCAATATTTATTAACTGTTGAAAATATAATATAAAAGCTAATAAGGTATACACAAAAGATTTGTACAATATTTGTAATAGTTGAAAGATGCTGCTTAAGCATTTCCTGTAGCTTCAAGATTGTGCTTTGCTTCCTCGCTGATACCAGTGTCTGTTTTATTGACCAATTCTATTTTTACATTCAATCCTATAGCTCCACTTCTGAAGTTCTCAGCTTTATCTGAGGGTGACCAGAAAAAGACGGTCATGACGGGCTCTCCCATTGCACTACAATGTGAGCTGTCAGACCCCACTGGACAAGTCAGTTGGTACAAGGATGGATCAAAGCTCCTACCTCAAAATGTAGACGTCCAGTCAGAGGGAAATTTGAGGAGTCTAGTTGTCCCATCAGCAGAGAGGGTTCACACTGGCATATACCGCTGCGAGTCAAAGGATGATGACATCCAGTTTGCTGTGGAAGTAAAAGGTGATGCTCAGAAACTCTGTAGCGCTTTCACTGTCTTGCTTACTTACTTACTTACTGTAACAGCAGGTGATTAAGTCACAATTGTCTCATCATCTTACAGAAAATGGTGACCTAATTTGGTCAGCTAATTCCTAAAAACCCATTCCCCCTAATCAATGTTATAACTTAGTGAAATTACATAATATAGGACACCTCTCCAGAGATCAGTTGAAGATGAGTAGCTTCACAATGCTGCTTCTTATTATGCATGTCATGTATCTGAAGAAAAGCTTTTTTCTTTTTAATTTAAAGACACTAACTGAATACTACCACAAACAAACACATGTTGGTTCTTACATGTCCTTTTTTTTATCTGTAATGTTTATGTCAGTGTACAACTACCGGGTATCTTTGACATTCAGATATCGATTCTTGTTCTTTAAACCCTATGAAATGTCTTTATTCATTGTCCTCTATAAGCAGTTTGTGTTTTTGCTTTATTTTTTTGTATCGTTTTGTCTTGAAACTCTTTTTCATGAAGTTATTAAGACACTCTGTTTTCAATATTTGAAATCTATAGCATTACCTTTGAAGTTCTCAGAGCTTCAAGAGATGGACAAGAGCAAGTATGTCCAAGAAGGTTCTCCCATTGTCCTCAGCTGTGAACTCTCCCATGATCCTTCTGCCCATGTGGATTGGTACAAGGATGGGACGAAACTCCTACCACAAAACAATATGGAACTACAGTCAGATGGTGTAAAAAGAACTCTACTCATATCCTCAGCTGAACACATACACTGTGGCACCTATGAATGCTCAACTTCAGATGACACCATCACATTTAAAGTGGACGTAGAAGGTGATTTATTTCCATCTTTTCTATCTTCTTATCATACATACCACATTGTTCTTGTTCTATGGTGTGAGTGTCTAACAATGTGTTGAGTTTGTGTTGAAGGTTCTGGAAAACATGGTATGACTTTCTGTTTTGTCCATTATTTGAGTTCAACTCTTATTCAAAACCCTTGTTATTCCTTTCTCTCAGGCCGATCGCCAAAGATCATGCCAATCCCCCTGTCAGAAAAATACAAGATAATTAAAATGGGTGGTCAAATTGTCCTTCAGTGTGAGGTCTCAGACCCAGTCGCCCAGGTTTCCTGGTTTAAAGATGAGGTGGAGATTTTTTGCAAAACTGGCCTTGATATGAAAAGAGATGGCAGCCTGAGAAAACTAATGATCCATTCTGCTAAGGTCTCTGACTCTGGCCTCTACAGCTGTAGCTTCGCTGATGATGTTGTGACATTCCAGGTGGACATTGAAGGTGATTTTCAAAAATTGTGTTCAGTTTTAAGTAGAGCTTCCAGGTTTCCTAATTTCCTATGCACTACTTACTTGCTCAATTACGTCTAACTGTAACTATCTTAAAACAGAGAGCTTTATGAATTATATATACTTCGCTGAAATAACCAAAACGTTGGAATTATACTTGTTAAATGATGTTCTGACAGCATAACAATAGTGCTTTGCAAATCTTATTTTACCCTCCAGCCTCTCCTGTGCGGTTTTCAGCACTTCCAGACGTTGCAAGAAACAAATTTGTTGAAGCAGGCTGCCCACTTAAGCTGCAGTGTGAAGTTTCAGAGCCAACTGCACAAGTCTATTGGCACAAGGATGGAAAACAGCTACCTCCAAAGAGTGACTGTGAAATCCAAACAAAAGAAAAACTCAGAGCGTTGGTTATTGCATCAGCAGCAGTCAGACACTCTGGGCTCTACAGCTGTGAGGCTGCAGATGACCATATAGAATTCAAGGTGGATGTTGCAGGTGATCCAAGTATTTTGAGCTTTGTCAGAACCATTAACTTCTTTTAGTGAATGCTTAGCTACTAGATCAACGTATTGTATTATAATGCTTTAAGTTTGGCTGTATTGAATCTTAAATATGTACTTCATATGATTTGGGGGACATACAGTATGAACCCTAATAGTAAATTTGTGACAGCTTACCTAAATGTAATATATTATAATAATGGATAAGTTTGTAGAGGGATCAGGCATTATTTGAGGTGCTAATTGTTTTTTATAAGCAGCAGCAGTGATAAGCAGCTAAATGTAGTTATTGCTGTAACAAGCAAATGCTTAAAGGCCATTTTAATCCAAAATGTTACGTTAACAATGGATCAAATACTATGTGCGAAAGTGGAAGCGGTAGCTGGAAATAACAAACTATAGCTTTTCGTAGTTGACCTTGGCTCCACAGTGTGTTTTAGTGTTTTTCAGCACATTGTTTTGGTTTTACAACCAGAAGATGTATCGTTTGGCTGTGTCACAGACCTCATCAACGCTGTTGAAAAATGCAGCATTCAACTGTTTAAAGCCAACAATCTCTAATAAAACAACTGTATGCTATTTGCTTGGCATGGGACTATGATCAGGAAAAAGTGGAGACCAAAACAGAGCTAAAAGGATGACGGGCCAAAAACGCAACTCCTAATGCATAATACATTTGCTGTGCGTCTGCTGTGTGTGGTAATATGTAGCTGTTTGCTAACATGTTTGCAGCTTAATAAGGTGAAAATATGTGAAAGAATAATTGCTGATTTAATAACTCAGTGCACGGGTTTGAGCAATGGCTCTTTCTGACTCTTGTCAAACTGTATCCCTTGTTTCAGGAATCAAAGATGATTGTTGCATTTTCCACTTTGTGACTATGGCAAATCTTGGATGAGTTGCATGCACTGCAGACTTCCTGGTCTTAAAGTGCATAAAGGCTCTGCAAGTTCTTTGTTAACAACTATATTTAAAAGAAGGTCACAATATCTGTTCAACTTGAACAGCCTTCAGCATGTAAATCCAAGTGTTACATAGAATAGCAAATCTGATTACTATCTGGTTACTGTTCAATGAATTGGAATTCCTATAGCACCAGTTTGATTCTCAGCTGTTCCAGAGACTGAGAGGAGCAAATCTGTTGAAGCAGGCAGTCCGATCAATCTGCAGTGTGATATCTCAGACCCCACAAGCCAGACCTGCTGGTGTGAGGATGGAATAAAACTCTCACGGAAATCGGGAATAAGCATCGAATCAGAGGGCAATAAGAGGACACTTATCAAGTCTGCAACTTCTTCATGCTCTGGAGGTTACAGTTGTAAAACTGATGATGATTCAGATTTCAACGATTTCTATGAGGAGGGTAAAGGTGATATGCTTAGTTTTTCTTAGCAATATGTTGTCATTGCTGAGTCTACACCTTCATCACCTCTAATATCTAAAAAAGGAAGCAAAACCTTATCATTGTCATCATCATCAACATAGTGGATTTTTGCTTCTAAGTGTCCTAATTTTAATCAACATTTAGTTGCTTTTCACATGTGCTTCACATTTAATAGCATGTATTTTGATGAGTCTAATGGTTTGTTCAACACAACTATGGTAACATCTGTACATCAGTGCGCTGCTTTAATAATTACTTTCACTTTGCTTCAAAAGTGGATTAACTTCCACCTGTCTGGGCTGTGAAATCCAACGGACTACTACATGCATGAGTACTTGACAGAGTCTACCTTCAAGCAATGACTTACTCCTTTTGTTTATTTTTTTTTTTGCAGAGCCACCGGTAACGTTTGCTGATATCCCAGAGGAGGACCTTTTCAAAAGTGTTGTGGAACAAGCGCAGCTTGTTTTGTCATGTGAAGTATCAAGGGCTGGCGGTGTTGTCCAGTGGTACAAAGATGGAGCTCCAGTGCAACCATGCGACAATATCACATTGCAAGCAGAGGACACCAAAAGGAATCTGACAATACATGCAGCCCAACTGTCCGACACAGGCACATACACATGCCGTGCAGGAGACAACATTCTAATGTACAAGGTTAACATACGAGGTAATTAATTAAAAATTGCTTATGAAAACGTATGTCATAACATACATAGTGGGTATTCTTTGATATCATGTTTTCTTCTTCCAAAGAACCTCCTGTAATGATTATACACCCCAAGGAAGATGTTCACCTTGACCGTCATGTCCCCGAGGAAATTATTCTGAGCTGCGAATTGTCTCGTTCAAATGGTGTTGTAAGCTGGTACAAAGATGGCCAAAAGCTGCAAGAGAGTGAGAACATCAAGCTCAAGATTGAAGGCCCTTATCGACGACTGAAGATCATTTCTAGTGGAGTTGAAGATTCTGGAGAATACGTCTGTGACACTGCCGATGCTTCAATATTCTTTCATCTTAGTATTACAGGTAAACTCCCTGATACTAAACAGTTAATTTTACATTTAGGTATCTCAGTCTTGTAACAGCCAAACGCATGATGTGTTGCTTGTGGCACTAAATGCATCAGTATACTTTGATGAAGAACCTTGTGCAGTTACTAGCTAACAAAAAAAGTTAATGGATACCTGAAAATATAGTTTGTCCCCCCAACTCTTGGCCTACCTGATTTGTTTGTTTAGTTATTCACTACAAAGTTAGAAAAATGAAATTGTCACGTAAAATGTTATGGTTTAAAATAAGGGTAACAAGATTTAGGCAATGCTGGATGATCTGATAGCACATTGCTTGAAGCATTCCATATACGCTATCATTGCAAAAGTTAGGGTTTATCCTTCAACCAGGATTAGTATGCCAAAACGTTCTTCAAGCAATAAACACATCAACATTGCAGATATTTTGTAGCATTCATTAAATGAACGAGTGATGGCTAATGTTTACCGCCTCTTTCCAGAACCCCCAGTGCGGATTGTTTCCCCGAGTCAGTCTCAAATGGAACTGTGCCAACAGACCTCTGAGAGGATGGTATTGAGCTGTGAGATCTCACGGCCGAATGCAGCAGTACGCTGGTATCGAGACGGCCTTGAAGTGGAGGAGAATGAGAACCTTATCCTTGAAGTGGATGGTGTCTACAGAAGACTTATTATACCAGAAACTACTGTCCAAGATTCTGCCGAATATGTCTGTGACACTGCAGATGACTCAATGACATTCTTTGTGAACATAGCAGGTAAAACATTCAAAAAAGATATATTTTTGAACGTAATGCTTGGTCATTGTTATTCCGTTTCTAAAACAAAATGTGTTCTAAATACACAGAGCCTCCTGTTCGCTTTGTACGTCTGAGGAAGATGGCAGGCAGAGTAGACAAAGCGGTTGGGGAGAATCTGGTTCTAGACTGCGAGGTTTCAAGATCAAATGCTGAAGTCACCTGGAAGAAGAATGGGGAAGAAGTAGAAGACTCCAGAAATATCACCATCCTTGAGGATGGTGTCATGCGTCAGTTAACTGTTCACTCACTAACAATGGAAGATGCTGGCCAATATGTCTGCGATGCAAAGGATGATGTGATGGATTTCCATGTAGAAGTGCAAGGTAGGTTGTTGTACTTAAAGCTATAACTCCAAAATAATGTGGAGCTCCTTATGTCCCGAAAGATGACATTCTACGGTATCTTTACGAGTTATGTGTATTGTGCACTCAAGATCCAGCCAATAGATCTTGGTATAGTTAAGAAATATCATCTTTCAGGATCATTGGAGATTTGTACTTATATTTCAAAAAAGAAATATTAAAATAACAACAAGGTTTTCAATTCCAATAGAATTCTGTACTATTTTGTTCGTTTCAGAATTGCCTGTAAAAATTCTTGGAAAAACGGACGCAAAAACAGAAAAGCAGTTCTTGGTATCAGATGACATTATTCTAGTGTGTGAACTATCAAGATCGAATGCCTCAGTCAGTTGGTACAAAGATAATCAGCTTATTGATGACACCGAGCGATACTGTAGCGAAGAGCAAGGGGTTTTCCGCTCACTGGTTGTCATTAATGCTGGACTCGAAGATTCAGGAGAGTACACCTGTGATGCAGTGGATGATAAGATGGTCTTTTATATCACTGTCAAAGGTAATCATATTATCAAGCAACGTAAATGTTACCTGTCTGTCCTTCACTCAGGACAGAAATAATGCATTGTCCTTTATGTTCAGAGCCTCAAGTATCAATCATCGGAAACTCGGGCCACCCAGAGCATCATATGCTGGTAGAAGGAGATGACCTTATTTTGGAGTGTGAAGTGTCTCGGCCAAACGCCACCGTCCAGTGGGTATGGAATGGCGAGATGCTGAAACCAGACACTCGTATAAAAATTGAGAGCCATGGTGTTGTACGGAAGCTTGTTCTCATTGGACTCCAGCCCTCAGACTCTGGAGAATACATTTGTGATGCCATGGATGACAAATTGACAACGATTGTTGAGGTTCAAGGTGAGATATAAAAAACAGGCTTTTGATTAACATGTTTTAGTTTCTGATTGATTACCTTATTGTTTCATGTTTACACATGGAATTCATGAGCAAATCACATTTTTTTCTCAGAGCTACCAGTCAAGTTTGAGAATAAAGAATCAGATAGTAACATCACAGCCTATGAAAATGAGAGTGTTACGCTGTGTGCCACTGTGAGTCGAGAAATAACTAATGTTCGGTGGCTGAAAGATGGCCAACTATTGAACAGGGACAACATTCACATCTCCAGTGAGTGTAATACCTACAAGCTCACCATTAATCCCCTGCAGCTGTCAGATTCTGGAGAATATGTCTGTGACATTAACACAGATCAGATGCAGTTCAGTCTTTTAGTCAAAGGTAAGACTTTGGCACTCCTAAATTAAATGTGACCACCATTTCCGAGTAGCAGTATTTTGACCCTATCTGTTTCAAACATTTTGGAATTTTTGTTTTTTTATTCTACTCAGAAATGAAGGTGAAATTTACCAAACCATTGGAGAACATTGTGTCTCTGAAAGGTAGTATACTAATATTACGATGTGAGATCAGCAAGCCTAAAGGAGATGTCCAGTGGCTTAAAGATGGTCACGAGATCTCTCCAAGCCGTCGGCACACAATAAGGGCACAAGGTCGAGAGCGAAGCTTTACCATCCACCAACTAGAGGAAGAAGATGCTGGAGAATATGCCTGTGAATCCACAGATGACAGGACCTCAGCTACTGTAAATGTAGAAAGTAAGTCAATTTAAATAATAAAATAAAAGGCAAAAACAATGTATTAATAAATGTTATATAATAAATAATGTTTAACATTGTCCATGTGCCATCTTCATATTTACAGCTCCCCGTGTTGTTGAGTTCATTGCAGAGCTTCGTAACATCACGGTCCGTGAAGGAGAAGATGCAGTATTTAAATGTGTGGTTTCACCAGAGGACACTCGTTTAGTGTGGCGCCTAAAAGGCAAGCAAGTTTCTCCAAATGAGCGCACTGTCATTTCAAGTAACGGACTATGCCACATGCTCTGCATCCACAACTGCATGGTATCAGATAGCGGCAGAGTAACAGCTGATGCAGAGGGGACAGTTTCAGAGGCAGAACTCCAGATCCAAGGTGAGTTCCATCCATTACCACTGTGACTAAATACTCATCACAGACAAAAACACATAGAGTAAATCAAGTTGTCCAAACAAATCTCAGATTAAAAACATCAAGACTTTCTAATAACCTCCAATCTCTCTGGTAGTCCTGACCATGTTTTTTAAGCTATGAGCTATCATCAGCAACACTGGAGTATAAAATATAAAAGAGGTGAGTAGGAAAGTTGATATGCCTGTGTACCATTGGCACCACCTACGCATGTATGAAAAATAAAAGGCCCAGTCAGACAAGCTTAAATTGTTGAAGGGGTGTTTTTGACGGCTAATGCTTAGCAGCTTCTCCTGTTGGAATTCCTCTGGTAACTGATAGAAGAGTGGCTCAGTGGTTCTGGTTTATGTGACACTTTTGGGGGCAAAGATCCTCCAAGGTGTACTTGCTATGTGCTCGAACTTGCAATGTAACTCTGCTGATTTTCTCTGTTTCTTTATTTGGTATTTTGCTTTGTCTGAGATTGACCTTAAGGTATTGTTATGTAAAATGAATAAAGAAGAAATATGTATAATATATTTAGAGCAACAGGTGCTGTTCACCAAGAAAATGATGCCAGTTGTCGCTGAAGAGTACAGTGAGGCAACTCTAGAGGTGGAGGTGAGTCTGGATTCGGGAGAGGTGCAGTGGATGAGGCAAGGGGTACTGATCCATCCTGGAGCCAAGAATACCCTGAAACACAAGGGCCGCAAACACAGTCTCACCATCCACAGACTTGCCATGTCTGACCGGGGAACCTACAGCTGTGAGACCCTCCACGACCGCACACAAGCCCAGCTCACAGTGGAACGTGAGTGTGCACATGTTCTCACTATGCCCTCTTGTTGTTTGTTTACCGCCGTTGCCTCTGCCTCTTGCACGCCCCCCAACGCTGCTTCTTGTGAAGGCAAAGTCCAATTAACTGAGTAAGAGTAATTTGAGTGAGTGGGGACCGGGGTGGCACTTGTACTGCTGCATGATGGCAACTAACAGGTGATAGCTTTACAGCCCAAGCTGACTTTCAGACAAGATTTTCTCTATTGACAGAGGATCAATCAAACCCTGATGATTTAATTAACAATGTCAAAGGATAATAAGATTAGTTTTAAGGGAAGTGCTTGATCATTAACTTAAGATGCCACTGCTACTAGAATATCATTTTGCAACCAAAATAAAATGTTCCATTGAATCAACAAGAGTTACATTTCTTGAAATAACCTGCTTGCCAGACCATAAAATTGGCATCTTGTAGTGATTAAGGTGTACATAAGCTTGTTTTTCTTGTACATGCCACTTATATTTCTTAGTCCTACGATTCAAAGGCCGTGGGTGAATTAAAGGCTGTTCTTTCAACACTACTGTGGGTGGGACGGGGAAAGTCAGGACTCCAGGCTGCTGTTGGCACCTCGTATGAATTTGGATCTCCTCTCATTGCATCTAAATTTACACTCTGGCCTTCAAAACTAAGGTTGCTGTCATCAGGTCTCCAAAATAAACACTCCTTTTTTTCCACAGGGAATGTGCGTCTGTTAGAATAAGTGAAAAATGTTGGCAGTTTCAAATCGGGCTGTTGTGTAAAGCCCCAACTCAAATGACTAAACTATTGGCTTGTCGATGTGTGCCAGCTCGTATTGTTTCACTGCAGACTGATGTGTTCAGAACAGACTCCAAACCTATTCTATAACAGAAAAGGGACACCATGTCTATCTCAGAGTTAAAGTGGAATGCAAATGCTTCTGACTAAAGTCAATCTATTAAACATAGACACATTTTAACTATTATTTTCTTACAATGGAAAGGACGCAGAAAATGCACACTAAGAAGCTGCACGTGTTGGGTGTATTGTGCTGCCTTTTTACACAGCTCTGCAATGTTCTTTACAGCTCGAAAGATCACAATCAAGAGAGGGCTGACCGACATTAAAACAATAGAGAGAGAAACGGCCTCTTTTGAGGTGGAGCTGTCCCATTCCAATGTTCCCGGCACCTGGATGAGAAACGCAATCAAACTTAAGCCGACAAATCACTATCGTATGAGTGCCAAAGGACAGGTCCACAGCCTCACCATCTATAACCTATCGGTGGAAGACACTGGCACCTTTACGTTCTCTATAGAGAATTTGAAGACGACAGCAAGGCTTGCTGTGAAGGGTGAGTCATTTAAGAGGTTTTGCCAATTATTTAAAATCCACAGTAAAAAAAGGGTGTTCTGGAGAAAATATTCTTCTTGCATGGCGTTTACTTTTGTAAAGCCAGAGTACACTACACTGCAGTACTACCAAAACAAATGTTACTGTAAATGTGTGTTGTGTCTTTAGACTGGTGGCTAAAGTGGTCCCCTCACAGTAGACCAGATGCCAACCAGTTGAGGCATGATAATAGAATAGAGCGACAGCTCCACTTCTGTTGGCTTTATCAAGGTTCACGTTACAAACACAAAGTAGTCTAGCCTGACCCACTGACAAGCGGTAGCTCTGTTCACTCTTATCTGTCAGGTGCTAGTTTAACCTCATGCTGTAAAATAATCCCCTTCATGCCAAGTCACTCAGGATGCATCATCCCTTTGAGCTATGGCGATGACAATCGGATTATAATCTCATCATGGTAAATTAGTCCACATAACTGAACCATATTTTTTCTTTGAGAAGCTACACACTTGGTGCATTGTTTGAAGACATGTAAGATGTTATTTTTCTTGCCTAACTTTTAATGCTTTTTGTCCACTAGAGCCCCAAGTGACCATTTTCAAAAAACTGGAAGACCAGAAATTCCCTGACGGGGCAGTAATCTCTATTGAGTGTGAACTGTCAAGACACAACGTTGATGTGAAGTGGATGAAGGCAAGGTGATTCTTGTTTTCTCTTCATAACTAACAACCAAATCAAAAACTATTCATGACAAAGTATCACATTACCATGTGTTCTCATCATAAAGTAAAAAAACAAAAACATAACACACTCTTTGCATCTAAGAAATACTACATAAATACAATGTGAAATTAAAGTCAGGAGCTAAACAAACAGAAAGAGGGATATCCACCTCCTTTCTGGAGATAAACATACAAATATTTTGGGTATTTTGTCTTAGCGGCATCACTCTTTCAAAATTAAAGCACCGCCATTGCAATGTGGCATGATTTTGTAATAGGATACACACAGCCTTATTAAAACACCTATGTTGTACAAGATGATACACCTATGTCTTACCATAGGTCATTTTATAAAGCCAAAACCGTTACGAGTACTGGCAATGCACTTTTAACCTCCAAACAACCGAGCATTTAAGTTTATTTTAACACATTTTTTTTCTCAATCCTGAAGTTATTGTATTTTTTTAACTCTGTGATAATCAATGCAGAACAAAACACAGAACTAATTGGACAATGCATCACCTAGATTTAAATTTTAAGATGATTAAATAGACTTGAATTTAAATAGGTTTTTCCTTTTTCTTTTTTATCCCCTTTTAGAATGGGGTCGAGGTAAAGCCAGGCAAGGACTTGCGCATTTACGCAATGGGAAGAAAACGGTTTCTTCAGATCATGAAATGTCACGTCAGTGATTCTGGCATTTACACCTGCGATGCTGGAGAGGCTACTACATCCTGCACTGTGGAGGTTTATGGTAAAGTCCACTCTCTAAACCTCTTTTTTTCTTTCTGTGAAACAAAGGCCTTCAATTTTACAGAAGTGCGATAACTTATGGGTTGGTATGGGTTGACCTTAACGGTGTAGTACTATTCAATATAAATGTACAAATAATTAACAACAGATAGTATGGAAAATACTATAACAGCAAAAGTCAACAAGTATGTTTTCTCCCACATTTTTCAGTAAAGTTAAAATAAATAAGGAACCAACCACATATTTACATAGACTGCTGGTTTGTGAAACGCAACCCAAGATGGTGCTCATTCATTTCAGGCTTGGTCCACCCACACAGGTGATTTCAATTCTGGCTGATTACACATTCAATTAACACTGTGGGCAGGAACAAACAGAAATGGATTGACAACACTCTTTCTCTAAATGAGAACAATTGATAACATACAAGGATTATATAAACTATAGAGGCACAGAGAAAATATATTTAACAAATTTGACATTGATAAAGCGAGAGCATTAAAAGAAAAAATGATATACATTCACATATACGTACACACATGCAAACATATAAAGCCAAAAAAAGTTCTATCCGTTCCAAAAGCTTATTTATTTTTTGATTGACTTGAATAATTTAATTATGACAAATATGGTGGAACATTTTGTGAAGTAAACATTTGACATAAAGAATAATTACATTATTTAGATATGCAAGAGCGCCATCATCTGGATTATCGTGGTAACATAGCTCCACACAATTTCTGCCTGCGAAGGGGTCTAATGAACCCGAGTGAATGAACACACCTGTGAGTGTGCAGGTTTTACTTTCATACTGCATATTGAATATTTTATCTACTGTAGGTGATCATTTGATTTTGAATACTTCTTACAGTGCTGAAACACCTTATATAGACACAATAAAGGATAATGATTGTAGATAATATAAAAGCCCATTTCCAATAGAAAATAATTACAAAGTAAGATATTTGATTCCTTTTACGGGTGTATTATTCCAACCTTCGTACCAAGAACTCATACTATAACTCAGTAATTTGAATGAATATATTATTATTATTATTATTATTATTATTATTATTATTATTATTATTATTATTATTATTATTATTATTATTAGTAGTAGTAGTAGTAGTAGTAGTAGTAGTAGTAGTAGTAGTAGTAGTAGTAGTAGTAGTAGTAGTAGTAGTAGTAGTAGTAGTAGTAGTAGTAGTAGTAGTAATAGTAGTAATAGTAGTAGTAGTAGTATTAGTAGTAGTAGTAGTAGTATTAGTAGTAGTAGTAGTAGTAGTAGTAGTAGTAGTAGTAGTAGTAGTAGTATTAGTAGTAGTAGTAGTAGTAGTAGTAGTAGTAGTAGTAGTAGTAGTATAGTAGTAATAGTAGTAGTAGTATAGTAGTAGTAGTAGTAGTAGTAGTAGTAGTAGTAGTAGTAGTAGTAGTAGTAGTAGTAGTAGTAGTAGTAGTAGTAGTAGTAGTAGTAGTAGTAGTAGTAGTAGTAGTAGTAGTAGTAGTAGTAGTAGTAGTAGTAGTAGTAGTAGTAGTAGTAGTAGTAGTAGTAGTAGTAGTAGTAGTAGTAGTAGTAGTAGTAGTAGTAGTAGTAGTAGTAGTAGTAGTAGTATTAGTAGTAGTAGTAGTAGTAGTAGTAGTAGTAGTAGTAGTAGTAGTAGTAGTAGTAGTAGTAGTAGTATAGTAGTAGTAGTAGTAGTAGTAGTAGTAGTAGTAGTAGTAGTATTAGTAGTAGTAGTAGTAGTAGTAGTAGTAGTAGTAGTAGTAGTAGTAGTAGTAGTAGTAGTAGTAGTAGTAGTAGTAGTAGTAGTAGTAGTAGTAGTAGTAGTAGTAGTAGTAGTAGTAGTAATAGTAGTAATAGTAGTAATAGTATTAGTAGTAGTAGTAGTAGTAGTAGTAGTAGTAGTAGTAGTAATAGTAGTAATAGTAGTAATAGTAGTAGTAGTAGTAGTAGTAGTAGTAGTAGTATTAGTAGTAGTAGTAGTAGTAGTAGTAGTAGTAGTAGTAGTAGTAGTAGTAGTAGTAGTAGTAGTAGTAGTAGTAGTAGTAGTAATAGTAGTAATAGTAGTAATAGTAGTAGTAGTAGTAGTAGTAGTAGTAGTAGTAGTAGTAGTAGTAGTAGTAGTAGTAGTAGTAGTAGTAGTAGTAGTAGTATTAGTAGTAGTAGTAGTAGTAGAAGGCTTATGACCTACTTATAGTAGGTACTGCTATTACTATAGTAACACTATTAGTGGCTGGAGTGTTAGCAGTAAGCAAACAGATCTTTAAATAGCACATTTCATTCCAGGTGGAAGCACAATGTGCCGAACAATGTGTCAGCTACAATGGTGGTTGCAGGCGCCAGCAGTATGTGGATAGTGAACACAATAAAAAGAGACACACAAACTAATTTAGAAAAAAGGAATCAGGATCCATAAAATCAAGTTGACAACCGAATATTAATTATTAATGTTTTGGAATTAATACACTTTTTTTTTTGTTCAAAATGTGTTTCGACTTTCAAGAAAACCTTCATTATAATATTAATTGCACTTAAGTTATATAGTTAGAGTATATAACAAAACCTTAGAAACAACACTAATACACAGAAGGTAGTAACATTCCATGTTTATATATTGTAAATAACATTGATTAAAATATAATAATCATTTTAGAAAATACATAACATTGTTAAATTCCGAAGGTCTTTTACCGGTCTCTTTAGTTCTTTTACTTTGATATTGTGAAGAGGTGCCCATTTTAACATCCTTCAATTTTGATTCTTTCGGCAGAGCGTGAGCTGCTGATCCTGCAGCGCCTAAAGGACCTGGACATCCAGGAAGACCAGAACGCCGTGTTTGTTTGTGAGATCTCAGTGGAGGACCTGCCAGGAGAATGGTACAAAAATGGGGAGAGGATTCAACCAACCAGCACCATCAAGATCCGGCAGGAGGGTCAGCATAAAAATCTCAAACACATGTTTTGCTAATAAATACCAATAACAATATTAACAACACTATAATTCTGTACAATCTCAACAAAAACAAAAAAACATTTGTAGATCCTTAAATAATATTTGGAATTTGTTATTTTTAAATGTTCTGTTATTTATCTTGACAATGTTGCTTCTGATTATAGGGACCAAACATTTTCTTCTGATGTGCAATGTGAAAGCAGAGGACTCTGGAGAGATCAAGTTTGTCACACGACACATTGAATCTGTTGCCCGCCTGGGGGTGGAAGGTATCACACACGTTTATTTATGAAAATGAATAATACGTACAATTACTGTCAATATTACATTTATTAGGGTTGGCCAATAGACCATGATTATTATTAATCCCAACTCCATCATGTATTTGAGGTATGAGGACGCTCAATACATTTTTCACTTTGCTTTGCCCACAGTGGTTAACATAATGTAAGATATGGAAGCCCATTTCTGCCAGTAAACCAAAATATAACCTTGGCATTGTGATGAGAAAAAAAAAAATGCTTTCTTAAAATGATTAACTGTAAAAGTAATCATTTTGAAGTAGGGCAATATTTCTGTTGAAATTCGCTCAGATTTTTTCAATATTTTAAGATAAGCAAGTTAATATATGGAGGAAGTTTCTCCATATTTTGAAACAAGTCATTATTTAATTTAATCTTCCCTTTTTTTATAATTTTGTGAAACAATTTTTTCAGGAAAAGTTCTCAAAAATGTTGGAAAAATTGAAGACTTCTGTCAAGCTCATATGGATGAATCTATATCGTATTTTATGTCCATTGCAGAGCTTCCTGTCAACATTGTGAAACCTTTAGAGGATACGACTGCCCTGGAGAAGACGCGTGTTCTGCTCGACTGCACCGTGTCCAACCCCAGATGCAGCATCCGCTGGTACAAAGGCAGCAACGTCATCCTGCCCTCCGAACGCTTCGAGATCTGCAGCGAGGGCTGCTACCGCAAACTCATCATGCAGCAGGTGGCGCTGGATGATGCAGGCACGTACAGTGTGCAGGTTGGAGAGTACACATGCTCTGCAAAACTCACAGTGGAGGGTAAGAAGTCCATGATCAACTTCATACGCTGCTAAAATAACAAGAGGCTGGAGAAGTATTCAGATCTTGCATTTAAGTAAAAGTAGAAGAACCAGAGTGAAGGAATACTCTTTTAGAAGTAAAAGTCCTGCGTTCAAAATGTTACTCAAGTAAAAGTATCATTATTATATCATTAAAGTGTTCTCAGAGCTGGTAAAGGTGCAGCTAGTTTTAATGGCTTTGTATACTGCAGGGTAGCTGCTGAATTTACTCCAGGTGGAACTAAAGTCTGATTTAAGGGTTGATTATATTGTTTATCATCAATCTATATCTGCAATGTAACTAAAGATAGTATATAAATGTGGCAGAGTAAAAGTACAATATTTAAGTCTAAATGTTAGGGGAGTAGAAGTACAAAGTATTTTTCATCTCAGCGTGCAATATAAAGACTTTCAATAACTATCTTAAATAAATGTACACGGTGCTCTTTTTAGCAGGATATTACATGTACTGTACTACTGCTCTTGTTGTATACAGTACCCAGTATAGGTACATTTACAAATGTCAGGTCTGAAGTTGTTATAGCCCAACAACTCACCTGAAGTGTGGTACAATGACAACACCAAGAGTTGTGAGGTGAGGATCATCAAACATAAGCTCATAGCTCCATCTCCTGGCCAAGCAAAGATACTACATGTTTTAAAGCCTTATGGAATTGGATGACAAAAAATGTACCCCCTGTTTGTGACCTTTTGCAAAAACAATTTTTTCCTTGATTTTATTTTAGATGGGTGTTTATAGTTGGTATCATCTCAAATATGGAGGACTAAAGCCGCCATTGCAATACATAGTTAAATAAATACAATAAATAATTAATTTGTCAACTGAGTGAATACATGTCGACATGTCACGGTAATAGACTGTTGCCCATAAAGTTGGTATAATTTAGTTTTCAGACACATTCCTCTTTTTAATTGTGGTTTACTTTTCACTGTGATATGTTTGGAAGAGATTGATCAACAACATTTGAGAAGATAAACACTTTACATATATAGAATAAATCATATTGTCACAATCATTCCATGAGAAGAGGTAAAGAATATTTCATTCCAACTTTATGGGCAACAATGTATTATTTAAAATGTGATTATTAAATATAAGGCTGTTTTGGTGCATGAGGCCCAGTCTATTTAACACTGTCATGGCTTACTGGGACACTTCAATAGAACAGATCCAACGTTATAGATATTAGATTAACCTGTCATTATTCTACTGTGACAATTTTAAATGTATGCTGTGAAAAAGGCTGTATATGCCCAGGTAAGACAGGACTTGTGTGTCCATTCCCATACTGTACTTCCATAGTATTAAATATGCCATAAAATACATAATATGCCCCAATACATAGTGTGAAAAATGCAATGAGCTACCATGATTTTTTGCCTATTCTGACCGATAATCCAATGTGCAGAAAAACAAAGCAAGTGGGTCACAGTTCAAGGCTCACAAAAGGCAGTATGTCCTTATTATCATACTACAGGCAACAGTACATACTTACTATACGGAAAGGGCAGCTGCAGTATGTTCACACACAGACGTACTGAATACTTCATAGTGGATCTGTATGTACTGCACATTGCTTACTAAATTTAACAACTAAGTATGCCAATACCAGCAGGCCAGCACACCACAATATACTCTAGCAACATATTTTGCATCGCATGAAACAATTTAAAGGTTTGTCACAAAGGTGTTATTATTATATTGAGGTGAGTTAAAATACAAAACATGTTTTAGTTTTTCCTCCCCCCTGTACTTTAAAGCCACTCGCCAGCATTGCAACTACCACCATGGGGAGTATTAAATGCCGCAATGCATTGTGGGGCGGTTGAGATTGTCTAAAAAGCACATTTGTCATGCTTTTTTTAATGTAGTATGCAGCATATCTACCTACTTTGCATATTGAATGAACTAAAGACAGAGCTTTATTTAACACCTGGTAGTAAAAGTTGGTACGATATTTCAAAAAGCCCCCAGTTAGTGAATTAACCATGAGAATTAAAGGGGCCCTATTACTCTCAATTGCAGGTTCATATTTATTTTGTGTGCCTCTACTGTGACATGTTTACATACTTTAATGTTCAAAAAGCTTGGGGGGTTGTGTGTGGGAGCGAAACAAAGGGATCTTAGCGTTTGCTGACCATTTGTAAACCTGTATAACACACTCACACTGCAGGAATGGAAAACCCCAAAAAGCTGAATAGGGCCTCTTTAAAGACAACCAAAAGACAGACTCTGATTCGAGAGATTACCTGGGAAATATCTTCCGATCATCACCACTAGTAGAAGAAATGAAAAAGCTTTCTGACTGACAAACTCACCAAACACTTCACCCTCTTCCTCTTTGTCCTCCCTGACTCAGCCCAGCCACAGTTACTGGTCAGAGAGTTGCAGGATGTGGAGGTCGTTGCCCCCGGAGAGGCCTACTTTGAGTGTGAGGTCTCCGTACCCATCCTCAAAGCCCCGCTGTGGACTCTGAGTGGGGAGCCGTTACTGCCGAGCTCTACGGTCCTGCTGGAGAAGATGGGCACGGTGCACAGGCTGACCCTCAGACACACCTCCCCCAGCATGGAGGGAGAGGTGGAGTTCACCTCTGAGAAAGCAAAGAGCAGAGCCCAGCTGCGGGTTCTGAGTAAGTAGAAGAAGAACCTGCTGTTTATTTTCTATTGCAATTGTATTGCACAGTTAAACAGTTTACTTGACATTCAATTGTCAGTCATGTATGAATACTATGTGCACTTTGTAGGTATGGCTTTGCAATTATAAGTCCATAAAAGCCTATAGTCTGTTATATTTTGCACTGTGGACTATCTAATTAACTTATTTGTCTTAATTGCAACATCAATTATTTATTAAAAAAATACATTCAGAATCATGTCATCAAGTAATATCTTAAATTTCTCTTTTTAGGAAAAATACAAACACATAACAAATCACAAAGCAAAAAGTCCAAATCACATTTTCTTTATACTGTTTTTTTTTTACTTCAGCAGCCTTTACAAAGCTTGTACCGTTATGAGCACGATGCATACGATTGGCACAACTGCAACTTTTAACCTCTTGATCATAAACTCCCTCGCAAAGGATTGTGGGTCAGAAAAGTTTGCCAGCTGTATACTGTAAAATGCAATCGAGGGCAGTAGAACATATGGGGATTTTGGAATACTGCATTTGACATATGTATCGGGACTTGCTAAATCTTTATCTGGCTTAATAAAAAGTTTGGTAGTGTGGGTATTGGAATGTATAGAATTGCACGTAAAATAAAAGAAATATAGTACTTAAACTACTGTTACTGAAGAGAAAAAGTAATTGTGTTTTAAAAGGGCAGGTTAGGGTAATATATGATGCTACTGTTTGAATAAAGAACACCTTTAGTGGCACTCATGTAATACATCTTATTCTGAAATGGGTCATTCTGCATAATGAGTATTTATTATTTTCACTTGTTTCATTTGTTAAAGAACATTTTGATGCCATTACGTTTTAGGTTTTGAGTCTTCCCCACGGTATTTCTTTTACCTAAGTACAGAGGTGGAAGAAGTACTCATATCTTGTACTTGAGTAAAAGTAGAAGTACCAGAGCGTAGGAATACTCTGTTAAAAGTAAAAGTCCTGCATTCAAATGTTAATCAAGTAAAAGTACCAAAGCATTAGCATCAAGATATACTTAAAGTAAAAGTAGTCCTTGTGCAGATTGGTCCAGCACTGATGCCATTCAGTGAATTACCACTAGGTGGCGCTAGTCACAACGTTTTTGCTGTTTGCCTAGAGACACATCACAAGCAGTGCACGCGCATCACTGCAGGTTATGAAAGATAATGTTTGTTATATCTTTTCATGATGTCCACGTCTAAAATGAAATTATAAATATACATGTTTTGCATTGTATAATGCTTTTAAAGCACTTTAAACCCATACAGGAAATAATTTGTTTTCTTAAAAAAAAACAAAAAAACATTACATTATTGAAATGAAAATGTCAAGTTGAATCTTTTCCATAATCAAAATTCAATTAATAATCCATTTTAGTTAATAAGTGTCAAGTCAAGTTCAGTTTTTAAACAGATACATTAATGTTTAATGTTGGGAATTGTTCCTACATAGATATATTTAGTTATCATTGCATGTAACAATCGCCCAATGACCACCGAGAGTAACTTGTGCATTTATTTTTGCTTTATAATCACTACCAACATGATGTTTAAAGTTATCATTTATTCTGTGTTAATTGCTTTAATGAAAAATTAATTAAAAACTAACTGATAAAAGAAATAAACGTCTTTAAATCTTTTCAAGAACAACACAAATACAAAGTAAAATCATTAACTCCGTTCATCTGGCCTTAACTGAAATGGTGTACTCCAACTTGACACAACCCAGTACTGTATGTAAGTAAAAGGCATCTGTGAGCTTGGCAACAATGAACTGTGTTGCATTATGGGTAATGTAGGCAAGGATAAGAATGATGTTATGTTATATATAACTTTAACTATACAGCACAAGCAGATCAGAAAGTATTATTTAGTATGTTTGTAACGTCATTTATTAATAATAATTTATTCAAATACCGTTTTATCTGCTCGAGGAGCACCAAAAAAAGAAAGAAAAAAACACCATAAATCCATCAGACTGATTTGAAAATGTCAGGATGGCCTGTTAAAGCGTGTTGCATGACTTGGCACTGCACATGCACTAATAAATGTTTTGGCTGCTAGAGTTCTGTAAATAATATAGGGTGTTTATGGTCCTATTGGTCATACAGAAACATCTCCAGATATTAAATGTGGAGGACAGTAAACTATTTTTAGTTTTATAATATTGGCTTTTAATGAAAGAATATCATGCTCAACCATCGGGCTGAGCTGTGTACCAGGAATCACGCTCAGGAAGTTCTGAAGAAATTAGAATCTCTGAAAGGCAGAGGTGGACACATTCAGAAAAGTATTTCTTTAACACGTTTAAGTTCATTTATGTTTAAATTTGCAAATGAATGAATTTAAATAAATCAGGTTCAAGTTTTATTTTGATGACATAGTTAAGTCAAATGTTGTTACAGATGGGATTTTGACTCAACTAAAACAAAAATATAAACAGTCGAAACATTTTTGACATGTTTTTCATAATAAAATGTTATTTTCACCTAGGTGAATACGCTCAAAACCTCCAGACTCATACTCTATTTTTTATTACACATTTTCTTAAATATTATGCTTAATATGCAGATGTGGCATTATGTTATGCTAACTTTTGGTGCAGAAAAGTCTACAGACTAGGTAAATATCAGAATTCCTTTAAAAAAATCCAGTTTGAAATCAATAATCTTAAAAATAATGAGTTGAAAAGTTCTCTGCTCCTTAGTCTAATTTGTTTTCTCTTTTTTAACTTCCCAGGTGAGCCGTGAGGGACTTCTTCTATCTTTCATCACTGTAATGACATGGATTGAATATTATTAAATGCTTTTAACGTTGTAACATTGACATTTACTTATATATTTAACAACAGTATGTCTATACAATTGGTTTAAACAGGGTTGTGATGGATTTTCATGAAGCTTTCAGTTAATTCAGGGTGTGGATTTTATTTAAGTAATTGTTGTCTTTATTACATTTTTGTTCATATAAAACGTGTCGTAGTAAAGTGTGTGAATACACTTTAAACAGTACCTTTATCATAATAGAAACTGCAGTTAGGATGTAAATATTGTCCCATGTTATATAGGTTTAATTGTGTTGTTTTACTGAGAAATATTGAATTGTATTATATGTATTGTAAGAATAAATAGAAGGATGGGAGGATGGATATTCTAAGTGAAGAGCTCTACATGTTTTTGATGAAATATCTAAAATTGTATAATCATCTTTGTGATACACACACCTAAAGTGCATGTGGTCCATGCATTTTGAGATATTTGCCATTTTTGAAATGAACTTATGTTTTTGTTTCAGAGGCGATTCTGGTCCTTTGACACATCTATAACCATAGTTTATTATGAAATATCATCTGATTTGCTCTCAGTGTATATAATATACTTCAATAGTGTTGTGTGGCTGTTTTGACAGAGACCCAGATTTTAAGTCTTCAGTATTACCACATAAGAAACCCAAAGTTAGTATATTTATTCATAATTCATTTAGATTTTAAAAACAGATTCTCAGAATAGGGAAGAGGATTAGGGCCACATGTTAAACCTATTTTAAAATCTAACAAAAAGTGATTTTTTTTCCTGAAGTTCTGCGATTAAAGTCAGATTTCGGAGGAACAATTGTTAGATTATTTCAATTTTTATTTCCTGGGAGAATGTTTTTTTTTCTAAAAATGCTGACTTTAATCTCAATACTGACTTTAATCTCAGGATTCTGACTTTAATCTCAGGATTCTGACTTTAATCTCAGGATTCTGACTTTTTTTCTCAAAATCCTGATTTTTCTTCTAATTCTAAAAATAAATGAACTTTTGTCAGATCCCCCAAAAATGTCAAGTTGTCCTAATTCTCTCCAGTGGGATCCATTAAATAAAACATCTCTTTCATCGTTTATAAATTGTATACAAATCGTTTTTTAATGTTTTGATGAAAAGTTCGAATGAAGAGGATTTTGTCACGCAGCAAGGGGCTTGTAATGTAAATACATTGGGCCAAAGATGAGGTAATTTAGAACATAAATAGTTAAACAAATTACTTGATAACCTTGACTGTTAATCAGGGAATGCTGATTTTATTATGGAGTGGGTATAATACTTCAACTTAACTGAGAATGATAGCTGTTTTCATATAAAATATGTTCCATATTCCATTTGCCTTGTTTCCACCTCTGCCATGTCGTGTTTGGGATGTAAGAAAAAAAAAAAAACTACTGTGGTGAAATATGACCTGTTTCAATAAAACATGCTTTATTGATGCAAGGTAAAAATATCTCTACTTGTCCTTTTGTTTCAATCCTAACAACGATCAGCAGCAATTTAAAAACTCTCCTTTACTCGAGTCACAACGTTAATACTCTTGTTGCATACAGTAAAAAAGTTAAATCATCATTTAAAGACAGGTTATTTTTTTTCATGTCAAAGAATCTTTTTTTTGTGTAAATCTTAAACAGATGTAAATAATCACACTGACGCAGCCACACTGAAATCCACACATACAAATATACACACTCGCTCCAGACTGAGGGAAAGCAAATCAGGACAGAGCCAACATGTCTGACAAGTTTCCATCTGAACCTGTATTTACAGCTCGATAAGGCAAAAGATATCCAATTAATTATGTCTTACACAAAAAAGTTTCAAATAAAGCGCCCGACTGCACACATTAACTGGATTGCAATTGTTGATGGGCCGCACACTAAGGAGGCGTATTCCGAGAACTTTAAAAAATAGAATAACATTAGTTAAAACAACTTCAAAACAAATTAAAAGGATTGCTAAAATCCGGATATTTGCATTTCATATACAAAAATAATATCACCATTTCTGGAGTCGGGAGTTTACTGAAGGTTATTCCAGAACCTTCCAAAAACCAGCTTTGTTCAAGATTTCTTGGTTTTCAAGTAGGATGTTAACTAATGAATAATACAATAAGGATATTCTGTTGCTGGACTGGGCAAAAAACAACATATCAAAGGGTTAATACACATTAATTATTAGATGCCAGACATATCAGAATTTAGTAAATAAAGCTTAAGAGTCATGTAGCATGTAGTGGCAGTGGATTCGATAACGCTTCCATTTTCACATCATTTAAAGGCAAACGCTGTAGTTTATTGTGTGTTTTTGAAAGACAATTGCGAATGAAAATTATTACTGCGTTAAGGCCATAATAGGTGAATAAATACATTTAAAAAATAGTAAAGAGATGGGGGGAGGGGTTATATTCAGAGAAAAAACTCTGAGGTCAAAGTGGGAAATGTACGATAAAAAACGGGTAAATCACAAATTCATGAAAAATGCACTTTAGTATTCTCTGAGATTATTGAGTCATAAATCCGATTTTTTTTTGTCAACATCGCTTCACTTAGCAACCTTAGACCAACATAATCACACCACATACATACAGGAAGTGCAAAGTATTTAAAGCACGTTTGAAAAGGTGTTATGTAGTGAAATGTGCCACAACATTTGATAGAAATTGCCAAGAATCCCTAAAGTTAACGATTGTCTTTTACTACATTCGGCCCGCTAGGCAGAAGAAAAAAGGGGAAGGAAGCAAGTCTTCCAAGGACTCATTTTAAATACTATTAGATGCGATACTGAAATGAAAAGGATGGTTGGTTTGTAGAATGGCACTGAACAACTGCTCACAAAATCTACAGCACACTAACACATGTCGCTGCTGCCACATTACGACAACAGCAACACACTAGCTGCACTGCAAAATACATCTACAGAAGTCATTCAATCTCATACTCAGTCTTTATCACCAAAAAAGGAAGGAATCTTTGGATTACTTTCAATACAGAAGTATCAAACCCCCGCTGGAAGATTGCTTTCACTCTTTTGTGTGATATCCTGGAAGAATACGAGATTAAATGAGAGGCATTTTTTGCAGTGTGGTCCTTGTAGTTGGAAGCAGCGTGGAGCCAGTGGCCCACCAGCCTCCGTGGCCCCCGTGACGACAGCCGCTGGTGATAATATTTATCCTATTGTCCTGCCTCTGTTAACTCGAAGCGCTCTGCTGCTGGAGAACTTCGTAGACGTCTTCCACTTTGCTAAGTCTCTCAAAGAAGGGGATCAGATCGAGGAGCTCGGTGTCTGACATGTCATCAAACCAGGACGCTACGGGAACCTGGAGGATTAAAAAGGTAGGATATTGAGGAATTAAAACACCTCTTTCAATAGAACATATCCCAAAGGTATAGTATTTCCGATAATAGTATGTTATTGCTGTATTTAGTGCTATCTTTTAGTACATTAATATATTTATAGTGGTGTTAATTGTTTAAAAATGTAATCACAATGATAATCTGTGATTAATCATGATAATCACAAGTTTCAAATACTAGTATTTATCGTATTATAGGGGGAGGTTAAACATATGCGTGTTTGCTAACCAAGCATAGTAGTGGCATTGGATAAGCCTTGGTTAAACCATACACTCCAGCGCGTGCTCTTCGCTCGGCGTCAGCCAATCGGCTTGCTACTCCATGTCTGCGAGTGGGACCCAGGTACCCCTTCAAATGTTTTTTTCTATCCTGGCTCCTAAATGGTGGGTCAGCTCCTAGGAAGTGAATATATCTGCACTTTCCTTGTTGTTCGGAGTTTGAATCTCTAAGGTTTTTGCACTTAGCGTAAGTCAGTTTTGGATAAAACAATCAGCCAAATGAAATGTAATGTAGTAATGGACAAATTGGACTAAACGAGTTGTGTGAGAATTTGTAAATGGTTGTTGTAATATATTTTGCTATTGTTAGACACAGCCCCCATTTTCTTTAATTGATCAAGCTTCTTTTCCATTTTTGGCCAGATGTATGTGACATTTTCTTAAATAAATGTAGTTATCTTGGGGTGAGTAATTAATATACAAATGGAAATTTCCCCAAAAAGATTGAGTGAACAACAAACATATACAGTGTATTATAGAATATAAAATGAATATACGAAATAAATAGAAATAGCATACTGCGTTGTCAGGATGGAAGACATAGGAGGCGGGGGAGTTATCGATGATGATGACCTTGTTGAGGTCTCTCCCTATACGGCTCAGGTCTTTCACGTAGTTCCCTTTGTGGAAGACACAGGACTCCCGGAACAGACGGTACCTGAAGGCCCCCCACTTATCCAAAAGGTCCGACACAGGATCCGCGTACTACAGCAGCAGGGGAGAATCAGGGTTGAGGTATGGTCCTATGTATTTCTACTCAGCAATTATACACTAAATGCAAGTCCAAGGTAACTGATATTTACGATATTATCTTGAGAATCTTCAAAATATCTTTACATTTGTTAAAAGGCAATGAACCATACTGGAATCATTTAATTGCATCACAAATAGGATAACATATTTTTTGTAAAACCAAATGATCTTAAATAAGGATATCAAACAATTATATTTATATAAAATGGTTAAAACATTACATATTGTGTGTCAATTATTTCTTACACGATAGTTCTCTTTTTTTTCACTTATGCTTAATGATTTCCATCTCTCGACAACTTCAAGTCACTCCTAAATGGTTGTCAGGGTTATCTTCAAAATGGAAATTCTTCAATAGGAAAGTTTGCGATAAAATAATTTATATTCCGATCCCTGGCTATAAATACTCAAAAATTAAAAAAACTAAACTAAATGTAATTAGTTACTAAAAGTAAACGTTGCATTAGCTGTTTTTTGCCACTTGGGGGCAACAAATTTAAGTTGTTACATATTAGTCAATATGTTACAACGTAAAATATGTACTTTATCAGCAATCAAATCCCTTTTTACAAAACAAACACACAGCTACATTAGCCGTTATTACGAGTTGTGTTTTTGGGCCCCATTATAAATAAACACATTCTTTCAAAATAATATAAAGAGCTTTAAGATAAACTTAATATATTATGAATTTTAGCATTAAGCTTCATTTTGGCCTCCACCACCTCCTGAGGGAATAATACATCTCGACTATCACCAGTTAGTAGCTAAACATGTTTGTGGTTTACGTGCATTCAAAAAATTAAGTAAGCTGGTTAAACCGGAGCATTAATGGCCGACACACAACCACAACCATTGTTCATCAAATTTCAATGCACAGTTTGAGAAGGAGAATACATGTCAGCTGAAGAGAAGCGATACCAGACGATATACAGAACATTTACCCATGATGCAGTCTGTTGGTGCCGTAGACAAACTGCAACTAAAACCTAGTTTATCATGTGTGGCTGAGTCATAGACCAGCAGATACCTGAAAAGTTAAGTTAAGGTGAACGCAGAAGTAAATGTGAGAGGTTAAAATTTCTGACAGATATCATAAATAAAGCTTTATATGTTAGGGGGGAGGTCTGAGGTTGCATACAAATCCGACACGAAACACGGCGCGGGGCTTCCAGTAATCCTGCAACAGGTGTGAAGTGTGATCGTGTCAATCTGCCAACTGCCAACCTCTTTATAATGGGTCAAATGTTACCCGAGTTTCACAGAACAAGAACTGGAGGCTGACCTTGGATAAGCTTGCGGTGAACAAGACGCACTCGAACAATTCTCCCATCCTCTTGAGGAATTCGTCAACATGGGGTCTCTTTAACACATACACCTGGGGG
This sequence comes from Eleginops maclovinus, assembly GCF_036324505.1. Taxonomy (NCBI): domain Eukaryota; kingdom Metazoa; phylum Chordata; class Actinopteri; order Perciformes; family Eleginopidae; genus Eleginops; species Eleginops maclovinus. The sequence continues at coordinate 20,789,141 of NC_086355.1, read as the reverse complement.
GGAGGAATAAGAGGAAATAAATCAATAGTTGTTGTTTCGCATGGTCACATTTTAGACGCGTGATCAGGAACACAAACTACTCATGGGGAAAAATATAGAATCATAGGAAATGGTCCTTCCACTTCTGAACAGATGTTCTGAAGACACATATTGTCCCATGGCAGGTTAAGGTAAGGTTAGTTTATTTTTTTTAGGCCATTCTCAGTCACAAGGCAATTCAAAGTGCTTTACATCAATATGAACACTCAATAGTTAAGAGAGAAAACAAAAGAAAATAATCCTAATAAATAAACACAGTGGAATAACAGATTCATAAAGACCAATCATAAAAGAGATCAAAAGTAGCTTAAAAATCAACGTTGTAAATACGGATGATGCTGCAAGAAGTCTAACGATAAAACATAGTTAGTAATAACTTAAAACCGATTCTATGAGTTATTGGTAGTCAGTGCGGAGATCTGAGAGCTGGGGTGATGTGTTCTACTCTTCTGGTTTTTGTCAGGACTCTGGCCGCCGTGTTCTGAATGAGTCATTTTTAAAACTATTTTTACTGCTGTACCTTGCTGTGACAACGTCTATGTTTTAATTCAAGAACTGAAGCAGCTCTTTCCGAAGACAACAGACTCTTTTGACAAAAATAGTAATACCTTTGCATCAATTGGTTAATTAAACAGCTACTTAAACTGATATTGATTTTTCAAAAGGTGGCTTGAGTATGTAAATGTCATTCCATAATGGGTTTCTGTTGCACTATACGATGAACATACGTTCTGTAGCTTACACAGGTCTTTCCTTTAAACACACGATTGATAAAATCTGCATAAACCCTAATTTCAAACCATTCAAATGTTCATTTTAAACATTTTAGATTTGCATCTTGCTGTGACGCTACAGTGACATTAAATACTTCCAAATTTAAAGCTGCTATATTTAATCCAAGCACACTTCATGTAAACACCTTGGCAGGAATTTCTATTTACTTCCACTAAGACGCTGGCGGCCTTGTTTCTGAACCAAGTCATCCCGTATAGGCTTTCCCCACTTTAACAAGCCTATCCTGGATTACTTGAAACAGACCCAGGCCCTCTGGACGACAAACCTTGTCTGTCTTCCTGGAGGCAGAGCAGATAGCGGTTACCATCGAACGGCTGCTGGAATTAGAAACTCTCATTCCCCAGCGCCAATGAGCAGGACATAATATGTGAGTGAGATTGATGGCCAGCAGTTTCTGAGAAGCCTGCCAAGATTTTCTCATTTCGTCAGGCCACGTAAATAGCCACCTGCTGTTTGGAGCCATCAACAGGGTGGGTTACAGCACTGTCAGGGAGCGAGCAAGCAAACCATGGAAGATTTTGTGATTTTCTGCCCTTAGTTTTGAATTTAACAGTTCATAAAGCATCCTGCTAATCAGGTCCGATCAGTGTTAAGCACATGTTATGGTTAACTGTGTGTGTTATGTAGAGTACAATGATGGTCAATGCATATGAAATGGTGATCTGTATCAAAACTGCATTGGCTGCTTTAAGCTTTGACATTGTGTGTTTGACATGAATTGCTTACCTGGTGAACTGTTCCATCAATTTCCACTGGAATGATAAAATCAGCATTGTTCACTGGCTGTGGAAAGAAAAAGTGAAAGTGTTAAATCCATCCAATAATCTTTTTGTTATCTCCCACAAAATATTGAAACGTTCCCATTTGAGTTGTAGACACAAAGGCGCCACCTCAGCGTCTCCTAAATGACACAATACTGTAAATAATATGACTTCCCGTCATTGAAATATGACGGCAGCAGAAAGTGATAAGGGTAATAACATATCTGATTCATTTAGGCAGTTCTCACATGTGAAATATGCTTCTCAAATGTTAGTATCACCCCAAGCAGGTTCTATATAAGGCATTACACCAGGGCCGACATTGGTATACTATGAGGTAATGCAAGTAAGACGGAATCACTGTAACATCAATCATGAACAGAAAGCGTGAGCGTGCATTTATGGTAAATGATTATTATTTTTAGAATATTGAATTCACAGAAATGTCTTGTACAGGGTGTGGTCCACGGAGATTATAGAAACAGAAAAACAAAAGCATAAAGACTGTTTTCCCTTAAATTACTGATTTACTGTGTGTGAAAGGACATATCAATGCATACCCTATATATATGTATCCTCTTTAAAGTAGGGTAAATATGGAAGTATTGATCAAAGGATGGGTATATGTATTTGTGGTTGATGTAAAGTATTTTAAAATAAGTCATTTTATTTTATCCTCATACGTGTCTAAAATATTATCCACCTCAACATCAACATATTAAATATGGTAATAATAATAATACTCACATTAATAATACATGCAATTTTTTTGTTTAAATACTTTATCTTGAATAAAAAAGTTAAATTACTATAATATTTTACATAGAGAAATGATACCAGCATAACCTCCAACTGAAGCCCATTGGGCAGTACCATCAGTACAAATGCTCATCCGGGATTCAAAGCTGTTCTGTTCTGGTTTGGCCTGCCAACTGTGGCTCTCCTTGCTTCACTTTCAACTTGCAGTCCAGGTTCTCCATCTCCCTCTTCTCACAATCAGCAGGAAGTGTGTACTGTCTATGTGAGATTGTGGGCTTTACAACTAGTATTTCTTTGCCTGTTGTTCTTTTTTCCCCCTTCTTCCACAATCAACTCAAGACAGGGGTGTGAAAACTTTGGAGGGCCACTTCCAAAATAACATACGACTGGCTGGGCCCCTCACTAGAGGGGAGGTACAGTATATTGCCTCATATCTTAAGTTATATGTTAGCAATATCAATCAAATGTAGATAAACTATGCTTGATTGTTGAATATGCTTTAAGAAAAAAACAGCGTACGGCACAGCTGTGCAAAGGGTTATTATATGAAGAGGAAATATGAAGGGTCTATTTCAAGCTTGTTATGCAAATAAGTTATTTGGCTTTTTTTTCTTTTTTTTAAATCAACAAAAATGTGTTGGAAAATGTTTTCAACTTCAATTGACTGAATTCATTAGACAATTGGGCTTATTGACACATGAATACTGTGTAATATATGTTTATATATTTAACAATATGAGACAAGCAGTTTCAGGTGTTGGACATGTTACATTATACTTTTAGAATTAGCTGTGGGTCAATTTAAAATGGACCACGGGCCGTAGTTTGGACAGCCCTGACTTAAGACAAATCCCTTTAGATCTGGGTTTGATACAGTCAAATAAGAGGATAGCACCATTGTGGAACTATTGGTATATTGTTATTTCCTCCGGAAAAACACATTTGACAGAGAAAAATAACTATTTGAAAAAGTATGGTATCCTTTATTAATTGCTCTTTGATATGGTTGATGAAGTTGGTCAATAGAAAATATTAGTTGTGGGAAAAACCTTCAATTATTAAATATGATATACATATATATATATATTCTAGTATGTTTTCTATCCTATCATCTGTCCTATACTCAATTAGGCCCTTTATTCTATTAACAAAAATGTACAGAACAGAAAACTAAATAAATCACTTATTAGTTTATATGTCAAGCCGCTTACTATTACACTTCATGCTAATGAATGGATTTTGGTTTTGCAGTATTGAAAAAAGGTTCAAATTAGACAAAATGTAAGGGCATGTACTGTATGTTTAGTATTTCTTATTGGGTTACATTTCTGGCTTCTTATAAAAAAAAGAATGTATTTCCTAAACCAGGGGTGCCCAACAAGTCGATCGCGGTCTACCAGTTGATCGCGGGCTGAGTTCCAGTCGATCGCGAGAAAATGTTGTGTGTAGGCTATCCTCCCACTGTTGTGTTAAATAGACCTACATTAAAACTTCGAACTTAAAACATCTTAAATAGGCACAATGAACTGCTGATCGCGTGAAGCAGTGTGTAGATTTGTACAGCTATAGTAAGGTAGATCAGGCATAATCACAGAAAAAATCTCACGCGCTTCTTTCCATCTGCGCGCGCAGGGTATGGTTGCTAGGTTCTAAGGACTCGGAAGGGCGCGAGAAGCTTGACTAGAGCGAGTGGATACTACCATGGCGGCAGAAGCTAAAACATCTAAAACTTATCATTTTCATTCAGAGTGGGAGGAGGATTATTTTTTCGTGTATTCGAATGCCAAGTCCATCTGTCTTATCTGCAATGCAAATGTGGCTTTACCAAAGAAAGGGAATTTGGAGCGGCATTTCAAGACGGTCCACAAGAGCTGTGTTACGTAAGGCTATGTTTAGTATATGTGTCAAAGTAAAAGTGAGTTTTATTATCCACCTTGTGTTAAACATGGAGTTCACAGAGTCTGACCCTGTTTACACATAGCAAGTGGCAATATCCAGTGACAGCCTTTAGGACAGTCTGTGACCTGAGAAGGACTAAACACCACATGGCATCCATTACATAATTTGTCGTGACACAGGAGCCTTGACTTCTGGCATTGACTAATTTGTTCACTAAATGCTACCTTAAAAGGTATCAAACTGATCAAAAGCCGGACGGTTATTTGTAGAAACAATGTTACATTTGATCATTTCGAAGAAAGTATTTCACAGTATATTGATACAGAGAATAAGTAAAGGCGTGTAGTTGCTGATCCTTTTTTATTTACGGTGTTCAGTTACATTGCAGTTAACAGTTAAATAGGAAACTTTGATTTTAATAACGTTTTTAACGTCTTACTTGGGTTTTAGGGTGCAGGTGGGTTCTGCTTCGTGAAACCAGAGCAACCATAAAATAAATGGTTAATCTTTAAGTGCCACATGAGCCTGGTTCTTTATGATAAAAATAAATCATGGGCCTCCTAAAAATATGCAAAATGATGTAGTGCAAATCCTATAGCTATTTTTGCCTTGGCAAGCAGATTGTTTGTTTTAACAGTCAACATAGAAGCCTAATAGCACATAGTCAATGAAAGGGTACTAGCTTTTTCATATACTTGATGACCTTACAGTAATTAAAGGCCAACATTATTTTAAAACAAGGTTATAGAAACCAAATTAAACAAGTGAGAAAAAACTAGATGCTCATTCACTTAGATGTGGATTTTGTTTCTTCTTTTTTTGTAATCTTAGTCCTGTGTCAAATGTCTCCATTATGTTTTATCATATTAACTTAAGTTTAGTATTAGTTGAATAAAACTCAAGGAGCATTTTAGTCTTGTCTTAGTCAAATAAAGTAATGACATTTGATATAGTTTTCAACAATGAAAACTGTTGACATATTTTTGTTTAATGTAATATAAACTAAAATATCATTTTCTTTCTTGTTGTCATTTTCCTAGTGGCCTCTCAGGGTATCACAGCAGGAAATCCACCTGAGGGCCAGAAAAGCATTTCCCCATAGATCACCATTGTAAAACATCTGTAAAGCTATTGACACTAACTTGCATATTCAGTGGGCTAAATAACAAGGGAATAAATCCAGAAGCCAGGGTACTTCTTGGGTATACACTAGTTATTATCATTGGACTGAATATGCGTCATGTTTGGATCTGATACAGAGTTACTATAATAGATCAATGAGCAGAGTACACAGAACAAAGTAAAAACAGTCTACTCTAAATGATCTCCCTTTTTTTTTCTTTTTGTCTTCTTTGGTGATTTATGATTTATAAATCCATTTTAATTGAGTTGTTCTTCATCAACAATGATGTGGGTGCTTTATCATCATCTGGTATGAAATATTTATGTGATTTTCAGTCTTGGTATTATTAGATCTCAGTGCTGCATTTGACACTGTTGACCAAAACATACTATTGACCAACTGAAATACTGGGTTGGACTTTCTAGAACAGATTATGCTAGTCAGAAGAGGTTACATATCCGAGCACACAAATATGACATTTGGGGTTCCTCAAGGCTTCACCCTGGGGCCTCTTCTCTTTAACATACTGTATAAGCTTCCACTGGCTTAGATTATAAAACAAACAAAAACATAAGTTACCATAAATATGCAGACCCTAGATATATTATCACCTAAGAATATAGGATTAAATGATTGGGAAAAACGTGCGGGTGCATTTATCTTTAGTAAACATGACTACTGTTTTTACAAGTCTTACTTAAAAATCCATCAGCAGACTTATTCAGAGGAAAACCAAGAAGTGGTTTCTACTTTAGCTTGTTTTATTTTTTTTTCTCTTGGCATTTAAATGTTTTTATTAAATGTAAATTCATAACGTGTCCTTTTTTGCATTTGATCGTAATGCTTTAATGTTTTTTTTGTAAACACTTTGAATTACCCTGTTGATGAAATGTGCATTACCTTACCTATAATTTGTTCTATTTATCTAATTATTATTATGTTTTTGACTTTTGTGAAGTAGTTGCTCTTATGTTTTCTTGTGTTACATGTTTGTCTTCCTTAAAGTATATATTTGAATTAGCCTTTAATATGTGACAGATAACATTGCATGACTCCACCCCGCCTCACACAGATCCCTGGGATACTAAGATGAATGAACTTAAAGCAACACATAAACCATGTCAACAAAGCTGTCAAATATTAGAATAAACAAAAATATCAACCACAGTTAACCCCATAATATCCTATAAATAGTTGCACAAAAGATCTGCATGGACATGAACATGATTGTTTTGGTTTTAGATCCACTTATCTTTTAATTATGTCTTAAAATAAATCTCTTTGATTGTTTGTATATCTGTAAACAGAGCATAAAGTATACATATGACTGTAAGTGTATCACACAGGCCTACTTACCTTAAATGAGCTATGCACTAGTGTTTCATCCAAATCAATGACCACACAGATCTTCCCTGCATCATTCAATTGCATCCGTGGGAGCAGCGGTTGAGCTGGAACCTGAAGACCAGAAGAGCGTTTAGACCTTATGCTCATTGCTTACCCCAAATCAAATTGTATTTTAACTTTCAACCCAAGAACATGAAGAGCAACATACAAGTAGTAACATTAAATGTAAGACATTACCATCCCAATTTGTCATGTAGAACTTAATACAGCTCATTGTGTTTTTCTTGTCACTTGAGACTGATTTGTGTTGTGGTGTTTGTGTGAGGGGTTACAAGAAACCTTGGATGCTACAGCTGCTGCCGCATTGATGGAGCATGTAAATATCATCAGTGTGACTTGTCCCTCAACATGTGGTCAGAGATCGGTGTTTGTTGATGCTAAAAACAAGCTGGCGCAACTAAACAGGCTGTCTGTAACACTGATGCATGTGTCTGTCCGTGTAGAGTGAATGCCCATGCGAGGATAATGGAGTTTGACACAGATACCACACAGTTTGCTAAGCTAAGATCTCCTGTAACTTATTCCCTGCCACAGTTAATGATTCAAAAATAAACCTGCAGAATTGACAGACATATTTGGGATCATTTTAAGTTCCTCCCACAGCTCTCAGAACTCACTCCAACAATTCACAGCATAGGTGCAAATACGTATTATACCTCCTCTATTGGTGGAATGCAGTACTCGCATTCACAAGGCTCAGAGGATTCATCGTCACTCTGCTCCTCTTCTAAATCCGTGCTTTCTTCGGAGGCCTCATTTTCCTCAGTCCTTCTCACCTGCGTGTCATCCTTTCTCACAAGTCGTGAAACACTGTGAATAATATCTAAAGTAGGTTGGATTACTCTTGAAATCTCATTGTATCCACAGTCCTCGCCTGATTCTGAGGAGAGTTCATCAGATGTTTTTTCAACAACACAGCAGTTTGCTAAATCCTCACTCAGTTCAATAACTTCAGTAATTACAAGACCGACTGCTTTGAGCTCCCCAGGGTTTACTCGTAACTCAGCCTCTTTCAGGGACAAAAGCGCATCTCCTTCAATCCATGAAGCATACCCATGGATTTGATCAAACGATTCCATAATAAATCCATTTAGGGCTTGATTAACAGATGTCTGTATGCTATAAATCTGAAATGCGTAATAATCCTCAATACCTGACTCAAACATTTCTTCATTTTCCTCCTGATTTACGAGTGACCAATATGGTTCCATTTCTGAACATGCCATAAGAATTTCCTCAGGCTCTGTAACCATTACTGTCTGTAAATGTCCAACGGTATAAGGACATTCCTTATTTTGAGCAACAGAGGCTTCATCTTCATAAGCATCACCTTCCACAGAGATGTCCTCTGAACATGGCGCACTCATATTATCCTCATTACCAGAGAGCAAGCAGACCTCAGTTTCATCATTATTACAGAGATTCTCATCATACTCTTCGTCTTCATTGTTCTCTGCATAAAGATCATCATCATCTTCCAATTTATTTTCGTCATTTTCATCCCCTGCTAAACTTGATTCTGATTCTACACTCCAGTATTCTGGTTGTTCCTCTGACCCAGAAGACGCGTCATCTCTCTGATTTGCATCTTCCTCAGAGCTATCATCATATTCTTGTTCGTCAGAAGCATCAAAACACGTATCAGTTTCCTGGACATTCATTTCCTCCTTGATTTCTTTAGATCTGTATTTCTTTTTGGCAGGTGTCTGTGCCTCAGATGTCACTTCTTCAAAGTGGAGGCGGTCGTGGATATCTCCGCCATCAAAGCACGAGATGTATCGTTGCTTTTTTGCAAACACGTTTCCGTAATAGTCGCCACTGTCAAACAAGTCGAAGTAGTCCTCAATAACGATATCAGCAGTGGGTGTTTTCTTATTATCTTCATTAATTTCATTAATATTTATCTGCTCCATTTCTTCCTCATCTTCAAAGGATTCCCACAGTGTTTGTTCATCACTTCCTTCGTCTTCATAATCTCCATCATCTTCCTGAGCTTCTTTTTCGGATTCCTCAGATAAATCAGAGCATTGATTTAATGGAATGCTGCTATCCGGACAAGTCTTAAAGGATTTGGTTCCAATAGAAGAGCAATCTGAAGAATCATCTTCGGTGCCAAACTGATCTGTACACTGCGTTGATGAAGCACATTGTTGATTTGTTTCAGAGTAATCCGTGTCACACATTTCAGAGTGATCTGTGGACATGTCTAGTGCAGAGTCCTGGAGAGAGTTGTCTTCAGTGAGCTGTTGAACCTCACAACATTCGCTTGCAAGGCCAACATTTTCAAAATCATTAAAATAAGCATCTGCTGGTGTGTCATTATCAGAGGAATTTGAATCCTCTGATAATGTGGAGGACTCATCATCATTAGTCTCCGTTTCATATTGCTCGTCGTCTTGTTTAGGTAGACACCTCTCCTCATCCTCATCGTTTGTGCATTCATTGTTCTCACAAAGTTCTGTGCCACAGTCCAATAAGTCTACGGAGTCAGAGATGTCAGGTGTCAAATCAACAGTCATCTCACATTTCTCAGAATCCTCTGCTGATGTGTCTGGCTCCGAGTCAAAGCACTCACTCTGCTGATCTGAGGGCTCGTATTGTTGAAGGAACTCCAGGTGTTCTGTGCATTCAGGTATGAAATCAGACATTTCACACTGCTCCAAACTGTCACAGTCCGTTGCCAATTTATCTGGCTCAAAGTCAAAAGCCTCCAACTGTTGGTCAGAGGGCTTGCATTGCTGAAATAATTGGAGGTGTTCTGCACAGTGTTCACAGCAAGAAGTACACTTGGAAGCTAAGCTATGATTATCACAGTGCTCAGAGGACTTGAGAGGTTTAAAACACTCAAAGTCGTCAAATGATTGGCTTAACCCCGAAGTCTCACACTGGTTGAGGACCTGGTCGGATTCAAAAAATCGGTCTGGGTATTGCTCAAAGCCTTCAGAGTGTCCGTTGCAATAGGATTCAGTCTCATCTCTATCCATGTTGCAATGTTCTAAGCAAAGGATAGAAGGGTCAATTTCTTTGCTGATAACAGTCTGCTCAGTATATTCCACAAGGACCTCTGTGCCAAGTTCAGCAGTTCCCTTTGAGGCGCTGGTTAAATCTGCAGCCTCTGTTAATTTTGGAACCTGGCATTGTTCCGCAATCATGGCCCGAGTAGAAGGCTCCCCCTCCCCGGGGACCTTACTTTGCTCGGAGTTTTCCAAATACATCAGGAAAAATGATTTCTCAATCTGGATTGTGTTAGTCCAAAGTTTTTACTCCATGCATTGGTTCCTGGTAATGCCGAATCTAAATCCAAATGACAGGCAGGTAACTGGAGGGTCCATTCAGACTGGATATGCACAGTGCTGGTGGGGGGAGTCACTGAGCCATCAGAGAGAGTAACAGCAACAGGAGCAGCATGCACGTTGATATGACAGCTTGTCACAACCAAAACTGAGCCTAGCACTTGACTCGACCCTCCCCTTTGCCAGAGACCAAGACATTTATTTTGGGGACTTGGAAAGACGTGACAAATAACTTCTGGAATATCAAATCTCTATAAAAAGCTGAATAAGGCATTAATCTGACACCTGAAAATGCCTTGACCACTTGATCCTCAGACCATAACTACCAAAAGTCATGCTGTTTTCCAAGAATATCATCAGTAATTCCACAGGGAGTATTGTCAATTGTCCAACAAATGTAAAGTAATGTGATAGTGGTCAATCCCGGATGGAGGCCTTCTAGTCGTCTTAGCATGCGTAAACATCCTAATGATTCACATGATGCAAATTTAAAAAAGCTTTTGCATGAAGAGAATTTAATAAGTTGATTATTTATAGTCTCTATAATTAAACCAATACGAATCCACGAGGTCAAGAGACTGACACAAGCTCTTCATCACTCCTGATGATAAGTGGAATCTGCCTTGCTTGTGACACATCTACAGTAGCCAATTCATTGCGATGCAGAGATCTTCCAGTCACATCTAATATTTCCACCATTTGTTTCCGTTTTGTGTCATCCAGTTATTTTGACAGATGTCTGAACACGGGGTGCTTTTCAACACTGCCACACTACTTACCTGCCAAGAAGTGAAGCTCCTGTACACAAGGAAAGCTTTCAGCCAAGAAAACACGTTTCACATGGCTACCAATCAATTTGACCCCATGCTGCTCAATAGCGGTGAGAGAATCAAAGGAAGGGAGGGGGATGTTAACAGAGGAATTTGTTTGCAGTTTCACCTTTATGTGACAGAGCACAGTGTAGAAAAGAAAGAGAGGTAAGGGTTTGAAATGTAACAAAGGTCCAGAGGAAGGATATGAATCTAAGCCAGGGGTTATATGGAATGTGCTATAAATGCACTCGGGAAAAACTTACTTTTGACAGAGTCCCATTTTCTTCTACCAAGAGGGGGGCATTGTTTTTCAGTGGAGGTGCCTCTGATTCCTTGCGACATAGACAGCAGAAGAAACTGTTGAGAAGGCCTCTACTGCGTGGCTTCTTAGAAGATGAAGCTTCGTTGCCACCTGGAACAGATTGACACAGAGAAGAAACAAAAGGCATGACACACATACTGTACCAACATGACAGAGATGGTTACTTAAATGGAAGCGAAACCACTTAAACCATTCAACATCAGGATCTGTGGATTTATTTTTTAATGGAATTGATCTATGAGATTCAGTTTCAGTTACATCTGGCCGGGTTTCATTCCGGTTCATGATGTCAGTATTGGTAGTCATGCTGTTCCAGTATATCTGATCTGTGCATCGCTCTGCAGGGTCTGTCAGCAGGACCCCGTACTGTGCTCTGTCATGCTGTGTACTGCTGGACTATGGCTATTTCAGTTGTGCAGCAAAAGGTTAAAAGACATTGCATAACAAAGTATAGGTGTACATTACATTCCCAAAAATAGTCAGGTGAAGACATCTTAGACCAGTTTCCTTTTCCACTGAATATTTTGCTGTTCGAATACCAGGAATTTGCTGTGGGTGGATAGCTTTTTATCTAATAGATCTCTCCAACCAGTTCATTACTTACATTAACACAATTATTATTTGTATTACACACTTTCCAAAAATATTTTGTTTGGACATGCAAAATTAAGCATTGTGTACTATTATCTTTTGAGAATTTATAGAGATCTAAAAAATAAACCACAATATTAAAGTGCATGCTTTATTTCTCTCCTTTAATAAATGACGCCAACATTAAACATATTTAAACATAGGCCACATTTGATATCATTATTTGTGTTTTTTACTGTATCGGTTGCTACTGTAAGTACCTTTTCTTTGACAATTTCCCAAGTTAATCTCACATAATGTTGTCTTCACTGGCATAGCAATACTTTTATAAAGAGGAACAGCAGGTTATGTTTTTTTCAGTGATCACAAGGACCACAAATGTGGTGTAAGAGTTCTCTTGGGTTGCCCAAACACATGAAGACATTTACAAAATGTGTCAAAAACTGCTGAAAATTGAGCCTTTTGTTTCTATATATGTTGGCAAAAACCAGTAGACCCATGAGCCTAAAGACTAATTATAGTATAGTAAAGTTGAGATATGTACACATATGAAAGAAATTAATACACAATGTTATGGTTATTCCAATTTTCAAAAATCCTGACTTATTGATATAAGTGACATTTTTCAAGCGATGAAACTGAAAAGATACACAGTTATATAACATATGACCTTAGCAGTTTAATAGCATTAAAACCAATCGTGTTGTGCTGTTATTTTCTTATTATACTAAATATAGACTTGACACATAAACATGTTAATAACCATGAATTAGCTAGACTTGAATCCTCCCATTACTTATTTTTTTTACATTGTGCACTACAAACCGAAATATATTAAATTGTGAAATTCAAAAATATGAATACTGGTGACGTGTTCTGACTGTATTTGCATTTAATCCACCCTAACATCACAAACTAGTGTAAAAACAGCAAACGTCTCACACATGCTGTGGCAAACACCTCATCGAGTGGTTTCAGAGTGATGAAAGAGTTTTCTAAAAAAGAAAATACTGACAAATTAGCTGAGAGTTGATGTGCAGTCCGAGCTGTCAGCTGAGGCATTAGCATGCCGCTCAGACAGAGCTGAGGCTGTTGCTTCACTGTGAGGCACAGAACAGACCTGTCAGCTTCTTTAGCTGTAAATGTGTAATGATTGTGAAATAGCACAGATGGGATTTCTGAAATACTTTTTCTAACGTGGTGTTATTGGAAAATAGGAATGGCATATGAGAGGAAGCATTGAAATTGTTAATAATTGCAGTTCTTCACTTTCTGACGAAAAAAATGGTTGTTTTTTTTTCACTTTTTACTTTATGGCTCTGTTCAGCAATGTTTTTTTAAACAAACTGGCTATTTTCATCACCGGATACCCAATATTATTAATATTATTATTATTTTTTATGTAATAGGTTTTACCTGAAAATACAGAGATTCAAAAAATGTAACACATTGAAATTAAAAAAGGGCTTTTATATTAGTTTGCATAACCTTTCTATTCCAGCTTCATCACTGAACAAGTCTTACCTACTTGTCTTAAGAGTTTGTTCGAAACACAAAGAATGTCATGTATATATGTTACGAAATGATGCAAAACACTTTCTCTGATGTGGTTATATTCAACACATTAACATTTTTAATTTAAATTGAATTAAGCAATGCTCACTTATTTTTTTTATCTAAACATACACCATATTATATACATTATAACAAAGCTAATAGTAATGGGTTACAGGTGTCAATTTTACCTGAAAGTACAGAATAAAATAACACACAGAACATGTCAAAATGTCTCAAAGTCATTAAACAGCTAATAATGAATACAAAATCAGCTTTTAGAACAAGCTTTATAAACTATCGATTCCAGCTTTATCCACAAACAACTGACCTACTTTGAATATTTTTTTTTAAATTGAAAGTTTGTTCACAACATGAAAGTATAATGTTTAGTTAATCGACTTTTGGGATAACAAAAACAATTTTTCTAAAGTGGAAATATAAGAAATAATAAATGTAATATTAAAGGAAGCATTGAAATGATGAATAAATTCCACTTTATTTAGCAACTCCGACTTCTTATAGCATATAACATCTTAACATATAACATAGTATTTTCTAAATGATGAACCTTGTAATAATTAATGCAACAGGTTTCCAATTCACCTGAAAAACGTCATGAAAATACCACACGACTCAAAGGTCACTGTGATCAAAATCACACAAAAGTTAATGGCAATGCTAATTTTAAATACTAGGGAATACGACTAGCGCCACGTGAATAATTGTCTGAGATCTGACCAAAAGTGAGTTTTTTAAGGTCAGAGTTTTGAGAAAAAAGTCAGGGCTGTCTTTGAACTCAGAATACTGACTTTTAACTCCTATTCTGACTTTAATCTAGGAACATTTTTATTTTTATTTTGAGCAGATCAATACAAATATATTCAGACGTGGCCCTAATCCTCTTCAGTAAAATACAAAACAGCTTTTATAATAACCTTGATAACCATTCTATTCTAGCCTCATTCAAGAAAGCATTGACATTGTTAATTAATTATATTTAACTAAGCAATTCTGGTATACAAATATATGATACATATATTATATATGACCAAAATCACACATAAGAATATGGAACAGCTGAAAAAAGTCAAACTTTATGACCTTGCCTTTCAAGCTAGCAAGTGTGACCTACTTCCAAGAGTTTTTTGCAATTACTTTGGCCGGTTGACTGCTTCATTCATCGGTGCTGAAAGTGGATGCAGCCCTGTAATGCTGTCAGTAAGGGCTGGACATGCTTGTTGAGAAATACCTATCTTAGTCCCAAGAGTAAAGGTTTGTGTGCCAACATCTGTGAAGGAACTGGGCAGGTGAAGCTTGTAGTGTTAAAAAACATCACGCTGCACAGAACATAAGCTCTCCTGATATTTCACATCACAGCGCCTAAAATAGCCCGGCAGATAACCCGCTGACAGCGGTTAATGACGATATTTTATGTGTACGTATATACTGCCACATACTCACAGCAGGCAACAAACTGTATGTGTACACTGCAAAGAAAAAAAGAGCTAAATTAAACGGCTGTCACTGTATACTATTCCTAAAGAACATGTACAGCGCATGCATGGGCATGTCACAGACAGCACTGGCTCTTTTATAAGTAAAGACCACCGCCAAGTCATTTTAACAGTTTTTTATGTACAATTCCATTTGTTTCTTCGATACAAATAAAGATAGGCTAGATAATGTTCTGATTAAGGCTGGGCGATATGAAAAAAATCATATATCCCATCATGACAAGAGTTTAAAGCCATGCTAGCAGTTTTTGGCAGGAGTGAATAGCTAATGTAATGCTATGAAAGAACTACATGATGGTAGCATAACTGCAGGTCACTACCGCTAAGCTAAAGGCGGCTAATGTTCAGATTGATTACATTTACTTTTTTTTTTTAGACACGTAAAAGCTTAGGACATTTAAAAGTGGGGTATTTAACAACGTATTTTATGTCATTGATCAAAACATTAAAATCTTGTAAGCTAGTATTAACAAAAGCCTTATTTAAGATACTTAACCTTTTTTTTTTTTTTTTTTAAGTGTTATCTCCGAGTCAAAATAACCTAAAAGAGCTAAAATTGGCTCATTTCCATCTTTAGGGCTGTCTTTGCACAGTACAAGCTACATGCTAATGTCAGAATGTTAACAGTGTGCAATCACAATGTTAACATGCTAATTTAAAGAAGGTCATTTTGATACTATTTTACCATCTCAGTTCAGCATGTTTCTACTCAACACTGAGTAGAGCAGGGACTGACGGGAATGCCATTAGCCTGCAGATACTTGGATAGAAAATAAAGAATTCAGAGTCGATATAAAAGTCCTGATGATCATGCAAAAAGAAGAACTTATGGGTCAAAAAATGTGTTACTCTTCATCCTGAGGTGGAAATGAATGTGTGCACCAAATTTTAAAGCAACTCATTGAACAGTTGTTGAGATATTTCAGTCAGGCCCAGAGCAGTGGACCCAACCAAAACATTGCCTTCCCTAGAGGGAAGACACTATGTCGGCTAAAAATAAATTAGGAGCGTGACTTGGGTGTACCCATTTCATCAACACAATGGGATGCATTAAGTTAAAAACACAAAATCTATTCAAAACTGAATAAATGGTGTCACGCATTACACAACATGTGCATCATACACAGTTTTTATCTGAGCTGCCCTTTTTAACATGCCTTTTGGATCCCGATCTGCAGGTGGGTCGTCCACATGACACGCTGGACCGCGGCCAACCTCCAAACACTGACACTCTGCTGGTATTTAAAAGCTATACACTTATCATGGTCTGTCTGCACCCAGATTTTAAAGAGCACGGAGGAGATTACAAGCTTAGTTTAGCCAAAATGAACAGAAACTACCATAGCAGGGGTTCCAGCAAGTACCCCATCTTAAATTACACTGGTATATACCATTTATGATTAATATCATTAATCAGACAGTAGCTTAATTCCTTTGATCCAGAAGTATTCAGAACATTCACTTTAGTAAAAGAAGCAATATCAAGTGTAAAAATACAAAACACATTAAAATAACTGTTGTCTACAGGTGCAAACGCGCCAGAAAGGCCCAAAATCATTTCCATTAAGAGAAACAATGCAAATAGAAAAACACAAATTGGCCAAGTCAATAAAGGAAAATCTTGACGACCTTGGCAAAACATGTGGTTCATGAAAGTGTTGCATAAATGAAATGCTGCAAATACAAAGTGATGCACACAGCTGGGACCGGAGCACCTGTTGACGATCGTGGATTATAAAATTGCTTGCTTGCTTTTGTGACATTAAAAACTCTTTAGCAACTTCGAACTCAGCGTCAATTATAGTCGATTGTGACAGATCGACAATATGCTTCACAGCTGGTAGGAGGGGCATCAATGACCGCTAGGGGGGGCATGGCCCTCGAATGCCCCCCCTTAGCGCCGGCACTGGTAAATTAGCTTCACTCCATTCCACCACTGATTTGCTCCTCAGCTCTTTATTTAAATCGGTGTATAATTAGGCAGCAGAAATGGTAAAGAAGGAAAGTATACGGCCACATTCCTCACACCTCTCCGCCCCTGAGGCTCAGACATTGATAATGAGGTTACAGCATATCCGAAGGGGCAGCAACGACTTCGCGCCACATCAGCAAGTTTCAGCCTACTTAGCTGAAAGCAGGCTTATCTGGGACCCTTTCAGGCTGGGCACAGGCATGCCTCTGTAGTTGGCTGCTTC
Source organism: Eleginops maclovinus (assembly GCF_036324505.1). Classification (NCBI taxonomy): domain Eukaryota; kingdom Metazoa; phylum Chordata; class Actinopteri; order Perciformes; family Eleginopidae; genus Eleginops; species Eleginops maclovinus. The sequence continues at coordinate 20,772,074 of NC_086355.1, read as the reverse complement.
TATTCCTATCCAGACACAGAAAGAATGAGGCCTCCCACGACCGACTTTCCACCGCTGCGACACCCGACACTCCGCAACAATCTGACAACTCGCTTCACACCCGGCCACGGCAAATGGTATACCAGGTTCATGGTAGCCGAGCTAGTCAGGTCACATCAAGATTGATACATTTCTGCATCTAAAAATATTCACCTGAGAGACTGTCTCATGACGTGTCTTCAGTGGACAGGAAATGTAAGTGCAGAAAATGATCACTTTTAATATATACATTTAATAGCAGAGTTATCATGGGAAAATGCATTTTAGTTTTGATAAGGTGACGTGGGATACATTTGATACCAATCATCAAATAAACTTAAGTTAGAACTTTGTAGAGGCTTTCCTGGAATTAAGCCTATTCGGCTGCAGCAACTTCAAACTACAGGTTAACCACAGCCCCGGCTTTCCCGTGTGACTGGCCCCTCACTTATGGGTAGCAGCCATGTGTTGGACTCATGACCTCTTGGCCAGGAAGAAAACAATTCTGAGCAGAGCAGGCTGGAGCTGGCTTGTACCAGTAAACTGGACAGTACTGCCACCTTCTGGAGACTAACGGTCACAGCAGAATCATTGCACTGTGATGCAGAGAAGCGCTAGCTGGTTTCCTTTCCTAACCCTGCTTTTCCTCATGCTGCAGTCCAATGTAGTGCTGTTAGGCTGTGGATAGGTTATTAAATTACCTAATTGATTCAGTTTTTATCAGTTTGTTTAGTTTCTATTGATAAGGGCAATGTGGCACATCAGTTGGTGGTGCGATAACACACTTATTTATACATTTACTGCCCAAACCATCCCATCTTACATATTCGTCTTGCTGTCAATCACCAAACTCTTCCAACCCCCAAAAGGGACTACAAGTAGGCTCATTCAGCAACTACTTTCCACCAAAACAAACTTTATCTCATGTTTATTTTTTCTGTATGGCCAATGTGCCTAATTAGAGGGACAGGTGGTTTGAAGTGAATCATAATTTAATAAAACTGACACTTGAAAGAAATGAAAACAAGAGGAGAAGACAGTGAGAACTGCTACATAATGCATTCAAGAATTACATTATTACAATTACTGAAGCTGAAGTATATCTAAGTTCTATGCTGAAGAGTATTGCTAATGCTTTAAATGTCTTTAACCTTTAGTATGGTAGGAAGCCAGAAGCCCACAAATAAAAGTCAAGCAGAAGACGGTGCTAACCAGAGAGTCGTCTTGCCGGCCTTCAGCTTTACTTCATGAAAGTGCAGGAAAGAAAATATGATCACAAAGGCAAGCACATACTTAGCATTTACTCAGCATTAGTACTTATAAGAAGCACCCCCTTCATAATATTATTTTCGCAAAGTCACAACTGGGAGCAGCTTATGTTGGCTACTGAGTCGCATTAACACATTTCTGTTTGTTTATGCATCTTAACTGTAAATGCACAATTCCCTATGTGATCATGTTCCTTTAAATCTTTCCTTTCCTAAGCAATATTGATTTCTAGGACATTTCAGTGACACTTTGTGTCATGGAATTCCAAGTATTAACACTTTAATTGCAGTTTGTACTGTGAATTTACTCTAGCGTATGAATATATACTTTAATCTTTTTGATTAGCAAGATGTAATCCAAAGAATAGAAGAGCACTAACATCCTGCAGCTATATTGTTGTTTTTAATATTTAATCCCCTCCCAGTTGAGGGATTCTACCTCATGTAGCGGACTGAAAACAGACCAATGTATTGGCAGTTGCTTAGTCTGTAGGGGCTTCACTTGAAAATCAAATGGTCAACTGATGCATGATCAAAAAAATACATTTGGTGAACTGTTAGTCGATCACCTCTTGGGCACTGCCAACGTGTCCTTTAACAAAGAACTAAACCCCCCTCTGCTCCTGGGCACTTGGCATCCCTTTCGCTATGACACTGCTCCATGAAAATGCATGTGTGTATTTTCGACCTAATGTGGATAGGTCCTGTTTGAGCATGTGTGTATTTGAAGTGTAAATGGCATATAACCAACAAAGTATGTCTTCTATTTTCTAAAGATAACAAAATGATTAGAAGATATCCTGATGCTAAATACTATACTTGTCGGTGAGACTTCACATTTCCCAAGTGGTATTAAGAGATTGTGTAGCTTGATTTTCTTATGCAGCTTTTAGATTTTCTTCCTTTCTCTGACGCCTGACCCTGATCCATTTAACAAGTAAAAGTTAGTGGAATTGTCCCTCTGTGGAAATAACAGACTTTCTGTTCTAGTGAGACCTCTTAAATTGAGATATGTCACACATCCAGGAAGCTATTAGCCCATAACTACTGATAACAACCCCCATAGCACTGATAAGAACACACTAAGATACACAAGTTATGGCCATGCTTTCCAGTCTTCATAGGGATGATACAAGTAGCTAATGCAAGCCCATAATGACTTTGATATCGTTATAGGTTCATATTGTGAAAACAAATACCTTCTTGGGTAACTCTGAGTTAAACAGTAGCAGCTTCAACATCAAAGTCCAAAACAATAACAGTCAAAGTGACCACGCCCCCCATTTGATTTGAAACATTATTTATCCGGTTTTACTGCATACAATCGTATTAAACTCTGCAAAACATTGGCATTTTTACTTCAAAGAGTGATTTAAATCAATATGTCTGTCTTTCTTGTACACATGAAGCTCCTAAGCGGCTGCCCACTTCGACTTCGGCCTACCCAGAATGCAACCGCTATCAGACTAAGTCAAACAGTCAAATGTTCACAACAATGTCAGCCAAGGATACGTATATGTTTCTCGAAGTGATAAAAACACTAGTGGAGCTTGTTCATGCAGCTACAGTTAGCATTTGTGCCACCATGGCGTCCTTAAAACACCGCTGTGTCGTGCCCCACTGACAGAGTCATGCGCAGCTGAAAAAAGTTCAGAAAACTTTTCCCAAACTCACCGTCCTCTCGACAAGTCGCATTTTCCTCCTCGTCTCTTGTTACTTGCGTGATTATCGACGGCGAATGGTCCATTAGGTCCGTCACTCAAAGGCAAACACTGTATTTCTGCTGTAAAAAAGTTAGTTCGAGGAGTTATAGCAATAGAATTATTTATATTTTGCCACTCCCTTTCTGCAAACGGGCATACTGAGTGCAAAACTTAAGAGACGCTCTAAACGGCGGAAAAGCCTACAAAACCGAACATATCCGACTGAACTACTCTAAAATGCAAACGTTTTAAAGTGTCTGAAATAGTTGTTTCTAGAAGTTACGTTGAAGAACTTCATCAATTTGACCATGCTAACATGGAACTTGACGGTTTCAAGGAAGCCCCATTCTTAAAGCCACAATGCAGGATGTGAAGCTTTTCACTAAACACCACTGTACGTGTAACGGGTTACTAGTCTGGTTGGGGGATAATGTTTTGGGATATTTCAAGGCATTTTGGCGTTTTATCATTATTGTGTGTATACATTCACAAAATACAAGTGCTACAAAAAGTATTATATTGTTGTTATTGTTTTGTCGAGAGTGAAATACACCACAGTGTTGTGGCGTTTAAGAGAGATGTTTCTTGCCAGTGACGTGTTTCTCAAGGTTACTTCCATAGGTTAGTTCAAGAACAATTTTGATGTTTAACAGGGGCAGCCTTGAAACCGACCTAGGAAAGGATGTTAGGGACCGTCTTTAAAATACCCACACCTAAAATGATAACTCTCCTCTGTGGGAAAATCTCCAGAAATATCCTCCAAAAGTTAAACAAGGATGATTATAAAAACTTAAATTAGAGCTACTATTGTTTTGAAAAAGATACTATTTATACTACGAAACATAATGAGATCATAACATAGTTTTTGATGTATAAAGCAGTTTTATGTTACTAAAAGACAGTACATTGACATATTTAAATTATTGTAACAAAACAAACATTTGTACAAAACAACCTATTGTTATTTTATGTTTTGAATAATGGATAGTTGTAGTTGTTTTTTGTTTAAATACATTTGATATTTTAACACTTGCTTTTAGTTGGGTTGCCTACAACCCATCCATATGTGCAACGTGTGATAATAAAGGATAGTGTACAGGCAAACTGGTCTACTTTGTGATACCTATGCGACTATATTCAAATAAGCTGAAATGTAACCCCATTGAGGCAACTTTCTGTCTATATTCACTTTTTTTGTTAATCATTTATCCATCACCACCAACACAGCTGAGTGGAAAATGTATCGTACTTGTAACAAGTTGTAGTTCCTTTGAGGACAGCGAGAGTGTGCTGTCGGCAAATAATCTCAGGACTATACACATGATCATTTCCATTCAGGTTCACCTTGTCTATCAAAATACAAAGTATATATATATATATATATATATATATATATATATTTATTTTTATTTATTGTGAACAACATTTTTTTTTTTTTTGTATTTCAAAGGGTGGCACGTTGATAATTTATCCATTATGGAGATATTAAGAAATAACATACAATATAAGAACTAACTCTAACATCTCATCATTGTCACCCAGGATGGGGGACAGTTTTTTTATTTGTTTATGCCTCTTTGAAACAAATGAATGATTCATTACCATGATAATACAAAAGTTATGAATACTGTATGTCTTTTCATAAAAAAATATCTACTTCTCCCCTGCATTTGTAGAAAAAAACATATATTTCACATGGAAGTACCCTGGAATACAACTGCTTTATCCTATTGTCAAAAGTGCTTTATATTAAAAAAATGAAATAAAAAAAAAAACACTAAGACAAATGTTTGCTTTAAACTCTTTGCTTTTTTTAAATCATGGGTGGTATTGAACGGACAGCATGGAGCATCAATACAGTTCACTGTTAATTGGATTGCACTATACAGTAAGAGTGTGTCACATTAGCATGATGTATCAGAGGTTGCATCAGTGTATGTCGACACAGGCATAAGTCTGGTCAGTCTACATAACTTTAGACTTGCCAGCATCAGACATCTTTGCATTTTTGATGGACAAGATTGTGTTGGTGTCTCCAATGTTGAAGAATACTCTGAAAGACAATCATAGCACCTTTCTATTTCTATTTTCAATCAATTCATTTCTCAAATCGGCATTACCCTTCAAACTGTAGTTCAAATTATTAGTAAGTTTGTTAAAAAAAAAAAGAAGTCCTAAACCATGATTCAAACTTCTTAAATGTGAATACTTTCTCGATTATTCTCTCTGACAATAAATGTGGAATTCTACAAAAAAAAAGATTTTTGGGGGGGATTTTTAAACACATACATTTTTTTTTATACCATAACAAATTTTCAACAAGTAATCAAGACAATAATAGACCCATTGATCAATACAGAAAAATAATATTGCAACACAATCACCAACCGTTTATTTTATTTAAAATTGTTACATTTCTTACCTTGTGGAAACCCTCAAAGTTGCATTGCTCCAGTCACCTAACCCACAACACTTCAAGCTTTATATGTAGAGGTTATCAAGGGTCAGGTAGAACTTGTCAGCATGATGAAATTGATTAAAGATATTCACCACATGTTTCAGAGATAATCTTCTCTCCCTATAAAGCCTTCATATCAAGTACTCCTGAGCATTTGGAGCTAGTTTTGTTTGCCGTTTTTTTTTTTTTCCGCTGTTGATAATACACACATATTTGACGTCAGGGTGATGTGGAGGGAGTGTCCTAACTAAAGTCATTGTGTCACAGTAACCTGAAATCATTTTGTTTAACATTTAAGAATTGTTCATATTAAATTCATAGTTTTGCTCCACTTATCCCATCATCTTTTCATCCACTGTACAACAAAATGGAACATTGTATCCATATTTTTGTCAAATTTCCTTTATTGTTCATAGCCGTAACAGCTGTCATGCCTTTTTTCCATGCCAGATTCAGAAGGGTGACAAAATAATAAGCAGCAGCTTTAACAAACACAGTCACTCAATAAATAAACAAATTGCGAAACACACACGAAGCAGTCACATTCATATAATCCAAAATAACTTCTCATTCCTGTAACAAATCTATTTTCTCTGTGGGTCTAATATCCATCACGCGGCACTGCAACACATTACACAACATACGGCATTTTATTACAAAATGTGGAGCATTCAACATGTTTTTTTCCTAACCCTGTTGTCTGCTTACAAATAGTTGCAATTTCTTTATGATTAAAGAATGTAATATATTGCACATGTGTTATATTGACGTTGAGAATTGAACGCAAAATTGCACTCATGCTGATCTTGTATCTCTTTTTTAAGCTTTAAAACATTGCTCTGCCTATAGGGAAATGAAAAAAGGGTTGCAGAGAAGGGCAGTATTTACCTTGAAATAGCATACGGAAGAGGATGTGGCATTGTAACATGTGGCACTAATCATCTTCCGTACATTAGAATATATAGAATTAGCAAAATAATTTCATAGGATTACAAACAATCTCAGATTAAAACAAATAGGGATTTAGCTGGATGTTTGACACAGTTTTATGCAATGTATGTATATATATATGTAAGTAATATTGTCATGAAAGACCATTCAGTCCTTGACTGTAAGTCCTTTTTACTTTTTTGTGTCATGTTTAGTGTGCAAATCCGTACCTTATATAAACACAAGGTGATCAAAAATCTGACATTTGTGCAAAAGTTTCACATGCTGGTTTTAACACTGATTTTACCCTGACAAGGCAAAGCAACATGAAAGAAACAATACAACTTAGCTGTTTAATAACTAGAGAAAAAATCACTGATTCAGAGAAATGTTGTGTCAAAGCAGATGTGCTGGTACCGACGCCCCAGGATAGAATTCCAGAACAAATAATTAAAACAATAGTGGATATAAGGCATTCACACAATCGTTTTTGGGACAGACATTAAACACCAATATGCCGCAGAGTCATATTCTACTTCCAATCCAACCTAAGGGCCAATATCAGTATGCGTTGAATTATAATCTTCAAAATGTCCCTGAAGAGGTCACGTTTTATGCTATAAGGGGCAAAAAGAAATATGTAATATATAACCATTCTGCAACTGTTTAAAAAGTCAATCCCTCATTTGCTTCTTCTTGAAGATGATTTTTTTTAAAAAACAATATTATGTCATACATTTATTTTGAGGTACAATCCTCAACATATCTCATATATAGAATGCTGGATATGAGTGTCTCCTACAAAGATAATTAATTAATTATAATATTTCCTAGAGCTGCATGTTTTGATGTTTATATGTTGATCACTGTGTTTTGTAAGTTGGATGGGCTCGAAAACAAGTTGTATGACTCTTTATTAAGGGAATAACAATTTAATACATTTTTTAATGGGATAATCACCATCTTCAATCTTACCTAACTTTATTTATTCAAGAATTGGCCATTTTAGAAATAATGTATAAAATCTAATTAAATCAAACCTCTATTTTAAAGCGGTAGCTGTTAGCAATTGAATAACAGAGCCACAAAAAGAACTAAACCACTCGCTAATGTCTTCATAAATATCAATTCTCAGTTAATTGGAGAGGCTATTTTTTATGCTAACTGGTTAAGGGCACTTGGAGGAACCCCAGCATCACCAGTGGGCTTCTAAAGTGATTCACTTTAACACTAACCCCCCCCTGAATAATTCATCATGACAATGATCTTGTATAGCAAGCAAAGTGCTGTATACAGAGTCTGCAAATACACTAGCTGACTGACTCAGCAAACTTGTAAACTTCTTGTTAGTAAACTCAGAGATGGGATAAATATAGCTTATCACTCCAGATCCTATAAACTGGAATACTTGAAGAACCTAGCTAAACTAGAAGCTAATGTGCTGCTTGAGAGTGGTGCTAAATATAAAGTTTTATTACAAATTGCAAAATAAAAATCTGATTTTGAATGAGCGAATGAGTATCATAAGGGGAAGTGTTTTGTGCTGATACGAGTCCCTTTCTAATAGCCCTTGTAAAAAATCATCTCATATGTCCTCTGAATTTGAAAAGTAACCGGACATGCTACAATCTTCAAGATGCTACAGCAGTATAAAAACTCAGGTTCTGCAACACGGATAACACTGCTTTAGTGATTAATCATGGACGCAAAATTAGCCATCATAGAATGAAACCCTGGCGGGAAACATTTGAATATGAGACTAACAGATAAAGGGAAACACGGCATCAATTGTTTTAGCACTCCAGGCTTTGAAATTGTGCTTCATTATTTTTGGAAAGTGGTGAAAAACGTGATTAAAACATCAAACTTCTATTACCGTTATTTCAGGCCTCCCACGGTGGGTCATCACGATGTACCAATATGCATTCCCTCTAGTAGAGTTGACAGTAAGAAATGATTTATCCAAAATGTTATAAACCTTGAGGTACTAACTTGAAGACAACATCCTGCCTTGTGTGAACAAGGTCCACCATATAAAAAATACAGTCAGGCTCTTGTGACTTTAGAAGAGTTCCCTTAGGTGTGAAATCATACTTTAGATTCACAAAAGAAAAGTAGTGAAGCCTCTGCTGCCACTGCTGGTTTGTAGAGTTTTCTTTTCAAGTTCAACAACTCCATCCTGAAGGGACCATCCCATCCTGCGGCCCAAAGTCTCGTGTCGCTCTGAGGATGCCCCCCACCCCCTCCTGACATTCCGTGTCTGGAAGCCTGTGTTCACTGGGTGATAGGTGTGGTGGGTGTGGTTGGCACATTTGGCGTGGAGGGGCTGGTGGGGGTCTGTGGCGAGCTTTGGTAGGACCGCAGCAGGACTTTGTGCTTGGTGGCTACCTGCTCTCGCCTGCGCTGCTGGTCGGCCAAAAATTCCTTGAGACGGGTGGTGGTGAAGGTGAGGGTCTGCCTGCGGAGCCGCATCAGGTAAGCGTCTTGGAGCCAGGAGTTATTGAAGCAGTCCTTAATGGAGGGACGGGCCCTGTGGGAGAAGAACATATTTGGAATTTTGAGAGAGACTAACATCTATACACAGCTTTTATTGAGTTTTTTTCTGTGCGTGAGCCTTGTCGTTGTGTTGTTTCCCTGTCTTTGTTTTTATGTTTGTCTTCTAAATTAAAACAAAAATGTAAATGTAGTATTTTTTAGCTTAGTAATAATACTTGATTCAGTCAATTTGGTAATTCAATGCTCTTTTTTGATTGCACACCCTTCCTAAGGATGGCAGACGTTGCTATGGATTGCAGGATGTTGTTATGGATAGCAGACAGTTGCTATGGATAGCAGACCGTTGCTATGGATAGCAGGCCGTTGCTAAAGAAAGCAGACCGTTGCTATGGATAGCAGGCCGTTGCTAAAGAAAGCAGACCGTTGCTATGGATAGCAGGCGGTTGCTAAAGAAAGCAGACCGTTGCTATGGATAGCAGGTCGTTGCTAAAGAAAGCAGACCGTTGCTATGGATAGCAGGCCGTTGCTAAAGAAAGCAGACCGTTGGTATGGAGAGCAGACCGTTGCTAAAGAAAGCAGACCGTTGCTATGGATAGCAGACCGTTGCTATGGATAGCCGACCGTTGCTATGGATAGTAGACTGTTGCTAAAGACGCTCTTATGAAGAGACTGCAGTCATATCATTCCGTAAAAAAGAAATCTGGTCAATTTAACAATAAGCAGTTGCACACATTCATTTTTGATCAGAAAACACAGTGGAATACTTTTTGAATAATCATTCATTAATTTCTGAAGAGCACAAAGCTTTGGACTCATGAACGGTCACCAGTAAAGAAATTAAAAGAGCACAAGTAAAAGAAAACAAGATAAGGAATGACATTAAAAGACACAGAAAGCTGGACGGCAGAGAAGTAGCAAAGTAAACTGAACTTTTTCCTTTACGGACGCAAATAACATATTTTATAATCAATCAAATCATGTTAAGATGAATATGCTGTTTCATATTACTGAGGTATTTAGTAAATAGCCACGTATGAAGCAGGATGATGTACAGTACAGTATTATAATGAAAGGAACCCTATAAAACCGTTCCGCTCTGACGTATTCTGCTCATTTTAAGGTTCATATTTGTATTTTGTGTCTCCATGCTTTAATGTTCAAAAAGCTATTTATTTTTCTCATACTGCCTGTGCTGCAGCACATCCTTTCACCTTCTTTCTGAACCCAGAGCACAGTCTGCTCTGATTGGTTAACTGGCTGTGATTGGTTAACTGCTTAGAGATGTGTTGGATAAGACCCACCCCTTAGCCTATCAGGTACAATGTGTTGGAATGCCAGCCAATAGAAGCCATTATAGATTAAGGGCAAACCCCACAAAGCATAATAGGGCCTCTTTAATCCAATTGGCGACTCGCTGCATATTATCCCTTATATAGATCGTTTGTGAATAAAGGTGCTGTACAGCTATGGTATCAATATGGTAGCAATAGGAATTGATAGATATTCTTTACGGTATCGAAATAACAATGGATTCACGTTCAGCTTACCAGGGGTAGCTACAGAGGATCTTTTTAAGAAACAGAGAGGCACTTTGGGACACATTCTGGTAGAGTTTAGAGAGGTCAAACTTGGCCGCCTGGATCCTGGCTTCAGTCTCCTGAGGATCAATTTCAATGAAAGGCGACTTGCCGCTCAACCTGGAAAATCACAGAGGGGAAGTTTAGACTCTAGTTATTAATGAAATGAACATCACAAGCGAAGCAAGCTGTTTGCATGATGTGTAATTAGAGTATGTTGGAAAGATCAGAAATGCTCATTTTAATCGTAAGCCTCATATCACATAAGGAACACATCTCTATTTAAAGAAGTATTGCTGGGTGGAAGCTGTGAAAGCAGGGCTCACATGATGAAGGTCAGCACGCCCACGCTCCAGATGTCAGCTGGAGGACCCACCACATCCCCCTTCAACATCTCCGGAGCTGCACAGAGGAGAGAGGAACCATGCACAGCCTTTATTATTTTACACAGAACTTTAATTAAATCTTTTTTTCTGACACACAAACACTGCAGTTTGTGACACATTCCCTATGATTCTGTGTTTGTAATTAATAGTGTGTGATTGCATTTTTAGTTCAAATACTAAATGTGCCTTCATAGCTAATAAACCTCCAATCAGAAAACCTTCATTCATTCTGTATCAACACAAATCTTTCTATTATTTTATATTCAACCACAGATATTTCCATATTATAGAATATATCGAGAGTGTTTTTGTGGAATTCTCTTCCTAATAAATTAGAACACTTTTTGCACACTTAAGGTAATAAGATAGTAAGAAATAGTTTTAATAAGCTTCTTATACATTCTAAGTAGTCGTATTTCTAGATTAATTATTATATATGTTATTTCTACTTCTGACTGACTCGCATATGTTTTTTATTTGTCTGTTCTTTCTTATCCGTTTACTTTTTGTAATGATTTAACATTACACTATCTGCATTTTTGTTTGTAGCTGGCCTCCACCTTAATTAAAATATGTTTAAAAAATAGTTTTACTGATGTTAACATCATCAGTCATCCATTGAACACACTTTATTCAATTGTTCTCTTTTCAGGATCTCCCTTACGACTGGAATGTAGCACAAAATAACTTACAATTAACATTAAATCCTCAGGTTTCTTTTACCACAAGTGACCCATTTTTCCATGAATGTGATCTTTTGCCAAAATAAAAAAATATGAATTATACCAGCTATAATTTGACACTCCTATAGGTCTGTGTAACAAAGAGCTCTTACACATATACTCCAGGGTTCCAATAGGAGGGCTGAACTGCTTGAGGAAGAGCGGGTTGTAATTCTGAGCGCTGCCGAAGTCGATGATCTTGATGACGTTCATGTAGGTGATGATGATGTTCTCTGGCTTGATGTCCAGGTGGAGGATGCGTCGTGTGTGGAGGTAATCAAGACCCTGGAGGATCTGTACGATATAGGTGACCACATCATCCTCCGAGTAACGGAACCTGAAACACAGCAGCTTGTTAGAGGGAGAATATTTGAAGGCTCATTAATGCATCTGAGCATCTGCTTGTCATCACCTGTCGATGAGGCTGAAGAGCAGCTCCTTCCCGCTGCAGTACTCGGAGATGAGCACCAGGTAGCGCGGTGTGACGTAAGCTTCGTGCAAAGCCATGATCCTGTCGTGGTGAAGGGATTTGAGGATGTCGTATTCCTGGAGCACCGTCTGTTTGTTGTCCCCCTCGTAGGGAACGATCTTAGCCATGAAGAGATTTCCTGTGGCATTCTCCCGGCACTCACGGATCACACCGAACCGACCCCTACGTGGAAAAAAGGCCCGTTACATTACATTTCTAAATGCTTTATTGTAAGTCTATTTTTGAACAGATATTAATGCCATTTCTGACAAAGAGGACTTTGTGTTCCAAACATTCAAATAAAAGAAGAAACATTGTTTTTTTGAAAAGGTGTCCTTGTTGCTCCACTGCATACCAGATAAGCGTATTATACAGATGACACATGTTTTATTTTATATCATCCTTTACCCCTTTTTTCCTTAACCTTGTGTTTAATGTATTTATTTTTTCTGTTTGTCTTTTTCCCTTTTTGTGTGACTGAATACAGCAACTATGCGTGGTGATAAATGTATATCATGTGACTGTTAAAGGGTGTATGTTATGTTGTTAAAAACTTAGAGAAATATTAATTAAAAAATGTGTCCTTTTAAATTAAATTAATTCAAATTAAGTATACATTTTATTTGATTATGGAATTTCAACATGTCATACCAAAGGGCTACTGCTATATATTTTACTTAAGTATAATTACCTATAACATACCATGAAAATACTAGTATACTGTATATATATATATTTTTTTGTGTGTGTTTGTTGCATGTTACTGCTTTAGATGTTGTGCTCATTTTAACTTTATATACTTTTGGGTAGTATAATCTACAACAATACATCACAGTCTTTAGTTGAAACAGTAGCCTTTGTCAAGTGAATAGAGAGGGAATATAATTCTAAATTCGGCAATAATTCATTTTACAATTTTCAGGAAATAATGATTTGAATCTGGTCTTAAAGCATTCGTCCTGGGAAGTAAGTTGACAAACAAATATCCTCTAGATTTGAAGACCTCTTTTTTCCATTGCATGTCAGGGCCCGATGATGTCATGTGACTGACACGGTAGTTGTAGTACCAGCGTTAGACCACTACATTAATTTGCATCTAGACCAGGCCCACTTGGTGAAGGGCCTTCTTGACAGTCTTAAAGTTGCTGGGTCTTGTTTGAAAGGTAGAGTTTGTTCTGCTGACACTTGAGTTTTTGCATATTAAAATCCGGTCCCAGCAGTAGTCATTACCTTGCTTTCTCATCCATGAAGGTGTAAGGCTTCTGTGGAACTCCCAGGCGAAGGGATCCCTCTCCAGGCCTCCCCAATGGCGTCCTGCGCCCCGAAGGTGTTGCCCGTCCTGATGGTGTGACTCGTCCTGATGGGGTACCGCGGTTGTCCCCTCCCTGCACTAGTGGTGTCAAGCTCTGCACCACCACTACGGGCGGGGAGATGATCACAGGTGCTGAGACGGTCACATGAGGTGAGACGGTCACAGGGGTAACTGTAAGGGTGATGGTTGCCGGGGTGGAACTAGGTTGGGAAGGTGGAGTAACCCGCGCGTTCACAGCCGGCGCATACATTGGAATGGATGAAATAGGTTTCCCTATGGCAGGTGCAGGTGGTGGTAGAGGAGAAGGTGTTTTTCTGGTTGAGGGGGGCACAGGACTCTGAGGTTTGGGTGGGACAGCAGGGGGAGGTGCCAGTTTGGTCTGGGGTTTGCTCATGCTGATGCTCAAGGTGCTCTTGGCTTTGGCTGGGGCAGCTGTGGTGGTTGGAGCTGTGGTAACGGGTGGAGTAACAGCATCAACCTGCACAGTGGTCACTGTACAGGCAGATTGAGCCACAGATGAAGCAGGAGCGGGAGCTGAAGTCGAGGGAGGGGCAGTTGTTACCGGGGAGGATTTATTGGAAGCAGGTTTGATGGGAGGCACTTTCATGGATGACATCATCACCACAGGGGCAGGAGGAGTCGTTGAGGGGACTGTCTTCACAACAACAGTGGCACTGGACTTAACTGGTTCTAATGAAAGACAAAGAGGACAAAATTAAGGACTTGATTTTATATATGAACAAGAAAACTCGTAAAATGTAATGATCTATTATTAGGATGTCACTTTTTACCTAATCAGGTTTGAATTATTTGTAAAGTGCAACAGAAAATACCATCAACATACACATTCAAACCCAATAATGTCTACCCTACAATAAAAAAATGACACTGAAACAGGAAATGGTAATTATCAGAGTATGCTGGTGGAAATTGTTTGTTTTTTTATGTTTGAATGTGAAATAAAATGAAGTAGAATAAAATGTTTATATAACAATAAGAAGTCAAGATAAAAACGCCCACTAAATGACAAAATAAAATATAAACATAAGAAGTCAGAATGAAATGTCCAATAAGACAAAAAATAAAGAAACATGTAATAAAATATTTATACAAACACAAGTCAAAGACACGATAAAATAAAATATTTATACAAACATCAGATGTTAAGTAAAAAATATCTAAAAGAAGAAAAAATTGAATGAAATAAACATAGACTTCAAACAATATCGATCTATAACATGTGTATTACATACAGTGTTGTATTAGTATTAATAAGAAATGAATGTTGAATTGCATATTTTAAGAGGGAGTGTCTGCTCATGGTGAAGTCTGTCCAGTATCGGTCTATTGTGAGGAGTTAAACAGAAAGGCAGAAAGGATTTCCTGTGGTGCTTTGGATCTCGGAGGAATGAGTACATTTTAAAAGGAAATACATGACATTGAAAACAAAACAAATACAGAGATTTTTTATTCTCTAATACATACCTGAAGCTTCCAGGCTTACTATCTCTGAGAGGTTGCTGTACGGGCCCTGTCCAGCTTTGTTCACACATGCCACCCTGAACCTGAAGGCGGCCCCTGCTGGCAGGTCAGACACATTGAAATAACAGTCTGCCACCCCTGTAGCCACGATCAGCCAGTTAGTCTCAGCTGGGGAGGAGAAATAAGATCAGTGTCATTTATAACACAAGAGATAGATTATTATATCACACTTGCGATCACTGTCAATCAAATTCAAGCACATCTGGTGTCGCTTTTTATAAGCTGGTCTCTTTTCTGTGTTAAAATACAAAAATCGTCCATTCTGTTAAATTGCTGTCCTTTCTTTATCCCCAGTATTAGATTTAACAGCCTGATTCTGAAATGCAAATCAATTTGGCATAGTTTTGTTCGCTGCAACCAAATGGAAAAGCCCTATTTGTAATATTTTTAAAACATACGGTAGAAAGTATTAACAACCCTTTGAAGGAGCATTTCCGGAAATCTGACAACAATCATTAATTTAAAAAGAGAAATAAAACATTAAGTAATTGTTAGACGACACATACTCTCTGCTTTTCTCTCCAGAGAGTATGTGCAGGGGGCCATTGTGTCTGAGGGCCTCCAGACTACCAAGGCTGTGTTGTTGTACTTCTGAGGTATTTCAGGGGTCCCAGGACGGTTTGGCAGACCTGTTTAAAACAAACATTCTCATTATAAAGTGTCTACATGATTTACCTACAGTTTTTGTATTTTTAGGATCTCTGTTGTCGAACCTGTAGCCTATAGCATAACTTGTTACCATACCTAATTATCTATAGTCTCATAATAAAAGTGATGATGTCTCAGTTCTTACGAGCAAGAGATATTGTGCAAGAGCTGGACACTGCTGCCAGGGGGTTGGTAGCAACACATTCATAGACCCCTGCATCCTTTTTGGTGGTCTGCATGATCATCAGTAGCTGTCGGCCATCAGGGCAGGCGATCATGTTCATCCTGGTGTCAATCTCCAGGGGCTTCTTATCTGAGGAAACAGTCATTAAAAAGGTATTGTTAGAGCCAGTATTTAGATTTAATAAAAAAAGGGCCACCTAATGGTGACATAAAGTATATAGTCCAAAAAGTATAAAGAACTACAATTCCCACAGCGCAAGTCTCTAAGTGGCAGATGGGCAACCTGTGGAAAAGACAATGTCTAGGCACTGTTTTTTTTAACTGTTTTAAGTTTTGAATTCATACTATCCTTTAAATAGAAAGAAAGAAAGGACTACCTAAGTTGTGCTTCTTTTGTTTGATTTGTTTATTGTAAAGGCCTGTTGTCTTTGTTATCTGTGTCAAAAAGTGTGTTATTTTATTTTTGAGCAAACATTACCCTATATCACCATCATCTGAGGCCAAAACAATGCAACACAAATGAAAGTAAAACAAATACAAAGGAAAGAAAAATGCATTCAACATATCTGTTTAAGGGGTCTAGTGGCTTGATAGGAAAAGGGAGAAGGAAGCCACGACAGGTATTTTATTATGAGATTATAATGATGGTGATGATGGAGGTTTATTAACAAAATGAAAGCTTGATGATAATAATAACAGGCTTTAATTGTATAGCTTTGAATGGGTTGACTCTTTACTCTTTCAAAGTTCTGCCAGGATCAAAATAATACGTGCAATAACACAACTGTTGGTTGAATCCATTTCATAAGAAGAAGGAAGTCTCCTCTACTATTGCAATATGCATGCACGCCATATTTATGCCTCTGCTGCACTCAGGAATAATTATGTTTAGTATTGTAATTCTGACAGGCCATCTGTGAGACCATCACTTGGGTAACCTTATTTACATCAGAGACCCTTGCAGTACCTTTCATCCAGTGGACGTGTGGGTGGGGGCTGCCGGCTGGCAGACAGCTGAGTGTGACCGGATCTCCCTCCAGCAGGACATGATCTCTCAGCTTGATGTGAAATACTGGAGGGAAATCTGGAAGGAAAAGTAGTATGATCACTTCAATAAGGTTCATACTACTTATTTATAAGTTCAGTTGAAAATTAGTATTTAGTGTACCAAGTGAGAGTTAATTAAAAAAACAAACACTAGAACCACCGTGCAACTTCTGGCAAAAGATCAGCTGGTAAACTTTGTCTTATTTTCTTTCTTCCACAACTTATCCCTATTCATTCATGCTATTGCTATGAAGAACATCACGTGTGTTATGGGTTGGTAGAACATTTAAGATGCAGTGTTTTAGTAGGGGATTATGCGCCAGGCTATTTCTAGACCAAGAGCAATCACTTCCTGAAGTATCTGCTGGTTGCCTGGCAATCTCACGGTGATGACAAGAGCTACTGGGTTTCTATTCTTTCTGTTAAGCTAAGCTGCTTAATAGACAGATAGGAGGATGGTCTTTTTTTTATCTAGTTCTTGATAAGATAGAGAAAATCGCACCTCCCAAAATGTCAAACTATTACTTGCTGCCCTACCCTGGACAAGTGTAATTACGATCTATTCATACACACTCATGTGCAACTTACCGGAAGCCAGTTTGGAGTAATGGCGTGAACGTATAGAACTATTTTCTCTGGAGATTGCTGTTGGTATGTCGGGCTGTGATACTGTCTTGTCACGCCTTCCTCTGGTCAGGCCCCAACGATCCCAGCGTGATCTGCGCTCACCCTCTGCAGCTGAACAAAAAAGAACACACCGTATATAAATCATCACGTATTGAAGAACTATTGAACTCTTGTTAAACGAGTAGATTTCTGATAAAGATGTATACGTTGGTTCATACCCTTTGCTTCTGACTTTAGGCTGGCCATAGAGTCTAGAGACTCTGAAGACGCGCCATTACTGGCCTGAGCTGCCAGCTGGTTCTGAGGAACACTGGCAACTTTCGGAGCTCGGCTTTCTGATGTTGCACGACGAAGCATGGAAAGAATGGGCGTCCTCTTGGTGTCCTTGTCTTCTGATGCTTTCCTTTCCTCTGAGTAGCTTCGAATTCTTGTGGAGATCCCAGCCACCGTCGATTCAATCTTTCTGCGCATCGCCAGGACCGGGGATTCATTAGGTTTCTTGACCTCCTTTTCATCTTGTTCCAACAACACGTTACCTTCACTATCTTGGTGCGCCACCTCCGGTTCCTTCTTTTCCTGTGACCCTCTTCTGCCGAGAGTCCAAGAAAGCCTACGTCTTGAAGAATCTTCTTCTTTGGTCGCTTCTTCCTTGCGTTCAGCTGAGGGCGCTCTCTTCAAGCGCATAGAGAGCCTTCTCATAAAGCCTTGGTCCTTTTGAGCTTCACGAAGGTCCTGGACTGACTTGGACTTCTCAAGTCTCCTCTGTGCCAATTCCAAAGGCGCACCAATTGGCCCAGGTCTGTATATCTCTTCGCCTGACTCTGCGGAGTCCGATGACATTGCTTGTGGTTTGTCCTCATTCTTTGACCGGGACAGAAACTTTAGACTTCTTGAGAGGGAAGACTCACGTTTTTTGAAGCGGGCCTCAAAGACCTCTTCAGAGGAAATGTCCGGAAAGTCAACTCCTGCTGGGGTCTCTTGTTGGGATGAGGAATGTGTGGTAGTCCTTGGTGGACTGGGTTCTTTTGTCATCATTTCTGGTGACGCTACCCTGGAGAATACAGCAGGGTGCTCAGTGGTGGATATAATGGTTGGCTTTGGTTGACCGGGTAAAGCAGAGGCCATGCTAGCAGGTGAATATATGGGTACACTTGATACTGAGGGTGACATAATGGCTTGAACCACAACAGGTGTAGAGGGGCTTAAAGGTTGGTCCTTTAAAGGCTGAACTGCAGGGACCATGATGGTCTGCATAATGCTTGCATATGCTGAAGTCCTTCCATCTGCTAAAGTTACTACAGGAACAGAGGGTGTTAGATAAGTTGGCATAACCATTGCTGATGGATGGGAATACTCCTGTGTTGGTCTCACCGTAACTGAGCTTGTGGTTATGATCATATCAGAAGATTGAGCAGGCATATTTTCTTCTTCTTCAACTTTTTCTTCGACAGTACTGACAATTCTTTCTTCTTCTTTCATTATATCTTTGTGTTCTTTCACATCTTCTTTCACTTGTTCTTCTTCCATTTTTTCTTCTGGTGTAGAGCTTTGAACCACAACAGGTGGTGTAGGAATTCTCTGGCCCGTGTACTCTGATTCAATCATCGGTTCTTCTGATATGCTCATGTCCTTCTCTGAGAAACCACTAGTGCTCGATCTCTCATCAAAATTACTATCTGTGGCTTCCATCTTTTCATTCATATTGTCATCAGGCTTTATCTCCTTCTCCATGAAAGGCTCCTCGCTTTCCACTTTGGTTGGACTTTCCTGCACAACACACTCTGGTGTTGGCGGTTTTGGCGAAGGATCCCTGGGGGTCACTGGACGGGAATCTAGCTTGATCTGCTCAGTGAGAGATGACATAGATATAGCCTCCTTAAGCCTTCTCTCTTCCACCTGTGCCAAAGGAATCTCCAAGGGAGCTCCTAACCGGCGATGTAGAGCTATGGGTTCTGAATCACCCTGACTGAAAGAAGCCGTTTTGCGCAACATTTTGGGTTTTGTATCATCATCCATTGCAGAATCGCTAGATGCAGCTCTAATTAGCGGGGGTGGGCCCAAACGAGCAGCACGAGAGTAGCGATCTGAAGATATTGCACGCTTTTCATCTCCCATTCCTAATGTTTCCAACAGAGGTCCTCTGAGTCCACTCAACTTTTTGTCTACAGAGCCTCCACGAAGCAGCCGCTGTCTCATCATCTCCAGTTTAAGAGCATAGTCTTCTTGACTCATGTTGGCAGTTCCTGGACTGGTGCTCCTCCTTGGTAGCTCCATAGAGACGGCTTTCTTCAGAACTCTCCTTCCATCCTCTTGGATTCCTTCTCCAGTTCCTTCCTCGGGTGTAATTTTGAGTAGCAATGCACTGTCGGCAGAGCCTCCACGTCTTAGCTCTCCTCTTCGCCGTCCTCCTTCTGGTTTGTCTGGTTTGTCAGAGTCCATACTCGAACCCCTGCGTAGGGGTTTTCTATTCATCTGTGACTTTTGTGGCAATTCAGCGGGTGACTCTTCATCTGAGGAACCTTTATCATTGTCTTGTGGCGACCTTTTACGCAGGCGACCTTTACTTGTTATTTCAACCCCTTCTTGATCCATTTCCTTGGTGACACACTCCATTGCTTCCTGGCCTTGAATAGGAGACCCAGGCAACTTACTTTTACCCTCCTGCTTCCCAGTTTCTTGCTCATTGGTTTGGATGTCATTCAGTGAAATCCTTGAACCAGAAAACTCCATGTTAAGAGGCATTGGAATAAATGGCAGTTCATCGATGTCTTCATTAGAATCTGAGGAGGAGGATGGCAAAGGTGAACTTTCTTTAAGGTGCCTGGGGACTGCAATGGAGATATGGCTGGAGGAATCATTCAGCAGCTCAGGTATGGACCTCATGACCATTTTTGATTTATAGCTGATGAGTGAACGCTGTATGACAGGAAGTAAGAATACATTTAAAGATGATACCATTGAATGATTTATAGGCATTTAAAGTTTAATGTAGTATAGAAATCTCGTATAGGCGATAGACATCTCTCACCTGCCATTTTCTGCGTGATACAAACTTCCTCAGGGCCTCTGTACTTATGGTCTTCCCCTTGCTAAGTATCTGTGAAAAAAAGTACATTATTAAAAGTAGGAATGGGGCCATTCAGTATCATCAATGAGTATTTAAGTATGGTTAATGCTGAAGAGTGAAGTACCACTGGTCTTGTCTTACCTTGAACCACGGGTGTCTGAGACATCCTTGAGTATCAGGTCTCCTGCAGGAAAATGATGGCATAATTTAGTCATCAAGTTGATGCTCATTTGTTTTGTAGCTTTCTTAAATGAATATCACTAATGGAATAGTTTATGAAAGTTGCAGATAATAATGGACTGTATAAATACTAAATGTTCTTTTTCACAAGTGCCTAATATAGAATCAAATAATTTATATTAGACACCATTTCTTCGCATTAAACTCTTCCAGAGTTGGTAACAGACATTTTTAAATAAAGTATTAATTATAACAAAACATAAGATTAATATTCAGAGTAATGATGTTAACAAATAAAATGAAAACCTGTGTGTATTACATTAAACAAAACAAAATGATATTGAAATCGAATGACACTTTTGGATGCATGGATATATTTTACACAATAATTTTACAAGAACAGATCTTGATATAGAGACCGAGTGATGGGACTCACAGCCTGTCTGCTACCAGCAGCTTTATGATGAAACCTTTAGCCTCTCGGCAAAGGTCAGCAAACATGCTCTCTTCGAAGGCCACGTTATAGTTCCTGATGTTAAGCACGGAGCTGCGATCATTCTCTCCAGCGAAAGGAGAAACTCCCGTCAGACTGAGAACAGAAACAAATGCTTACATTTAATAACAAGCCCACGGGAAGTCCTGAACAAGCCAAAAACTGACATCATTCTGTAATACATTCAATATGAATGCATAATAAGAACAATTTTACTCACAACAGGTATGCAATAACTCCAATTGACCTAGGAAAATAAGAAAAAGAATTACAAAAAGGCGATGTGTTAAGGCTTAACAAGCAAAATGTTAAAATAAAAGCAATCCTACCAGATGTCTGTTGCTTTTGACACGGGCGTCTGACTGACAATTTCTGGTGCAACAAATTCTGGTGTGCCATATTTGCAGTATTGAGCCTCGTCGGGTGTGACCTGCAGTGCGTTGCCAAAGTCACAGATTCGGATCTGATCGCTTTTGGAGTCTGCCATGAGGATGTTATCAGGCTGATGAAAGAATCAGAAAAAAATGGATTTTCTAACATTTGTCAGCCGGATCACATTTTATTTGATTATTTGCTAAATATGAAGTGCTCCAGTGCACTAAACAAATAAAGCAATTTAAATTAAAAGGAAGATAATAACAGTGATGTACCTTAATGTCCAGGTGTATAATGTTCTGATGATGAAGGTAGTCCATGCCTTCGAGCATTTGTCTTATACATGAACGTACCTGGTGGTTACAAAATGAAAATGCGTTATTATTAAATGACGCACATTTGGTAAAGACATTGATATTGAAATATTTAGTATAGGGTTGCTATGCAGGTCTTACATCAGACTCCATTACAGTAGATTTCCTTGTGAATCTCTCAAGAATCTCCTCATGGCATCTTCATATCTTTATTAAGGTATTTCTTACTGTGACTTTAAAAGAAGCGCTAATTGTTTGTGCTACATTCATAGTATGTTTTGATCTTAAAACAAGGCACATCTTTTCATAAAAAGCTAAATATAGCATATAAAGAAAAAAGTATCTATTTATTTCTTAAATTGACTCTCTAAAACTAATTGTGGCCATATCTTGAACTAAGGATACAGTTCAGTGATGATGATGACTGCATTCTTGTTCTCAAAGGCATCCTGAAAGTAGAGGACTCTCTCGTGGTCCAACTTGGAAAGCAGGTTCATCTCTCTCCGAGCAGACTCCTTCTTCTTGGCCCGTGTGGAGATAAACTTTGCAGCATACTCCATCTTGCCAACCTTCTGGGTCACACGCTTGACGTAGGAAAAGGCACCTCTAGAGGGAAAAATAAATACAAATAAAAATCAGAAAAACTTAATTAGCAACTGAAATTTGTTCAAAATAGTAAGATGGATGCATTGAAGAGGCCCTAGTCTACTCATTTTCAGTTTTATTATTGTATTTTATGCTTCTACTGTGACATGTGTCATGCTTCAATGTTCCAAAAGGTCTTATTTTTATCATACTGCCTGTGCTGCAGCACCTCTTTTCACCCTCTGTCTGAAACCAGAGCCCAGTCTGCTCTGATTTGTTAGCGGGCCGGCTTTGTTGTGATTGGTCAACAGTTTAGCCTAACATGTACAATGTGTTAGGCAGGCGTGGAGTGTGTGGGAGAGAAACTCCCTTTGGAGGGAACTTTGGGATTTAAGCCTTTGCAGACCATTTACACATGTTAAATGAACCTATAACACACTATGGGAAAGGGAAACCCTTTTGGACATTCAATTAGGATGGTTCCAATACAGACTGTGGTTCCCTTGCATTATACAGTATTACGGGATATAAACTGTGGGTTTTAATATTCCTTACCTTCCAATTTCCTTGTGAATGTCATAGTTATCTTTCAGTCTGCGCATTTTCCTTCGAATAGTCTCCTCGTCATCCTTTGGCTCCTGTTTATGTGTAGCTGCAATAATAGGCAGATTCCAAAGAATCAGCTTGTTAGCCATGCAGTTAAAGGACTGTTCGATTTTTTTATGGCTCGATAGATTGAACTCTTACCTTCATGTATTGTGAGTTCGGCCTTACAGGACACAGATCCCGCCAAGTTCCTGGCGGTGCAGGTGTAAACTCCGGAGTCTTCAGGACGAGCATTCAGGACCACCAGGGAACACTCATTATCATCGTACACAAATGTGTAATGACTGCTCTCCGACAGCAGGATATCATTCTGGAAGCAAAAAGGTACGTGTTAAATTTGATTTTGAAAGATGTATACCCTGCTGAAAACACTATAAAACGTATTGTACTGCTAAAAAGGATTAAAACCTTGAGCCAGAGGATGTCAGGAACAGGTTTGCCCTCCACAACCACAGCAAAGCGCGGAGTCTCCCCGGCACAAACCTCCAAGTCCTCCATGATTGTTTCAAATGTAGGTGGAGCTGTGGACAAGTTAAGTTAGTTACCAAGTTACCTTCAGATGTATAGATATGTGAACCGCTCTATCAAAATCGGATGGATTTTGCAACAGTGCATTCAGAGATAAACGTAGATTTATGTCAAAAAACGTTTTGGTGAATTGGGGTTTCTGGTGGATTCCAAACAAACAAAGACTTGGCTTTCACAATATGGACTTTTATCACAATAAATACATTTTATAAGCTTGTAGAGACAGGATGACATCTTCAAATGATCACCGTTAGCTCCCAGTCTGATTGAATTTGGATATTAAATATAGTGTTGAAGCTTGTAAAGGGACTACAAAAAGGGAAAAGGAGAACTTAACAGCAGCAGCATTACAACATGTGGTGTGTGCAGTGTGGAATTGACCTAATTGATATATTAGATAGATGCTGTATGTTGAACGTTATGAGAGGCACAGCCTGATCAGAAACTTGGTTATAGGCTCACCGAGATTTCAGAATCATATTTAATCCAGTGGTGTTCCAAAGGGGTAAAGAGCCTTCTCTTAAAATAACATTGGCCAAATAAATTGTCAGCAAACAGTCAGCCTGGTATGTAATGTCTTTTTCTCAATATTTGTAGATTAAAGATATCACTGGAAAGCTTTAAATCTCTTCTTTCCAAAACTGTAAACAACTGAAAATGCTTTTCAGGGTCAATGTGAGTGATTTTGATTGAGCAGGTCTTATATATAAATCAGTGTACCGCCTACCTGCCAGCTCCACACTGAAGGTGCAGCTCTCACTGCCAAAGTCGTTGGAGGCCACAAACGTCATCTCTCCAATGTCAGCACTCTTCACTTTAAGCAGCTTCAGAGTTTGCTGGTCATCATCTGGCATGGTCATCTCATACAGGCCCGGCTTGCTGGAGAGGACCGCTCCCCTCCTTAGGATAAGAGTTGATAAGTTATATTTATTCATGTCATAGTTAGGAGAGCAGTGAGTTAACAGTGGGCAGGTGTCAGGGCAAGTCAGGACACAATAATAGACTTCACTGCTCTGGAATCTTTGACATTTAGAATCAAACAGCTGCCTGTATGCACTGTCATACTGTATTTATATTGTCAGTCATACTCCCTGACTATCCTTAGTACACTCGGCCCACAAGGTGGAAGTTTTAAATTTAACAAATGGTTGGGATTATAATATTTCCCTATTTAATATGTAATATAAAATACAACTTTTTTGTACTAGTTCTTTAAGTCATTTTTATATTGATTGCTATTTTAATAAATGTTTTCAATTGGTATCTACACAAAAAGTGCTAAAACCTAAACTTAAATCAGTGTACCAGGCAATACTGAACACTGACCTTTATAACAAGTATAAAATACAATATAATGTAATGTTTTAATGTTGTATTCGTTCATCTTTTGAATGAAAATAATATTAACAAGTATCGACTTTGTAATCAGTGACATTTTGATCAGTATTTAAATTACATATTGTCTCTCAGGGACTGTAATGATGATATATTTGCTTTTATGTGTGTCTCCATTATCAATACTGTCATTTGGATTGTCTATGTAGCAGTTTCATAACACGGTCATTCATGTTTTATTGATCTGGGACAATTGTAAAACTCCCTGAGACCAATGTTTTATTTTATATAATGGGCTATATCAATACAAATCATAAATTTGGTTTTAATAGATAACAGTAACATGTATTTCTTAATTGGAAAATAACGCTATGAAATGTAATTATTTAGCTCCAAACTCTGAGGAAAACGACAAATACAACAGCACCCAAGTGTTGTTATACACCTGTGGGTATACCAGCTGAACCCTTTTACAATTTGTATCTGATTTGTGATGTTCAAATCTAATTTAAAAATAAAACATTGCTGCGTTTAAATATATAAACTACATATGATGGAGAAAAAAATATCACAGGTAAATGAAGGTTTAGTGCATGCATGTTAACAATAAATTAGAAAAAAAATAATAACTGTAGAAACTTGACAAAAGAGACACTGATACCTCTTCCAGAGGACAGCAGCGTTGACATGATTGAGGGTCACAGTGATGGTGACCGACTGATTTTCCATCACAAACACAATGTCTGGCTTATCAATAATCACTGGAGCCTCCTGGAGATAAGGGCCTAGAAGAAAACAAAAGTGTACAAACATATCATATTTAAGAAACTGTTAGAGCACACTGATGAATGGATGGGTTCTCATTAAAAATGTACCTCGGTCCAGGAGCTGCACTGAGTCGGTGCTGGGGGAGGGCTTGCTGAAGGCTTTGGAGGTGATGGTCAGGACCCTGAAGGCGTAGCGCACCCCTTTAGAGAGGGTGGTGATGATGTAGGTGGTCTCCTTCAGGCCAGAAGCTATGATGGTCCACTGGATGGAGCCCAGGGCTTGCTGTTGGATGGCATACATCAAGGAGCTGGGATCTGTAAGGAAAACAGATACAGTTTTCTGGACTTTACCGAATGTTTATTCTTTCACACTGTCTATGTTGTATGTGCATATGCTTAACAACAGACTCTGTGACCTTCACCTACTTACCCTCACATATAGATGTATGTATGTAAGATTAAGAGAAAGCATCTTATAAAATAAAATAAAAAATGTACAGGCTTTAGTGTGGTTTGCGGAGGTCCACAGGTATACAATGGGATCAATATTACATTAAAACATGTCTTGCCTGTGTCTGTTTTTAAACTGACTATCTTCGTAGTATATGGGCTCCAATTATCAAGCTGCAAACAACTTATCAAGATGTTCCTTTTCTTTTTATTTTGTATATAAACTGAAACGGAATACCTGTTTGCAAAATGCTACCACACGGTGTTTAAACTACTTTTGTTCAATCCACAAAAACCTCCCAATGAAGCTTAAAACAAAATCCTATTTTCTATATTTATCATTTGAAAGTACAATTCACACATTTTATCTGGTGAACAAATAAATATCAACATTATTCTTGCGTACCAATGGAAGGGTCCAGCCTCCTGGGTTTCTTCCAGGTTAAGGTGATGGTTTTCCCGGTGATGGACTCGATCACTGGAGTGCCATCCGGAGGGTCAGGGAGTATATCTGGGAGATGATGACAATGGAATTAGAAGTTTATAAATGTTTCTGATCGGCCTTTGTCAGAACAAATCTGCAAGTTGTTTGTTTGTATGAGAATCACCTGTGACGTAGAGATGAGCGTAGCAGGTGGCCTTGCCCACTTTGTTAGAGATGACGCTCTTGTATACGCCACCGTGGGCGTGGCACACAAAGCGGATGACCAGGCTGTGGACGTCACGAACTGCAGGAGGGAACAGAATTGAAAGGATGTTGGGTAAACTAGCCAGTTAGCATCTTTACCGTCATTTGTATATACAGGTTTTTGTATTAATATTTGAGATGTTTAGTCAGGTAGATCAATTGTTTATATATCATTTGTAAGTTAATAATATTTTTTGTTTATCAATTTGGTACTGCTTATGTTTGTGCAGTTTCATAATTCTCTTGTTTCATTTCATTATTATTATTGTTTTTTGTATTATTGTTTTACACATAAAACATAAATCAAATCAAATTATAAATTCAATACAGTACATATTCCACTTATTGATCCTAAGAGTATTTGTCAAAATGATGGTTAGTATAAGTATAACATTATAGGTTACATATTGACAAAAACTGTTTTAATTTTATTGAATTTAATTGCGAATTAAATGTAGTATAATGTTATAAATGTGTCAGCTAACAGTTAGGTTATATATGAATTATTGCCTAATAAGCTATAATAAGATAGCAAAGTTTTAGGAATCTGAAATGAATTACCTAGAGTACATTAGCTTTGTAAAGGCTTGAAAATTGTCTGAATGTTAACTCTTTTTTCAAATCACTTACACTGTGTCATCTTTCTGTCCTCGGTGCTCTCAATCCGCTTGCCGTTGTGAAACCAAACGATGGTGGGGTACGGCAAACCAGCCACTTTACATTTCAGCACCGCCTCCTTCCCCTCGATCACATCCAGGTCGTAAAGCGGTTTGATGAAGTCCGGCATCGTGAAACGCTCCACCTCATTCTCTGGGACCTCCGGCTCCTCCGGGATCGATGGCATCTTCTCTAGTTTAGCCCTAAAGGGAAGAGAGGATGAATTAGCCCCACTATGTCTCATGCTGCATAAAATAGCAGTTATTATCTTTAATTGAAAAGTCAATAAAATACACAAGAGCTACAGCCCAGTATCCAAGGAATAACTCTTACATCTGTGAGGAGATAGCCGGCCGCGGTTCTTGTATGTAAAGTTCGGCGGAGCTCTCTGCCTCTCCGTGGTTGTTACGGGCTATGACGGTGTAAAAACCCTCATCTTCATTGGTCACATGAGAAATAAAAAGAGAGTGGCGTCCGCCTTCCCGGAGGATTCTAACGTCTTCACTTTCTGTGAGCGGATGGTCTAAAGAGAAGAAAATAATCTGTATTAATATATACCTTTAGATAGAAAGTGTGTTATTAATCACAACATCATCAGAGGCAGAGATAATGAAGAAAAGGGTAAGCACAGATCGTTAAGATGATCTGTGATACAGCTGCAATCGTACCAAAGTGACTCCAGATGACCTTAGGAGGAGGCGTCCCGCTGACTTTGCAGTCAAATCGAGCGTTACGCCCCTCAATCACTTCCAGAACGTCCAGTTTACGGGTGAAGAGCGGCTCAATCGAAGGGATGACTTTGAGTTTGCCACATGAAGTCACTTCCTCTGGAGAGTAATAATGTAAATTCAGAAGAAGCAAAAGAGACGAACAAAAGTTAGTTTAAGCGGGTGGTAAGAAGGCAAGCCCGTGAGTTATGCAATTACATCATTTCTGTGCAAAGTTGTTTTAATACAATGGAGAAATAACTACACACTTTATGATCATCATGTACAGGGGCTAAAATAATAATACAACACCAAAAAATAAAAATAAATGTTATGCAATTATATATATACGGATCACAATACCATTTACTATAACCCTATTTAATACTTTTTAGTATTCAAACCATTGGAGTGTGATTTGTATTCTAGAGATACATAAAATTGGTTAAATTAACTAATTAATGGAGTAAATGAGTTAGCCTTTTATTCCATTTGTTTCCCTTGTCTTGAAGTCCATGGTTTTCTCAACGTGTTTGTGGTTTGATGCGTGATATAAGATCTGTGGTTAACAAAAGCTTGAGAGATACTCAAGTTTTGTTCTGTGACATAAAATATGTCAATAAACTCTCCAGACGTAAATTTCTGAAGCTTCATCACGTCATCACGCAGAACATTATCTGCCTTTAGCTTAACGATGGTGAAGTGAAGTCAGGCAACCGTGATGTGGTTAGTAAATAGCCTAACGTTAGCTTTTTAATGCTGGCAATTTCATTTAAGCATGTAAAAACATAAAAGTGCTGTTAATATGCGGACATTATCCTGCTGAACTAAAGTGTAAATATCATAAATATGTGTTTGCCACAGAGTTTATATTCTGCTATATTTCAAAAATACAATGGAAACATACCATTGATTTTAACGATGGACCCCTTGAATCGTTAACTTCCGGGTCAGTCGACTAAAATGCGTCATTACTGCACCACCTAATTTTGAATCTGTGATAAACTAGTTTGATTGGTGAGTAAAATATTTCTAGACTTTGATTTACATTTTTGATGAGAAATAGTATATATTTTTCTTTTATCAGAGATGTTGTGACATTTATTCCTGAGACAAACCTTTAGCGGTGCTGAGTTTGCACATGTATGTGCCGCTGTCGTCCTCGTGTACCGAGTTGAGCAGCAGCCGGCACTTTCTTCCATCGAAGTGCATCTTACAGTTGAGCAATGCGGGCTGGATCAGTTTCCCGTCGGAGAGCCAGTCCACGTCAGTGTCCTTCGGTCCGATGACATGACACTCGAACAGAACCGTCTCTCCGGCCTTGGCAGTGATGTCTCTGACCGGGCGGATGACGGCCAAGCCTGGCTCAACTGGCGGAGCTGAGAGTAAATAAAGGACGTTTTTCTTTTAAAGAGTGCTGTTTATTGATACCTTAATTGTGTCACTGGTCATGATTGTGTTTGTACATTCTGAATAATTCCTGGACTTTTGAAAGAGAAGCGTACCTTTTACCTCCAGCTTTCCTTCACACTGCTTTGTCCCATACTCATTTATGATCTTACAGGTGTAAATCCCAGAGTCAGATTTCACCGCTGACTTGATGGTCATTTTGAAAGTGCCGTCTTCTGTCTCTCGTACGATGTGACGTGGGCCTGTTTTTACTGCGACTCTGTCCCTCAGCCTACAGAAGAGTAAAAATAGGGGAACAATGGCCGCTTTGTTTTAAAACCAGAGATGAATCACGCTTAAACCACTCAGAGCTTTTTTTAAACTTAATTTATACAATGAAAGATGACCAAGCACATACTTATTTTACAACATGCTCTCTTCTGGCAGGTATGAAGGGGGTGGGGTGGGGGAGGGATACATAATCCTACCAACAATATGCTTAGCATGTTCTTTTTTTGCTATTGTCTCTCGAGAGTCATGACTAACTCCAATGACAGAACTTGCCTGTGTGAGCCAGCCTATTCTTGTCTGTTATATCAAATCTACAATTGCAAATATACTGTATCTGCTGCTTCTTTAGTTATAGTGAGCCAAAATTGCAGGTATTGTGTTTTTTTTGGATCTCAATTCCCAGAAATTGGCGAGTCCTGGGACTGTCGCCACAGGCACCTGCTCAGTAATGCTGCTAAAGCTTTCATCCTTTGGCCGTAGGCTCTATCAACATTGGGATTCCTAATCCAGCAATGGATTGTGATTTAACAGACATTTATTCATGAATATGTTTGAGATTTTGACTTCGAAACGATCAGGCTGTTTATTATATTTGTTGTCAATAAATCCAATAAAAAGAACAAAATCTAGTCTCGCTGTTATTGCATTCATTTATTTTTCTAATTTTCACTGTATCTTTTATTTTGTATTCTTACACTGGTTATTGATTGGCTAATATTGCTGTTTATGTAAGGTTAATTCATTGATGTTGAGAAAGGTGCAGTATTTAAAATGTTCTGCTAATATCTATGTGATAAGAATATAATTATCACTAATGAATAGGAAGTCCAAATAATGTCCAGAGGAGACATGAATAAATGTTTCTAAGGTAAGGTGTTATTGTGTAAGCATCTTCTCATGTGATTTGAATTATGTCTGTGAAACAAAACCTACAATGTGTTAGCCCGGTTTGTCGTCTTCCTACTAATGATGCTACTTTTCATATCAAATTCAAATTTCCATTAGTGAGAAAAAATACAATCTTAAATATTTATACCATAGACATTATAAATACCTTCTTTTTTTCCCCCAAATTCAATATTCTCAGTGTGGGAAGCACTGTTTGTCAGACCCGGTGTATGCCCTTTTAATGATAAGGCAACATGGGACAACTTCTCGGCAAAATGGTGAAAAGTAGCAAACTGTGCCCAATACATAATCATGACTAAAGATGGTCCCACTAGTGAATATTTACAGCAGCATGTATATGTGGGATTACCACCTGTTTAACAGAGTGGCTTATTGAGGTGTTTTGAATAGTTTCTTAGCAACTAATAACTTATATGAGGCTTGGGTCTCTTCATGGGATTTGTTGACAGTAATACAAATATATAAATAATGCCAGATGCCGCCCGAGCTAGCAGCAGCAATACAGTACCACTGGCTGAAAGAACACATAAGGAAGAGTCCTACAAACACTAAAGGACAGCCATTGTAACAAAGTGCAGGCCCCCTTGTTTCTTTCCTGGCTGCCCTCAGCATTGCATTTGCATTCTGGATCGTTGTCTAGGAGCTTATTAGTTTAGCAAGACATTTGTGTTTTTGTGCACCACAGCAAATGGACAAAGTGTGTTGTTATTCTTCCTTTTTTTCCTATTAGGACTCTCTCTGTCAGCCTTGAGAGTGTGAGGCAATAAACATGAATCTTCCACTGCCTATAACTGATGCAATAAAGCAGCATACCCGAGAACAAGCTATGCACTCCAGCAGGCTCGAGCGTGGTTTATGATACAGAGGAAGTCTTTTCTGTTTCCCATGCTAGCAATGTGTCGAAGTAGTTGGACTAATGGGAGGGGCACCTACCAATAGAGCATGGGTTTGGGTTGTCCACTTATTCGGACGGACATGGTGACTTCCTGTCCTTCAATGACAGCTTGATCACTCATCGTTACCTGTTGGAAATGTAATGCAAGTTAGAAGGTGAAAGATGCTTTTGCCTGAACATTTTATGAACTTTGAGTGTCAAATTTATGTAGTTAAGTTAAAGTGTGTCAAATGTATACTTAATGGGGCCCTGTTAAGCTTACTGTGATGTTTCATATTTGTATTTTGTGCCTCTAATGTGACATATTTACATGCTTTAATGATAAAAAAAAGGACTTTTTTCCCCAGACTGCCTGTGCTGCAGCACTTCTTTTCTACCTCTGCCTCAAACCTCTATCTGAAGTTATTTGAGCATTTGCAGACGATTTACATACCTATAAAACCCACTACAGGAAAAGGGAAACACAAAAAAGCAAAATAGGGCCCTTTAAGTCCGAGTAAATGCACTTACTAACATTTCAACTAGGGATGCATCGATACATCGGTGAGACATCGGCATCGGCCAATGTTAGTCCTATTTACCACAATCGGCACATCGGTTAAATAAGGTGACTTCACCGATGGCGGTCGCCGATGTTTTGCTACGTGACCGGGAGAGGTCGCGTTAGCGTCATTATTTTTGAATCTAACAGACCAAATCTTAAACCAGGGCATCATTTTGAAGGATTCTATCAGTGACTGTGGGTCTGCCGTAACTTTAAAGTCATTCAGAAACTTACTATGGCTCGCTCAACCTTAGGGTGACCAGATTTGAGGTGGCGAAAAAGAGGACACCAGATTTGAGGTGGCGAAAAAGAGGACACTTGCGATTGTTGGGGGGTGGGGGGAAGCGCCAGTCAATTTAAGTACACGCTTAATGGTCCCAACAGTGAAAAACGGACGTTTTCATGAATTTATAAAACCCCCCGGACGCTCCGGACAGGACGTAAAAAGAGGACATGTCCGGGCAAAAGAGGACGTTTGGTCACCCTAGTCACCCTTCTCTCTCTCTCTCTCTCTCTCTCTCAAAAAAAAAATGTTATTCTTAACATCGGCATCGGCTGACATTTTCGCAATTGGCGCATCCCAAATTTCAACCCTTGATATTTTGCAACAAACCCATCAAAATGCAGTTGAGTAAATGCAATTGCAAAAAAGTATAATATAATATGCTAAGTCAATGTTAATATTTAATCAGACTGAGCTCTGTGCAGTCACACCAGGAATGCAGGGGGTTTCCTGAATCGTGTGTCAATAGTTTTCCTGACTTCCGGCCCTCCAAAATCCACGCCTTCCTCCAGGGGGCTGAGATACTCCTCATCAGATGTGATAGGGCTGCTGATATCCCGAGGCAAGCCCAAGTTCCCCCTCGGCTCCTGTGCCGACTCTGTAAAAGCAACAACATTATGTATCATGTTGTCGTCAGTTTCGTCTTCAGTCTGCTATTTTTTCAGTTGAAACTTTACTTTTGGTGACTGTGAGCACGACGTAATGAAAAAAACAGTTCAATGACTTTATCGATTGAAGAAAAAAAAGATGTCCTTAAAATGTAATTACAGTCTGAGATGTCAGATGTGATCTCCAAACAATAGTGGATTCACAGTGGGTGGAGCCAGCGAGCCTCAGTGGGCAATTTATAGGTCCAGTTTTGCCTCTGAGTTGCTATGGAAACTATAAGTGAGGTTGTTCAGCTGGAATATATGGCTCAGGCATTTTGCTCAGTGAGATAATGACGAGGGAGCAGGGGAGAAATCAGCTGAAGCACAATGCATTGTCAGGAAGAAACCACCAACATGTTTTGTAAAGATCGAGAATTCAAAATTATTATTAGGTTAAGTACACTTTTGTTTTGAATATGTAGGGTATTTTAAAATGTCCCAATGGGGGCAAAAGTGTTTGATTCTATTTTGGGTATAATAAAAATGATCATTTAATGATAACTGATTTCATCCAAGTGACGTGGGCAGACATCCGTATTGATAATAAAACAATACAAAACATGTCGTTATGTTGGTTACATCAAAATGTTTGAAAAACCAAGCAAATAAAAGCACTTTATTTGTATTATAATGCTTATTATATACGAGTCAAAAATGAAAGAAATCCACCACAAAACAGTACTGTGTATAAGGACTTAAGTTTCCTTCTTTACGTACCTGTTTTGATTAGAAGGATGGCGCTGCTGGTCGCTCTGCCCACCTGATTTACAGCAGTCACACAGTATTTCCCACCATCACTTATTCTTGCCGATTTGATGAGCAGAGTATATCTTTCCCCCTCCACTTTCACCATGTAATTTGCAATGTTGGGGATTTCGGTATTCTCTTTCATCCAGGTAACTTCAAAGAGAACAGAGAACAGAAATAAAGCTATTTGTGTGCCTAAATATATAACACAATTGTCTGTGAGGTTCAGTGCAACAGTACCTTCAGGAATGGGGGTGCCAGCAATGATGCATCTTAATAGCACATCTGCACCAGCAGATGCTACAGTGTCCTGCAGGGGAAACTCAAATACGGGGGCCTCCATTGGGTCTTCTTCAGCAGATACGTAAGAATCATCTGAAGAGTCTGTTAAATAAACACAAGCCAGGAGTCATTTTATTCTCTGTGATCAAATAAGAGGAAATTCCTCTCTGGCAAGGAATGAGTTATGGGTTGATTAAACATGAAAAGCAAGCACACTGGATCTTCACACTACAACAGACAGCCAAATGAAAGAAGCTCAACAAATCTGACCTAACTCTGGAGACAAGGGTCGAGAGCGACGGTTCTTCCCTTTGGTCTTCGTCTGTCGTCCCTCTTTGCCACTAGCAGTGATCTGCTGAGGCTCACTTGTCTTCACAGGAACATCCACCTCCATCTTTTCATCTTCAACAATAATGGCGGGGATTTGCATCTTTATGGCAGTTTTAGCTGGATCCACTTCCATTCTGTCCCCCGTTGGAGTAACTGGGGACATCCTTGGGGGTTTCAAAGGAGGTTGAGGAGAGAGCTCTTCCACAATGACAACTCTTTTTTGCACCAGTGGGCTTTCAGGTCTGTTTTCGATTCTTCTCAATGCGACCTCAATTGGCGTCTTTCTCCCTGAAATCTCATCTTTTTGAGACACGAGAGATTCTTGGAAGTGCGGGGATTCTTGCAATCGAGATACTCTTTGTACGAGGGGACTGGGTGGCCTTCGTTCAACCTTGCGATACGGCGACTCTGCCCTTTGTTGATGATATAATGATGGTGACGATGATCTCTGAACAATTTCCGTTACTGGACTGACTCTACTTAATTCTCTCACTGATCGTTGTCCTGGTAAGTCAGATAACTGCATGGACTCTGGGGTGCCTGCAACTTCTCCAAATCTACTGACTGTTACAGAAGTTGAACCTGTGCTTGTTATATTTTTCTGTTGCTGCATCGGCTGAGAACTGTGATCCTTCTCTTTCTGTTCCTTTGCCCACTGGGCACGCTCCCTTTCTTGGAGCTTCTGAAGGACTTGTGGGGGAATAGGTTCGATTTTCCTAAACGGCTGGCGCTGCTTGCCCTTTAGAGTGAGCTGTTCAGTTGAAAACGACTTCTTCATATGAGGTTTACCCACTAGTTTCTTAATGCGCTGGAGCTCCTCAGTGAACTTGTTCTCAATGTCTTGAACTTTTTGGGTGTAGCGTGGTTTGTCCTCCAGGGAAGCAGCTCTCTGTCTAAACATAGATCTCCGCTCAGCAGCATCCTCTTTCAAAGCCTCCCTCAGATCTTCCCTTGAACTTTCTCTAGAGATGCCCAATCGACTCCCCCCATCATCTGAATCTACAGATCCAGCGCGATTGAAGCCCGCCCAGGATCCTGCGGAGATCGAACCCTCTGGAATATCAAGGCTTCGCCTCCGCTCTTCTAAGCCACGGACCTTCTCAAAAACCTTTGAGCTGGCCCTGGTAAGCTTTGGGGACGGTCTGAGATTAAATTCTTTCCTGGAGTATTCGCTCAGTGGAGTCTGTGACCGGGACTCCTGGAGGTTGCTCTGAGATAGAGATCTTGGTTGCTTGACTTTTTCTTCAAACTCCCCGGGAACTGTGTCTTGGTAATCAGTTGGCAAAACAACTTTCTTCCGCAAGTTGATAGGTGTAGTTGAACCAGAGCGACTTGGCATTGGAGAGGTGGAGGGACGTTTGATGAGTCTTGGCGATGGGGGTGGGAGGGCTTGTGGGGGAGATTCTCTTGAAAAATTCTCTGATTGGCTCCTGAAATAGAGGATTTGAAGCAAAATCTGTTGGAATCGGTAGTTTGTTATTTATTCACAATCTGCGGAGTATTGTACCTTAGTATGGAATTTGAGTCCAATTATACAATCAGCATATTGACGTATTTCTTTTAAAAACGACTAGTTATTTGCATGTGTCTTTCTTGCCTGGTTGTGTTAGAGTGATCCTCATGTCCATGTGTTCTACTGTCATCTCCTGCACATTTGTCCATCACTGCATTTCATGTAAAGAGGAGACATTAAAGCAATCAGGTTCTTGCATTAAGAACAAAACCAGGCAAACGTGCAGCCTTCACTTTTTTGGTTATCAACAGCCTGGTTCTCAGCCAAAGCACGATTTAACTGTACATTACTAACCCAGCACCAAATGCAGACAGACAGATTTAGTATGATAAACACATTGGAGCATTAGCAGCCGAAGAGCCAGTACTCCCATAATAAGGCAAAAAGTATAGAAAATGAATGCAAAACACACAAATACCGTTCCAGATAAATGTGAATGATATAACTTCTGATATCTTTATTATAAAAAACATAATGGAGTGATAAGTGGTCACTGTTTGCAGCCCACAAGTGGCCAGGTAACCCTTACCCTAACCCCTAACCCCCTTACATCCCAGGATCCTCCTTGATGTCTATAAATGTTGTTAGCTATTACAGCATTAATGGTAATCAGTAAAACCGAAAGAAAATCCATAAATGTCTAAAGTAATAATTGCAAACGTAAAACATGGTGGATACCTTTATGCACAGCCTGGTCCTCAACATCCCAACTATCTTCTTTGGTCTCATATTGGTCACCTTCATCCTCTGTTGTTTCAGAATCTGAAAAATACAGAAAAAATCATTTAAAATATATTCTCCCAAGATTTTATTTTGAATGGAGCAATACTTGAAGATGAATATTAGTTGAGGAATATAGCGCACGTGATTTAAATAATAGTGTAAATAGAATCCCTCATTGTATAAAAACATTTACAACATTTTTCGTCACTAGTGGAAACCCAGGAGTCTATATCTGCAGAAGAAGAGCAAGCATGCTGTTACCATGGGAACCAATACACTACATTATCCTTCTTAATTTACTCTTTATGAGTGTTTGGTGAAAGGAAATTGAAAAATCCCAGACCATATTCATGTTGAAGGTGACCTTTCAATACAGCAATATCTTAATAGACACAATCCCAGCATTGAGAAAGAAAAACACCCATGTTTTCTGTTGCATTGGACCTCATCTGTTCTTGATTATGCCATTGGACTTACAACGTTGTTTCCCACAGGGTCTCATTATCACAGCTAAGCTAAATGTACTCAATTTGTTGCAGCTGAATAGTTGCTGAGTCTTTATTATTCATATTTTTCTCATCAGCATCTGAAAGTTAAATTGAAGGAAGGGAATATAATACTGCACATAGAAGCAGCACCAATAAAGAGAACATCCTTATTGCCTTTTTATCCCCTAAAAATGGATGAAAAATTGGTAGAATTTAAAAATAGAAAAGCCTTCTTGAGTCATTGGCATCCCAGCAGCTCTCATGATGTATTTGCTCAGTAGGTGGACTTATTTATAAAAACAGCAGCTGTGTGTTGTTCCCTTGCAGTAAGAAAACACATACTTTTGGCCATATTAAACCACAGTATTGTTCAAATGTTCATTTGAATTTATGGAACCTGAACGGTAAACTCACAAATACGTTTTTCAACACAATTGTTTTCCCAGAAATACCCCAAATACCAACAAACACTCATAGGCATCAGCACATTTTACCCAAGTCTCACATTCTGTTCCAATATCCATTACAGTAAACAGTTCTCTAACAGAAAACTCGTAAGAAATAATGGAACAGTTATTCTAATAGCAAGCCATTTGTTCATTTGATTATAAAAATATGTGTTTTTGTGTAAACCAAAAATGGAACTGTCAGTAAGCAAAGAAAAGCTTCTGTCTTCAATCTGCCTTGATGAAATAACAATACACATATTGGTTCTTATATCAGGTACACTCATTTTAGCCATGCTGGTGTTGCTTGAGGGATGGACCAAACTTAAATATTGCTTTAAAAAAAAAAGAAAAAAAGTGCAATCATTCAAGATATATCTTACTTTTGAGTTCTATGAAGTTTCCTTAAGTGCCAGGTCATCAAATGAAATATCTCAACAACAACAGGGTGGATGGCATTATATTTGATACTGACATTAAGTGTTCCCAGACCATGTATTATAATAGTGTTGCAATGAAAGATCCAAAAACAGCAATCGACCCGAAACGACAAAGAAGGTAGCACAAACGGATGTAAACAAAGAGGTTTCAAAATAATAAACATTTGTCATTGCAATTGATTTATGAGAAAGAAAATGCATTTAACACATGTTAGGTTTGAGTAGCAGTGCACAATTAACTTCTTTAGATTCATTTAAAAAAACAAGAAGCTTGACAATAATGCATTTGTATATTAGAGATGTTCTATTCAATAATAGTGAAATTGGTTTATCAGTTTTAAATTACTGAGCAGAACAGGTCTTTCAACTGCAAATCTTGAGTAGTAAGCAAGTTCCAGAAGAAGAGACATCATCACACAGGTCAATTAGTTATTGGCTTGACAGGTGTATGACGGCAGCACACAGGGGGTATTACTGTATACATCCCACAATAATCCCAGGTAAGAATGGTTCATAAAACGTGCACTGGAATCCCTGCAGTAAGCCACATAGCTCAAGTACGTCCCCTTAAAATTAGATGTATACTTTGTTGAGTAGCACGTCAATGTCTTAGTTTTGCCTCTTTGTTGTTGGATCACTTTAGGAAAAAAGAAGATTCTTGATTCTATTTTCAATTTAAGACTCACACTGTACTGTTATAATTAGAAAATGTTTCCACATAAGTCACTGGAAATAGTTTTATAAACTTGCATTTCTTTGAAGTTAGTTCAAGGCTGCAGATTTGCGCTGAGTTTGTTGATTTCTTATTCTAGTTTCTTCTGGCCAAGGTGATTATATTCCACTATAACATTTGTATATTGTTTCTCTTTTGATTAAAGCTGTACAGAGAAGCCTCATCTCCTATAAATATTGCCATTGCGTCTGATTTTGGTAGTTGAGAATACATTGAGCGGCCAGTTCAGCAGTAACGGTAATAAAATGGTCCACATTCCATTAAATATTTGACCGTATTGTTTTTCCACATATAGTAAACGGTTGTATCAGTTGATCATAAATAGTAAGATGAACGACAAAGACAACATTAAATACACTTGCCTGCTCTTTTCTTTGGTCTGGATTTTTTTCATGGCCACTCTTGGTATGTCCTCAAAAGGTTTTTTGTCTCGGCTTACATTCGGCAGCAGGGTATTCCCCGAGATACGCTGGGGGTTCCGAGCCATTACTACACGCCTAAATCAGGACATTTTCTATCAAAAACACCAGCTACTAATATGTGACCCGTTGGCCAAAGCTTCAGCTTGTTATATACTGTAACGTGCAGGTAAAAGCTTCTCAATCAAATGCAAAGGAAAATGGAAAAAGGCACTTTGGTCCATTATATAACAAGTTGCACCTCAGAGTGGCAGCACTTCTTCCAAAAGAATCCGTTTCTGAAAAGCACGGAGCATAGATTTCCATCCGCAGGTGGAAATGTCTGTTGAATGCATATCATCCACTCTGAGGGAGCCCCCCCTGTCCAAACAATAGCCAGCGACAGTGTAAGCATCTTCCCCCGCTGTGTTCCACCCCACAGGCAGTGCACACCGATAGGCAGAAAAACCAGTGGGAGTGATCCAGCCCTCTAGAAATCACTGCTCTACAGCATTGGTTGACATTTTTCATTTTTCCCTTCCTCCCCTTGTGTCTGTGTCTTATTCTTCAACTGGTGTAACGAGCTGAGGTTGTGTTGTCGGCAAGAGAAAGGGAGAGAAAATCGCTGCAATAGCTAAAGGGACCTCCTCGCTGCTCTCTGCATTACTCAAACACTGTTAGCTCTCACAGCAAATGTGTGAGCTGGCTGCTTAGACGCACACCAATCATATTTCCAAAGAACATGATGGATTTAATTGCTCTACTCACTGCTGCACACAAAACATAATAGATACATGACAATATCGACTGCTGCTTCTGTTTGATATATTTGGTGAAATATAATATCAATATTCTAGCATGCTACAGTTGAAATGACTCAATATCTAAGGATTCTTTCTCCTGAGAAAAATGAAAAGGCATTACTGCTTACACATATTATCACCCTACTGAATATAAGCTATATATACGCGCTTTGAAATGGCCTTTCGATTCACACAGCAGCCCGCTGTGCTCATGACAAAATGACAAAATTTTGTGAGCAAACCTATGCTAAATGTCTTTGTAAAACACAAAGGTACATTAATAATAACTCATAGTTAATAAGTAAGGTCTACAGCCACAAAATGTAGTGTTATCGCTTTTCAATGGCAAATACCTACAGGCTTAATTACACAATTTGTTGATTATGTAATACAGGGCTATGAAGGGGGCTGTTTTCTTTTCCTGTACTTAAATTATATGTGATTTGACATTATTTGATCCAACTGGAGATGTCATGATCCTCAGTACGAAGATGACGCTTCTTTTATTGGTTTTTCTGAGTAATGTGTTATATTTAAGTGACATTTCACAAGATATGTCGTAAAATGGATATAGAGGCTAACAGTGTTATGTCTTATGTTACTTTTACATTACCAGTGTTACAATGACCTACTGATTCTAAAATGCTAGCAATTGCACCTTTAATGTGAGAATTAGCATAACTGCTATGTGACTTTTGTAATTCCATGATAACAGAAGTCCCCCAATAAAATAAGAAACTAAACAGGCTAACCAGCTGTAGTAGTAACTTCTATATTCCGCAAAGGAAAATTACTGATGGCATCTATCACGCCTTGAAAAGGTTGTCTGACGTCAAGGTAAAGAGGTGAAAATAAACTAAAATTAGCATACATTTAAATTGATATTGCTTTTTTTTTTTTAAAGGTGTGCAAGGGTGCAACATATGTTTAAGTTTCCAATCTAAACTGGCAGCGAGCTGACTGCCATCTACATTAGATAATACACTGACTATGGGAAAGCACTCTATTACAGTTGGTTATATTGGTTATTTTTTTTTGATAAATGGATAGTGAATTTATAGTACATACAGAAACTAATAATAGGTACTCAACTAAAAATTATGAGCATTCAAAAGTAAAAACTATTCCTTAAGGCTCTTCTGAAAATGTTATATATATATGTATAATTCATGAAAAGTGCTCTTTTTTTGCAATAATTAGCTTTTGTTCACCTTTAAATGTGAGGAAATGACTAGATTGCATAATTGTTTTCAAGGTATTGTTCCCTAATTCAGTCATTAATTCAGATTACTGTGATTATGACAAAAGAGCCTGCTACTAAACTCCATAATGACCTTCTTACACAATAAACAACGTTCATTTGTAGATATTCTATTATCTATTCTGACTTCTTATTAAAGCAACATGGGGGGGCAGGGGATTTCCACAGCAGCTACACCTGTTCAAACACATTAATGGTTCAGGAGGAGGACAACATGGCGAGGAAACTATCCAAACACACTGGAAAGGTGCCATGGTCATGCTTAGTTGTGACGTCTTAAGTTCCCGGTATTAGATCTCTCAAAAGAGTATCTCACCTACAAGCTCTAAAGCTGTATTGGTAACTTTATTATAAAAAACACTATCATGTTTGCTTAGACTGTCACTATATCTAGACCAAAGTGCATTAGACAGAATCTG
This sequence comes from Eleginops maclovinus, assembly GCF_036324505.1. Taxonomy (NCBI): domain Eukaryota; kingdom Metazoa; phylum Chordata; class Actinopteri; order Perciformes; family Eleginopidae; genus Eleginops; species Eleginops maclovinus. The sequence goes on along the minus strand of NC_086355.1, from coordinate 20,730,392 downwards.
GTAAGAAGACCAAGTCCCCCCCTCAGAAGTCCTAATGACATTTACAAGATTCCATTACACCTAAAGGAAATCAACCAATCAGAGCCGAGGAGTCTCTAACGCAGTGTCATCCCTTTCGTGAAATCCAATCAAACTGTCGAAATATACAACATAATTACTTTCCTGCAATAAATATTTATTGCGTCAAGAGAAATATTGTAATGTACTGTTTAGTTGTGAAATGAGAAATGTTGCCCAGGCCCCGCCCACAGGGTCCTAAATTCAAGATTTTGATTTTGTTATATCTTTATTTAATTGTTGCTGTAATTTCATTATTTTACATTTCAGTTTTCCTTTTTTTTGTCTGCATAATCAATTGACTGCATAAAAACTGAAAGCCTATATTCTTATAGTCATTATTCAGTGTAAATAATATGGATCGTCAGAGATGCACGACTTTACAACATGGGAGACTTATTTTTGCTCCTGCGTATTGAGTAGGTGTTCTGAATTCGGAATCTTTTTTCTGATCAGTAGAGGGAAATATAGTCATAGAGGGCCGGTGCTAAAATTAGCAGTGATGTCTTCTTGTGTAATAGGAGAGACGTTGGCCTGCTAACATCACAAAAATCTAAGGCCTGGCACATTCCGCTGTATAAATAACTATGGAGAGTTGGTGGACGAGGGGGGGGGTCGGGGGTACAGAGGGACATTTTCAAAGAGGGAGAGAGAGAGAGAGAAAGGGTTCAGGCAGCTTCATTGAGTGATGGGACAGCTGTAGATACTAACATGGCAAAGCAGCAGAGAGCTGAATCAAACTGAAGGTTAAAAAGGAGAACCAAAAGGAAAACTGATTTTCTAACCACGTTTAGATGAAGATTATGTCTACTGAATATTAGGAATACTGTGGGGCTACCACTGCTTCTGAATTCCCTATAATATTACCTGTGTTGCTAAAAATCTGTCTAGTTGTAGATAACTTTCCCATGCACCACAACTAGGGCATCTCATTATGGACTATTGCAACATCCAAATCGCAGGGTGCGCAACATTGGGTAAAGGCCAACATTTGGAAACCCGGCCTATGAATGCTTTTCTACAGACTGAATGAAGAGCTTTTTCTTGAACCCTCCACAAAAGATAATGTGAATGTTTCAAAATTATCAGTCACTCTAATAGTGCGAAACATATAACAATAGCACTCAAAATAATTACTTGATTACTTTTTTTTTCCCCGAATCATCCAGCCTTACCACTAAACCAAAAAAAGGAGCATATGGATCACAGCTCGTATAATCCTCAGTGCCTGTTAATGCTAACAATGCTATTGTCTAGCGCAGAGTCGTAACACAGAGCAATGGAAATCTTTGTTGCTTCGTTTCTTGGACTGACTTCAGTGATCTGTATACAGTATCACAAGGTTGTGGTGAAATAGCCTTTTCATCTTACTTCTTTATTGTAATGTATTTCAAAATATAGGGGCTCTCCTAATGAGACACACGCAATACGTAGTTCATATGAAACAGTGATAGCGTGTGAACTTTAAAAACAACACATCTCTGCCATAAAATATTTGATGTTGCGGATCAAGGATGAAAGTAAATTTTGTCAAGCTGAATATTGATACTAACCAAAGAATACTGAAACTGGTATTAATTCATTATACGTAGGTTTCTCTTCATTTTCTCATTCAATATTCTGAAAAAAAGAAATCAGTCCTACCGTTTTAATTTAAACAAAAGTAGAAGAAAAGCTCAATTACTTTCCCAAAACACACTCTGAAGCGGCATCTTTTTTGCAAACTAAGCATGCTGTTCATGTTCAAGTTCTGAATTGATGGTGCATTGCTTGTGTGGACTCTGTCCAAGCATCCCAAATTCATACTGTAAAGAAAATGTAACACAATGTGGTTTCTCGCTGCCCACACTAAAAGGAATCCTTGTCATCACGTTACTCAGTCTGCAGTCATCACCACTTTTTTATTATCAATTTCTTCTCCTGAGCTTGAACTAAGCAGAGCTCATTATGTAAGCAACCACTGCTTTATTCTACATCAGAGAAAGACAAAACTTTACTCGTGTTAAACTGCAGTCAGCACTGAAGAGTCTTTACATATCGTCTCTCAGCAAGAAAAGGCTTTTTTAAGTTGAAGAGTGAGTTTCCTCTACTCACACTGCGGAACAATGAGCTGATATATGAGAGGATATTTGTGGAGCTGGTAATGTCATTTTTCAAAGCAACCGAGTTGGCAAAAAGCTCTCAGGTGCGCTGAATTTAGATCAGTGCTAGAGATCACAAGATGCTGTTGATCTGGTGGAAGTTTTTTTTATAATTGAGCTACAGAGGCCTTCGGAGCACCCTTGAGAAATGGGATTGTAGTACACTCAAAATCTCCCTTTGGCCGAATTTGCAGTGCGTATGTTAAAGAATGATTTATCAGCGTCTCTGCATGCATGGTGGAAGTGTGATCACTTTTCTCCTCGAAATGTTATACCTGACCCTATACAATTTTGTTCAGTATACGGTTATTCATTTACCAAACTGTATAAGACACAAGTTATTCAAATATAGTTCTTGCTGATAGCGATGTGTCTGTATAATACCAGTTTATACCTATGCTTTTGTCCACATTTAAGGATGTTTTAGGACAACTAAGCCTAGCATCTTTATTTGTATATGTGAATTAAATTAAATACATTTATAAAAAGAAGAAAAATAGTAGTATACATTTCATATAGAGCAATTGTATCTACGTGTATATTCTTATAAACGATAGGTTTTGCATTGGTTGGCAAGTACCGAAAATGAAAGAAAGAATTTAATTGACAAACTAAATAAAAACTGAAAGTGTACTATTTTGTTTTATGTTTCAGTTGCACTTCTTACTTGTTTTTCTTACATTCATCAAAATATTGTATCCTATTTGTTAATAATAGTTTCTTTTTTTTGTAGAATGTAACTGTTTTGACACCAAATTCTTCCCGGAATAAAATGTATTCTAATTCTGATGATTTTTTTTCTTAAATATGACTGATTGCATTTGCATCTCAGTAGTAGCTTGTATCTTGGTTGGCATCCGAAGAAAACAACGTTGCAGCAAATGGACCAGGAAGCTACACAGGTCCTCATTACATTCTGTAGGCGCTAATTAGGGGCTGGGCTGTTGGACAACTGGGGAAGGCTGGGTCATTTTCATGGAAATTAAAACAATAAATTATTTTGTAGTTAAAACCTCATTGCTGTAGCTTTAAAATGACATTACTTATATTGTTCAAAATATATGGAACAATGTATTAAAACAAGAGGATCTTTAGGTTTTCAAGTCAAATCCATTTACAACTACATCGAATTTCTGAATACATCATGTATAATACATTTCATTTTATTATAAAATATAGCAAATGTCACAAAACCCAATTTCCCCCAGAATAAATAAAGTATTCTGATTAAGCTTCAGTAGTTCCTAACACTAATTCATTTATGAAATGTTAAAATATGACACAAGTGTGAAGTGTTGAGTGTGTTCAGCAGTATTACCTTCCCCCAGATCCAGGACCGCCAGTACCGCGCTGCTCCGTGCCTCTCCCACGTGATTATTGGCGATGCAGGTGTAGAGGCCTGCATCACTTGGTTTGCAATCCCTAATCCAGAGCCCTCCGTACTCCTGGTTCTCCATGTTAAGGAGTTCATCATTGTGGTACCAGTACAGGGAGGGCTGGGGGTCTCCGGCCACAGTCACCTTCAGACGGATGTCACAGCCCGTCCCCACAGCAGCGTTCCTCATTTTGCGTGCAAAAACAGGTGGAGTTTGGGTGGGATAGCCCATCCCTCGAGGGTCCGTGGTTACTTGCTCTGGGCCCACTTTGGACCGCTTTGGTGGGATGATGGGGCTCGGGGTCGCAGCTCCATCTGACCCCTTTTTCAGGGTCATTTGCACCTCAGCTTTCCTCATGGTTGAACTTATTTGGTAGAACCTACAATGGATTCTGTTACTGTGTAAATCGGGCTACTGTCCCTCTCTTAAAATTCTAATCCAAAATCCAATAAGGACATCTAGTCCATGAGAAGGCTTCACGTATATAAGTTGGTTAAAGTGATCACATTTTAAAATTAAAGATAACTTTCTTTTACTTGGAAAGCCAAAGTATAATATATTGAAACATATCTGCAGTTGATAAATTCTCTTCAAATCTCTGTTCTCTAACTTCAGTTCTCAAAAGAAGAAAAATAAGTCATTACCAAGTAATTAAGCAGAAAGAGACTGCTGCCGCTCTTCTGTCCTGAGGTATTTTTAGGGCAAGACCCATTGGATCATGTTGCATTAACAGCTCCCTTGCCTTGACTCTTCTCTTGGAAGTGACAGCCTTCCTTTCTCCGATGTTCTCTGACTTTTCAGCCTTTTAAAAAATCTCCCATTAGCGTGTCATTTCTCCACAGAACAAGGTGATTCTTCAGCAAGTTTTCTCTTAATTCCCAGCAGCTTTGAACTCTGTTTTTGCTTGTCTTCTGTTTGAATGCAAGCATCAAGTCCCATCCAGCAAGTTGCACAGCCCACCCTCCTTGTCCCATGAGCTAAACCACCCTACTCATGATCTCCCCCTACCACTGCCAGTCAGTCCGAAGGGGGAAATGACAGTCACAGCCTAGCAAGCCGTACAATGACAGCTGCATGGTGGTCGGTCTGCCCACTCACTGTGAGGCTCCCGCCCCCTTGTCATTTTTAGCCAACCTGAGGTCAGTAGAACATGTGAGATGGTGCAACACTTGGCACAGGGAAGAGAGTGGTTGGTGTGGGACAGATATTTAATTTGTAGGTCAAATGTAGGGGCTGATGTTGGCCTCCCAATTGCGTTGAGGTAGTCAGATATCATGAAAACGAAAATATTATCACTGCATCGACATTGCAAGCTGGCAGCTGTGGCCCTATCATAGATATTTAAAGTTTCTTCTAAAGTTACCAGCACACTTGATGCAGTAGACCTCAGAGTTCTATCCATTGAAAAGTGGTGCTTAGTTAGTAAAACACCTGAAAGACAAGAAACAAATGAAAAATAGCTTAGCACAAGGTATGCCTTCCCACTGCCTAATAAACTGATATATTTGTATCAAATTAAAACAAATGAGTGCCGATACAGCTCTAGACAACTAAATTAAACCCATGTTCTGCTAGTTGTGCATACTACTACTACTGCTAAAATATTGCTACAAATACAACACATTATCAATGATAATAATATTGTAATAAACAGCTGTAATACCCATCAGTAAAATGCGTTTTACGGGGCATAATTGACGAAGGCTGCATCAACAAACTTAATTTTTTTCTGCCGTTTCTGGGAACCTCTAACAAACCAGCAGCAGAGGATCGCAAAGTTCTTGGCGGCTTGTAGCTGACAAGGGAGTTGACAATGTAGCTTGGTCCTCTGGTTAATACTCGAACTGCAGAATTTTGGATGAGCTGAAGTTTGCATGGTTTTCTTTCGTCAGGCCAGTGAAAAGTGCATTACAGTAGTTTATCCCGGCTTGAGACGAAGGCATACAGTTTTTCAACATCTTTTTGTGTTATGAATGTCTTACTTTAGCAATGTTTCTAAGGTGAAAGAAGGATGTTTTTGTCACATTGCTAATGGGAGAGCTGAAGTTTAGATCTCAATCTAATATTTTCAGCATCTTTTGGTTCTGCAGATACATATGGCATACGTATATCATCCGCATAGTTGAGAAAGCATACATTGCGTTTTCTGATTAGGTGACAGGATGTGTTATGATAATGCTAATTGACCAAGGAAGCACACTTACATGATTTCCAAGGCTGACATAAAATGTTCTCCCGTTGATATATGTTCTGAAGTCAGTTTAAAACAGTCAGAAAAACTAACCCACTTTTCGAAGTAAACAATGAGGATGTCATGGTAAATCGTGGGGAATCCAAGAGGATAAGAATTGAGACCTTATGTTCATTACACTGACTATTTTAATGAGAGCAGTTTGAGTGCTGTGGTATCTTCTAAAACCTGATTGAAACTCTTCCAGGATGTTGTTTCCCCGCAGACATTTTTTTTTTCTGCGCTGTTACTATATTTTCTAATAATTTACGGATGAATGTAAGTTGGGTATTGGCCTATAGTTTGTTTGGTTTCTTTAATACAGGTTTGACAGCAGCCATTTTGAAAGTATTTGGGAAAATTCCTGTTCTGAGAGATGTATTAATAATGTTCAGCACTGAGATATTTTTAAAACACCCCCTTAAAGAATGCTGTGGGTACTGGATCAATACATGAAGTGGAGGAGTTACACTCGGTACAGTCCTGCAGAGCTCTCCCAGTTTGATGCATGTGAAACTTCCCATTGTGGTCTGGCTGGATCATCGGTGTTTACTGGATTAACGATTGTACTGGTTCTAATTTTGGTTATTTTGTTGTTGAGAAATACTGCAAATTCTTCACACTTTTAATTTGAAGAGTCTGGTGGGGAGGGGGCTTTAGCTGGTCAATGGTGGAAAATGACTGGAACAGTGAGAAAAAGCATTGCTACTTTAGCTAAAAGGATTGAAATGCTATTCAGCAATTAAGAATAAATCACCATTATTTAACACATTGGATTTATCAAATATGCAATAAGGTAAATTATGTACATCAGCTAACTATTCCTAGTTTGTTCCTATTTAAATTTGATTATTAAAAAGTAGTCCTTCATTCGAGACACATAGAGCCCAATAGTCTACCACTGAAGTTGGACATCAATGATTAACACATGCTTCTGTAAACTGCTACTAACGTCGTTCCCACAAAAATAGAAGTCTACATTACCAGAGTACATTTTCGACCTGGCAGATGATACCAGTGTATCTGGTGTAGTAGTGTTAGAGTTAGCTTTGAATCTAAGCTACTGTAGTAGCAGCAAGTTAGCTAGTCAGAGATTTTAGACAGCCATGATGTTAGCCAGAAATCTGAACAAGCATAAATACTAATTATAAAATAAATAAATACTTTGCTTTTGCACAAGATTTAAATTGAATTGTAGTTACTTCAATGTGTTTCTTGAGGTTGGATGGGGAGTATTTTCACTGCGGGTTATTCCGTAGCTTTGGGTAAGAAGCACTTCATCTGGTGAGAAGTGTCTATTACCCCAACATGATAAAACATCTTTGAAATATGGCTAAGGGTGCTCATCTTTATCACATCCTCCACTTGTCACTGCCGTTAATGGTGATTAAAATAATAGTTTAACTTAATTATATAACGTTAATATTTGCACAACTAATTATTTGTAAAATATGCACAAGTCAAAGGTTTTTTTCAAGGGGGTGTTGAAGAATGAAGCTAGAGAACTTGCTCAATTACAACTGGCATCTATTAAATCAATAAACAAAAAATTAGTGTCTTTATTAATCCCCGTGAAATGTCCTTCAAATCATTTACTTGACTCAAGTCAAAGAGGAATACATTAAATGAACAAAAACAAACTAAGAGCTCTGAAAATAAAACAAAATATTAAGTCAATGTTGATCTACCCGGATAGTGTGTTTATTTGTGTGGGTTTGATAAGCTTATCTATAGATGAGCAGGATGAATGAAAGAAGTAGTCCTCTGCAGAAATGGTCCTCCTCTTTTTCTGTTGAAGTGGATCCCCAAACAAGCAAACTCATAAGATTAACTGGAGAAAGGAAACATTTCCAGATCCAATCTTCTCCCCATTTGTTGGTTCTTTGTTGACAACGTATTTGGAACATCAGCCATGCCGTAGACAAACACAACTTTGCTGAATGTTCTATCTGGCCCGCAGCTGAAACACATTCAGCCCAATTAACTCATTTGCCTCCTGAGGCCTGTACGACGAAGCCAGTTCAACATACCCTGGATATGTTTGAGTTCTCTGGTTTAACTAACCCTAACAAACGCAATGTCGCTACCGTCCTACGACGTTGGTTATCAACTCTGTAAATCAACCCAGGGTTTCTCTGTCCGGCTATGAGCTGGTTCACTTGAAAGGGGCGGGGTTTGCAACATTTGACCAATCACAAACCCGGAGAAGCGTACTGACAGCAGAGCGTCATACTTCATGAATCAAGAGTAAACTATCCTGTCAGACAAATAAGAAGAATTAGAGGAACCCTCTGTATTGGGTCACACACATGCACACACAGTGAAATGTCAAGTCTGTTCGGGGACTTGAACCGGCGACCCTACCATTCCCAATCAAAGCCCCTACTGATTGATGACACTGCTGGACAAAGGTTTAAATATCCATGAATTAAATACTTAATCCAGGATAAAAGTCACATAGTTGCAGCTGCAAGGTGCAGGAAGAACAGCTGGTTAAAAAAAAAATCAGAGTGTTTGAATGCATATATTAACAGCATTATAATATCCCTATGTATAATATGACTTCATAGCTTTAAACTTCGCACACAGAGCTCTGATTCGTCCGCAGGCAGTAAATTATGATTGGTCAGCAGGCTGTGCGCATATATAAATATAAAAAAACCCAAACACATTACTAGTCATATCAGCTTTGGGACATATAAGGTGACTTATATAATGTTCAGAAACAGAGAGCAGTGTATATGTTTATAAAACTTTTATGAAGCTTGCAACTTTGCAAAGGTTACAAATTGTGTGTCATGTCAATAGAAACCTGCTGTCTTCAGCTTATTCAACCAAAAAAATGAAAAGATTTACTTACAAAAAACATAAATAACCCTGCATTACCCTAAACATGTTTATGAATGTATCCAGCACTGTGCAGTATAGTTTTGGGTTTCTGACTCACTGGATGCAACACACCTTGAGCTGGAATCATAGATTGAGAATCACATTCATATGTTATTTAAAAGAAAGTATCTCAACTCAATTTCAAATTCTACCTTTTTCCAGAGCTTTCAGCTACATATTTAGGTGTTCATATGTGGATATTTAGTCTTAACATTGTGAAATGGCACTAGTTACACCTGAAATTGAAACTTGATCGAATGTTGTCAACAGTTCCCTAACAAATAGACATGTCTGAGGAAAGACGGGGATTTTTTTTTCTGTTTACAGCTTTAGCAAGTTTCCCTCCAAGAAGTCTCATTTAAATATGTATATAAAAAAGTACAATATAGCATAGCATGACAAAATATTTATATTATTATATATCTCTTTTTTTTATGATTTAGTTTCAAAAAACTGCTAATGTTGAATTGCAATAAAAAAAATAGAGAGGTATCAAAACTAGTTATCTGTTATCCAGCACTGACGAGATTATTCCATGTTAATAGCTCAAAGTGTCTCTATGGTGTTTATCACATAAATGTGGATGTGAGTTCTGACGACAGTGAAGACCTGCTGCTTCTGGTCACAGACGTTCTTTCCAGGATGCGCATCTTCCTCAGGATCTGCAAAAAGCTCTTCCTGAACTTCTCCCCCACGAAGGCGTACAGCACTGGGTTGACACAGCTGTGGAGCAGCCCCAGACTCTGGGTGGCGAACATGGCCTGTTTCACTGCCATCCTTGGCAAGCATTGGTACAGCGCTATCTTGGCCCTGGAGAGGGTGTCTGCCATCACTGCGATGTGGTATGGCGTCCAACAGAGAAGGAAGGCGGCCACCACGGACACTATCACTCTCATGGCTCGCTGTCGCTGAAACCCTCCACGGATGTGAAGGAGACGCTTGATAGTTACTCCATAGCAGGACAGCATGATGGCCAAGGGGATCAAAAAACCCAACATGTGGCGAAGAAGTCTAGTGGCCAGACGCCATTCGTAGGCATTAGTGGGATCATACTGTTCAGAACATATCATCTGATTGGTGATTTTAGATATGTAGGCAGAATTAAAAAAACCCGGCAGAGACAGAAGAGCTCCAACAGCCCAGACGGCAGCACACACTCCCCAGCTGACCAGCTGCCGATTAGCCTTGCGCGCCTCCATGGCTCGCACGATCACCATGTAGCGGTCCACGCTAATGCAAGTCAGGAAGAGGATGCTGGAGTAGAAGCTCAGCTCTTGGAGGATGGTGACGACTTTGCACATGGCGTCTCCAAACACCCATCCCAGCATGACGGATGTGGCGAAGAACGGGAGGGTAAAAGCCAGAATGAGGTCGGCGATGGCCAGGTGGAGGAGGTAGAGGTCAGAGGGGGGCAGCGACTGCTTGCTCAGGCTGATCACCAGCCCCACCACCAGGTTTCCAGGAACGGCCAACAGGAAGATGAGGATGTAAAACACGCCAACGACAACCATCGCTGCATTCGGGATGGAGTTGGATTTGCAGGGATGAGTGCCGGGGTTTAGGATGAACTCCGAGTCGTTGTAGTTGTATGTTAAGTTGAGTTCATCGTAGACAGAGGCAAAGTCTAGAAGAAAGGGAGACGTGGTTGGATCTGAGGATAGCAATCAGGATAACATTTTAGTTGTATAAAACAACTATTATAAAGTTGTTCAATGTGTGGTTTTACATATCACCTCTACTATTGTGTCCTTTAATCAAAAAATATTCTCACCATTTACTTAAAAAAGCCTTATACTAACTAGCTGCATGGCAAGAATGTGCACAATTACAAAGTGCGTCAATTCTGAGAGACTGTCAAAATAACTGCCATGTTATTGTCTTCATGAATGCTGTAAATGTCTTTCATAATACATTTACATCTTTGACTCTCATGTCTTCACATTCTGTTTTTGATGTTATTTCATTGTTTTTACTTTCAAACTTAAATTCTAGCCATACACATTGCACTTTTAACATAAACACAATAAAATGAATGTATTTTTTAACAGACTGGCTACATGCAGTCGGCTAAACATACAAAGTCACTGTGAGTCAGCAAAGCCCAAGCCAGAGGTGGGAGAAGTACTTTTAGAAATACCACAGTGTATAACTACACTGATAGATGGGATAGTCCTACTTAAATAAAGTAAAGTAAATTAACAAAAATAGCAGCATTAAAGTATACTTAAAACACCACAAGTTAAAGTAGTTATTATGCAAAATAGTATTATTTTATTGGATTGTGTTATTTATCATTTTAATAATACAGCTAATATCGGTAAAGATTTTATATACTTTATATAGGTACCTTTATCTATACAAATAAAGTGTAATGTTTGAATTGAATTGATTTCAATGTCACTTTGAAAATGTACTGTAGTAATAAAAAGTTGTATACCCTGAAAATACTCAATTAAAGAACACATACCTTAGTTTTTTTACTGAAGTACAGTACTTGAGTAAATGTATTTAGTTACATTTCAACGTTGTCACAGACAAATATGATGTTAAAACATTAGTTTGTTACATTGTTGTTAACATATCCTGAAATAAGCATGAAACAGTGTTTAAGAATTATTTTTACAGTTTGGAAAGGATTAATAAATCAGTAATTTCAGATTTCAGGATAATATATTGTTAATGTCCATAGTATGTATTTCAATAAAGTATTAAGGGCTACGGCAAAACAGCCTGTTTGCTGTGAAACTGTGTATTTATTCAATATCAGTCAATATCAGTACGTTTTTATTTTAAGGTTAATACTCACCATCCATTGTAGAGTCTTCTGTGTAGGAGGCACTGAGTATGTCTTGAAGGCACCAGGAACACACACTGTTGCCAGTTTCTCTACACCCCTCCCATCACACACTCATCACACACGTTGTTTTCCTGTTTGCCACACACACATGCACGCGCACACACACACACACACACACACACACACACACACACACACACACACACACACACACACACACACACACACACACACACACACACACATTTAGATTTTGCTCAAGATTTCACAAACATCACACACATTACAAAATTAAAGTTGACGGTTGTGTTTAATATGTTTATGTTCAGTATATTTAGCACACTCTAAACAAATGTTGTATATTTAAATATAGTTTTATTCAATTAATTCATTTTGTCAAGACTTAGATATTATTTTGTACTTATATGTTGTGTGTTTTGCGTTTAAATCACACAATTGATCAATAATCAGTTTGGTTATTCCTTCACAATACTTCCCTATAAACAAACTGGAGTTCTGTCATCTGATTCATGTCATAAGACGTGTTGTCACCCTGCCTGCAAAATCAAACCACAGGTTCATGACAGATTTATGATTTCATAATAAACACTGGGTTAATCATTAAGATGTAACATATATACAGTGGGGTTTGTTTTAAGTATCATAGTTAATCAAATGTAACTTGTTCTCTGTTTTTCCACATCCTGTTCACTTATTGCCCTTGTCTAGATAGTAAAGAAATGTATTTAGAAAGACAACATACAGTATATACTAAATACTCGCATAAATATTGGGAAAAATTAACTTAGTTGTTTGTTTGGAGTAGATCAAATTACCTTTACTATATTGATCCTAATCTGGGGAATTTATTTTGTAAAAGCGGCATGTAAAAAAGGCATTGCACATGCAATAAAGAAAATCCCCCCCAAAAACACGAAACGGTAAAAATATACATATGGACAGTTAACATTTTCATGCAAGTTTTAAATAATGTGTACTTTCTGTGAAATCCTTTTATTTTACAGGGTAACTCATATTTTTAAATGTCTTCTTGTTTTGTTAACTGAGGAGTTCGATACAGCAACATTTAATTATACGTACTGAAATGTAAATGAGACATATAGGCTACAAATTATTTAAAAAAAACTGTTGAAGAAATCCCATATAAAGATTAAATGCCTTTTCGCTACCTATTATCATCAAGCAGGGAAATACTGAAAAATACCACAGCCACATGATGCTGCATTTCAGATTGACCCCTGCTGAGAGGAAGTTCCCAGCTCATGACATGCATATGTGCTGACACTTGAGCGCAGGCATCACATTTCCTGCCACTTCTCATGTGGTTCAACTTCCAGTGTCACAAGTACTGCAATTTTGTCACAAGTGGACTTACACAAACATATTGAGAACATACGGGAAGGACAAACGATTGGGTTTCAAAACAATAACACTGTTTCTAGTAACTTCAAATAGAAAGTTCCTCACTTCCCTATTCCATCTGATGGAGACACAGCAGAAGCAACTAGCTAATGCGTACTTAAAAAAACTCAATACGTGTTTCAAATCTACTTTAGTTTGATTTAGTGTGTGGGGGATTAGATATAGGCATACAGCTACCTATAAACCGTAAATTGTTTTATGAAAAGTGTATCTATCCAATCTTAAATATAATAAGTAACAATATGTAACCCAGGTTACTAGGGCCTTAATTCAGTTATCAGCTCATTGGCGAAATAAATAGATAAATAAATACATTCGTATTTTTATGTGTCAGATAAATAAATAGGTTTGATTTAAAATAATCTTACATAGGAGGAATAAATAGGATGTTTTATTAAAATGTTAAATATGACAATAAATAGATTAAAAAGAATTAGTATACACAAATTAACAGCACAATAGATTTGGTAAAAAAGGCATTTTGTTAAATTTGTGTGGCGAATGTGCCTTTCTAAAAGTGCAAGAAACAGTGACTGGGAGTTCACATGACGTAGCAAATCAGACGCCGTCAGGACGTCGCACTCTCTCTTTCCCGGACAGACATCAAGGCAGCTGCACGCTTACTTTCGCGGTACTGTAGAAGCTAATGTAGAGAGCAAAATATCTAACTGTTAAGTCACTATTTTAATCGCCGCAGAGAGCGAGATCCTATTGTTTTTGTTGCTGTCGTTTGGTTAGTGGATCGTGTATTCTACACAAAAAGACAAACGAGAGCGTGAGTAGTACATAGTAGTGTTTATTAGCAACCGTGGCGCTAGCTTAGCATTAGCCACTTGAACTTCGCTAAATTGCATTGTCACGCATGGCTGAACTCTCGTGTCCCTATTTCTTTAAAAGTGTTGCCTGGACTGACGAGAGCCGTGAAACCTGCATTTGTGCCGGAGAATATATGTGTGTGCCTGTGATACTTGAGCCGCTGGTGAGTAAACTTGTATATGGATTCAAATGGAGTTAAGTGTGCATATCCTAGTGTTCATATGGAGAGATGTTCATTTCGAGGGTTTGGAACCAGAGGGGCGTAAGTGGCATTTGACAAACTTTACAGGAGAGCCAAAACCAAATTTTGACCACACTTCAATCAACTGTATTTATTAACCATCAACCACAACATTACCAGCACATACATGCTTATATGAGTTAGTAGTTAAGTACAAATATTATGGCATATTATCACAATGAACATGTTCTAAAACCTTGTAAAATCTTAAAAATATGGCAAAAACATCAGATACGCCTTTTTGCCACCAAACATTTCCAATTCTTCTAAAGACAAATAGGGTGTATCTGCTGATCAATGCAGAAATTATTGGTCAAAACATTGGTTAAAAACACTAACTTCATGAGTAATTAATTTTCTAAAAATTTAAAATAGTGTATACAATAGACAATTCTGCTTTGTTACTATTTTCACTTTTCTCCATCTGGCTGTGACCAGACTCCATGTATTTATGGTCAATAGTGGAGAGAGGCAGTGAGCTGACAGCATGCATGCACATCAGGCTAAAGGCAGCATTCCTGTTCTGTCCTCCACAAGTATCTGAATAAAGAACTGCATGTTTTACATGAGGACTAAGTTCTTTAAGGTACTTGTAAACACATGTGCTGATCTCTGAAGATCCACGGCCGCCTTCCCCCTCATGCCACATGCAACACTCGACATCTTTAGTGTCCAATTCATACACAGTGAGGTTGTACGTACTTAGCTTGCGTGAGTAGAGCAGGCTACTTACGTTGCTCCAGGGAGTGGTCAACACTTGTTCCAGGTCAAAAGTGACAGCCTTGTATGACACATGTTCTTTTGCTTTCTTTTTATCATTTTCTTTTTGTTCTCTGGACTGGGCCTTTCTTAACTGGTGGGCATCATATTCATCCCTGTGATTAGTCTTCTCACTGTCTTCTAAACGTTGGTACTATTCACAGTGTTAACATGCATTTTTCTTCGGAGTGTGAAAGGCAAGATTGAGCTCATTGTCAAACACTGTTCTAATAAAGACTTTGTTTTTCTGGTTTAATCTTCCACTCCTGTTCGCATTTCTCTTTATTCATACCTGCAAACTAGTCACCTTTCGGCGAAATTCGCCGTTTTCAACTCAAAATATGTCATTGACGTGAATCGTGTAGATCCGAAGAGTTTTTTTAGGGGGGGGGGGGCTGACCGACGACGACTGACCGACCAACCACAGACTGTATAACCGACTGTATAATGAGCAAGAAACAAGTTTGCTATCTTCACAATAAATAAAATCTTTGTTCAAATGACTCGCGTTCCACGACCACCGACCAATCATAAGCAAGATAAACCACAGCGCGCGTTTTTTACCCATCGGTCCCTCTTGGAGTGGAGTGCTCAGTCGTCAGCGAGTGGTTCTTCTGGACAATTTTCGGGGTACGTTACAGATACAAGTTTTGAGGTAGGTCTAGTAGCAGGTACTCTGGCAAAAACATTGTATGCTGTATCATTTTAACGTTGCTGAAGTAACATTATTTGAGCCAAATAAAGTGTATTAACATGCTTAAGCTTATCAGCTTGTTAGGTTGCTAGCTAACCTCAGTGAATTGTGTTAAAGTTAGCCTAGCTAGACCAGTTCTACGTCACCTCGTTCAATGCGAAAAGAAGACGTTTGTGAAGGCTGATCTCCACAGCATCCGTCCTGTTACTGTTATTACTGGCGGCTATGTCATTGTGGTCAGATCTGAGAGGGATGAAAACGAACACGTAATGAACAAATACACATCCGTGTGTGGTTTAGTGAGTAGCTAGTAGTGGTGCAACGGATCATCATTGATCCGTGATTCTACATGTTGAATGATGATAGCGTAATAAAAATATAGGCTATACATACAATGACAAAACTGCCGTGGGCGATATGTTATCCGTATCCTTTTTTAAATTAATGTTCAATAGCTCTATGCCAATGGGAACAACAGAACGTGCGCATTACATATGGACCAAAGCTCTGAAAAATACTGTAGGCTCTTGTATTGTTCAGAGCCAGAAGGGCGTAAGTGGACTTGCGCCCTTCTGGCTCTAAACAATGCTCAAACTTTTGTGTTAGGTCTTTGTTGTTTTGTTACTTTATTCAATACAGGTTGATTTCTGATGCGTCTTTTTGGCACGACTAGATAGAGCTCATCAAGACCTTTAATTTGACACATAGAACTCATTTTCGCCCAAAATGCCACTTACTGGTTCCAAGCCCTCGATTTCATGTTATGTTTAACAATTGTTAAGGTGGTTAATTATTTTTGAAAAAATGTTCTAGTTTTATTTTTCTATATTTTAGCTAGATACCCTTCTGCAAAGAATATTACATTAATGTATTTAATTGCAAGTAATGTCTTGTCAGTTTAATGTTTTTTTTTTGTCTTCAATCTTAAAAATCAATAAAGACAGTCTTAAGAAAAAGTTAAATGGGGTAACATCGACACCAGGAGGCCATAACGTTGATGTGCTTGGTGCAACAAAGGATATGAAAAAACAGGGTTTGGTTTATGCAATGCTTCAAAGTGAAACACAAAGGCTTTTGGTTTACACAAGTACAAATCTTAAACTCAATGTTCGCTTAATTGTGTGATTTTTGCCACAAACTGATAAAAAAAAAGCACACAACCCACCACTGAGATAAAGCACGTACATGTTCTGATCTATACTAACAATGCAGTTTATCTGAATAGGCACTAGATGGTGCCATAGTCAAAACATCATACGGAATTTGATGGGAGGCTTATTTTAAAATGTGTTAGCAATAGCATGGAGCTCTAAATGGTGGCAGTGTGTAGTGCGCACTGAGGGCTTTATACTGTTGTTGTGGGGGGAGGGGGGGGGGGGGTTGTTGCAAAATGTATCTCCAGAAAAAGTTTGAAGAAAAGGCCCCCCAAAAACTCTTGCAGTGTGTTTGTTATAGTCATATAACATTATGACAGGCAGAATAATCAACTCAACATTTGACAGACTACATGTGGAAGCAGAATTATAGTAAAATTTATTCCAAACCAATGTTACCAGTATTCAAGTGGTCCCACCTTGAATAAGGTACAATTAAATGGCAAAAAAAGTTATTTTATGAAAGACTGTTTAATATGGATCTACCGACCGTTAAAAATTCTAAACTAACACCTTTCCTTTCAGAGTCACTTCTGATACAGTTCTGTAGAGAGGGAGGAGACCCTTTTGAAGAAGTTCGCTCGTGCATTCAGTCCATTTTCACCAACTTAAGGCCTTTTCCACCAATAAGCAGAAATGGGGTTTCCTGATTTAAATGACAGCCAAGTTTGCCCCGACATAAATTAGGAGAAGAAAGTGCATCAAGTGCTCAAGTAGGGTGTATAGTTTGAAAGAAGATAATTGGGTTTAGGACAGTGTAAATGGTGTGTGTGTGTGTGTGTGTGTGTGTGGGGGGGGGGGCAAGACTGGCAATTTGCAGAGAGATGACAGGTAAAGAAGGCCGACCACCACTCAACCACTAAGGCTTAATGATATATTCACAATTTTGCAGGCCAACATAGGCTGTGATGAAGAGGGGCAGTAACGTTCATTATAAAAAAAGCAGGGGGAAATGGGGATGTCCATATTTTTCCCACATGACCACCTCCCCGACGCAATTTCATCTCTTGGCACGCCTTGGGTCCCTGCCGTTGCTAATGGTAACTGAAGACTTTGTTGGGGGTCCTGCAGCAGTGGCTGCAGGTGCTCCGTTTCCAGGTGACCGACCGTTGGGTCGGCCCATGCCCCCGTACGTAGGGTCACGGGGGGGACCAGTTGATGGGTTGTTGTTGTTGAATGAAGAAAGAGACCCATTACCTGCCGGTTGAGAAATACAGGTAAGTACACAGAAAGATGCGTCATCCCTAATAGGTCTTTTTAGACCTCACAGTAACACACTCACAGGTGTGATTAATGAAAGCTGAATTTCATTGGCTGCTTTGGATTCAGGGTGTGTTTATTGTTAAAGCTGTCACACCATCATGGATTACTGGGACACGTATCGTTTTAATCATTGTTAATACCTGTGCAACATGTGTGCTTTTACTCCCATACCTACATTTGGGAAGAATGTGTCTATTAAACCATATTCTAATTTATTACAGTACACATTCGAGATACTCTAATGATTTATATGTTTTCTTTCATTGATATGTATATACATTTACAGTTTCTTTAATTCACTTTTTCCCCTCATGTGAAATACCTGTTAACTTTCTGCTGCTGTGACAATTTTCCAGATGATTTAGTATCTTATTTAACATAATTAGTGTCACTGTCTGCTTTTTTTTTGAGAGAGAAAAAAAAACAGCCAGACATTTTTCATTTCAGCATCAGGGAAACTTGAATGAAGACAAATGGTTGACAGATTGGTTTGTCAAGAAATGGTAAGTCTGTAAACACAAAAGTTAACAGACATGACATGCTACAGTCATTTTGATCCAAATACTATATTTGAACCATTTAAGAATACTCAGAATCTAAAGAAATGTAAGAAAAAAGTTATTGTCGATGAAAGGATACCATTGACGTTTACCACTCCAAAGGACATGCACGACTGCCGTTTCCTTTAAATGAGTAACAGGTAGAGCAGTGGTTATTTGCATGAATAGATATACTGACCTGGGGCAGTTGTACCTGAATTCTGATTGGGTGGAGAGTTTCCCCTCTGATTCTGGTCTGGTTTACCCTGGATGTGGAAGAGAATGTCAACGTTAACACTGTATGGAACAATATAGCATTTTAAGTGCAGATTGGGATTTAAAAAAACAACAACTAACAAGTCGATGTATCCAGAGTGACTTAAAATGGCTTTCTTACTCTAACATGGAGGGAAATTGGAGAAAGAGTAAAAAAAACAAAACAGGAACTATCATGCAACAACAAAAAAAGTACACCTGTGCCACCTGTAAAGCGATTAAATGATTACCAGGATAATATGGGGAAGCACACTTGTTTGAGCCAGTATAATAGATGTGAAAAGGTCAGTGTATTGAGAAAGGGGGACTGTATAAGCTGTAATTTGGACTGATTTTATTTTCTATTCTGACAATGTATTATCACTGTATTTGCAATAATTTGGATGGCTACTCACAGACTTGTTCTGCTGGTTTGTTTGGTTTAGCAGATCTGGGTTTGGTTCACTGAAGTTCGGCACTTCTGAATACACCATGCAGAACCTGTTAAGACAAAACCAGAGTTTTAACAGAACATTCAGAAATTGGGTTCCGTTAGGGTAATGACTTTACATTTTCATCGTGTGATCGTTTAAGATTTAAACAATGCATTACTTAAAGAAAACTATGAAATGTTATTCTCTACAGGAGGATGCTTCTGATCTGTGAAGACCAGAGTGCATGTTACAGAGTAATAAACATGATTTCCTGGGATTAAAAGGATATTGTCAGAGAAAAAAGCTGATAATGTGATTATTCTACATTCTCATCATAGAATTAATAGGCGTGTATTGATATACTTCAACTGCGTTATAAAACCATCCTATTTCTGATGCATTTTTTTTTTTTGGTTTTGCATGATGTGTTTGGCATTCAAAAAAGTCATAAAAGCTTTACTGATGTATAGAGATAAATGTATTTATGGTTAGCTACTCACTCTCCAATCTTCTGTAGATCCCCTCCTCTTCCAGTGTATAAGGTCAGGCAGCCTTTCCATATGGATGCATATCTACAAAAAACAAACACAAGTATTCATCAAATGCGTAACTACAGAACCACCTGGAAATTAAAGTATAGCTATATGCATTGATCTGTCAGTTAGTAGTACGAAGTCAACGGAGCAAGTACTGTTATGTCACCAGTTTGAATGCATGGGATCACTCTTACCCTCTGGTCAGCTTGATGATGTCCCCTGGCTGAATGAGGCTGCCCAGCTCGTCCCACACAGAGATAGCAATGCTCCCGCTCTTGTCTGCCACCTTGCACGAGCGCACCTCATGACCATCTTTCGTTTTGGTTACTCTTCCTAAGGAGAACACAAAAGGGGAAATGAGCCACATTGAGTTCAATATAAATAAAGTGCAAATCAATAAATGTATCCATTGGTGTTACATGTTACCGATATTCCCGCTGGTCCCTTTAATACAAATACACGAGTTGATGACATGGATATAGACGCTTCAGTGTCACGGATCAACTTACCTATTTCCAACACGATGAAAACGATGTTCAAATTTTTCGACCCAGGCTTCACATCCTTTAGCAAGAACAGGGCCTCGCCTGTTGCGGTTGCCATTGTTTCTCAACAGGAAAAATAACCACTGCTCGTCCCCTTACTGTCACTGCAACTCAGTGCTCACTGTAGCTACAACCGAACAGCGTTAGCTTTAGCTAACAAATGAGCCTTTAGCCAAATGCTAACTTCACCCTACTCCAAACACTAACGTTAGCACAAATGTTTATAGTCACAGGGGCCGGCTTCTACGGTAGTCGACTACATCCAAGTCAAATATAATAAATACCAACTCTGGGAGATATAACTGAAACATAACAGGGACTTTAGACTGCTTTCTTTTGACAGCATAGACACTAGCAGGGTGGCCGAATTGCAAACAGAGTAGCTTTGCTAATCGTTAGCGCGGCAAGCTAGTTTGTTGGCTGCCTTCTTCTGATTTCAGGGTACGCGTCTCTGTGCATATATCTTTTTACGATTATCGTCATAATAGCAGCTGTTCACTCACCGATAGCACGAAAAAGACCTCAACGAATTTGTGAAGCAATTGGACTAAATGTCGAATACTGAAAATATAGTATTATTGGGATTAGTATTATCAAATCTGAGATGTTTCCGTTTTACCAGAGACACATCAACTGCCTGTAAGTAATACTAGAGCTTGATATACTGTCTGTGATTAGAGACTGTTTGAAGGAAACAATTATCTTTCTCGACCATTAAGACAACTCAAGTTTACGATAGTATTGTTAAAGCCGGCGAATTTCCTTTGTGTACCTCTTTTGAACAAAAAGGAATTGTATCTTTGCTAGCGCGCAGTCTGGCCAAATTATTTACAAAAACACTAGTGTCTCAATATATAACTGTGGCCCATATAACGTTGAAACCTTATAATCTAAGGATCTGGTTATATATGCCTTAATAAATTTAAAACCGAAAACGGTGCCTAAAATCTCTACACGTTGTTCAGAACACGCTTCACCCTGCTTCAAACCATGCCCCAAAAGCTACGTCAGTGTGCGTTGCCGGTCTAATTTATACGACTCAGTCCGTTCCATTATCTTTCTTACAGAAGGGGTACACACTACATATAACTTTCCTTTTGTGGGCTGTTATACAGTCGAGGGAACAAAATAAGGATAATTACCAAACTTTTATATATATATATAAACTGAAATCATAAATACAAGCATGCAATTCGGTGACTTGTTTTCAAGAAAATAAAGAGAGTAGTTGGTTTGTACCAAATTAATCCCGATCTCAAACAACGCGAGAATAGGCATATGTGAGATTTCAGTCCGTCATCCATGGTTCCACTGTAAATTGTTATCCAAAGCTAAGAGTTGTCTTTATTGTTTTGACGACTAATTGATTATTCTATTATTAAACATCTAATAAAGGTCAGTGTGACCAACCACCTTACACTCATATCGGTTGAGTGTTAAATGCGTTCACATAGTAGTAACTCATGGTACACAATGACATTAGTTTTAAATGTAAACAGTTTAAGCGTCGTGTTTTAAAATCAGACCAATAAAGTTATTTATAAGCAATTTTTCTTTCGACGCAAAAACGTCACGAACAGGATTCGAACCTGTGCGGGGAAACCCCATTGGATTTCGAGTCCAACGCCTTAACCTCTCGGCCACCGTGACTGTATAAATAGCTAACTGTGTCTGTGAACTTTTTATATACTAGTTTGTATTCACAATAGTTAGTATAACGTATTACATGCATTTATTATGTATTCCTTTCGACTGGATAAATCTAGTGGTACAATGCATAACGACGATAGGTACCGTGAGGGCAGAAGCAGTGTTATCGTTAATCCGACACTAGAGGGAGCCAAACACCATCAAAACAGCTCGGGTTGCGTACGGAAGTGACTTTACTCTATGATTAACCATAAGAGTTTCAATTAGTTTCAGAACGGCAACATTTATGCAACCAAAACACACCTATGAAACATTATCACTGTTTAATTATGCTGTAATAGGCAACACTCCTCAATCAAACACTCCTTTGCAGATTTCCCGAGTTCTGGAAAAAAACATCGCTTTATCGTTGATTCAAATGTCCTCCGCTTCCCACTAAACAGGCGGTGAAAGGAATTAAATTCATTGTGCTCATAGGGTCGAAATATGTATTTAACAAAATCATTTACAAAACTTGCTCTCAAAAGTTTTCAGATGGACTTCTCCTTTAGTAAGAAGTTTCAAACAATCGCATAAAGTTTGTTCATATGCATTTCCCGGAGAAAAACCATGAAGAGGACACATTTCTGTTAAATGTTTGAATAGTTTTCAGTGCCTTGAGAACAAAACGTTTGATTCCATTCAACTTTATTTTAATAGGGTGGAACCACACTAATATATTTTAAAACTTTGGCATAACAGTCACATGCTGTGTGTGTGAAGTTATTTTGTAATTTGGGTGAATCTATCATATGTTGTAGCTCTGATCCCCACACATGTCGTATCATGTTTTTATATAGAGCTCAAACTTGGCTATGTAAATAAGGGTGAGCATTTGAACCACTCCCTTCACTGAGATTAATCTTACAGTACCTTTTACCTACAGCTAGTTTAACTATGGTTTCTTGTGCAGTGTCGGTCAAACATGCAATTCAGTAGGACCACAATCTTTAAGCCACATTAAACAACTAGGATCTAATTATTACCTCCTTGACATCGAAGACTGCAAAACAAGACCAAAAACAACATTTTGACGTTATAAAATCTTTATTGATGTATACATTGCTATATTACTAGATGAAACAAGTGTCAGAAGGCGGTTTTTTAAACCCTCTAGGAATTATTGCTGTTACGGAAACTTCTTTGGTTTTAGTGGTTAACTAGATAAACAGTCAATAAAGTAAGAACACTTTATAATCAAAGTTGATGTTAAACATGATATCACTATAAGCAAATATCTGTTGCATTAAACAGCTCCCACATACAGTATGATCAAGACATAAACTGTCTGATTTCAGGACAAATAAGAACAGAATATTGCAGACATAAACAAATATATATCTATATATTCATTTTTAACATTAGCAGACAAAGACATCAATATAACACGTTTGCATGAATAAGCCTCAAAGCCAGTCACAAATTAACCTCTACAGTTCAAAAAATGTTCACACAAGCCTAGTGTTCAATCCCTTTTCAGCAAGATCATTTATACAAAGAAGAAACAAAAAGACAGTAAGGATTATCATAATGACGAAGTATGTTTAATAAACACAATTAACGGCTTCCTTAAAATCATTCATTTCTTTTTTTTACTTTACAGATCCCATTAAGCAGACTTGCAGTTTAAATTCTGTAATACATGAATAAAAGGCTTAAAAATCATTTAAAAAATATTTCTACTATTTCATACTTATCCATTGTAAGACCTCAAGAAAAATGTTGCATAGTTAAAATACTCCCAAAAATGGGGTACTATATTTTTGATTTACAATTAATCATCTATTTGTTATATAGGAGGCATCAATACCCATTATAACTTATTTCAGTTCCCAAGGTCTAATCCATTTTACACTCACAATTTTACATACATATGCCTAACCCTGAGGCAATTTCATCTCCCTTTCCCAGACTTCCCAACACCCAGACTTGTCCTCTTTCAACTACATGCCTAGTCATTTCCACAGGGGCGGAACACCTGTGGCTCCAGACAGTGTCTTCCTCTCTCTGCACCGTCTTAACAAAGAGGCCAGAGCATGAAAAATGTGCAGAGCAGGA
Organism: Eleginops maclovinus; assembly: GCF_036324505.1. NCBI lineage: Eukaryota > Metazoa > Chordata > Actinopteri > Perciformes > Eleginopidae > Eleginops > Eleginops maclovinus. Next base: position 20,706,476 of record NC_086355.1, on the reverse strand, counting down.
GTCATCTGTCAAAGCTAGGAATGCTGTCTTCTGCCTTTATCCACTTTTTTGACCTCTCTGGATCCTTGGCACCTGGTACCACTCGCTCAATTATTTCTAGGGAGTCATGGCATTAGACATCTGCACCTATGGCTGGTAGAGCACTAATTGTGTGCAACTAGAGGAAGTTCACTTTTGGAATCTTCCAGGCATGACTTACAAACAAAAAGTTTAAGGGAAATGATTAGAAATTGAATTTACAGCTTCTATGAACTTCTCAGCTTTTATGACTATGCCCCATGAAGTGTTAGCTGCGAGCAATTCCTCAGGAGAAAAGAAAAACTTCAGGCTTGTTTTAATATCACTCTTATCTACTAAAACTTAGGAATCCATACCTCCAGGACTGCAATTACTCAGACCAGCCTGTGCAAGGTAAAGAGACTGTAGGAGTGTGTGCATGAATCTGGGGGCCAACGATTTAGTGATGGTGCCCTGGCAAATGTATAAGATAGTGTTTATGTGTTGGTAAACATGTCACCATGCAAGTTATTGATGCCTGAACAAAGACTTACAAACACCCACATATCATGTAGTAACTCAAAACAAATGAACGGAGACAATATTTGCTGATAAAGTAAACTAACTCAGGGCAGATATCATAAAGATTCAATTTCATGGTGGTGAAACTAAATACCTAGATAGAAGTCTGCCTCACAGTGAAAAATCATGCACATAAACGTATAAAGTTGCCCTGCGAAAAAGCAAAAAGCGCTCTACAAGGCACTTTTAGTATGTCAGTATTAAAACCTGCAGGGTTCTTTGTGTTTAGACATCTACAGTAGCTTCTATCCTGCAACAATGTCCTTCATTGCACCAGGGTAATAAGGCACAATTGTGTTAACTGTTATTAGCAAATAAGTTTGTCCTTTAGCTTTTTAAGGCTAATGATAGACGTGATTTGCATAAACATTTAGACTATTTCAAATTTAGTTTTACTCCTGAAATTGACCAATTGGATCGCACTATGGAAGTATTTCTAGGGGCGCAATTGAAGGACAGGATACAAGGCAGCGCCACTCAAATTAATAAAGTATAACCACCTGTTAAAATCTTTTTTTCAGCCCAGTTTTCAAAGATTTAGTAAACAACCTCTAGTCCACTACAAAACACCCCAGGACTTTTTCACTGGAAACCCTGAAACTTCACTCATTCCAACTGTTACACAACCTGGCAACACACCTCCTCAACATTCTGTGGGCATTACCGCTGCTGTTGAAGATTTACTGTTTTTACAAAAAGAACACAAAGAATGAAGAGGCTGCTCATCAGTGAGGAAGAGAGCTCAGAGGCAGACAACCACAGCAGGAGGGAGACAGTTGGCCCAGCGCCCTGGAGATGTGCTGCTATTGAGGAGGTGGGCACCTGTTAAAGGGAGTGAGTTATGGTACACTGGCAGGTTGGTGCTTTCTTTGGACAAAATCTGCTGCAGGGTTTAGGAAGCACTTTAATTCAGACACACTGTAGGTGTATGTGTTTACCTAGTTGCTTCGACAGTCTGTTTCAAGGTGCTTTAGACTAAGCTTGAGTATTAAATGGTTAGGGTTGATGGTCCAAGTACGGACTACCTTAGGAATCCAAGAGTATGTTTCTAGTGTTTAATGACAAGAACATAAGACTTTTTATAGTGGAGGGAAAATGTGTGCCTGCTGGGTAATTATAAATGTAGAAACTTGAGCAAAAAAATATATAATGGTAATTAAGCGACCTGCTCTACAGCAACTGTTGCTGTGGGAATCTGCGTTTCTTCAGCTTTCTCAACAGGGCTTTTTTGTTTCTCTTCTTCCTCCTCTTCTTCCTCCTCGCCAACATCTTCATCAACCTCTGCGACTGCCAGGCCAGCGACACGATCACCATTGATCTCGCACTCAACGCTTGGTGCCTCTCCATTGATTGCTAGCTGTGCCTTGATGCTATCTGGGGTGGTGGAACTGAGCATCTCGTGGATATGCTCCACAACGCCTGCCTGCGTGTGCGCCCCTGCCGAGACAATCTCTCCATCCATGCTTCCCAGAGCAGGGATCTCCACATGGACCTCTTCCTCAGGTGAGCCCATGTCTGGTGTGGGGACCTCCCCGTCTCTGTTCTTCTTGACGTTGAAGGTCATGGGGGACACCTTGAAAGAGGACGACTTGGCAGTTGGGCTTTTGGGATGGTTAGGGGTGAAGCTCTTTCTTAATTTCTCCCGCTTCTCCGGAGGCACGATTTTTGTGGAGATCAGGGTCATCTTTTTCTCTATGCTCTGACGCGAGAAGACCTTCTTAAGGCTGTCCACCTTCTTCAGGCTGTTGCGCTTGAACTTATCAGCCCTTCTCTCATACGGTAGGGAAGGGCCCAGGCCCATCGCGGCGTCGCCCTCGAACATCTCATCCTCTTCATGGTGAATTGTAAGATCATCCTCGTCTGAGGAAAGGCTAATGCTCTGAAGACCTTCCTCATTGGCACGGCTGCCGTCAATAGAGCCGGTAACAGACGGAGCAGGAAGGATGGAGTCTGCATCATACTGGCTTGGTTGGGGGGTCCTGAGGGAGTCCTTGACTAACACACTGGTGGGGATCTCATTGTCTTCCTATGGGGAAACAGAAGGACAGAAACAGGAGGGTTAAGAGGGTGGTTTGGGATGAAATAATACTTGCATTTTGCTTGATTTGAATTATTTCTGGTCATAATCAGTTATGTAATATTTCAGGAGTTCAAACACATTACAATACAATTTGAATATATATCTTATGGCTAGCAACTGTAAATGGATGACAGTTTGTAATACACTACACATATTAAGTTGGTCTGCCTGCAGAGGACTGAGTAAACCAGTCCCTGCATGCCTCCCCTTTCTTCTCCTCAAGCCATCTGAGGAATTCCACCTGTTTCCCAGCAGGAGACTTACATTTCGCTCCAATTTTTCCCTCTTGTACTACTCTCTCTGCCTTTATCCCACCATGCTTGAACACATCAATGGCCATAAACAGAGTGAAATGGAGATCAGTAAGTTCGCTATCCAGAGTTTCACTTTGTTTTTCCTCAGTCTCTTCTTCCTCCCCCTTGCTTGCCGGCCATTCATCCATGCACAATCACGCAATCACACACATGCGGGCACACCCATACACAATGTTCCACTTCACTAGGGATTTATGGAGATAGAGTCCCCACCCCCCATAGCCTCCCATTCTTTCACACCCAGGAGTGAGTGGAGAGTGAAGGTGTAGCTTCAGTGGTTGGCATACTCCACTACACATTTGAAAGGCTCATAGACAAACCCTCCCTGTGACATCAGCTTTAAGAACCACCAGTGGATACTTGGGTTTGAATTGTTTGAATACAACACTGTGCTGCACATTTTTATTTTCAGGTACAAGGTATATCTGGGTATGAGCAGTAATACATTGAATCCAGCAAAAGCTTGAATGAATGGATTTGAGTCCTTGTGATCCCCCAGAGTGCTAACCAGGCTTGGTAATCATGTTTAGTTTGGCTAGGATTATAGAAGCATCGTGAAACACGGTTTTCCAACGCAGGGTTTCCCACACATATACTTAACACAGGCGGGCCGCCCAGGTATATTAACGGCCGCTAAAGTATATTTCAAGACCCATTTAGTTTTTTTCAAAGTTTTTTTATCCTTCCGCGAGCACAACGCCATCTGCGAACGATTTACTAGTGGACAATGATGCCTCGCTCTACGCCTCCTCTAGCTATTCGCTCTGCTATCGCGTGAAGGTTCTGCTAACAAGCGACCGACAGAAATGGAGACAGAGAAGACGACGTTGGAATTAATTTAGAAGACGTGGACACTTACAAGGTAAAAGAACTCCTTTTCTCCTTATTGTGTTGTTGTTTTCTGACTTTGGTAGGAGCTTCAAATTCTATGAAAGAAAGTGACAACTATGTTGCGTTGGTAGCTACAAGACTCAAGGCTGTATTTAATGTAGCCAGGCCAACTTTGCTGCGTGGAAGTTACGCCTGCTAAATTAAATATAATTAATTTTGTCTTTGGGCTATGGCAGTTAGAAAGACACAGATTAACTTTAGCTAAAGTTAGACTCTTAATTTCCCATGCATTTACTCCTCAGATATGAGTACTACACATTTTTTAAGAGAATATGGCGTGAGGATGAGGAGGAGAGACTACAGGTAACTATCCAATGTTAGCATTTGGCGTGCAATGGCAACCACCATCTGGCTACCACCACAAGTATATTTCAGATCTGTGGGAAACACTGCAAGGATTATTTTACTGAATGTTTCATAGAAAATATTCTGGCTTATAATTAAACTGTAACTAGTCAAAGGTCAATAGCCAAACTTCTCAAATTTAAGCGATGAAATATCAATATGAGGCACTAGTATCGGCCACTGTCACCATCATTATATGTTGCAATGACATACTTTTAAACAATAGTAGTTTCTCTTCACCGTGCTTGTAACAATGAGTCTGTGATATAAACTATGAATGCATTTCCAAGAATGCACAAAAGCTCTTAAGAAGTTACAGCATATTTTAAGTTACAGCATGCCATAGGGTCTTAAAGCAGTGAGCAATTCATCTTTTCCTGGGGTGTCATCAAGACATACTTAAGGACTGGGCCAACCAGATGGTCTAGAGTCCTGCCTTCAGTCCATTCTTCACTGAACACTCAATGGTGTGTTTCAGCTTAGACGGATGAGGGTATTTAAAACCTGGAATCTCTCTTTAGATTACATTTCTGGAAGAAATCTGGGAGAATTACGTTTTAGTATATGAGAATGTGATGTAGTACTCCATCAGAGATTGAAAGGTCCAATAAATATTACTTATTACAATAAAAAATGTGGGGTTTTTTTCTTAAAAGAACTTCTAGAACTTTTGTACCACGTCTGAGTTTTTCTGATTGCAAAAGTTGCTTAAGGAAGACAGCACTCTTTTTAGGCACCTAAACAATTTCATTGTGTACGGAAAGCTCTTGAAATGTGAAGAAATCCTGTAGAAACTCACTTTTGTTTTTACAACTTTGCAGACAGCCCATACCTCTAGCCTTGATCCAAACATGCAGGCATGAGTTCAGGTGTGTGCCAAGCATGTGTGGTATCTCCCAGTATGTGCTTATAAATCTGTCAGCGTGTTCTTAAAGGCACATCATCAACTGCAGAGCCACGTTTACAGGGAAATAAATAGAAAGAAGTCAGTTTTAAAATGTATATATATATAGCAAAACATATCGCAAAGTAGGGGTTACTAGTAAGGGTGGATACAGTGGACATACAGACACACCTTTATGGGTGACAATTCTACATATTCAACAATATTTTTCTGTCGTTCCTCATTATAGCTAAAACATCAACACACTGCTTCTCTGTATGTGCTGACAGTTTGTCACATTTTATTTACCACCAACAACCACAAGGGTCATGTTGCCTTTCTAAAATAAGCTGGGTGTCGTATTGAATTGCAGGTTTGTAACGTGAAAACCCAAAAAAGACAAAAGTAGCACCTTGGGGAACCACAGCTCCTGTTACCACTATCTTTGGTTTGGTCCCTTTCAGTTTTTGTTCTCTGCAGCTCTCTCCTGTCAAATCTGAAAGAGCAGTATCTGGATTTTGCTCTGACGCGGCACCGCACCCGAAAAGACTGTGTATATCCCAATGTGTTCAAGCAGAATCAAATCAGAGAGTCAGGAACTAGGTGGGTGACAGCGTTTGTACTGGACAAGTTAGGTGTTAAAGAAAAAATAAGACAGAGAGCCACCTGAATGGAGATAATATTACTTGGATGTTATGCTTATATTTTTTAGGGCAAACACAGTCAACCAATATGAAGTTTTAGGTCGTTTTTAGGTTAGGAAAAAAAAATCTGATCCAATATTGCCTTTCTAGACCCTCATTCCCTGATAATAAACACTAATCCTCCTCGTCTGTCGGTGTTAGGTTTTCTAAAGATTTCAATCGTGACTCCTCTGCTCCAGTCTAGGCACGCCGAAGACTTTCTGATTTGGCTCGAACATGTTTGATATAATGACTGTGGGTGCTGGAGTGTGTGGGAGGCAGCAACTGAAACTCAAAACACCTTCCAATGAAAACCAAGCTCTCCTAATACATGCTGTCCTAAACCCGCGGCAGTGTTGATATGGTCATGCTTTAAATACAATCGATGCCTCACTTGTCAAAGTTAATTGACAAGTGCTTATACTAGTCCCACAGCCAATCTCAAGTGTTCATTACTGCCTTTTTTATCACCAGTATTAAATGTATCTGGCTCTTTTTATACTTATTTTATTTGGTTTGTATAGGAAATGTTGTTGTTGTTGTTTTGTTCTCCAAATATTATAATGGTGACATTTGTATGTCCTCAGTTTAACCTATAACAAGCAAGCTAGAACAAACTAAATCTTCCTAAATACGATTTGACCCTATTTTCTCTCAGTGTGAGTATGTGTGTGGACCTCACATTCTGGCACTTTTCTCTTGGAACCCTGCTAATGAATGCATCCTCTAAGCAAGCCCTCATTACCCACTGAGAATGTAGTATGTGTATGTATGTGTGTGTGAGTGTCTGTGTGTCAGTATGTATTTGTGCAACTGTGTAGGACATAAGCCGTAGTTTCAAACAAGTGTTTAAGAGAGCAAGATGAGGGTTCATTAAAAGAAATTTGGAGCAAACCAAGGAAACAATGTTAATTTAGCGTGACAGCAAGTGTAGTGCTACGTTAGGGACTCGCACTTTAAAGACATTCGGAACGCTTATGTAATGGGAGTCTCATTTAACAGTTGCATGGTAAAACTGCCATCTAATTGCAAGTACTGCAAGGCATTACTAAGCCAGAGCTTATGTAAGGGAGCTCTCGGGAGTCTCCTGCTCTATTCAAACAGAAAGAAATCAGGGCGGGGCAGCACGGAGTCGCCACTGATGGGCTCATGTTACTCTGTGTGTGTTTATACCAAATGTGTAATGATACCCTATGATGTTACCTTTCCATTTGTTCTCTTGCCTTTGTTTATGCATTTGTGTCTGCATACTTAATGACAATCCCATCTGTCTTAGCTGTACGAGGTGTTTGGTGCTAATTAACAAACTTTATCACACCGCCACACTAAACTACGGCTGTATAGAATGTCATTTTCCCCCCTATTTTTCAAACGAAGCATGAAGCATTTGTTTTCATATGTTATGCGTCATTACCAGGGAAGTAACAATCTATCATTATGGATTGTTATTAATCTAATATCATCCATACAATGTCAAAACCTTGATGTATATCTTGGTGTTAACGCACAGTGCTGTTAGCAAGCGGTGCTAGCGCCTTTAGAGTGTTTGATGGTAGAACTAATGTTATAGCTGTGACCATATTAGTCCAATATCTGTAGAGTTTATTATCTTTGTAGGTGAATTAATTCGACAGGAGCGTTATTATTTTTTTTTTCAACAAATATTTTCAAAGGGCAGAGTAAAAGCACATCAATAGAAGGTGAATCTTTGTGAGTTTAAGTGTAACTGATCATGTTATAAAAGCATTAGTTATTGTCTGATATCTATTACAGGCTCTTCAATGGAATCAAAACAAAATCCTATTGAAATCATATCCTGCAAATATCAAATTGTTGTCAAATATTGATGTATTCTAATAGTGATTAAACCCTGGTCAAAAACCTTCAACAAAATCATTATATTTTAACAAAGCAATTTATTTAATTAAATGTGATTGTGAAATAAATGTTAAAGAATGCTACTCAATTCCATATGAACCCTAATAATAACTCATATCTGGTCGGTATTTCACATTTGTGTGAGTGTGTCTTAGCAACTTCAGAAGGAGTGTTTTCCTCGGCCCTCAGATGATGAATGGAAGGTTTTTCTAAATCTTAACAGGCGAGGTTAGTACAGGTGTGTTGGCACAGTGAGTCAGGTGCCAATGAGAGGGTACACCATCACCATCACACACACAGAAATGCATGTGTGTGCACACTAGCTACTGCCAAGACCCTGCAATTATTCTGTTAGAGAATAAAAAAGACAGGAGGCTTGGATAAAAAAAATGTTAAAAAACAGGGAGAGCAGAGATTGCAGACAAAATGAATTGAAAGCTTTTCATAGCTTGATATTAGACCTTTTTGTACTGCGTATTTCAAACAAACGGCTTTGGTATCCTCCCCTTTTTTCTTCTCTGAATTCTACCCACCCTCAAATTACTGTCTCAATGCACCTATCCTCTTTATCTGTAATACAACCTCTCTTTTTTCAAGACGTCCAAGCAGAACGCTCTCCCTGCACCCTCTCACACACAGCCTTATCCATTGAGTTAACAAGCTCTACAGTCTCTTTTGCAGTTGTCGGCATATGTTTTGATTACATCCTTCCCATTAACAGTGCTGTGAGTTGTTCCACAGTTCAATCCTACCCAGTTTGTTGCGTAACAACACCCACCCACCCCCCTCCACATGCACCCCAATGTGCACCACGAACCATCTGTGGACAGAGGAAGGAAGGAGGAAAGGAAGGAAAGGAAATGGAATGCTGCTATTTGTCATGGGACTGGTCTACATGATAAACTCTCAATGTACTGTACACGGTATCAGAGTCCATATGCTGACTCCCACCAATGGTGTGTAACAACATACCAGGAACGCTCTATTTGTAACATACATTTTAATCTATCTCTAATTCCAAATGTATGCCTCTTGGCCTAATACGCGTGTAACTCTGCATAATGTTTCTTTGTCATCCTCACCCCTCCCATGCTTGCCTCACCAAAAGAAAACACAACATGTTTACAGGCAAGCTTGTGTAATCCCGCAACACAATAACCAATTCAGGCGCGAAGTCATGCTGACGTCCCAGCAGGAAAGGAAATTGTGACAATCTAGAGAGGCGCCGAATGTTGCTGATGACATAAATTATGAGGTAGGACGTCTGTTCGCTCAGCCCGTAATTTACAGGGGACCAGTCTTTGCACTTTGGGGGATGATGGCGTGTTTTGTATTCTGTGCTCTAGAATTCTCATAATTCATTTCATACATGGCATGGTGATCATTATAATAACACCATGGATCATTCCGCTGCTTGAAACTTAATGCCCTTCCTATACATCAACGAATCACAGCGCTAAACCTGCACTTTCCCTTTCATGTCTTGCAACATCCACTCTACATGTATGATGAATGAGGTACAACATATATTGCAGTGTCACCGCAACACATTCCTATACATTTACAGCTCTTGTTGGTCCTGTTTTTACTCTGCCCCATGGCTAATCTCCTTGAGACTTTTTGTTCAAATCTCTCAATATCCCCCCCTTTTATACACATTGTGTTCGGCACAATCCCAAACCGTGCATATCAGAACTATTGTTTGATAAGGTCTTTGTGGATATACCAAGAGCATTTTTGATAAGGCTACCACCAATTGTCACAATGTTTACCCCCTCGTGTGGAGGCCAAAGGTCAGGGGGATCTGCAGAGAAGCCCGGAAGTCATTTCAAAATGAGTTGTATCACCATGTTTTTTTTTAAGAGCAGAGAAAGGAGAACACTGAAAATCAGCGTGTCTATTGTTTTCCCTTTTCCTGCCATGGATATTGTGGCCTTGACCAGTGGATTGGACGGACACCAAGGTTGGAAATGTCAAGAAGCAGCAGACACGTAGATGGATTTTCATGTGAGAGAAAAAAAGGGAGGTGACAGGAGGAGTCTAAAGCTAATTTCATTTTTTTACTGCATAATAACACCTTGAGCTTCAGCATAACGAACTCCCATGTTGTTTTTCTAACTATAATAACTGTAATCCCTCAATAAGTCATCACCTGTGTCTGACACGTCATACTGTGTCAGAAAGCTCAAATGAATAGAGAGTGAAAAATAGCATTTGACTACAAGTGAACAAAAGAGCTGGATGACATAACCTTATTTGTACCTGTGGCAAAATGTAGCATGCTAAATAGGTGCTCTTGGCAGTTTTGAAGAAAAATAAGTGAAGTGCACCATGGGAAATGCTGGGAGGGATAAACTAACAAGATATGCTACTTTCTTTTCTTTGTAAACACAGCTTTGTTGTATCATCTGGAAAATGTTGCATATTCTTTTATAGCATTTACTTTTTGGTTCACAGCTAATAAAAAATGACCAACATAATTGACTAGTCTAGCTAGCACGCCACATTATACATCATCAGTCGTGTGTGCTCTCTGACACTTTGTCAGCACTTTTTTATGTCAATGAAGCTGTTACGACTAGTCTTCCACAGCAGGATTCTGCAGTTGCAAACTTGCCTTCGCCTCACAGCAGACTTGTCAAACCTGAATGAGACACCAGGGTGAAGAGTGAGCACTTAAAGTATTACTTCCCCATCAACATGCATGTCCTGACCTTTTACCCATACAATTTGCAAAGTTAAGTATTTCTATTGTCAAAGCTCAGCCATTAGGTGTAATTGTTAGGCGACATAACAGACCAGATTTGTCATTTTTTCCTTCTGCCCATTGTTTTTTCTATTTGTATTAATCTCAGTTTCACACTCCTCCGCCCTTTATTTTCTGTTTTCTGCAAACAAAGAGGATAACTTGAGGAATGAACCCCAAAGGAAAAAGTAAGTAAGATGACGACAAAGCTAGAGGCCATGCCATAAACAAACCTCATTGTTCATTTTCAAGACATGTCCAATAGGCTTCGCAGCAATGTTAGATTATTATTACTAAGACCAGTTTTACTCCAATCCAATGGAATTCTGCCAAAAACAAGTCACCACTAACAACTTGTCACTTGTGCAGGACACAATAGGAATGTCGTACTTGTGTGCACTTGTAGGGCTCAAAGATTTGTCTGAAATATCTCATTGTGATATTTTTACCTAACATTTGAATTGTAACATTCAATATAAACCCCAGGCTTGTATATGTGGTCCACAAAGTGTCAAAGAATTGTTCCAGAATTGTTTCGGCATCAGCACTGTGATGAATTAATAAACATAGACAAATAGCGGGGTTTCAAAGAAGGCAAAGTCAAACACAACTTGGACTTAATTCAAAAAGGAAAACACACAAAGTTGATATTACCAATACCAAGAGTCTGTCTGAATGAACATAATCAACTCAAATGATCAGATTAATTTATCAAACAGCCAAAGCAGGCCCCGCTAGTCACCAACCACAAATTGAAACTGAGCAAGGAAAACACATAAATGGAATTGATTGCAATAATAAAACACAATGTCAGACATTCTTCACACAATTTGACCAAACACAGCTATTTTGTCATCTTATAGTGAAAATGAACAATCAGAAAAAGTCAGTAATGTTTGTCAGTATTTTCTAAAAGCATGCAGCCTTATTTTTACTTGTCAAAAGCAGAAGAATTTGTTTACAATTATTTATTTCCATTAAAAGTGTCTCAACAAGCCGTTCCTTTGTGTCATGCACTATGCTAGAGCCCTGAGCCAGGGTGCAGTAGTAGTTAATCATATGAAATACACCTGTGCTTTTTCTACTGCGACTGACCCAATGTCTGCTGACTGCGCTATTTTACAGCTGCCAATGAATAAGCTGACTAACAACTGGTCTAAGCTAGCTGATATAGCTAGCTACAACAGCTACCTGGGCCATTTTCTTACATTTGTAGAGAAACCCTCAATAACATGTAGGCTTAGCAGGGGCCAACGTTAGAGGACAGAACATGCAAATGAGACCAATACTGGAATGTGTATTTCTCCTCTTTTTGTAGAAACTGGTCGCCTCCCTAAACCTCCAGCCCCGTATTTACACTAATGTATCTTGTGCCTGACTCTGCACTTAGCACACTGACACAAACTGCCCCATCTAACTCCTGCGCAGATAGGAATGGCAAATGTCACATTTTGGATTAGTAAATGTAAAGTAATCCTTGATTCTGAAACTGTTCATCCACCATTCTTGCTAATAAAACAACATATTACTATAATGCAGCAATACTGATTATATACTCAGAATAAACATCCTATTTTCTTTAATGTTACTGTGAGAAATGTCTCTAATATTACATTTTGCTAACTTAATTATTCTGTCACTTTGAGTCAATTACCCTTTCACTTTAAACTTCACCATGCGTTAAAGCCTGGTATCATAAAGAACCAGAATGTTTGAATGCACTGAAACAGCTAGCACTGCTTTAGGCTACAAGCTGGTCGAGGGACACATACAAGAAATCTCAGCTGTAGCCTACAGCTAGCAGCCTGCTCCAACCTGTCCAAATGAATAAGATCTTCTAAAAGGAGTATGCACTGAAAACACACACACACACACACACACACACACACACACACACACACACACACACACACACACACACACACACACACACACACACACACACACACACACACACACACACACACACACACACACACACACACACACACACACACACACACACAGTTTTGGATTAGGTTGAATAAGTATTCTCAGAACTACTGAGCCAATTCTCTCTCTTGCTGTACAGTATTTAGCTTAAAGGGTTTCATTTGTAGCAAAACTTTACCTGTGTCACTTTCGATGTATGGACATGAACAAACTCCATCATTAAGTTTAATTTGCATTTAGGGTAATGAGCTCTGAGTCATTAAGCTTAAGCTAAGAGCTTGGGGCAGGGCTGGGAACAGAAATACCAGTTTGTCCTCCATCTTGGAGTATGAATGGAGTGTGGAAACACACTTCCTGCTGCTGAAAGGTAAGATTAAGTCACAACCTTTGGTCAAGTGCTGATGTACAAAAGCACTACGACGTTTAGTAGCAAAGCAAACAAAATGGCAATGCCTGAAGGGAAGTCTATCACTCAAAATCTCTACACCACTGTAAATATTTTTTGTATGCAATGATGTTTCAGTGTGTGGTTACGAAATCCGAAGAGTCTTTTTATATTTAACTTATCAAGAATATTGCTCGCCCACAATATTGGATAACTGATATTGGGTCCAATTTACCCCTCACGACAGACGTAGGTTTGTTCCCAATTTAAAGCTGGTCTGAACATATTATATGCCTAAAGGAGTGGAAGTGTTTTACAGTAAAAATCTGAAAACAAAATAGCTCACAGAGAAGCTATCACCAATTAGATGTTGCATGCTTTAGCATGACTTGCTAACGTTAGCTGGTAAATCATGCTAATTTGCATCTAATCATTTTTTTTTACTTCTTTGAATTCATAAGATAATCGATTCCCCAGAATCACCACTCAGAAAAAGTTATTTTAAACTCCCTGCTTGTGTTTTTTTCACTGAATTGTCTTGTGCTTACATTTTTAATTAAAATATTAAAAAGTCTGTAGTCTTCCTCATGTTTTCATTAGTTAATAATGAAATTCCTCCTACTGTGCATCTTCCATCAACAATAAGCATGTTGCAGTCATTGTGTTTAGTTTGGCTGGGGAGGTAGTTCCTCTTTCCTTCAGAATGTGATATGAATGTCCCTTGATAGATTGTGAGAGCTCAAACTGTTACTCCCTGCTAGTTTGCGATTACGGATCCCAAAGACGCACACAAACATCCTCTTCCCAGGGCCCACACAACAACTCCCTTTTACCTTGATAAAAATCGAGCCTTACTCTGAACCCGCATGTACAAGGCGGGAGAACAAATGCAATTCTCACGGCGTTCAAATTCAATTTGCCATAGTGGTCGACTTGTTTGTTGTGATGAAATTCCACTGTGAAATAAACACAGATGGGGAGATTAAGATCTACTCAGAAATAAATTACTTCTGTCCCAGGAAATTGAATTCCAAATATGGCGTATTTCATGCAGCATGCCACAGTGATGCAATTTAGATAAGTTCTCCAGGGGGGTTCTATTTAAACATTCAGGTAATGAGCCTTAGAAATTAATCTGTGTGACAAATAATAGAAAGACATTATATTTACAATCCAAGACAAAACATTTTACTTTTCTAAACGGTAATTACCAAGACTATTTCCATAATGTACACAATGGAATGTCCCGATGCCATGGGAATTGTAAGTGCTCTGCGTGTGTGTGTGTGTGTGTGTGTGTGTGTGTGTGTGTGTGTGAGTGAGTGTGTGTGTGTGAGTGAGTGTGAGAGACAAGGCCCATCGAAGGGAGGGTTTGTCGGGACAGGAAAAGCACTGATGCACAAAAACAAACAAACAAACAAACAGGGGCCAAGCATCGGTAATGAAGTCCTCATTAGTCCTTGTTATGCACAGGAACGCAGCGGAGTGACAGACAGCGCTGCCATTTTGGACTGACCGTGGCCAGAGCCTGGAGCGGGCATAGACCCCTGCTCCCTGGCTGCAAGAGTGGGCGTTTACCCCAGAAACCCTCTGTTTTTCCACCTCGGTTGGCACGTAGAGGGTGATAAGTGTTCTGGATCAATTTTGGTGAGTGGGAAGAGGAGGAGGAGTGCCTCTTGACCAATGGCTAAAAGGCTGGTATACAGAGTTTGGCTCTTGGGTGTGCAGCAAATGTGCATTATCAAAGAGTTGCATGAGGCATGCGGCGTGGACTTTCATGTCGTTTCAGGAAATCAGGACAGGTGGCTGGACCAAAGACAGAAAAACCGCTTACACGCAATTTTGAGTTTGTATCGATAGACAGGAGCAGTGGGAGAGCGATATGAGAAGTGGAAACAGCAGTTAAACATAAACTGGGAGATATCAGATAGATTAGAGCACAGCCCCAGATGGAGGTAATCCAGAAAAAGGACACACAACACTGGAGGCAAAAAAAAGATTAGGTGGAGCAGAAAGTGATGGCCACAGAAAGGAGTCAAGTAGGACCCCCAACAAAGGCTGATTGGTCCTTTTATTTCCCGCTCTCCTCAGGCATGCCAAGTCTCATTTACTAGCTCTGTAACTGCATACACCTGACCCAACACATCAGGATAACATCCAATGGGCAAGTTGCACGCACACACATGCTGCACACACATACCTAGCTCTACTACACCCATGGTCTGCTCATAGTTTGCTCATTTTGGAGGGAAAAACTCAACTCAGTAGAATGCAGTTTGGCACTTTTAACTAGAGGCCTGTGGGCAACACAAAAATCCTGAGGAACTTTGTGTAGGTTAGTGCAAAACTGTCTTATGTTAATTCTAATATTAGACAAATACATTCACATGATGCATTGAAGAGAGAACAATTTGAGATATTTGCACAAGGATAATAAATATCCAGAGGACACAATGATTTGAAAAATCCACTGAAAAACAATTAGTTCGATCAACTCGCATTACCTCCAAAGAATCAGTACACTCCCTTTCAGCACATAAAAACCGACGGTCGATTTAAACAAATTGATCTGCGGGGCCTCACCCACGGAGCCACCTTGTACAGGGTAAGTTCTTGGCACCTGTTGAGATTGAACAACAGAGCCTCAGTACCTGGGAAACCAGATAACAACGGCGGTTAAAAGCTCTCAGTCGCTCTGGATGTGTCAACAAAGGCCCCCTCCTTTTTGCTGCCTGGGCACACACACTTGTACGCACATGCTCAGTCACACACACACACACACACACACACACACACACACACACACACACACACACACACACACACACACACACACACACACACACACACACACACACACACACACACACACACACACACACACACACACACACACACACACACACACACACACACACACACACACACACACACACACACACGCACGCACGCACGAAACATACTCGGGGACCATGCGTAGGTCGTGTTTTTTTTCAGTTGAGTGGAAATGCATCCGTCAACACAATATGGAACTGCTTTCATCTCGCATGGCAACCATATGATAATTATGCAAATCATGAATCCAGGTTGGAGACACAGAGTTAAAGGAATACACCCTCAAAATTATCCTTTGTACATCAATTCATTTGGATTTGTGAAGTGAACTTTTGTAAGTGTATAACAAATCCAAAACCTTAGAAAACTCTTGATGAACCTAATCCACATTTATAAAAAACATTAATAGAATAATTCATTTTCCTGAGAAAAAATAGAATTCAAGGTAACACAAGGTGAGTATTTGATATGCAATGGGTCATATTAGGTTTCAACTGTTTTTATGTCAAGGATACTTTCCATTGGTTGTTTCCTTGGGAAATTGGCAAGTTTATCAATTTTTAACAGCCAGTATAGAGCTCACCCTCACAGGTGTGATATGGCAGTTAAAGTGGTGAATTCATCCAAAAGCCATCCGTCTCTCTGAATTATGACTGTGGGGTGTAAACAGATCCAGTCCAAGTCAGTGTCTGAGCCCTCCTCTATTATCCTCTACAGCTTCATTCCCAGACACACCCTTCTACTAGCACACGCATAGAGGACATGAGTGGGAAGAGCCTTACATGCACATGTATAGAAACCCTTAAGATCTTAACTTATATTCAGAATCCAGATCAAATCAGTGTTTTTACACTATTTTTGTGTGTTTGAAATTTCAGTGAGAAAAAAAATTAACCTCTCCCCCCAATTATTGTGAATTGACCTATACATGTTGCCTACTTCCTGTTCAACAAGTTTTAAAGTGTTGAAATTGTAAAAATGTTCTGTTCACATTCACTGTGTCACATCGTTGTGCAAACTAGGCAAACAATAAATGTGCGCACATCGGAACACACCCACTACTGTAGTCAAATGTGTATGCAAATACACACACACACACACACACACACACACACACACACACACACACACACACACACACACACACACACACACACACACACACACACACACACACACACAAGAATGAAGCCCCACGATGCAAATATATCTTGTTAAAAAAATAACCCACGTATAAACTTTAACAGGTAGCCCTGCCATTTAGGGTTTCGAACTCCAAAATGCTGACTCATACATTTCCCATAATGCTCATCTTTCATTCGAAGCTATACTACAAGTAAATTGAAACTGTTTATAACCCCTCACTTCCTTTTTGCAACAAAAGCTTTTATTATATATAAATGCTAGGCCTCAAGTCAGCTAAAACAACCCAGATGACATCACTATGACAACACAAGGGACGTTTTCTCAATGTGTTTCCCTCCAATGAAAGATTAGAAACTAAAATGTAGCAAAACTCAACTTTTGTCAGTGGAGTACCCCTTTAAGATTCCACCATTCCAAGCATTGAGTGGTAGGCCTACTGCTTAATTTCTCTTCCTATCTCCATATTTTCTCACCTGGAAGATGAGCACTTTAAAGTGGTTCCTCTTCAGCAGGTGGCTGTGGTTGGACTCCAGCTTCTTCACCTGCACTGCCTGTTTGTCCATGCGCTCCCTCACATCCTTCAGGTGCCCGCTCACTTTGCGTGAGCGCTCGAGCAGCTTGCTGACGCTGTTGGAGGTGCTCAGGTGGGTCTTGGACAGGCGGGTGACGTCGCCCTGCACGACACGCACGGCGCCCTCCAAGTCGGCCTGCCGCTGCTCCATGCGCTGCTGGTTGTCCTGCACCGCCTCCAGCATGTTCACCAGCTTGTCGAGCAGCGCCACCACGGTGATAGCGCTCACCTGGCCTCGGTCTATGGGGCTACCCGGCACGGCCGTGGTGGGGCTGGTGGGAATTTTGAAGCCCAGCCGGGAGAGGGTGCCGGTTGGGGTCGGGGAGGACGGGGCTGAAGACGGGCTGTGGCTCGGGATGAGGAGCTCCATGTTTTCGGGCTGCTGCTGTGGGATGGTGTGTGTGCTGCCGGTGACGCTGCCGGGCTCGGTGTGGGACCCGTTTTCTTCCATGGTTCACAGGTGGTCAAATGTCCCTTTTCAAAGCGTAATTCACCTAACAGTTAGGAAGGAGTTTGACTCTCTCTGTGCTGCTGTCACTTGCCCCAGCTGAGAACTGGAGCTGGGTGTTTTACTTCTTGGAGTTAATTCTACATCCACGCCCCTTTCTATCTTTCCCTTTCCACACACACACACACACACACACACACACACACACACACACACACACACACACACACACACACACACACACACACACACACACACACACACACACACACACACACACACACACACACACACACACACACACACGCTGTGAACTTACAAAACACCTCCCCCTGAAAGCCAAAGGGAGGGGCATGGTTGCTATAGGAACCGTGCAGGCCAAGCCCTATTGACAGAAACGAGGTAAAGTTGGTGTGTGTCCTTCCTTGTATGCTGCTAGCTTGCTTTGTGTTTTCGTGACTGCCAACAATTCCAATTTGTGCATGCCACACTGCATTTTTAAATATGCATGAATGTTAGTTTTGTTTACTGCACTCACTGGTGTGCTATTGTACTGTAGCCTACCAAATTGGACTGGATTGCATTGTATCAACAGGCATTGGTGTGTGTGTGTGTGTGTGTGTGTGTGTGTGTGTGTGTGTGTGTGTGTGTGTGTGTGTGTGTGTGTGTGTGTGTGTGTGTGTGTGTGTGTGTGTGTGTGTGTGTGTGTGTGTGTGTGTGTGTGTGACCCACAGAAACAATGTGAAGATAAAAGTACAATGCAAATCAGAAGTCCTGTGTTTCTTCAGCTGTATGTTTCCTCTCACATGCTGTCGATATATCCTGGAACATATTTCCGTTATGTTTAAGTCTAGTGTAAGTATGTGTCCCACTATGCCCATGGATGGGTTACAGAACGGGGCTTACTGTGGACAGGCTCAGGGGCCCAAAGTGTCAGGATAATACCCGGCCTTCAACTGCAGAAATGTCACTCAAAGAGACATGTACCAAACAGGAAGATACTTAAAATAACCACAAAGGATCATAACAACTAAAAAGACACAACAACAAAAAACTACAAAAGTTCCCAAACAACTACAAGCTGATGCAAAACAGCTAGAATATGAAGGAAAACAAATATGAAAAAAGTTTACAAAGAGATACAACAAAACCACAATGAGAAATTAAACTACAAATAGACAACACATTACCTTAAAGGGAAATAAATAACTACAAAGAGGCAATACAAAATACAAACGCATAACAAATAGAAAACAATGTCACACAGTAAACTACAAAGAGACAACAAACTACAGAGACAAAAAAACCCACAAACAGATTAAAAACAACTACGAAGAGACACAGTCAATACAGAGACAACATATGACCACACATAGACACTAAAGGACCACAAAAATCCACAAACATCAACAAAAAGAGGCTTAACAACTACAAAGATATAGCTTCTATTGCACTACTGGACTTGAACGCTGTTCATTTCACATTTAGTTCCTATTTAATATTCCATTCCTGCAACAACCAAATGTATATACAATGTCCTACTTTATAGTACTGCTTAGATCTGTTTATTTTTTATTTCATTTTGTGTTCATTTTGTATGTATATCTTAGACATTTGTTTTTATTGCTTATCTATCTATCTATCTATCTATCTATCTATCTATCTATCTATCTATCTATCTATCTATCTATCTATCTATCTATCTATCTATCTATCTATCTATCTATCTATCTATCTATCTATCTATCTATCTATCTATCTATCTATCTATCTATCTATCTATCTATCTATCTATCTATCTATCTATCTATCTATCTATCTATCTATCTATCTATCTATCTATCTAAAGTCTGTGTGTATTCCTCTTATATCTGAGAGTAGGTGGGGTCTTTTGCATGTCTGTGGCCAGTGTGCCATTGTCTCCTCATGCAACCATGACTTTTCCTATGCTTATATGTTAGTGTATTGTGGGGTGTGTGGCCCTATGATCGCCCCTTTCCTCTCCCCCCTCTTGTTTTCGAGCTCTGTGACATGGCATGGAACACACTGACATGGAAATGTGGAAATCCCTGTTTCAACAATGAGCTCATCCGTGCCCTGGTATGATGCCCTGCATGGCCCCTCTCTCAATCCGTCTCTTTGTCAACATCACTGTAGATATTTCATTCACAGTAACACAGCCGCTCTTTCAATTTAACTTGTTCTGAAATCAAATAAATATGTGGTACGTGTCAGTGTGTTGCAACAAGTGTTGGTGTCTGTTTGTTTTCATGAAAAGAGAGAAGACTGTGTGTTTAAGTGTGGAAATCTCCTGCATTATAACTGTGACAAGGATCTATTTGATCACTGCGGACTATGGGAGGATTCCAAGCCCACACCTGAGTTTTATTGGATTCTGCCTGATAAAGTAGAGGCTTGGTCAGCTACCATCAACCTAAGATCAATACAAAGTATTCACACCCTTAGACTGAGATTAGATTTTCTGTTACTAGTTATTTACATACTGAAAAGACACACCTAAGATCTGTATTCAACTTTTTGGGCAGAGTCTAAGTCCTCAGATTGGAACCAAATCTGTTTTTAAAATGACTTCATTTCAGTGATACTAATTTGAACGAGTATTGAAGAAAAAATTATATATTTCTGCTCATTTTGGGAGAAAAAAATTCTAGTTTTCTTCAACACAGAATTCTGATCAGTTTGTAAATTAATGTCTCATTTACAGCAGATTTGGTGAAATTTGACAGTCAAAACGAATGTGAAATTTTGCATAAATGAAGGTTTAACCTTGCTTACAAAGCTAGGTAGTGCTGAGGTTAGCTAGAAATATGGGATATTTTGGTTGTTTTTTAAGCTTATGGTACCTGGCTTTGCTGTGCCTCACTTTTCGCAAGCTCCACCCTTTCGCTACTTCTGGTTTTAAATATGGCCAAAATGCCAAACTCAATACTTTGATTGGTATTCTGCCGACCAATGGTTGAAGTGCCAGCTTTTATACAGTGTATGCCCTGTTCCTTCAAAACAGTGTGGAAGAGCTAGCCTGACCCTATCGGAAAGTGAAAGATCTGCCTACCAACCCTTCTAAAGATCGGTCATCAGCTCATTATATCTTGTATGTTTAATACTAACAAAAAAATATGTTAAGGGAGCTTAACTGGCACTTGAAATGTCTTTGCTTCAGAATTAGCAAGACTAGCTGTTTTTAGTTGTTGTGCTAAGCTAATCGACAGTGGCAGTAGCTTTACATTTTACAGACAGATATAATAGTGATATCAATTCTCTTCCCTTACTCTTCAAAAGCTAAAAGTTCTTTGTCAAACTTTGAGTCCAAAGTGACCATCCTTTTCACTTGACCTATAACCTCAGTAAAAACATATAAGTTCATGGTCTAAATTGCTAGTTTAGTTTTTTCTTCAACACAGCATTATGATCAGTTTGTAAATGAATGTTATTTGTCAAACTTTTCTTTCAAAATGAAACTAATACCTTTCTCTTATAATTCCATCTTCTCTGCTACACATATACTCAGAAGTGCTCTTGACAGATTCTCCCATGTCAATATCCAGGACTAACACCTCTTCTGGAGGTTACTTGGTCGACAAGCTTCAAAGCTGTTGGAGTAGAGTAGAAGTGCTAGACACACACTCACCCCGAACAAATTTCCTTCCTCCTTTAACTCAAAACCCCAGTGTCTCTGACCCTGTGCTATGTCGTTGCTCCTCCTTGGAGGCACACACTTTTGTCAACATAAAAGTGTGACCTTCCATTCCTAGTGTTTGAACTCTTGACTTTTCCCACTGTCACCCCTCGGACAGAACAGAGGGAATGATGCTCCCATCCTGTAATTCTTCCAGCCGTCCCCCTCCTTTCCTTCTCTCTGCTTCCCCCTTTTCTCCATCACTCCCTCTTCACTTTTTTCTCTTCTTTCGTATCTTCTGCTTTCCTGAAGTCCTCCAGTGTTCCCAATGGTCTGGTATGTTTCACACATTCCCAGTGTTGTGTCAAGGAATGCTGGGCCTATTTTTCAACAACACTATGTATTTATTTAAGGGTCCTTTTTGCTATCAATCCTCCTCCAGTTACATAATATAGTAGAATACACTAAAAAACAATAATGTCATACACTCATGCTGTCAAAGAATGGGAAATAAAAAAGAGTGGATTGACATTTTAACAGGGTTAGCAAATTTGCCCTCTGGAGGTCAGGGAATGCAAATGCATGATGTAATTCTAAAAATACAGTTCGAGTTAGACCTTTTATATCAGAGCCACAGTCAATTAAAACAGTTTCAATCAGAATTCATGTACTTTTTTTTACTGTTCTCAATGTGGTCATGATTGACTGATTTCTTATTTTGCCAAAGAGCATAGTCATGCACACATGTTCCCAAAACTACAAGGGAGTTCAGCTCCTGCTGGAGGAACAATTGTATCATTTCAGCAAACATGCCGCAGCAGGTCACATCATCAAATGAATGAGCTTTGTGTGCTGGGAACCTTCCTGGAGTTGCTTTAAACCCTTCAACAGGAGGTGTGGCATCACTGTAACCGTTGGCTGTTGGCATACTACCAGGGTGGATGACTGTTCTTTTTCAATATTAAAATCAATCCTGTGCATTGGGATTATTTGTAATCAAGTTTCACAGAAGTAAGAAATGTTTTCTTTTCCTGAAAGTAGTTTTGACCTGAAGCACCAACCCACATGTTTTTTTACAAACCAAATGTAGGAGATTACATTTTTAATACACATATTTAATCACCTGCGTAAAGTACTTTCTTCATTTGTTCACTGTCTTTGTTCAACTTAGCATGTTCTACAGTCCTTGTCATCGCTGACTGCAAATGTTGACTTAAGAAGATGATCAGAGTCGCTGTTGCCCTCAGGGTCACTCCAGGCCACATGCTTATCTAAGTGCCTGCTTGGGATGGATACAAGAATGTAACAGGAACACCTTCAAGGCAAACCCCATGAGGACTTTTATTTATGACGGTTGCCACATAGACAGTTGGTTTGATGATATATGTTTGTTTTCTGGTTGTTAAATTAACAATATACTGAGACAGTGAAGGTCCTTGGGAATGACTAGGGTGTGAGTATAGCATATGGTGTGTTATTCTGTTGTTTAAATGGCTAATATTAACATCAGTCCAAGGGAAAACAGATGAGAATTGTAAAAGTATGTCACCTCCATTTGCAAGGTCAAGCCAAAATACCTTAGGTAGCGATGCACCTCAACACAATGGTTAGACAATTTTTGGAATTTGGTATTTTTAACAACTGGGAGGCCAAACATGGAGGATAACCATGAACATCCACTGACCCCAGCACACTGCAGAGTAGTCGTCACAGGAAAAATTACAGAAAAGGGAAAACAGATTTGGTCAAACATTTATTTTAAAGTTATTTAAATTGAAAATCTCATGGGGATGATTCAATGAGTTACAAACAAACTGACACCATGACCATGAGGATTAGTCTAGACAAGATGTTGATATCTGAAGCATTCATGGTTTAGTTCAAGTACCGTAGTATTGACCAATCTTGTTTAATTGGATGTAAGCAGGAAACAGTGTAGAGATGCAAGATAAAAGGCTGGATAACATTACTAGGTATGCAAAAACGAAACATTCTTACATTTAAAATCCCATTAAGTAAAGCATGCAGGTTTCTTAGGTCAAGGCAATGAAATACTTAGATTTATATATTTGAATCTTATCAGATTTCCTCTCCGTTTGTTAAACAAAGGCTGTTCTACAGTACTGCTCATGCACTAGCTTCCTCATAGAAGTCAGCTTTGCTCACTCCAGGTAATGTGATATTTGCAACAAAAAGCTTTCCTGATCAGAGTTTAAATGGGACCTGTATTTCCTGTCATTACCAACAACAGTCCCACACAGGTGGTCATACCTATGATGATACGATGGATATCTGGCAGTGTTTGGTTTGTATAACCAGGTCAGACTGGATGTCTGGTTGCACAGTGGGAAAAAGGGGAGAAATGGTACCCCTTTGTCGCTAAATTAAAGACCCCCATAGAGAGGAAAATGGCATGCTGGGACCAAAACAGATGGCAATGGATCTTCAAGTGACCCTTTTCCACAGACCAGCATGTGTCTTACACACGTGTGTGTGTGTGTGTGCGTGTGTGTGTGTATGTGTGTGTGTGTGTGTGTGCGTGTGTGTGTGTGTGTGTGTGTGTGTGTGTGTGTGTGTGTGTGTGTGTGTGTCTGTGTGTGTGTGTGTGTGTGTGTGTGTGTGTGTGTGTGTGCGTCTTTTCTGTGGAACTATCAATTCTGAAGTTAATGGACCAATTTCCAAGGTGTTGAGCTTTACACACATGGAATGTGAGAAAATGCCTTGTGTACGTGTGTGTGTGTTTGTTTGTGTCAATGTATGTTTTCAAGTGTCCAATACGATCAATCTTCAAACCAATGGGCCAATCCTTCCCTGCCAAAGGAGTTGAGGTGCCGTTTGTTGATTGTAAAATCAATATAGAAGGATCTCCTGGCCCAATGGTTCCCAAAATCTGTATTCCTTGAAGACAGCATTTCAGCTAAATTGTTTGATTTTGCTCTTATTTCATTCATCACGTGTATTCCCACCATCAGATATATCCCAGATTGATCCATCAAGTAGTGGCCATTAAATTATTCAGGGTTATGTACATTTTTTGCATTTGAATGCCTAAGAAAAAAAGCCTGCCTATTGAGGCATGTGGTTGAAAATCACAAGGAGCAGGTAAAGGAATTATGCCTTTCTAAGATAAGTGTCAGATTCCAAAGAGGAGTGCCTATCTGTTAGGCTCAGGAGGTGTTGGGAATGTGCGCATAGGGGATTGTTTCTATGAACACTCACTAGTTGTTGTGTGTTAAAAACATAATAATAGTTTGGGTGTGAAGAATAGAGTAGAAGCGCTGCTGGGTCTTTAGCAAAAGCCTACAATATATGCATCTCGTGGTGCTGGCCTACAAAGAGTTGTTGCACAAGTTGAAGCAATTTTTGGGGCCAAAATCCAACACCTCTGTAGTGGAGGAGAGAAAACTGGATCAAAATCAGCCTTGTAATACAATCTTTCGATCCTTCAGTTTTAATGTGCCTATGCCATTCCATTGCAGGTGAAACATAGCGTCAAAACAGGCAAATGTAGGCCACCCAATAAGAAACACTAGGGCATGTGCAGTTATTTGACACAGCTGTACGTAATTTAAGATGCGACACCGATTGCAACCGACACAGGTTTTTATCATGGAGCGGGCCAGTGCCAATTTATGTCACCTGTAATGTTATGGCACAGACAGTGACATTTTGTGAAAAAAAACATACACTTGTTGTATAGTGGCCGTCAGAAAACGCGACTGCTTCTGTGTGGATTTGAATTTGGCTTAGCACAGGCATAGTTTTTCCCAGTTACCATTAGACAAGTCAGGCAACTGCCTCATCATACTACCTTGCTGACTATGTATGTAACTAACCTGTGCATTTCACATGATGTTCAAATGTTTAGGAGTAGTTAAAATTGCAGTCCACTGTGGGACGATCCCTGCTGTCCACTAATGATAGCATTCACCACATTCCTCAAACTCAGATGAGAGCAGATACTCAGACATTCACTGAAATATCCTTCTTACTCCTCCCTGGCCTCAGGCCCCATAGATTTGAGCCGAACCCAGCAGGAGAAGACAGGAAACTGACAGGATTACACTGACTGGGTCTGCCGGGTGCTGCAGACACACACATGTACGTAAAGGTGTGTACCCAAGGGTTGAAATGCAGGGTAAGCTGCAGTGGCCTGAGGGGGCTAGAGGTATCAAAAGCAATAACAATCCATGCTTAAAAATTACGAATTGTAGCTCTTAATTTAATCATTTTAATCACACAAGTCCCACTTTCTGAACACCTGTTCCTGGCAATTGGAATTTTGACGAGTTGGTTGTACATTCTCCCAGCAGAAGTGTGTGAATATATACAGTACATCACTACATTTTTGGGGAAACTTGGTCATACATTTTGGCGTCAAGTATTTCTGGTTTTCCATTTAATGTCCTCAGGAAGCTCTGCCTCAAGTTTTGGTGATTTACGGAGTTTCTTAATGGACAGAAAAGCTTTACTTGTGGCTAATGCAACACTAACTGCTGCTAACGGTTGCTGCCATTAGCGAGGGGGCTGTTACCTGTAGCAAAGCTAGCCATGATGCCAGGACTGGGAGCTCAGAGCAGTAGGGGAGTGTTGGTGAGGTTAAGAC